>NC_053041.3:328945053-329570053 GCF_002575655.3 Aegilops tauschii subsp. strangulata
AGAGGCGTGCGGAAGCCACGGCCGTCGCCCTGGTTACGGCGCAGGCGGACTTGGCCTCCACCCGCACCGAGCTGAGCTCCCTCCGTTGGCGGGTTAATGACGCAGAGGCCGTCGCGAGGCAAAACATGGAGGAGGTGCTCCTGCATCGAACGCTGGAGCGCGAGCATGCCCCTATGCTTCAGGATCTCCAGAACAGGGCCAATATCGCCCTGGGCCATATCTGTGACGTGGAGGCGCCGACCCCTCACTCAAATGATTATGCCAGCCACCTGACCTTCTTCACCGAGGTGGTGACGCGCCTGGAGGCTCGATCTGCCAGAGCTCGCCAGCTTGTGGAGGAAAGGGGGCGTGGCCTGCTCAAGCGCGCTTTCTCCCGTGTCTTTAGCCACCTCCTGAATGCCGACCCCAACTTTGACTTTGACGCCGCCATCGCCCCCATACCCATGGCTATCCGGGGCGACCTAGCGCGCTGGGTTGAGGACAATGTGGACGCGTTGGTCAGGGCCTTCGCTTCGGAGGATGACGCGGTGGTGGTCGTCGCAGACGAAGGCGACGTGGTCGACGATGGCGACGGGGGCGTCGCCGATGGCGGCGATGATGCCGATGAAGACGACGACGGCGAGCGACATTTCTGGCTGATCCCTTGTTCTCCTGTCATTTCTTCCTGCGCAAAAACTCGGGCGTGGCCCTTGGAAACTTGTAAGAGCATTTTGAGAGGGGAGCCCCTCATGTAAGCAAATTGCAGCTTTTACTTTCCCATGCGATGTGAGTTTGTGTCCTCGTGAACTTGTGAATCCTGATGCGAGTTTTCTGCCTTGGTTTACCTTAGTCAGCGCCAGCTTTGAGCTGGGCTGCGATGTGTCGAGTTCCTGAGAATCTTGCGGAGCTCGTCGCCCCGTCGGAAGGGGCCCCACGAGAGGTGAGCACCAGTTGCAGTGTTAGCGCGCGCTTGGCGTGCGCGTGCTTCGCGCAGTCTCGCTCACGAGGAGCTCGTGAGGGAAAGGCGACAAACATGAGTCCTGGACAAAACAAGATCCGGAAGGCAAGAAATTGCTCAAACGAGAAAAGGCTCCCCCTGCGTGCATCAATAAAACTCAGGTTCAACTCAAATCCAGATCCAAAAAGCAAAGCTACAGAAAGAGAGAGATCCAAAGCAAAAGGCCGTGTCCGGCACCTAGTCTAGTCTTCTGGTCATCAAGTCTTGTCACCAGCGCGGAGCTAAGTGCTGCCACTAGGCTTGAGAGGGAGCCCCAGGGCCTGAGGCCGGCACCCCTGAGACTCCGGGGCGTGTACAACCCCAACTCATTATTACGTGAGAGTGTCACGGGCGGCGAGCTTCACAGGCACTAGGCCTTCTTCACAGGTACCGGCCTTGCTTCATATCGCTAGACGAGGGCCCCGCCTTGCGCCACCCTCGACCTCCTCTGAGCCGACCGGTCACCAGGACGACACAGAGGAGGGAAAGAGGACGCCAGCAGTTCCCTCGGCGACCACAGGTCCTCTGCCGGGGGAAGGGTTGTCGAGGCCTCCCCGGCAGAGGGCCTACCTCCAGGTGTCGTCGGGCGTCGCGCGCCGTGGGGAGGGGCCTTGCTCCTTGCTCCCTCTCGGTGGCCCCAAGCGTATCTCCATTGTTGGTATGGGTGCCGCCGTGCCTGGGTCGTCGATCGACGCTGCAACCTGATTCATTTGTAGTCCATGGTTAGCCGTTGCCGGCGCGAACGTTGTGGTTCTCCGTTGGTTCTTGGAAGGCTTCGGCTCCTAGCACCCCCTCTCCCCAATCTTCTCCAATGAATGAGCCGAGGTCATCCTCTGGTGCGTACCCTTGGTCCATCATGCGGGGCACGTAGGCTTCCGGGGCCGTCACCCCAAACACCTCGCCGTGGTGCCCCACGCTCCATGTTGCTCCGCCCATGATGGCGTCCTGGGGATGACAATACAGCATCCGGCTGGGACCATGGGGGGCGACGCTTGCGCTCGTGCTTGTCGAGGGCGGCATGGGGGAGTTGGAGCCCCCTACGCCGCCGGCCGTGCTGATGTTGACGAAGCCCCGGGCGTAGTTGATGGCGCGCGGATGTGGTGAGGTTCGCCGCACGGCCCTGTAGTGGCCTGGGGAGGAAGTCGATAGCAAAAGGGTGGTGCTCCCGACGCCGCTGCGTCCAGCAGCTCGGCAACACGCTCCAGCAGCGTATCCCGGCCGCTCTCCATCACCCTGCATCGCAGCAGCTCCCTTGCCACCGTGAGTGCCGCCCACATGTTTGCTTGCTCCCGCCGTGAGTGCGGCGCCGTTGCTGCAGCATGACTCGCCGCACTTGCCACGGCTCGTACTTGCCGCAGGGTGAGGGTGGATGACGCCTGGCCGCGCTGTCCGCGCCCGGCAGAGTTTGGCGGCACCCGTGCCGCTTGGAGTGCGGGGTCGAGACCTTCATGGGCAGGCGGCGCTGCCTGGGCCGGCCAGGCTGCCCAGCGGTCGGAGCCGGCCCTTGAGTCGCCAGACATCGTGGCCGGGGAGCGTCGAAGAGCTGGCTCGTGGAGAAGAAGCTCCGGCGCACCCCTACATGGCGCGCCAAATGTCGGATGTGGGGTTCCGGCAAACCCTTAAGGTTCGAACACTGGGGTGCGCGTGAAGTCTTTCCCTCCTACCGATCTACGCCCTAGCTCGCTAAGATCTCGCGGACGAACTCGACGAACTCGCAACATAGAAAGACACGAGGTTTATACTGGTTCGGGTCACCGTTGTGGTGTAATACCCTACTCCAGTGTGGTGGTGGTGGATTGCCTCTTGGGCTAGTGATGAACAGTACAAGGGAAGAACAGCCTCCTGAGGTTGAGGTGTTCTTGTGGCTAGGCTCTCGATCGGGTTGGATCAAGCTAAGATCAGACCCCCCCCCCCCTAATATGGTGGCTAGCTCTAGTTATAGAGGCCCTGGTCCTCTTCCCAAATATCGAGCGGGAAGGGAGCCAACAATGGCGGGCAAATTTAAAGGGGGACAGCTAGTACAAGCTATCCTGACAAAAGGTGGTATTCGCCTGCGAAAAGCTCTGGTGGTGACGCCGTCTTGGGCTCCACGATGACCTCCGTCTTGCCGCCCTCCTGGTCTTGGTCTCGTTGCACCAATATAGCAACCTTTGCCTGATGCCTTGGTACTCTTCTCCTGCGCTGGCCTCCTTAGCACCAAAGAGGAAATAAGGACACTGCGCGCGCTGGCGCCCGCCTGGTGCCTTTTGTCATGGCTCACGTCACGAGAGCCTCGTGAGGTTTGCCCCGCCTTGATATCTCCACTCCTCGTGAGCCTGCCTGGCTAGGCCACTCCAGAGGAGGTCTTGCGTCGTCCGCCTCGCGAGGCTTGAACCCTCGCGAGGGTCTTGGGTGCCTTGTTGATGAAGATGGGTCGTACGGCCTACTACCTAGCCACGCTGTGGGCCGCAGGCAGGCAAGTCTGGGGACCCCCGTTCCCAGAACGCCGACACACTATGCTACGCAGGAGGAGGACTCCAAACGGCGGCTTTTCTGGTCGCAGTTCCAGGCACCTGAGCACCCTCCCCTCCTCAGCAACCAGATGAAGCAGCTGATGGAGCTGCATTGGATGGTCGAGCCAGCCCTGAAGGATCTTTGTGTCCGGCTGTGGCCACAGAGCCCATTCCGGACAGCTACTTCGGCCAGGTGCAGAGGCTGCATGATGCGTCGCCGCAAATTGATGCCGTGAAGTGCTCTGCATGCCTTGAGGGAGCGAGGCTCGCCTTTGCGAAGACCATGGTTCATTGGCCAAAGATCAAGCCAGTGGACATGGCCACTAGTCCACTGCCGGTTGGGAAGGAGCATCGCCGCCCCGAACTGTATTTCACACAAGTTATGGATGGAGCTCGATAGATAGAGGGCCAGTGTTCCAAGGATGTAATCATTGAGTGATTGTATTAATCTATCAACTGAACCTTTTGCTTTTATAATGCGGCTCGTTTAAATTCTGTGGTGTTTTTTATCTTGACTCCTGTGCGACCATTTATTATTCTGAAAGTTACTAACCGTCGGCTTCAGCCCCCAAGTGAATAGTATGAGGGGTGTTTCGTCTTCGCACTGTTACCCTTAGCAGACATCTCGGGCCCGAAGGTGGTAGTGCAAGAGAGAGACTAGGCAATTAGACTATGCGGCTTTATTGCTTTCACTTAGCCATAGGAGCTTGACGACGGGAGCTAATGACTAGCCCCCAGTGTTTTGTGATATACGTGGGAGCTGAGGCATGCCTTTGTAATCACATGGTTAGTGCTAAGACGAACCCTACATATGACACACTTAAATGGCCAACGATTTCTTAGTTTAACACTTGTTATCGGATCGCTGACCAGTTCTCGCTGACTATGACGGTCAGTTTTCGGCTTTCTCTCGTGAGGTGCTTACCTGGACTAGCCAGAAGTACAATCACAGGAGTTCTCCCTTTGCCTCCTTATCCGAACGTGTGAAACATAAGAAGGCAAGCACAGGGGCCTAGCAACCCAACTATTGACCCAAGACATAGTTCGGAACTAATGCATATAGTGCAATATCCGAGATGCCCAACACACAACGGAAAGTGGTGTCGGACTTAGTACATAGATGGGAAAATCAAGCCTTTGGTCAATTAACCCATTTGTATTTGCTACATAACGTGTGCATGCCCAGCTGTTCGAAGAATGGAAAAAAGAAAAAGAGAGGGCTAGATAGGCCCTCCGGTCACACACGCGGGGCAATATGAGCTCGTGTGCGATCAGGCGAGGCATCAGAGACAATTATACAGGCCCAATCATTTATGTTTGTATGTACATCCCACACAGTGAATCCCAGAAAAACGTTTCCGTTCGTATGTATATCACACACAATTTTTTGTGGAAACGTTTGTCCAAGGTGGCCTAACACAAATAGTTCTCTGGCGGAAGTCGTGTGTGATTGTTAAGTGCTCCAACACGCCTACTTTCTAGAAACCGTGTGGGTTGTTTGAGTTCATCGCCCACAGTGTTGTCCGAGAAACCGTCTGCAATAGAAAACCCCAATACGCAGGGTAATTGGCCTATTATTGATAATCCATGTAGTAATCAAAATGACATTTCTTATAGAACACACCACATATTTCATATCCATATAACGACAACCAGGATCTCATAATCGAATTACATCAAATAGCTTCAGCACTCCGTTACACCATATAGGGATATAACTAGCTACGTCATTACACAACAACACCAAGTTTCACATGCAATATTGAAAACCTTTGGAAAGTAGCATTATACACGTTAAATAGACAAATTAATCTCATCTGGGTAACTGCAGAAGCGGGAGGCGAATATTGAGCCTTCAGTGATGTTGAAAGTCCTTGCAACTTTAGGCCAGTGGCTATGGGTAATTACCCGCCCAACCTTTGTCCTCTTGAGGAAGACTTCAATATTGTACTGTGGGTGTTGAATGAATACCTTCTTGCCTATTGACCATGCAAGTGGTTTGAGAGGTAATCATCGGTGAACTGCTTTGGAAAGTACTGAAAACAAAGATATGCATAAATCACTTTTATAAATTTTCAAATGGCACAAGGGAAAAAACAAGGTAAAAGAGTTAGTACCATCCTATAGTTGACTGATGTCTTCTTCATTGTGCAAACAAAGATCTTGTTGTTATTTGTCACAAGTTTCTTTATCCTCACAAGCTTTCCGAGTTTCTTGACTTGACTGATATTCATGGACATCTCATTTACTCCTATGGAAAATGGGTCGAATAGTGGGTCTAAGCCTCTGACAACAGGACCTACATGTGCAGGACCAAATTGTAAGAAACCTAAATATTAGAATGATTCCTGCAACTTCACAATAATGTGCTATTAGCGAAATGACCATGCATGAGCAAACCTCGATGGTAAACCGTAGTGCCTCCCATTGTTTCCTTGCAACACATATAAGGAAGATCTTGATCAGGTTAACTGAGAGTTGCCATACTATCAGTAGAATATGTTAATGAAAATAAACAAATTGCAGATCCAACAGATTAACTTGACTCGCATGGAAATGCCAGCTAACCTAACCAAACATGCTAAGCAACTTGGAAATAGAGCAATTATATATGTTTCTTGTGTATTGAGTATACCCAAATTTGATTTATTTCTCACAGGCATAACAATACAAAATTGTACCCACAACAAATGAAAATCAAATCGCAGAATTGAACCAAACAGTTAACTGGACAACAGTACAAATGAACCAAAACAGTTAACTGACCACGACATTGTAGAATAGAACATCTACTAGAATATAAGACTTAACGAAACCAAGAACGCTTGAGACTAATACAAAATGTAGCAATTTTTGTACCAAACTGTTAACTGAGCATTACATTTCTGAATATTAGATTGCATATTCACATGATAGAGGACAAATCACTTGAAGGCACTGGCGGTGGTCTTGAGAAAACAACACGAACTGTATTCTAAAGTAGACAACCGCGTGTTAGTGTCGACGGTGGCCACGAAGACGAGGTGCTCCTCCAAGATCTGGCGGTCGGCACGCATGGCAGCCATCGCAACCTCATCCACGCGTGCGGCCGCGGTTTGCTTCTGCGCTACCAGATGCTACTGAGCTGCACGCTATACTACATGCAAAATGGCTGTGGGCGGCACTTAATTGGAGGACGGGGCAGTGATTTGGATGGAACGTGCCGAACCATCGGTCGGGGCATGTGGGATGGGGAAGGAGGATGATGATGTGGATAGGGTATGTATTACCTGACAATATCGATGAGGCCGCACAACAAGAAGAAGGGTCGCCGACTAGGAGGGGGTGCTGCAAGAAGAAGAGTCACCGGCGCTGCAAGAAAAAGGGTCGCCAGCAAGTTGGCAGCGCTGCCAGTAAGCAACAGTGAAGGTTTGAACTTGGAAAGCAAGGAGGAACAGTGGAAATGTGGCTTTTGGTGGGGGCGGGGGTGGGGAGATAGATATTTTCGTGGTGGCAGAAAAAATTCGCTTGGTGCCGCAAAAAACTGGCGCGCAAGTGTGGTTCAAGCGCGGGTGGTGGACTGTAGATGACGAAGCTTCCTTCCTAAGCCAGACAAGACAATGCGCCAAGATATTTTATATCACATCCCACATGATTCTTGCTAGTAAACTATTTGTGGTATACCTGATTTTTTTGATTCTGTTTTGAAAGA
The DNA here is from genome assembly GCF_002575655.3 of Aegilops tauschii subsp. strangulata. Lineage (NCBI taxonomy): Eukaryota > Viridiplantae > Streptophyta > Magnoliopsida > Poales > Poaceae > Aegilops > Aegilops tauschii. Next base: position 328,952,213 of record NC_053041.3, read on the forward strand.
CAAAATGGTCTCATGGAGGGAAAGAATGGTGTTCGAATTTCTAGACATTTATCTGCAGTGAACATGCAACTATATGAATGTCATGTTAAAATTTGGAATTATTCCGGGTTCGTTTGGCCTTTTAATACATTAATTGAGTTTCTATGCATTTAATGTGCATAATTCCAATTTGAACTACAAGCACATGCTCCAGTGCACCAAAGTTGGTTGAAAAATCACATGTGTGTCCTTGGGTGAATTGCTAGGTTCCATTCAAGAAATGGGAATGAAATTCCAACATCCGGGCGTCGTGGCTCGACCGGGAACATTGAGAAATATTGTTTTAAAATTCCTGTAAATCCAAAGCTCACCTGAAAATCATGAAACTTGGCATGGTGTCATGTCATGGTACCAACATACTGTGGTAAAAAAATTGGCCGAATTGAGACAAGTTTTGCTATAAGCTTTTTGCAAACCGGAGCTTCTCTCAAGAAGGCTCGTGGTTCCGAGAGGGAGCGTGTCACCTTTGTCTACGAAATGACATACACTGCCCCCTTGCTTTTTTACAGAGGCAACATAGAACTATATGAGTGCCATGTTAAAATTTGGAGTTATTTCGGGTTTGTTTAGCCTTTTTTATGCATTAATTGAGTTTCTCGGCATTTAATGTGCATAATTCAAATTTGAACTACAAGTAGATGCTCCAGTGCACCAAAGTTGGTTGAAGAATCACATGTGTGTACTAGGGTGAATTTCTAGGTCCCATGCAAGAAATGGGGATGAAATTCAGAGATCCGGGCATCATGGCTCGGCCGGGAACATTGATAAACTTGGTTTTCAAATTCTTGTAAATCCCAAACTCGCCTGAAAATCATGAAAATTGGCATGGTGTCATCTCATGGCACCAACATGTTGTGGTAAGAAATTTGGTCGAATTGCGCCGAGTTTTGGTATAAGCTTCTTGCAAATCAGAGCTTCTCTCAAGAAGGCTCATGGTTCCGAGGGGGAACGTGTCACCTTTGTGTGTGAAACGACATATGCTGCCCATTCCCTTGTTTTTTTATAGAGGCAACATAGAACTATATGAGTGGCGTGTGAAAATTTGGAATTATTTCGGGTTCGTTTGGCCTTTTTATACATTAATTGAGTTTCTGTGCATTTAATGTGCATAATTCAAATTTGAACTGCAAGCACATTCTATAGTGCACCAAAGTTGGTTGAAAATATCACATGTGTGTGCTTGGGTGAATTTCTAGGTCCCATGCAGAAATGAGAATGAAATTCAAACATCTGGGCGTCGTGGCTCGGCCGGAAACATTGAGAAACTTGTTTTTTAAATTCCTATAAATCCAAAACACACATGAAAATTGTGGTAAATTTTTTGGCTAAATTGGGACAAGCTTTGGTATAAGCTTCTTGCAAACCGGAGCTTCTCTCAAGAAGGCTCATGGTTCCAAGAGCGAACGTGTCACCTCCGTCTGCGAACGACATACCCTGCCTTTTTCCCGCCTTGATTTTTTACAGAGGCAACATAGACCAATAGGAGTTTCGTGCTAAAATTGGGAATTATTCATGGTTTGTTTGGTCTTTCTTATACATTAATTGAGCTTCCAGGCATTTAATGCACATAATTCAAATTTGAACTACACGCACATGCTCCAATGCGCCAAAGTTGGTTGAAAAATCATTTATGTGTACTTGGATGAATTTCTACGCCCCATGAAAGAAATAGGAATGGAGTTCAAACATTTGGGCATCGTGGCTTGCCTGGAAACATCGAGAAACTTGCTTTTTAAATTCCTGTAAATTCAAAATTCTCCTAAAAATCATGAAACTTGGCATGGTGTCATGACATGGCACCAACATGATGTGGTAAATTTTTTGTCCTATTTGCGAAGGCGCACACATTAACAACCAACAAAGTCATTTTGGAACAAGTGTTGTCATGTTACAATCGGAAACACAAGTATTATTGAAACCGTGGGCGTTCTACTTACCATTCACGTGCCTCCACGCGTCCCCTTTTTTATTGGCTAGGAGGCGCCGTGCGGCGTAGCTATTTGAGTATGGGAGGCGTGCGATCAGACCCCTGCGCGTGCTTATCGGGAGGAGAGTCCTTTGACCTCCATCCGCTGCCCACCTCACTCCCAACGTCTCCATTAATGGTGCCCGAGCCCCTGTTTTATGGCGTGGCTATGCCTCACTCAACTGAGATTTGTGAGAGAAAAAAGAAAATCTGAAGAAAAAAATGCATGGATCTTGATGTACGATCTGACGGACATATATAGCATCGTCTACGACTTATAGCAAGACTGATATGAATATATGAGGAGATGACAGTGGATAATAATTGTCTTACATATTTAGGAAGATAATTAAAAATGCCACATAAGGCAATGCCCGAAATACACAAGGGCAAAATAAGAAGAAAGACGCAGACAACGATATGGCTCGCTGATCTCTACTTTCTTGATGCTTTGCTGCAGGCCGCGGAGACTAGTTTTTGCGGCGAGCAACGATGATCTCTTTCATGTCCTCAGTACGCTGCTTGGCAGCATCCACGAATTCCTCCACTAGCCTTTCGCACTCGATGCGGAGCATGGATTCTCGTCCATAAGTTTCTTGACGATGACACCCGTTCTCTTCAACAAGGCAGTGGTCTCCTCGTGCTCCTTTGCCCTTCCGGCGATCTTCGCTCTCAGCAGGTCGTGCTCGGTGTGGAGCTTCGCCTTGTGCTCCCCTAGTCCCCGGATGACGCCGGTGGCATTTTCAAATGAGGCATTCATCTCGTCCTATAGGTTCATCCAGCCGAAGACCCGATCCATCAGGTCATCGAGCATAGCACGCATGCGCCTGTGAGAGTCCTCGCTTGCCCGCGAGACATTTTCCCAGGTCGCCGCGGCGCGGGAGGACCTCTCTGCTGCATTCACGGCGCGGTGGCACATCTCTGCTGCTTCCGCGGCGCGACCAGACCAGTCTACTGCATGGATGGTGCAGTGGGACCTCTGTGCTACTTCGACGGAGCGGCGGGACCTCTGTGCTGCTACGACGGTGCGGTAGGACATGTCAGCTGCTTTCGCTACAAGGCAGGACATCTCTTGTGCTTCTGCTTCCATGCTCGCCTCTCCCTTGCAGTAATTTCTCGACCCAGGACTCATGCGGGCCATGGCAGGCGCAAGGGAACGATGAAATACTTGTTTGTTTTTGTCGATGAGGAGTTGAGGAGGAAGGTGTAGTCATCCTTGAGTAGGTAGTATTTATAACCAAGTACTATTACGCTCCTAAGTGGGAAACCGTTTAGGTTTTGATCGGTGTGAATAGGTTTGCAATTAAATATAGCATGGTAGTAATTTGGAATGTGACGGGACACAAGCTCAAAATATATTGACGATTCTAGTTTTGAAATGTGGAATGATTCCCAGATGGCGTAATGTGGGCATGCATTCTCGGCTGCATACGTGGCATTTGCACCATAGGTTGCACTGCAATAGGCCATGTCAGCACACGTCTTGTTCCATCAACTGTGCGCCCTTGTTATTACCATCCCACACGCTTCTTTTAATTAGAATGTGTGCCCATCTAGCGCGCACACCTCGATCTGTCTAAGTGTTTCTGTTTGTTGCGGCTAATCGCAAACAGTTCATCCGTGTGAAGTGTATGCTGTCAATCATAGACACCTAGATCTGGCTGACCGTTTATGTTGCGTTGCCTAATCACAAATAGTACATCCAAGTGAACTGTATGCCGTCAATGGCACACACACCTTGATCTACTCGACCATTTCTGTTGTGTTGCATAATCACAAACAATTCATCCGGGTGAACGGTATGCCATATATCGCACACACCTTCATCTGGCTGCCCATTTCTATTGTTAAGCTCATCACCAATAGTTCATTCGAGTGAATTGTATGCCACACATCACTCACACAACTATAATATGAAATGTGTTTGTTGTCTCCACCATCGCAAACATTTTGTATCTTTTTTATGGTTTTATTACATCACCGTTTGTGATTAATGCATCACACATAGTTTCGTCGAAGGGTCTTTGATTATAGTGTCGCATTTGGACCATCCTGCAGTAGTGATGGCTATCGCAAAAGCATGGACGCATTGTCAAGATCCTGGGCAGTCACCATGGCCTAATCAGAGGCCTTAGCACGGGCAAGTTCCGTTCCAACTGCAAGGACCGAGCCAAGCTTGACGAGTGGTTCCGATCCCCTGCCCTAGATCAGGTCGAGGAGCTCAGTTCTAATGATGGGCATATGCGCTCGCTGCCAACTTCCATGATCCACCTCGCGCCCATGCAGCACATCGCCAGGTTCATGAACTGCCATTTCCCCCTAATGGAGCGCCCGCTTTTTTTCTACCACGACTGAAGCACCTCGAGCTCATCACCGTCTGCATCCCAAAGGATGACATGGAGCGCCTGCTCTGTGGTTGTACTGCACTCGAGTACCTTCGTTTTAAGGCGATCAATGGGTTGAATAGCTTCCAAATCACCTCCATGACTCTCCGGACTATTTATGTGTGTTGCTGGTGCTGCAACAAGAGACCACAAAAGGTGTAGCATGGTATGGTTGATAACCCACAAGTGTAGGGGATCGCAACAGTTTTCGAGGGTAGAGTATTCAACCCAAATTTATAGAGTCGACACAAGGGGAGCCAAAGAATATTTGAAGGTATTAGCAGCTAAGTCGTCAATTCAACCACACCTGGAGATTAATTATCTGTAGCAAAGTGATCAGTAGCAAAGTAGTTTGGTAGTTTTGATAATAGTAACAGTAGTAACGGTAACGGTAACAGTGATAGCAGTAATTTTGTAGCAAGTGTAACAGTGATGATAGCAGTAGTAACTTAGCAAGAACAATATGAGATAAATTCATAGGCATTGGATCACTGACTTGTTGGATGATATTCATCATGAGACAGTTATAACCTAGGGCGATACGGCACTAGCTCCAGTTCGTTAATATAATGTAGGCATGTATTCCGTAAATAGTCATACGTGCTTATGGAAAGAACTTGCATGACATCTTTTGTCCTACCCTCCCGTGGCAGCAGGGTCCATATTGGAAACTAAGGGATATTAAGGCCTCCTTTTAATAGAGAACCGGAACAAAGCATTAACACATAGTGAACACATGAACTCCTCAAACTACGATCATCGCCAGGAGTGGTCCCGACTATTGTCACTCCGGGGTTGCCGGATCATGACACGTAGTAGGTGACTATAACTTGCAAGAGCGGATCTAGAACATGGATATAATGTGATAACATAAACGGTTCAGATTTGAGTTCATGGCACCCGGTCCCAAACTGACAAGCATTAAGCATGGCAAAGTTATAGCAACATCAATCTTAGAACATAGTGGATACTAGGTATCAAGCCCTAACAAAACTAACTCGATTACATGATGAATCTCATCCAACTCCTCACGGACCAGCGAGCCTACGAAGGAATTACTCACTCCTGGTGGGGAGCATCATGGAATTAGCGATGGAGAAGGGTCGGTGATGATGAAGAACGAAGACCCCCCTCTCCGCAGCCCCAAATGGACTCCAGATCTGGCCTCCCGATGAAGAACATGAGGTGACAGCAGCTCCGTCTCGTGGATCGTGATAATTATTTCTCCTTGATTTTTTTCTAGAAAAATAGGATTTTATAGCATCGGTTTCAGGGTCTGCGGGGCCACCAGGTGGGGACAACCCACCTGGGCGCGCCAGGAGATGGGGGCGCACCCTGGTGGGTTGTGCCCACCTAGGTGCCCCTCTCCGGTAGGTCTTGGCTCCGGAAATTCTTATTTATTATCTAAAAATTCCTCACAAAGTTTCGTTCCATTCCGAGAACTTTTATTTCTGCACAAAAAAAACACCATGGTAGTTCTGCTGAAAACAACGTCAGTCCGAGGTTAGTTTCATTCAAATCATGCAAATTAGAGTCCAAAAGAAGAGGAAAAACGTTAGGAAAAGTAGATACGTTGGAGACGTATCAACTCCCCTAAGCATAAACCTTTGCTTGTCCTCAAGCAATTTAGTTGATAAGCTGAAAGTGAAAAAGAAAAACTTTTACGAACTCTTTTGCTCTTGTTTGCATAAATAAGCTTAAACAGCACCCAGGTTTTTAGCCAACGTTATAACTAACTATGTCGACAATAAATCTTAAAGATTATATTAACTCATGTCAATGACATAATCAACTAGCGAGCAATAATAAGATATCTCAAACGGCAACATGTTATCAAAACAACCATGATATAATATGACAATAGTGGTATCTCGCTAGCCCTTTCTGAGACCGCAAAACATAAATGCAAAGCACCTCCAAAGTTCAAGCAACGACTAAACATTGTAATTCATGGTAGAAAAGATCCAGTCATGATGCACCCAACATTAGCTACACACAATGCATAAGTCATGACAGCTGTGCTCTCAGATTCTGGTGCTTGTTTTAGAAGGTGATGACACAACATAAAAGTAAATAGATAGTCCCTTCGCAGAGGGAAGCAGTGATTTGCAGAGGTGCCAGACCTCAAGTTTTAAAACAGATGTAGATGATATTTTGAGACATGCACCCTTCTCATTTACTTCACGACTATCAGTTATCAATATCTTCCATGCTAAGCATGCTAGTTGCGGTTCCCAAGTGATAAAAGTAAAGGTTTACTCCCCCTCCACCATCAATCACACTCCACGGCCTATCCGAAACAACGGGTGCCGTCCAAACCAACAACAGTCCCGGGGGAGTTTTGTTTAATTATTTGCATTTTTTAGTTCGAGACTGGGAACCCTATTACCGCCCTTTTCTTGTGCGATGGCGAGTGAATAAACACTCGACCTGAGAATAACCCGCTTAGCATGGAAGATACCGACCACCTCCTGTCGTTCCATGAATGATCCAGGCACACAAAAAGGATATTTATTTAGAAGTTTTTAGAGGTGGCACATGCAAATTTACTTAGGACGGCAGGGTAATACCGCGTATAGGTAGGTATGGTGGACTCATCTAGAATAACTTTGGTTTCAAGCTTTTTGATGTACCAGCAGAATTCCCACTTAGTACAGGCGAAGGCTAGCAATTAGATCGAGAAGCGGCCAGCTAGAGAGCAACAACGGTCATAAACATGCATTATGCTTAAGTAAGATTGGACACTAGCATGAGTAGGATATGAACACCATGAACATAAATACCATAGAGTCTATGTTGGTTTTGATTCAACTACATGCATGAACATGTGCCAAGTCAAGCCACTCAAACATTCAGAGGAGCATACCATATCATCATACTACATCACAATCATTTTAACACAATGTTGACATCCAAGATAAATCATTATCCACTCCCAGCTGCTTATGCATGGCATGAGAAACTATAATCTCTAATTGTCATTGCAAACATGTTTAATCATAATGGGTTGAATCATGGATACTAGGTTAAAATATTTACACAAACAGAACAAGTCGAGTTCATACCCGTTTCTCTCTGCCACGGCTAGTTCATCTAATATCGTCATTATTGCATTTCACTTGTGTTGGTGGAAACGACACCTATGGGATCACGGGGGAATTCCTTCTACGGTCGGCGGGCGCGGGGCTGTGGAAAGAGCGGGTTTAAGAGACCAACACGGGAAGTTTTATCCAGGTTCGGGCCGCAAGTGATGCGTAATACCCTACTCCTGCTGGCTTGTGTTTATCTGGTGTTCTTGGACTAGCTACAAAGCGTGTAGGGTCCAAAAAGTCCGAATCCTCTCTCAGTACGCCACGGGCCTCCTTTTATAGTAAAAGGGGTTGCCGCAGTGGCACACAGAAGGTGTATAGTTGTACAATGGTCGAGCTTATCGCCTGACATCACAGGACAAAACACATTAAATGCGCTACTTAGGTGTCCTCTTGCTTTATCGAGGACGGGAACGAGGCCCGTCCCGTCCGTCGCCGCTTCACCTTGTTCTGACATGCGTCCAGGCCAACGAGGCATGCAGCGCCATGTAGACTGGCAGGCCGCTGAGCTGGTGTGGTGGCAGGGTCTTCATGAAGATCTGCATGCCACCACGTAGGTGCTTGAATAGTTGGCCCAGGAGCCACGTACTGCCACGTGGGTACCTGCTTAGTTGGTGGGTCGGTCGCTGAGCTGGGGCGGCGACGGGGCGGCAAGACCTTGCCGCGGTCCTGCTGATATTCTCAGCAACGGTCTTGTCGGGGCCTTGCGGGCGCCCTCAGCAAGAGTCTTGCCAGGGGCTCATGGGTATCTTCGGCAGGAGCCTTGCTGGGGCCTCGTGGGCGTCGTCGGCAAGGAGCCTCGCTGTCGCCTTGTCTTCTGGTTCTCATCTAGGCCATGCAAGCCCTTTGTTTTCACAAAGATCTGCATGCCACCATGGAGGCGCCTCCCGAGCCTTGGTTCCAATGTGGTTGATGGCGTCGGAACTCCCTGGCTCAAGGGTGGCAGCCTCGTTGGCGTTGGGCAAGTTGCCGTGGCCGTGAAGACCGCCCCGGCAAGGGCCTTGCCGGGGGAGCTCACCTCGCCCTTCTGCTCTTCATACTTCTGGTCTTGAGCGCTGCTCTAGTAGTCTTGCGACTTTGCTTCCTTCCTCTATCCTGCTAAGTGTGGCCGTAGGTGCGGCTCTAACCGCCCGTGCACAAGTAAAGGGGTACAAAGAAGGGTCCCTATGTTTGTACACCGACAGGAGCCCCCGGGCCTAGGCCACACATAAGCGCAACGCGTTGTTGGGCTAGGCCCAAAACGGTGCGCGGGCATGCGGGGTTGAGTTTTATTACAGTAACTTCCTCGCCAATTGCGCTTCCCCACGCCCCGCGCTAAATGCGTGACGTGGGGGTCGTGCGTGGAATGACCGCAGCACGCTCGCGTCATCCCGTGGTGGATAGTAAAGAGGCGGCTTGCGTGCCCCTTTAAAACTGCTGGGTCGCTGCTCATTTACTCTCTCTGCCTCGAAATTGTCGTTCCACGTTTCCCACTACACCTGCTCCTTGTGCCACGTACGCCGCATGCACGGCATGAGGTAGGTGACAGATGCACGGGATATGGGAAGGCGCGTGGTGGCCGATACTCATGTGCCATTGATTGGGTGGGGACGGCGGTCGTCGGCCTTGCTCATTGCCACTTAACGAGCCAGACCTGAACTGGCTCTTCAGAGGCGTAGAGCTAGCCTTTTAGTCTTCCCCGCCCAACTATAAAAAGGGAACTCAGGGGGAGGAGGAGGAGCTTCTCCCCATGTCTCCCCTTCGTCTCCATTATCCATCCACCGTCATGGCGAGAGGGCGTGGCCGCGGCCGTTCTTCCGCGGAGGCGACCAGGTCCTCCTCCTGCCAGAGAGTCGCGGTGGTCAAGGAAGAGCCGGACGCCCAAGGTGAAGGCCAAGCTTGAGGTGGGGCTGCCGGCCAGGGCCGTGGTCGGCGAGGCGGCCAAGGCAGAGGCGGTCGAGGCAAAGGCGGGCGCAGAAGGGGTCGCATGCGTCGTCTCCATCTCCGTCACCATCTCCTCCACCATCTCCTCCTGCTTCGTCGAGCGGTCATGTTGGAGACACGGTGCTGGAGTTTATTCTGCAGCTGCGTGGGCCGCCACGCAGCCGCCTTCGCCTTCCCGAGGCATTCGTGAGGCTGCTGGAGGTTGACCGGCCACCGAGGCTGAGGCTTCACATGAAGGGGTGTTGCCACGGCGACATGTGGGTGAACACAAGGTTCCCCGCCCCTCATGTGATGCTCCTTCATCGGGGCTGGAAAACCTTCGCACGTGCCCATTGCTTGATGGATGGGCACATCCTCTACTTTAGGCTAGCAGAGAGCGACCTGCTCTCCGTCAAGGTCTTCGGGTGCTCGGGACACAGGCTAGGGTGCTGTGCGGAGAGCTCGACCGATGACAAAAGCTCCTCCTCGGGCGAGAGCGACGAGGAGGACAGCGACAGCGACGACGAGGGTAGCGGGCGGGAAGATGACGGGTCCGACTAGGTGTCGGACCCGCCGTCCCTGGGCGACGCCTGCAGCACCACCATCTGCATCGCCAGCTCCTTGAACTTCTCGGGGTCACCGCTTCTGATGGCTGGCGCTGGAAGGCCGGAGAAGACGAAGAAGGCGGGTGGCGGGCCGTCAACTCAGAGTACGATGGCACCGACGCCTTCGTCGCGTATTGCCGGCCCGCTGCCTCATCTTTCGGCTTCTTCCCCGGCACCGTCATCGCCAGCCCTCTTCTGGACGGCCATCGTGATGTTCTCTTGGTGTCTTTTGCTGCTCGTACCTCGCCTAGGCACTTCTTTTGCCCTTCCACCATCTTGTTCCGATTCCTGAGGAGAGGGACAAGAAAGGGATTACGGGCACCTTACCTTTTTTTTAGTTTTTAAGCCTGCAGGCATTGTCAAATTTAAACTTTGTAATCCCCTTGCTCAAGCTCTCATTCCGTATGAATTGTACTTGTTAACAACGTATTAAATGAAGAAAAAGGAGTGTTTGTCGGGTTCTTTCGTGCGCGAGCGAGGCCCACACCAAGGAGTGAATCCTTGTTATCTTAAAAATAAACATCGTCACCCGGCAACAGACCTTGCTGTCCTCCCGCTCTATAGCTCGACTACACTCACGCTTTTTGGCGGAGGTAGGGGCAAAGTAGGATTAGGCCCTTCGTTTGTTCTCTTTCCAACGCGCTACAACCAAGTTCCGGCCCAAATAAAGGTTCTTGGGCATGGGAAAGAGGGAGCACGGCGGTGTAAGAGTGAGCGAAGCTTCGTACGTTCAAGTTCCATACGGAAGTGTAGAGTGGGGGACGAAAGACTTATCTGACTCTGCAGCCCCCGGCAACCTGGGCTTTCCATGGTTGGATCTCTGGATCTGTAGCCCCCGGCAACCTTGCCTTGCCGGGGTTTGGGTGTCGACCTGTTTCCTTTCCCCCAAACAGCTCAGCAGAAACGCCCGCACATCCTGCGAACCAAAAGAAAGGACGAGAAGGAACATAGGGACACACACTCAACCTCTATGCTAGGGGTTAGTTGCCGCTAAGCACTATCAGCCCTAACACAAAGAGAGAGGCTCAACCTAGCATGCATGCTAAAACTTAGGGCGCCAGCGCTTCATTTATTTATGCTTGGGTCTGCGTCTGGCTTTGTACATAGGATTACATGCCTTGCCGGCAAGGCTAGTACAAAATGGGGGCTGCCGGGGCTCCCGGCAACCGCGCCTTAGGGGTAGAACTTGCGAAGATGTTCGATATTCCAGGAATTGCTCACCGGAATGCCATCTTTGGTCTCCAGGCGGACTGCGCCGGGCCTGGTGACTCGTATTACCCGATAAAGGCCTGCCCACTTTGGCGTCAAATGGTTTGAATTCTTGGCGGATTGAACTCACCAAAGAACAAGGTCGCCTTCCTCAAGGCTTCGGGCGTGAACCTTGCGGCTATGATAGCGGCGCAAGTCTTGCTGGTAGCGAGCGGCTCGCACAGCAGCCCGAAGACGATCTTCCTCGAGGATCGTCGCATCCTCTTGGCGCAACTGCTCTTGCTCAAGCTCATCATAAGCGAGCACCTGAGGTGACCCATATATGAGTTCCGTGGGGAGAACTGCTTCTGCCCCGTATACCAGGGCAAAGGGTGTCTGGCCAATGGCTCGATTTGGCGTCGTTCTGATCGACCAAAGAACCGTTGGCAATTCATCAATCCAGCGCCTTCCGCACTTGTGCAGCTTGTCAAAAGTTCTGGTCTTGAGGCCCTGCAACACTTCAGCATTCGCCCTCTCGGCCTGGCCGTTACTTCTGGGATGAGCAACAGAAGCAAAACAAACCTTGCTGCCGAGATCCTGAATGTACTGCATGAAGGTGCGGCTTGTGAGTTGTGTGCCATTGTCGGTGATGACCCTGTTGGGCACACCAAAACGGCAGACTAGCCCCTTGAAGAACTTGACGGCTGACTATGCTGTCACCTTTCTCACTGGTTCCACTTCCGACCACTTTGTGAACTTGTCGATCGCGACGTACAAGTACTCAAAGCCCCCCAACAGCGCGGGGAAAGGGGCCCAGTATGTCGAGCCCCCAGACCCAAAATGGCCAGGAAAGAGGGATTGTCTGAAGGGCTTGGGCTGGTTGATGAAGCTTCTTTGAATGGAACTGGCACGCTTCACACTTGGTTACTAGTACCGTCGCATCCTGGACAGTGGTGGGCCAGAAGAAACCTTGCCGGAACGCCTTGCCGACAAGGGCTCTCGACCCTATGTGGGAGCCACACATGCCTCCATGTATCTCTACCAGCAGCCTCAGTCCGTCTTCCCGAGGAACACAATTCAACTTCACGCCGTTCGGTCTCCTTCTGTATAGGGCATTATCCACGAACTGGTACATGCTGGACCGACGGGCTACTTTCTCTGCTTCTTCTTGTTCCTCAGGGAGCTCCCCTGTTTGGAGGAAACAGACGGTAGGATGCGCCCATGCCGGAGCCTGGGGCTCGACGGCAAGGACTAAAGGCACATCTTCGGCCGTAAGGGCAGCTGCCTCTACGGCCAGGGCTTGGGGCCCCGCCGGGGGCTGCTACTCTCCGGCAAACTTGGGACACCCGGCAACGTCTTTGCCGGCGGTTCCTGGGAGCTCAGAGGGAAAGTACTTGTCGGGGCCTGCCTTCCTTCGTTTGCTCTGTCATGCTGATGGTTCGCGGATGGCTGAGTTAATTGGAGCACAAAGGTACCTGGTTCCACAGGCAACTTGAGGGCAGCGCCTTTTGACAGGCCGTCAGCAATGCCGTTCTCCGCTCGGGGAACATGCTCTGCTTGCAACCCGTCAAAGCGCTCTTCCAACTTCCTCACTTCATCCACATAGGCTTCCATCGACGGGCTCTGGTAATCCTTGTTCACTTGCTTGATGACGAGCTGCGAATCACCTCTGATGATGAGCTTCCTGATTCCGAGTCTGCCTCGATCCTGAGACGGGCCAGCAATCCTTCGTACTCCGCCGTATTGTTCGTTGATTTTTCTCGGGGAAAGTGCATCTGGATTACGTACTTGAGGCGCTCCCCGGTGGGTGCGACGAGTAGTACGTCGGCACCAGCACCTTGGAGTGAGAAAGCTCCGTCAAAGTACATAACCCACTCACTGCTCGTCTCCTTGCCGGGAAGGGTGGTCTCTTGAATCTCCTCGTCGGGCGTTGCGGTCCACTCTGCCAAGGCTCGGCTCTTAATTGTCGAAGTACTTTCAAACATGAGGCCAAAGCTTGACAATTCCAAAGCCCACTCTAGAATCCTCCCGGTTGCATCCGGGTTGTGCAGGATTCTTTGCAACGGGAGGCGGGTGACGACGGTGATCTCATGTGCTTGGAAGTAGTGGCGCAGCTTCCTTGAGGCCATGACGAGGCCGAAAAGTAGCTTCTGCATACCCGAATACCTTGTCCTAGCCCCCTGCAAGAGGGAACTGACAAAATAAACTGGGTGCTGCACCATCTTCTTCGTTTGTTCAACTTCGCTCATCTGCGCAGACTTCGCCCCGCCGGGACTGGTCCTTGCCGGCGTCAAGCCCTGTCGGGGAGAACCCTGGCCCATCATCTGACGGCTCCGATGCTACTACCGCTTCTCCCTCAAGTTCCCTCTGCGCCAGTAGCGCAACACTAACCACTTGATTCGTTGCCGCTATGTATAGCAGCAACGGCTCTTGTGGCTTAGGTGCGACTAGTATTGGTGTGGAGGAGAGGTAACTCTTCAAATCTTGTAGCGCTGCCTCTGCCTCCGGAGTCCACTTTACTGGACCCTCCTTTTTCAAAAGCTTGAAAAAGGGGAGGGCGCGCTCAGCAGATTTGGAGATGAACCTACTCAGGGCAGCAATGCAGCCGGCGAGCCTACGGACGTAATTGACCCATTTTGGCGCCTCAATCTGCTCAATCGCCTTGATCTTGTCGGGGTTCACCTCGATCCCACGCCGTGACACAAAGAACCCGAGAAGCTTGCTGGAGGGGACACCAAACACGGACTTCTCTGGGTTGAGCTTGAGGTTGATCTTGCGCAGATTTGCAAATGTCTCTTCTAGATCTTGCACAAGCGTGGCCCTGTCCTTGGTCTTGACCACTATGTCATCCATAAAAGCTTCCATATTTCTATGTAGCTCGGGCTCAAAACCAATTTGGATCGCTCGGGCAAACGTCGAACCAGCGCTCTTCAACCCGAAAGGCATTCGTACAAAACAGTACGTACCACATGGGGTGATGAACGCGGTCTTTTCTTCGCCTTCCTTCATCATGAAGATCTGGTGGTATCTTGAATAGGCGTCGAGGAATGACAGCAGGTCACACCCGGCAGTGGAGTCCATAATCTGGTCAATGCGTGGCAGAGGGAAAGGATCCTTTGTACATGCCTTATTGATATTTGTGTAGTCAATACACAGCCTCCATTTCCCATTTGACTTACGCACCACCACTAGATTGGCCAACCACGTGGGGTGGAGTACTCCTCTAACCAGGCCCGCCGCCTCCAACTTCCTGATTTCTTCAACGATGAACTCTTGTCGCTCCAAAGCTTGCTTCCTGACCTTCTGCTTGATGGGCTGTGCATGAGGACAGACACCAAGATGGTGCTCAATCACCTCCCTGGGAGTGCCGGGGATGTCAGTTGCTTGCCACGCAAATACATCGACATTCGCCCGCAGGAAGGTGACAAGCGCGCTTTCCTATTTGCCATTGAGGGTGGAGCTTATAGTGAAAGCCCCGCCCGTGCCGTCCTCCTTGACGGACACCTTCTTGGTTTCTGGTGGTGCAGCCTTGGACTTCTTGCTCTTGCCGGTGGAGCTCTCTGGCACGTCCTCGACGGGAGCGCTTCACCCCGAAGAGGCGCGCTTGCTGGAGTGGGTGCCGGAGGTCCGGCCGGAAGAGGTCTTGCCGGAAGGGGTCTTGTTGGCCTTCTTCCTTCCCGGGGCTTCGGCGGCAGGAGCAAGTGCCTTGGCGGCAGCTGCTGCAACTGCCTCTCAGTAGAGTTGGTCGGCACAGGTGAGCACGTCTTTCTTGTCAGAGGGGACAGTGATGATGGTCAGCCGTCCTGGCATATTCAATGTGTTGTAGGCGTAGTGCGACGCTGCCATGAACTTGGCCAGGTTGGGCGGCCAAGGATCCCATTGTATGGAAAGGGGATCTCGGCGACATCAAAAACGATCTTCTCTGTCCTATAGTTCAGCTCACCCCCAAATGTAACGGGCAGCATGATTTTACCTTTTGGCTGGCTCCTCCCCGGGTTGACCCCTTGAAACGTGCCCGTCTCTTCGAGATCTCCATCGGGAATCTGCAACCTCTTAATCACATCAGGCGAGATCAAATTCAGGCCATCCCCACCATCAACCAGCACTTTTATCACCTTGAGGTTGTGTATTGTTGGTGAAACCAACAACGGCAAGCACCCGACCGCAGTTGTGCGATTAGGGTGATCCTCGGTGTAAAAAATGATGGGCATGCGGGACCACTTCAGTGGCTTCTGGGCATCGAATGATGCCGCTGCCGCAGTGACCTCACGTGACCACTGTTTCAGTTGGCAGTGCGAGGCGTGCAACGAGGCGCCACCGTTGACACACATGGCCTCTGTAGCTTTTTGGAAACCCTGCTCGCCGGACTCGTCGTCCTTGTCATGATTATCACCTTCTTCCTTCTTGTCGCGGCCCCGAGCGGGCCTCTCTTGCTGATTATCTTTGCCGCGGCGACCCCCTTGGCCGCCACGCTTCTTGATGGACCCCTCAGCACCATCCCGACCCTTCTCCTTGTCCCGCCTTTCATATTCAGCTTTCTGCTTTTCAGCAAGCAGCTCAACCTGTCGGCAGTTCTGGAGGTCATGGCCCTTGGTGCGGTGGATCTTGCAGTACTGCTTGTCGGAGCCACCTGGCTTGTCGGCAAGCCGCCAAGGCCCGGCAGGCGGCGCACCCGGCAACTTCTTTGCCGGGGTCGTCAGGCTTGGCCTTCTTGGCGGCACCGGGGTCGCTGGATCCCTCAATGGCAAGCACAGTCTTGCCCTTATGTTTCCTGTTACGGCGCCGACCCTTCTTCATGGGGGCGGCGACGTCTTCGTCAGTGGAGTTGGTTTCCGCGCCGGCGTCCTCGTTGGGGTACCTTCATCCTTCCTCAGCCCGGGCACACCTATCCGCCAGAACATAAATTTCTGCTACGTCCTTGACCTTGTTCATCGCCAGCTCTTCACACATCTTGTGGTTGCGTACGTTCTGATGGAACGCACTGATGACAGCGGCGGGATGGACGTCCGGGATGGTGTACTGCACACGGTTGAATCTTTGTATGTACTTACGCAGGGACTCACCATCCTTCCGGGGGATGACATGCAAGTAACTTGCCTGGCCAGGAGCTTGGTGGCCTCCGGTAAAGGCTCGAACAAACTCGTGGCATAGGTCCGACCAACAAGAGATGGAATCCATCGGCAGGTGCATCAACTATGACATGACGTTGGGCTTAAGTGCCAACGGAAAGTAGTTGGCGACCACCTTATCGTCGCGAGCCCCGGCGGCTTGCATCGCGATGGTGTAGATGCTGAGGAACTCCAATGGTTGAGTGTTGACGTTGTACTTTTCCCCAACATCAGGCTTGAATGTGCGGTGGGAGGGCCAATGGAACTGCCGCAGCTCTCGGGTAACGGTTGGACAACCCACCTCGTAAGGTAGGCCGCCAGGGCCCCCCGGCGCTGGGTGGTCCATAGCAGGCCCCGCACGCCGATCTGACTGATGGCGCATCTCCCACCGTCGCTCGATGGTAGTTCGAGCATCTTCCTGAGCTCGCTCTCGAGGAACTCGACGTTGGTCGCAGCGGGTTCGCGGGTCGGACGACGCTGTGGAAATGTTGTCACAAGCATCGGCCCGACGGGCCGGTGGCTGCTGTCGCGGCCACGGGGGAGGAGAGTGCACCATGGTCGCAGCGTCTACGGTCCCCCCACCGCCGGCATGCACCGGCTCGATGGAACGCCGGTGCGAGGATCCCGTCGGGAGCGGCTCATCTTTGTTGGCGAAACTGACAAGGCTTCGGATGGTGGCCCTCCACTCGTCGAGCTTCTCCGCAGCGGGGGGCGGGATTCGAGGAGCAATTGCACGCGCCCCAGCGCTTCTGCTGGCGTGGGCGGCGGCGAGAGCTGCATAGACCGGGACACGCTCCGGCTTCTAACCGGGTTAGAAGGGGCTCTGTCATGGTCTCACGGTCGCACGCCGCTTCTGCCGGCGTTCGAGCGCGCACACAGGCCTGATGCGTCCTGCGAGTGGTGCACAGTGCTCGTTCCGCGGCGGTGCCCGGGGGCTCAGATATCACGGTGTCGCTCGTCGCGCACTGCTTGGGAAGGCCGCGGCGCGGGTGCCAGCTGGGGCACCATAGAGGTTGCCGCGCCGCCCGTGGGTAGCACGGCCCCGCCCCCGGACCCAGCGGTGCGCGGCTCGTCGTCTCGGATTCGAACGGCGCCGCTCGCCTGGCTCCGATCGCCAGAGTGTCGTGGATGCTCGCGGGCCACGTCTCCAGCCCCATCCGTGGCCACCTGGTCGCCTGCCCGCGCTGGCGCAGACGGGCCGGCTCCGGGCGACCCGATCGCTATGACCCCCTTTCTCTTGGGGGCCATTGTGATGATGAAGTCGATGCGCTGACCTTCAAACCGGATTTTCACAGCTTGCGTCCCCTACCTGGCGCGCCAAAGATGCCGGCGGAAACGACGCCTATGGGATCACGGGGGAATCCCTTCTACTGTCTGCGGGCACGGGGCTGTGGAAAGAGTGGGTTTAAGAGACCAACACAGGAAGTTTTATCCAGGTTCGGGCCGCAAGTGATGCATAATACCCTACTCCTGCTGGCTTGTGTTTATCTGGTGTTCTTGGACTAGCTACAAAGCGTGCAGGGTCCAAAAAGTCCGAATCCTCTCTCAGTATGCCGCGAGCCTCCTTTTATAGTAAAAGGGGCTGCCACAGTGGCACACAAGAGGTGTAAAGTTGTACAGTGGTCGAGCTTATCGCCTGACATCACAGGACAAAACGCATTAAATGCGCTACTTAGGTGTCCTCTTGCTTTATCGGGGACGGGAACGAGGCTCGTCCCGTCCGTCGCCGCTTTGCCTTGCTCCGACATGTGTCCAGGCCAATGAGGCATGCAGCGCCATGTAGGCTGGCAGGCTGTTGAGCTGGTGTGGTGGCAGGGTTTTCATGAAGATCTGCATGCCACCACGTCGGTGCTTGACTAGTTGGCCCAGGAGCCACATACTGCCATGTGGGTACCTGCTTAGTTGGTGGTCGGTCGTTGAACTGGGGTGGCAAGGCCTTGCCGCGGTCCTGCTGATATTCTCGGCAATGGTCTTGTCGGGGCCTTGCGGGCGCCCTCGGCAAAGTCTTGCCGGGGGCTCGCGAGCGCCCTCGGCAAGAGTCTTGCCAGGGGCTCGTGGGTATCTTCGGCAGGAGCCTTGCTGGGGCCTCGTGGGCATCCTCGGCAAGGAGCCTCACTGTCGCCTTGTCTTCTGGTTCTCATCTAGGCCTTGCAGGCCCTTTGTTTTCACAAAGATCTGCATGCCACCATGGAGGCGCCTCCCGAGCCTTGGTTCCAATGTGGTTGATGGTGTCGGAACTCCCAGGCTCAAGGGTGGCGGCCTCGTTGGCATTGGGCAAGTTGCCCCGGCAAGGCTCTTGCTGGGGCCATGAAGGCTGCCCCGGCAAGGGCCTTGCCGGGGGAGCTCACCTCGCCCTTCTGCTCTTCATGCTTCTGGTCTTGAGCGCTGCTCTGGTAGTCTTGCGACTTTGCTTCCTTCCTCTGTCCCGCTAAGTGTGGCCGTAGGTGCGGCTCTAACTGCCCGTGCACAAGTAAAGTGGTACAAAGAAGGGCCCCTACTTTTGTACACCGACAACTTGCACGACCGAACGATATGAAAATAATAATAGTGCAAGAGTGCCGTGGACTAAGCTGGAATCTGCAAACATTTTATTCAACAGGAGAAGGCAAGGTAAAATGGGCTCTTTATTATATTAACATTTATTCATATGAGAGCCACTCAAGATTTTCATCATGGTCTTCTCCTCGGCAACACTCGAATAAAAAATGAAAGAAATTCAAAGAAACACACTGAAATATTTTTGCAGTTTTTGGTTTTCTTGAACAAGCACAATAAAGGGAAAAGCAAAAACGAGAAAAACTTATTTACACAGGAACGCTCCCAACAAGCAAAAGAAGAACAAGGAAATCTTTTTGGGTTTTCTTTTTAGTGCTACTACTAAGCATGCATAGAAAGTAAATTAACTGCAACTAATTTTTTTGGTTTTTCTGAGGTTTTTCAAACACACAAGAAGAAAGCAAGAAAATTAATTTAAACATGGATGATACAATGAAAAAGTATGAACACCGACAAATGGAAATAAGTGAGCATGAATGTAATGTCGATGAGAAACACATACTCCCCCAAGCTTAGGCTCTTGGCCAAACTTGGTAATCAATCAGTAGCCTGGATAGTATTTGGCGTGGTAGCTCACGGAGGCTCTCGGTGTGGATGCCTCGGCCTGCCGTGCTGCCTCCACTGCCGCGTTGTGATCTCGTGTCTCGCTCTCAAGAACAAAATATCTTCCTTTGCTGTGATAGTCAAAAAGAGCAGGCGCGGGAAAATATGTGTGTACAACAGATGTTTGGTTAAACAACAGATTGTAAGTGAAATTATGAATTTTTGCTTAGAGGATCTTATGATCTTTTAAAATGTCAAAATCTAAGTGCTGCGTGGGTAGGATAGGATCAAAGGGCAAAGGTGAAACACCTAGCCCTGGTGCTAAACGCGTGGAATAAATTCCACCATAGAAATAGCCACTATTAGCATTATGTTGAAGTTTGTGTGCAACAATCGCTCCAAGGTTATAATTTCTTTCACCAGTGAGAGCGGTGTGTATGAGGCTCAAGTCTGGAGCACAAAGTGTACTACAGTCTTGCTTGCCTACTATACATTTCCCGTTAAATCATGCAAAATACTGAATTGCAGGAAAATGAATGCTCTTTATTCTACCTTGTGTCACTCCCCTCGTCTCACCGCAGCAAAGACTAGTCAAGAATGATTGGTACTCAGCCCTTGGCGGTTCGTCAAGCGAACCCCAGAACGGGAGTTTGTAGTGGTAAGCAAAATTCTCTAGTGAGATGGTAAATGGATTATCATAAAGCATAAAAGACACCCTAGACTCACGGGGATGGAATTTAAATCCTTTGACAAACGATTCAGTAAGAATGTGGCGTTGTTTGCACTTATCTTAAATGTAGGGACTGAGACCGGCATTGTGAACATATTGCTCAAATTCCTCCTTAATGCCCACACGCACCATATAATCATCGCAAGGCCATAAGCATGTTTTGGTGGCGGCATCTCGTGTGGAACTTTCACTTGGTTCAACATAAGACCGGCGAGCGGAACTGTCACTAGAAGATGCCCCCGAGGATCTCCTCCTTGAAGAACTCCTTCCAAATAAGTTCATCCTGTTCGCGTACAATTTTTCTGAAAAAAAATAGGTGAAAAAAAATTATCAACAAAACTTCATACAATCGATAAAAACTACTCATAGGAATACATAGAGGCCATAGCAAGCATTCAAACTACTTAGAACTCTAAGAATTCAACATGCAAGCTCATCTACAGCAGCACCAAGAGTAGATAATTATTCAAAATATAAACCACTAAAACAAAAACTAATTGGACAAACGGTGGAGTCACATACCAAGCAACAATCCCCCAAAACAGTTTCGGAAATGGAGCTTCGAGCAAAGAGATCAAAATCCGTGGGTTTGAGAGCAAGAACATGGGAGAGAGAGCAATGGAGAATTTTTTGTGGAGGTAAGTGATGATGTGGGATGAAGAGATAAGTGAGGGGGCCCACGTGGGGACCACAACCCACCAGGGCGCGCCTGGGGATCCTGGCGCGCCCAGGTGGGTTGTGCCCACCTAGTGCACCTCCCTCTGGTATTATTTGCACCAGAAATTCATAAATATTCAGAAAAAATCGTATTAAATTTTCAGAGCATTATGAGAACTTCTATTTTTGGGTCATTTTTTATTGCACAGGAAATTCAGAAAACAGACAAAACATGGCATTTTATTTTATTTAACTAATAAAAATAGAAAACAAAAATGTAGGGATAGAAGGTAGTTCTTACTAAATTCATCAACTTCATACCGCTCAAAAATGATTTATTAATAAGGTTGATTAGGTCTTATTAACAACCACTTTCGATTAGCATGAAACTGAAGAACTTTCGTAAATCACTAAGTTACCTCAATGGGGATATGAATGTCCCCAACAATAAGCATTTCATATTTCTTTTTGACAGTAGGTAGAGGTATTTGAAAACTTCCAATAGTGATTGTCGGAGATTTTGCAATAACATTAATACCATTCACTTGGAATTGTTTCTTCGGAAAGTGCACCGTATGCTCATTACCATTGATATGAAAAGTGACCTTGCTTTTATTGCAATCAATAACGGCCCCTACAATATTCAAGAAGGGTCTACCAAGGATAATCGACATGTTATCGTCCTCGGGCATCTCAAGTATAACAAAGTCAGTCAAAATAGTAACATTAGCAACAACAACAATGGGCACATCCTCACAAATACCGATAGGTATGGCAGTTGATTTGTCAGCCATTTGCAAAGATATCTTAGTAGGTGTGAGTTTATTCAAGTCGAGTCTTTTGTATAAAGAGAAAGGCATAACACTAACACCAGCTCCTAAGTCACATAAAGCAGTTTTCACATATTTCTTTTTGATGGAGCAAGGTATAGTTGGTATTCCCGGATCTCCAAGTTTTTTAGGTACTCCATCCTTAAAAGTATAATTAGCAAGCATAGTGGAGATTTCAGCTTCCGGTATTTTTCTCTTATTAGTGATGATGTCTTTCATATACTTTGCATAAGGAGGCTTTTTCAAGATGTCAGTGAAGCGAGTACGGAAAAAGACTGGCCTCAGCATTTCAGCAAAGCGTTCAAATTCTTCATCATCTTTCTTTTTAGTTGACTTGGGTGGAAGAGGCATAGGTTTTGGAACCCACGGTTCTCTTTCTTTACCGTGTTTTCTAGCAATGAAGTCTCTTTTATCATATCTTTTATTCTTAGGTTGTGGGTTATCAAGATCAACAGGTGGTTCTATCTCAACATCATTGTCTCGTTCTTTATTATTTGTTTGAGTGTCTTCATGAACCTCATCATTATCTTTTTCATTATCACTAGGTGAGTGTTCATTACCAGATTGAGTTTCAGCATCAGAGATAGAAGTTTCATTATCATTATCAGGAGGTTTTTCTAATTCATGTTCACTAGAAGCATGCAAAGGCCTATCATTTTTCTTCTTTTTCTTTCTAGAAGGACTAGGTGCATCAGTGTTAACTCTTTGTGAATCTTGTTCTATTCGTTTTGGGTGTCCCTCAGGATAAAGTGGTTCCCGAGTCATTTTACCTCCTCTAGTTGCAACTCTAACAACAAAGTCATGTATATTATTATTCATTTCATCAAGCAATTCTCTTTGAGATTTAGCAACTTGTTCTAACTGAGTTTGAACCATAAAAGCATGTTTTCCAACACCTCTAACATCATCTGAAATTCTAAATAACGAGTCACTTAAGCGAGCAATCATATCAGAATTATATTTCAATTGTTTCATAACATTTGCATTGAAGTGATCTTGTTTTCTAATATAGTTTTCAAACTCATAAAGGCATTGGCTAGGACGCATATTGTGAGGATTATCATTATCATTGAACTTCATTAAAGAATTTACCTCTACCACCTTAGGTAGTGGTGGTGTATTAAGCCCATGTATTTCTTCAATAGGAGGTAAAATTTTAACATCCTCAGCTTTAATACCTTTTTCCTTCATAGATTTCTTTGCCTCTTGCATATCTTCAGGACTGAGATATAATATACCCCTCTTCTTCGGAGTGGGTTTAGCCGGTGGTTCAGGAAGAGTCCAATCATCATAATTTTTCAATATATTATTCAATAATTCTTCAGCTTGTCCAACACTTTGTTCCCTGAAAACACAACCAGCACAACTATCTAGGAAGTCCCTAGAAGCATCAGTTAGTCCATTATAGAAGATATCAAGTATTTTATTTTTCTTAAGAGGATGATCAGGCAAAGCATTAAGTAACTGACAAAGCCTCCCCCAAGCTTGTGGGAGACTCTCTTCTTTAGTTTGCACAAAGTTAAATATTTCCTGTAAGGCAACTTGTTTCTTATGAACAGGGAAATATTTTTCAGAGAAGTAATAAATCATATCCTGGGGACTACGCACACAACCAGGAGCAAGAGTATTGTACCAGGCTTTAGCATCACCCTTTAATGAGAAAGGAAATAATTTGAGCATAAAGTAATAGCGAGACTTCTCATCATGAGTAAAAAGGGTGGCTATATCATTCAACTTAGTAAGATGTGCCACAACAGTTTCAGTTTCATAACCATGGAAAGGATCAGATTCAACCAAAGTAATTAACTCTGGGTCGACAGAGAATTCATAATCCTTATCATCAATAAAGATAGGTGAAGTAGCAAACTTAGGATCATATTTCATTCTAGCATTCAGAGATTTTTCTTTATACTTGCATAATAATTTCTCTAGATCATCTCTATCCTTACAAGCAAGAATATCCCTAGTCATCTCCTCATTCATAACATAACCTTCCGGTACCTTAGGCAATTCATATCTAGGAAGACTAGTTCTAGCAGGCGTTTCAGGAGTTTCAGTTTCAAGCTTATCAACAGATTCAACAACATCATGTTGTATTACTCTAGCAATTTGTTTATCGAGAAAGTCACCAAGTGGCACATCATCATTGTCAAGCAAGGTACTAGCATCATCATAAGCATCATTCATGGTAGAACTAGCATCATCAATAACTTATGACATATTAGAATTGATAGCATGTGGTGGTGTTGCAAGTTTACTTATAACAAAAGGTGAATCTAAAGTAGAACTGGATGGCAGTTCCTTACCTCCCCTCGTCTTTAAGGGAAAAATTTAGTCTTAGCATCCTTCAGATTCTTCATAGTGATAAATTGATAATAATCCCAAGTAACTCAAAAAATATAGCTATGCCCGCCATCAACGGCGCCAGAAAAAGGTCTTGATAACCCACAAGTATAGAGGATTGCAACAGTTTTTGAGGGTAGAGTATTCAACCCAAATTTATAGATTCGGCACAAGGGGAGACAAAGAATATTTGAAGGTATTAGCAGTTGAGTTGTCAATTCAACCACACCTGGAGATTAATTATCTGCAGCAAAGTTATCAGCAGCAAAGTAGTTTGATAGTTTTGATAATAGTAACAATAGTAACGGTAACGGTAACAGTGATAGCACTAATTTTTGTAGCAAGTGTAACGGTGATGATAGCAGTAGTAACTTAGCAAGAACAATATGAGAGAAATTCGTAGGCATTGGATCGGTGACTTGTTGGATGATATTCATCATGAGACCGTTATAACCTAGGGCGATACTGCACTAGGTCCAGTTCGTCAATATAATGTAGGCATGTATTCCGTAGATAGTCATATGTGCTTAAGAACTTGCATGACATCTTTTGTCCTACCCTCCCGTGGCAGCGGGGTCCATATTGGAAACTAAGGGATATTAAGGCCTCCTTTTAATAGAGAACTGGAACAAAGCATTAACACATAGTGAATACATGAACTCCTCAAACTACGGTCATCACCGGGAGTGGTCCGGACTATTGTCACTCTGGGGTTGCTCGGTCATAACACGTAGTAGGTGACTATAACTTGCAAGATCGAATCTAGAATATGGATATAATGATGATAACATAAACGATTCAGATCTGAGTGCATGGCACCCGGGCCCAAAGTGACAAGCATTAAGCATGGCATAGTCATAGCAACATCAATCTTAGAACATAGTGGATACTACGGATCAAGCCCTAACAAAACTAACTCGATTACATGATGAATCTCATCCAACTCCTCACCGACCAGCGAGCCTACGAAGGAATTACTCACTCTCGGTGGGGCGCATCATGGAATTGGCGATGGAGAAGGGTTGGTGATGACGAAGAACGAAGATCCCCCTCTCCGGAGCCCCAAACAGACTCCAGATCTGGCCTCTCGATGAAGAACAGGAGGTGACAGCGGCTCCGTCTCGTGGATCGTGATAATTCTTTCTCCTTGATTTTTCTGGAAAAATAGGATTTTATAGCATAAGTTTCAGGGTCTGCGGAGCCGCCAGGTGGGGACAACCCACCTGGGCACGCCAGGAGAGGGGGGCGCGCCCTGGTGGGTTGTGCCCACCGAGGTGCCCCTCTCCGGTAGGTCTTGGCTCTAGAAATTCTTATTTATTATATAAAAATTCCTCGCAAAGTTTCATTCCATTCCGAGAACTTTTATTTCTGCACAAAACAACACCATGGTAGTTCTACTGAAAACAGCGTCAATCCGAGGTTAGTTTCATTCAAATCATGCAAATTTGAGTCCAAAACAAGAGGAAAACGTTAGGAAAAGTAGATACGTTGGAGATGTATCAATGGTCATTAAGGACACAGCTTCACTTGAGAGATTACTTGTAGTTGATCAACAAGGTCCAACAAGAATTGATGTCGTTTCTGCGCCGAAATTGACAGTGGTGGGTTACTTCTAGTTCTTGAGCTTGCATTGGCTTTTCCCTTGAAGAGGAAAGGGTGATGCAGCAAAGTAGAGATAGGCATTTCCCTCAGTTTGAGAACCAAGGTATCAATCCAGTAGGAGACAACGCACAAGTCACCGAATACCTACACAAACAATCAAACAACTTGCACCCAACGCGGTAAAGGGGTTGTCAATCCCTTTACGGTTACTTGCAAAAGTGAGATCTGATAGAGATAGATAAGTGGTAAAGTAAATATTTTTGGTATTTTTGGGTTATAGATTGGAAAGTAAAAGATTGCAAAATAGTAGATCGGAAACTTATATGATGGAAAATAGACCCGCGGGCCATAGGTTTCACTAGAGGCTTCTCTCAAGGTAGAAAATAATACGGTGGGTGAACAAATTACTGCCGAGCAATTGATAGAAAAGCGCAAAGTTATGACGATATCTAAGGCAATGATCATGAATATAGGTATCACGTCTGTGCCAAGTAGACCGAAACGATTCTGCATCTACTACTATTACTCCACACAACGACCGCTATCTAGCATGCATCTAGAGTATTAAGTTCATAAAGAACGGAGTAACGCATTAAGCAAGATGACATGATGTAGAGGAATTAACTCAAGCAATATGCTGAAAACCCCATCTTTTTATCCTCGATGGAAACAATACAATACGTGCCTTGCTGCCCCTACTATCACTGGGAAAGCACACCACAATATTGAACCCAAAGCTAAGCACTTCTCCTATTGCAAGAAAAACCAATCTAGTTGGCCAAACCAAACCGATTGTTCGAAGAGAATTACAAAGATATCAAATCATGCATAAAAGAATTCAGAGGAGATTCAAATAATATTATAGATAAGCTGATCATAAATCCACAATTCATCGGATCTCAACAAACACACCGCAAAAGAGTATTACATCGAATAGATCTGCAAGAACATCGAGGAGAACATGGTATTGAGAATCAAAGAGAGAGAAGAAGCCATCTTGCTACTAGATATGGACCCGTAGGTCCGTGGTAAACTACTCATGCTTCATCGGAAGAGCAATAGAGTTGATGTAGAAGCCCTCCGTGATCGAATCACCCTCCGGCAGGGTGCCGGAAAAGGTCCCTAGATGGGATCTCACGGGTACAGAAGGTTGCGGCGGTGGAAAAGTGTTTTCATGGATGCCTCTGTTGGTTTGGAGATATATGGGAATATATAGGTGCAAGAATTAGGCCAGGAAGTGCACGAGGGGCCCACAAGGGTGGGGGCGCGCCCTAACCCCCTGGGCGCGCCCTCCGTCCTTGTGGCCGCCTTGTGGCTCCTCAGACTTCATCTCCAAGTGTCCTGGTTGTCTTCTGGTCCAAGAAAAATCATCGCGAAGGTTTACTCCATTTGGACTCTGTTTGGTATTCCTTTTCTGCGAAACTCAAAACAGGGAAAAACGGGAACTGGGACTGGGCTCTAGGTTAATAGGTTAGTCCCAAAAACAATATAAATAGCATATTAATGCGTATAAAACATCCAAAACAGATAATATAATAGCATGGAACAATAAAAAATCATAGATACGTTGGAGACGTATCAAGCATCCGCAAGCTTATTCCTACTTATCCTCATGTAGGTAAATGATAAAAAAAGAATTTTTGATGTGGAATGCTACCTAACATATTTATCCATGTAATTTTTTTATTGTGGCATGAATGTTCAGATCCGTATGATTCGAAACAAAAGTTTAATATTGACATAAAAACAATAATACTTCAAGCATACTATCAAGGCAATTATGTGTTCTAAAAATAACATGGCCAAAGAAAGTTTTTCCCTACAAAATCATATAGTCTGGCTATGCTCCATCTTCATCACACAAAATATTCAAATCATGCACAACCCCGATGACAAGCCAAGCAATTGTGTCATAGTTTTGATGTTCTCAAACTTTTTCAACTTTCATGCAATACATGAGTGTTAGCCATGGACATAGCAATATAGGTGGAATAGAAGGTGGTTGTAGATAAGACAAAAAGAAGGAGATAGTATCACATCAACTAGGCCTATCAACGGGCTATGGAGATGCCCATCAATAGATATCAATGTGAGTGAGTAGGGATTCCCATGCAACAGATGCACTAGAGCTATAAGTTTATGAAAGCTCAAAAGGAAAAACTAAGTGGGTGTGCATCCAACTTGCTTGCTCATGAAGACCAAGGGCAATTTGAGGAGGCCCATCGTTGGAATATACAAGCCAAGTTCTATAATGAAAAATTCCCACTAGTATATGAAAATGGCAAAATAGGAGACTCTCTATCATGAAGATCATGGTGCTACTTTGAAGCACAAGTGTGGTAAAAGGATAGTAACATTGCCCCTTCTCTCTTTTTCTTTTTTTTTTCTTTTCTCTTCTTTTTTCTCTTTTTTTGGGCCTTCTCTTTTTTTGGCCTTTTTTCCTCACATGGGACAATGCTCTAATAATGAAAATCATCACACTTTTATTTACTTACAACTCAAAAAGTACAACTCGATACTAGAACAAAATATGACTCTATATGAATGCCTCCGGCGGTGTACCAGGATGTGCAATGACTCAAGAGCGACATGTATAAAAAATGATGAATGGTGGCTTTGCCACAGATACGATGTCAACTAAACGATCATGCAAAGCAATATGACAATGATGATGTGTGTCATAATAAATAGAATGGTGCAAAGTTGCATGGCAATATATCTCGGAATGGCTATGGAAATTCCATAATAGGTAGGTATGGTGGCTGTTTTGAGGAAGGTATATGGTGGGTTTATGGTACAGGCGAAAGATGCGTGGTACTAGTGAGGCTAGCAATGGTGGAAGGGTGAGAGTGCGTATAATCCATGGACTCAACATTAGTCATAAAGAATTCACATACTTATTGCAAAAATCTATTAGTCATCGAAACAAAGTACTACGCGCATGCTCCTAGGGGTAGGAAAATACCATCGCTCCTCCCCGACCGCCACTCATAAGGAAGACAATCAAAAAATATCTCATTCTCCAACTTCATTACATAACGGTTCACCATACGTGCATGCTACGGGACTCACAAACCTCAACACAAGTATTTCTCAAATTCACAACTACTCACTAGCATGACTCTAATATCACCATCTTCATATCTCAAAACAATCATAAATAATCAAACTTCTCATAGTATTCAATGCACTTTATATGAAAGTTTTTATTATATCCCTCTTGGATGCCTATCATATTAGGACTAAACTTATAACCAAAGCAAATTACCATGCTGTTTAAAGACTCTCAAAATAATATAAGTGAAGCATGAGAGTTCATCAATTTCTATAAAATAAAACCACCGCCGTGCTCTAAAAGATATAAGTGAAGCACTAAAGCAACTTGCCTAGCTCAAAAGATATAAGTTAAGCACATAGAGTATTCTAATAAATCACGATTCATGCGTGTCTCTCCCAAATGGTGTGTACAGCAAGGATGATTGTGGCAAACTAAAAAGAAAAGACTCAAATCATACAAGATGCTCCAAGCAAAACACATATCATCTGGTGAATAAAAATATAGCCTCAAGTAAAGTTACCGATAGACGAAGACGAAAGAGGGGATGCCTTTCGGGGCATCCCCAAGCTTAGGTTCTTGGTTGTCCTTGAATATTACCTTGGGTTTCCTTGGGAATCCCAAGCTTAGGCTCATTCCACTCCTTATTCCATAGTCCATCAAATCCTTACCCAAAACTTGAAAACTTCACAACACAAAACTCAATAGAAAATCTCATAAGCTCCGTTAGTATAAGAAAATAAATCACCACCTTTGGTACTGTTGTGAACTAATTCTTTATTTATATTAGTGTAATATCTACTGTATTACAACTTTTCCATGGTTTATATTAGTGTAATATCTACTGTATTCCAACTTTCCCATGCTTCTACCCATAGATTCATCAAAATAAGCAAACAACACATAGAAAACAGAATCTGTCAAAAACAGAACAGTCTGTAGCAATCTGGATATTTCAAATACTTCTGTAACTCCAAAAATTCTGAAAAATTAGGAAAACCTAAGAAATTTGTTTATTAATCTTCTGCAAAACGAATCAGTATTTTATCACGCTTCTATTAAAATTAGAATTGTTTTCCTGAGCGCAAAAGTTTCTGTTTTTCAGCAAGATCAAATCAACTATCACCGTAAGCTATCCCAAAGGTCTTACTTGGCACAAACACTAATTAAAACATAAAACCACATCTAACCAGAGGCTAGATGAACTATTTATTTCAAAATAGAACCTAAAAACCAAAATTAAAAATAAAATTGGGTTGTCTCCCAACCAGCGCTATTGTTTAACGCCCTTAGCTAGGCATAAAACGCGAATAGATCTAGGTATTGACATCTTTGGCATGCAATCCATAAGTAGCTCTCATAATAGATTCATAAGGCAATTTAATTTTCTTTCTTGGAAAGTTTTCCATGCCCTTCCTTAACGGAAATTGAAATCTAATGTTTCCTTCTTTCATATCAATAATTGTACCAATCGTTCTAAGGAAAGGTCTACCAAGAATAATATGACATGTAGGATTGCAATCTATATCAAGAACAATGAAATCTACAGGCACATAATTCCTATTTGCAACAATAAGAACATCATTAATCCTTCCAATAGGTTTCTTAATAGTGGAATCCGCAAGATGCAAATTTAAAGAACAACTCATTAAATTCACGGAAACCTAACACATCACATAAAGTTTTTGGAAACGTGGAAACACTAGCACCCAATCACACAAAGCATAGCACTCATAATATTTAATCTTAATCTTAATAGTAGGTTCCCACTCATCATACATTTTTCTAGGGATAGAAACTTCCAATTCAAGCTTTTCTTCAAAAGATTGCGTCATAGCATCAACGATATGTTTAGTAAAAGCTTTGTTTTGGTCATAAGAACGAGGAGAATTCAACATGGATTGCAACAAGGAAATAAAATTCCTTGAAATCCAAAAGAGTGGGTTCATTGCTACCTAAGGTTTTGATCTCTCCAATCCCACTTTCATCAATTTTTGCATCAAGATCTAAAAACTCCGAATCATTGGGACGCCTTTTAACTAAAGTTGACTCATCTCCAGTCCCATCTTTATCAAGATTTATATTGGAAAAAAAGATTCAATCGGAGTCACATCAATCACTTTAAGATCTTCATCATTTTTTTCACGGAAACTAGAAGAACACGTTTTTACAAACCAATCTTTTTAGCACGCATCTTAGCGGCTCTTTCTTTGCACTCATCAATGGAAATTATCATAGCTTTGAGAGACTCATTGATATCATGCTTGGCTGGAATAGATATAGGTTTCAAATAATGAACATCAAGAGAAATTGTATCCACGTTCCTAGCCAAATCATCAATCTTAAGCAATTTTTCTTCAATCAAGGTATTGAAATTCTTTTGCGAACTCATAAATTCTTTAACACTATTCTCAAAATTAGAGGGCATCTTCTTATAATTTCCATAAGAATTGTTGTAGGAATTACCATAATTATTAGAGGAATTACTAGGAAACGGCCTAGGATTAAAATTACCTATATACGCGTTGTTACCAAAATTGTTCCTACCAACAAAATTCACATCCATAGATTCATTATTATTCTCAATCAAAGTAGACAAAGGCATATCATTGGGATCAATAGAAGCACTCTTACTAGCAAATAATTCCATAAGCTCATCCATCTTTCCACTCAAAACATTAATCTCTTCAATCGCATGCACTTTTTTACAAGTGGAAGATCCTTCGGTATGCCATTGAGAATAGTTAACAATAATATTATCTAGTAATTTAGTCGCTTATCCTAAAGTAATTTCCATAAAAGTACCTCCCGCGGCCGAATCTAAAAGATTTCTAGAAGCAAAATTCAATCTGACATAAAAATTTGTATAATCATCCACAAATTCAAACCATGAGTAGGGCAATTTCGTATCGCCAATTTCATCCTCTCCCAAGATTGTGCAACATGTCCAGGATCAAGTTGCTTAAAATTCACAATATCGTTCCTAAGGGAGATGATCTTAGCGGGAGGAAAATACTTGGAAATAACTGCATCTTTACACTTATTCCATGAATCAATACTATTTTTAGGCAAAGGTGAAAACCAAGTTTTAGCACGATCTCGAAGCGAGAACGGAAATAGCTTCAATTTAACAATATCATTATCCACATCTTTTTTCTTCTGCATATCACACAAATCAACGAACTTGTTTAGATGGGATGCGACATCTTCACTAGGAAGGCCGGAAAATTGATCTTTCATAACAAGATTCAGCAAAGCGGCATTAATTTCACAAGATTCCGCATTGGTAGCGGGAGCAATCGGAGTACTAATAAAATCATTATTATTGGTGTTGGAAAAGTCACACAATTTGGTATTCTCTTGAGCCATCGTGACAAAGCAAGCAATCTAACACACGAGCACACAAAAAGCAAGCGAAGAAGACGAACGGAAGAGGGGCGAAGAAAAGGCAAATCTTTTAAAAAAATTGTTTTAGACGTGGGGGACATGAAAACAAGAGGTGAATGGCGAATAATGTAATGCAAGAGATGAGAGTTTATGATGGGTGCATGGTAAGGCTTGACTTGGCGTAGATCTCCCGGGCAATGGCGCCAGAAATTCTTCCTGCTACTTCTTGAGCTTGCATTGGTTTTTCCCTTGAAGAGGAAAGGGTGATGCAGCAAAGTAGAGATAAATATTTCCCTGATATGTCTCCAACATATCTATAATTTTTTATTGTTTCATGCTCTTATATTATCCATCTTGGATGTTTTATATGCATTTATATGCTATTTTATATGATTTTTGGGACTAACCCATTAACCTAGAGCCCGTTGCCAGTTTCTGTTTTTTCCTTGTTTTTGAGTTTTACAGAAAAGGAATACCAAACGGAGTCCAATTGACGTGCCAATTTTTGATGATCTTTTATGGACCAAAAGAAGCCACCGGAGTAAAAGAGTTGGGCCAGAAGAGTCCCGAGCCATCCACGAGGGTGGAGGGCGCACCCTACCCCCTTGGGCGCGCCCCCCCTATCTCGTGGATGACTCGGAGACCCCCCCTGACGTGAGACCGACGCCAAAAATTCCTATAAATACAGGAACCCCTAGAAAGAAACCTAGATCAGGAGTTCCTCCGCCGCAAGCCTCTGTAGCCCGCAAAAATCAATTGGGACCCTGTTCCGGCACCCTGCCGGAGGGGGAATCATCACCGGTGGCCATCTGCATCATCCCGGCGCTCTCCATGACGAGGAGGGAGTAGTTCACCCTCGGGGCTGAGGGTATGTACCAGTAACTATGTGTTTGATCTCTCTCTCTCTCTCGTGTTCTTGATATGGCACGATCTTGATGTATCACCAGCTTTGCTATTATAGTTGGTTCTTATGATGTTTCTCCCCCTCTACTCTCTTGTAATGGATTGAGTTTTCCCTTTCAAGTTATCTTATCGAATTGAGTCTTTAAGGATTTGTGAACACTTGATGTATGTCTTGCGTGGGTTACCCATGGTGACAATGGGGTATTCTATTGATTCACTTGATGTATG
The DNA here is from genome assembly GCF_002575655.3 of Aegilops tauschii subsp. strangulata. NCBI lineage: Eukaryota > Viridiplantae > Streptophyta > Magnoliopsida > Poales > Poaceae > Aegilops > Aegilops tauschii. Next base: position 328,985,328 of record NC_053041.3, read on the forward strand.
TTTTGGTGAAATTGCATGGGATATGTATCATATTTAAAGTCGTGACCTCTCCAAGCCCACTTTTATTAGAAATTTCACAAGATTCAACACTCTCCAATATGTGGGATTATTTTCACCTAAAGTTGACACTCTTCCAAACCCACTTTCAATCCTATTGCAAACATTATTATCAATACATATTCATCATGAGGCTCAAATAAATTTTCAAGATCATAAGAATCATTATCACCCCAATCATGATCATTGCAATAAGTAGTGGACATAACATAACAAGCATCCCCAAGTTTGGAGTTTTGCATCTCACTAACACAATTAATAGAATTTATAATATCATCATTGCAGTCACGCTTTTAATTCAAGGAGCTATCATGAATAACGTCATCAATTTCTTCTTTCAACACTTCATCACAATTTACAGATTCATGACTTTCAAGCCAAACTTCATAGAGATAATCAAGTGCACTCAACTCACTAGCAATTGGTTCAACATAATTGGATCTTTTGAAAAGATTAGCAAGTGGATGAGGATCCATATCAATAGATTTTTAGCATGCGAAGATGCAAGCAAATAAGAGACACATGGCAACACAAGCAAACATGAAATCTGACGAGAAAACCGCGAATGAAAAAGAGGGCGAATAAAACGGCAAATTTCTGTGAAGTGGGGGAGAGGAAAACGAGAGGCAAATGGCAAATAATGTAAATTGCAAGGAGATGAGATTTGTGATTAGGAACCTGGTATATGCTGAAGATCCTCCTCGGCAACGGCGCCAGAAATTCCTTTTGATGTCGGCTAGGACTACGTCGGTATTTCCCCAAAGAGGAAGGGATGATGCAGCACAACGACGGTAGGTATTTCCCTCAGTGATGAAACCAAGGTTATCGAACCAGTAGGAGAACCAAGCAACACAACGTAAACAGCCCCTGCACACAAATAACAACCACTCGCAACCCGACGTGTTAAAGGGGTTGTCAATCCCTTTCGGGTAACGGCGCCAGAAATTGGTGCGTGGACGGAAGAAAGTTGTAATAGATTGAATAAATAGATCGCAAATAAAATAAAGTGCAGTAAAGTATTTTTGTATTTTTGGTTTAATGGATCTGAAAATAAATGCAAAGGAAAAGTAGATCGTAAAAGCAAATATATGAGAAAGAGACCCGGGGGCCGTAGGTTTCACTAGTGGCTTCTCTTGAGAAAAATAGCAAATGGTGGGTAAACAAATTACTGTTGGGCAATTGATAGAACTTCAAATAATCATGACAATATCCAGGCAACGATCATTATATCGGCATCACGTCCAAGATTAGTAGACCGACTCCTGCCTGCATCTACTACTATTACTCCACACATCGACCGTTATCCAGCATGCATCTAGTGTATTAAGTTCATGGAGAAACGGAGTAATGCAATAAGAACGATGCCATGATGATCTATCTATGTAGAGATAGACCCCATCGTTTTATCCTTAGTAGCAACGATACATACGTGTCGGTTCCTCTTCTGTCACTGGGATCAAGCACCGTAAGATCGAACCCACTACAAAGCACCTCTTCCCATTGCAACATAAATAGATCAAGTTGGCCAAACAAAACCCGAATATCGGAGAAGAAATACGAGGCTATAAGAGATCATGCATAAAAGAGATCAAAGAAACTCAAATACTTTCATGGATATAAAAAGATATAACTGGTCATAAACTCAAAGTTCATCACATCCCAACAAACACACCGCAAAAAGAGTTACATCATATGGATCTCCAAGATTCCATTATATTGAGAATTCAGCGAGAGAGAGGAAGCCATCTAGCTACTAACTACGGACCCGAAGGTCTACAAAGAACTACCCACGCATCATCGGAGAGGCACCAATGGAGGTGGTGAACCCCATCCGAGATGGTGTCTAGATTGGATCTGGTGGTTCTGGACTCTGCGGCGGCTGGATCAATGTTTCGTCGACTCCCTAGGGTTTTGGGAATATTGGGATATTTATAGAGCAAAGAGGCGGTCCGGGGAGCACCCGAGCTGGGCACAACCCACCAGGGCACGCTTGGGCCTCCTGGCGCACCCTGGTGGGTTTTTCTCTCCTCGGAGCACCCCCCTTGCGCAGCCAGGGCCCATTAGGTGTCTTCTGGTCAAAAAAATCTCCGTGAAGTTTCGTTGCATTTGGACTCCATTTGGTATTGATTTCCTGCGATGTAAAAAACCATGCAGAAAACAGCAACTGACACTTGGCACTATGTCAATAGGTTATTACCAAAAAATGATATAAAATGATTATAAAACATCCAAGATTGATAATATAACAGCATGGAACAATAAAAAATTATAGATACGTTGGAGATGTATCATGGCTTCTCTCAAGAAAAATAGCATACGGTGGCTAAACAAATTACTGTTGGGCAATTGATAGAACTTCAAATAGTCATGACGATATCTAGGCAATGATCATTATATAGGCATCACGTCCAAGATTAGTAGACCGACTCCTGCCTGCATCTACTACTATTACTCCACATATCGACTGCTATCCATCATGCATCTAGTGTATTAAGTTCATGGAGAAGCGGAGTAATGCAATAAGAACGATGACATGATGTATACAAGATCTATTCATGTAGGAATTATACCCCATCCTATTATCCTTAATGGCAATGATACATACGTGTCGTTTCCCCTTCTGTCATTGGGATCAAGCACCGTAAGATCGAACCCATCACAAAGCACCTCTTCCCAAGGCAAGAAAAATCGATCTAGTCGGCCTAACTAAACCAAAGATTCGAAGAAGAAATACGAGGCTATAAGTAATCATGCATATAAGAGATCAAAAGACTCAAATAACTTTCATGGATAAAAACATAGATCTGATAATAAACTCAAAGTTCATCGGATCCCAACAAACACACCGCAAAAAGAGTTACATCAAATAGTTCTCCAAGAGACCATTGTATTGAGAATCAAAAGAGAGAGAGGTGCCATCTAGCTACTAACTACGGACCCGTAGGTCTACAATGAACTACTCACGCATCATCGGAGAGGCACCAATGAGGATGACGAACCCCTCCGTGATGGTGTCTGGACTGGATCTGGTGGTTCGAGAACTTGCGGCGGCTAGAATTGATTTTCGTCGACTCCCCTAGGGTTTCTGGAATATTGGGGTATTTATAGAGCAAAGAGGCGGTGCGGTAGGCCACCGAGGTGGGCACAACCCACCAGGGCGCGCCTGGGCCCCCAGCGCGCCCAGGTGGGTTGTGCCCCCTCGGGGCACCCCTCTGGTACTTCTTTGGCCCATTATGTGTCTTCTGGCCCAGAAAAATTCTCCAAAAAGTTTCGCTGCATTTGGACTCCATTTGGTATTGATTTTCTGCGAAGTAGAAAACAAGCAAAAAATAGCAACTGGCACTGGGCACTGTGTCAATTGGTTAGTCCCTAAAAATGATATGAAGTTTCTATAAAATGATTGTAAAACATCCAAGAATGATAATATAACAGCATGGAACAATAAAAAATTATAGATACGTTGGAGACGTATCAGAGATCAACAAGGTAAACACATTCGAGAATGGTTAATAAAATCTAAGTCTCTTGCATATTAAGGTCAAAATAGTACTACCAATATACGACTCTCAAATGATGCCATTTCAACAATTGTACTACAAAAGCCCGAAATATTACAAGGTCCAAATTCCAGAGTTATATGGCTCAAATTCGAAAATTACAAGGTTCAAATTGATAATAGAAATGAAATTCAGCTCATTCAGCTACAAATGCCCGCGCTGATCTGCTGAACATGGATATAAGAGAGGTTCAAACTAATATTACCACTTGTAAGGCTACTTTTGAAACGTCATCATTTTTGCATAGGGATCAACCACCGAGAACTCATGTATGGGGTTGACACAACGACTTCCGACTACTCTATCAGCTGAAGTTGCAAAATGAAATTCAGCTTTTTGGAGCCTTCTCCATTCTGCCGCAGCAGCCGGCGCTGATCAACAAACCATTCATTTTTGCAAAATAAATGTAGGGAAAACCTCGTTACCGTCAGCACCCTTGCTTTGACAACAAAGAACCTAGCGAATATAATCTTCGGAAGGTCCCTCGGTAGGAGTTCAAAGTAATTTCTGAGAGATGCAGATCTAGGAATTGGATGTGATTGTTATCTTTTGTCACATTATCCACCACCGGGCATAATCTTATCTGCACAAGAAGAGAACATATTAGTGCCTACATGCAGTTTTGAACACTTCTATAGGCCTATTTGGTTTGCAGGATTTGTAAAATGCACTAGCATGCCATCTTCGATCCGACATGATTAACATCGACATTTGATTACAATCTAGAAAAATGTAGCCTTCTTCACAGGAGGATGGAGTGGATAAAAAACTTCCCTAAGAAAACTAGTACAGATGAATCCAAAACGAGAAATGCTTATGGATTGTAACCATATGAATCAAGCAACCAATATGGGGGGAAAAGATGTATGTATTGAAATCTTCCAAAATTCCTCCCGAAATCATAGTACATTGTCATTGTAAACATGGGAAAAGGTGCCAAAAATTGAACACCCCTATGGTTAAAATTTAACAGGAAAGGAACATCACCTCGATATATAGCTTCTCCAAGCACGGAAAGCATCCCAGGAAACTGACAACTTGATCCGGGTTGGGGCCGATAGATTCTAGTGCCAGACCTTAACTGCGCGCAGATTCAGGGTCAAGCTTGTTGAAATCATTTGCTGGATGACAGATGAACATACATCATCAAAATTAGAAATGATGTTAATTTCTACAAGGAGAGGCAGAAGACGATTGTTGTACCTGAATGGGTGTGCATCCAATAACAAGTTTGGAGTATTTGACAGACGAGTAGCCCACCATTGTCAATTTCGGCATAGAAATGACATTGATTCTTGTTGGACCTTCTTGATCAACCATAAGTAATCTCTCAAGTGAAGGTGTGTCCTCAATGACCATATTGTGGTACACCTTTTGTGATCCCTTGTTGCAGCACCAGCAACATCCATAAATAGTCCGGAGAGTCATGGAGATGATGTGGAAGCTACCCAACCCATTGATCGCATGAGGACGAAGGTACTCCAGTGCAGTACAGTCGCGGAGCAGGCGATCCATGTCATCTTTTGGGATCACTAGTACAGCGAGGTGCTATACAAACGGTTTTTAACCCCTTTCCGCGACGGCATTTGGAACCGTCGCCTAGTGAGTGACGGTGGTAGGGGGTCCTTCCCACACGACCCAGAAACCATTGGGGATATGCCCTCCTGGCACACACGCTCGGCAAAATGAGTTCGTGTGCGAGCGGCGAGCACCCAAATACGGAAATACGTACAGTAGAGTTAAAAAATACAATTATACAGGCGAAATTGTTTCCGGTCGCAAGTACATCCCACACAGTCAGTCCCCGCTAAACGTTTCCGTTCGTATGTACATCCCACACAGTCGCTCTAAGGAAAACGTTTCCATTCACGGGAACATCACACACAATTCCCCCCGTTAAATCGTTTGTGATAGTGTTGCCATTGCACACGATTTTAAAAAATTTATCGTTTGCATTATTGAATGCATCACACACGGTGCGTAGAAGAAACCATGTGGCAAAGGCTGTCCATCACACACATTTTTTATGTGGTAAATGTTTGTGCAAGGTGGCCTAACGAAAACAGTTTTCAAGAGAAGGTCGTGTGTGATTGTTCATTGATCCAACACGGTTTGTTCCTAGGAACTGTGTGCGTTATTTAATGCATCACACACGGTCTTTTCTCAGTAACCATTTGCAATAGAAAAACCCAATTAGCAGGCTAATTATCCGATTATTAATAATCCATTTATTAATCTAATTGACATTTCATATTAAGCAGACAATATATTTCATTTTCATAATTGAAATACATCCGAGTACAACACCATATAGCTTCAGCACTCAGCTACCCCATTACAGAACTACACCAGCACCAAGTTTCACATGCAACATCTATAACCTTTCGAAATTTGCATCATAGACGGTACATAGACAGATGTATCTCATCTGGAAAACTGCTGAAGTAGAAGGCGAATATTGAGCCTTCATTGATGTTGAAGGTCTTTGTAACTTTAGGCCAGTGCCTGTGGATGATTGACCGTCCATCCTTCGTCCTCTTCAGGAACACTTCAATACTGAACCATGGGTGTTGTATGAATACCTTCCTCGCCTCCTGACCGTACAGGTGGTTTGATAGGCAATCATCAGTGAACTGCTTTGGAAAGGCCTGAAAACAAGGATGTGCATAAATATCTTCTCTATATTGGAAATGGGGCAAAGGAATAAAAAAGCAAGGTATAATAGTTAGAACCATCCTGTAGTGAACTGATGTCTTCTTCATTGTGCAGACAAAGATCTTGTTGTTTTTTGTCGCTAATTTCTTTATCCTAACAATCTTTCTGAGTTTCTTGACTTGACTGATATTCATGGACAACTCATTTCCCCAAATGCAAAAAGGGTCGAATAGTGGGTCAAAACCTCTGACAACAGGACCTACATGTGCAAGACAAAATTGTTAAAAACCTAAATATTAGAATGGTTCCTACAATTGCACAATAATGTGCTATTAGACAATGGACCATGCATGTGCTAACCTCCATTGTAAACCTTAGTGCTTCCCATTGTTTCCCTGCAACACATATACGGTAGTTAGCCATCAGGTTAAGTAAGGGTTCGCATGCTATCAGTAAAATATGTTGATGAAAAATAAGCACATTCCAGATTCATCACATTAATTCAAGCCACATTTAAAACCCATTTATCGAAACCAAGCATGATTAAGAACTAGGAAATATAGCACTTGTATATGTTTCTCATGTATTAAGTGCAGCCAAATTCGATCTCCTCACATGCACAACAATACAAAATTCTACCCACGACAATTGGACATCGCATTGCAGAATTGAACCAAGCAGTTAACTAAAAACCACAACAAATGAACCAAACATTAACTGAGCACCACATTGCACAATATAATATACTCCTAATAGAAGATCAGATAGATAACCAAACCAAGCATGCTTAACAACTTGGAAATATAGCAATTGTATTTGTTTCACATGTATTTAGTACAGCCAAATCCGATTTATTTCTCACATGGTATACAATAACGGAATGCACCCACAAAAATTGAACATCGCATTGCAGAATTGAACCAAACAGCCAACCGCGTCGCGTCGTCGGTGTGTGAGGCATCGATGGTGGCCTCGACGGCGAGGTGCTCCTCCAAGATCTGGGGGTCGACACGAATGGCAGCCATCGCGACCTCATCGGCGCGTGCGGCCGCGATTTGCTTCTCCGCTGCCAAATGGTCCTTGAGATCCTGGCTATACTGCACGCACCGTGGCTTAGGGTGGTGCTTATTTGGTGGAGGGGTCGGTGATTTGGGTGGAAGGTGTCGCGCCGGCGGTCGGGGCATGTGGGATGTGGAAGGAGGAGGAGGATGGGGGTTGGGTGTGGATTACCTACCTGGATAGGCGAGGCCGAGCAGCGTGATGGAGGGTCGCCGGCGAGGAGGCGGCGCTGCAAGCAAGGAGTGAAGGTTTCAACTTGGAAAGGAAGGTGAAAACAGGGGAAATGTGGCTTCTGGTAAGGGGGAGGGGCGGGGAGGTAGATATTTCCGCGGAAGCCGAAAATTTGGAATCGCTTCAGCGAAAAAACTGGCGCGCAAAGTGTCATCAGACACGGTCCCTTATTCAGAACTATGTACGATATGTGAACATCACAAACGATTCAGATAGCTTAACCCGTGTGTAATGAATTTGAATGTCAAAAATTTTGGTTCGAATTTACCTAGTTACAGTGGTCATCCACGTCATTGCATAATTTGGGTACACAAAGGAGACTACAGCACACCCACACTTCTTAAATGAGCAAGTTCAGCAATTAAACAGAGCTAGCTGACCTAAACATTACTCTAACAAATTAAAGACCGGCGCTCTTAATTAAACAAAACAAAGAGTACTACTACGGCTAGTGCTCGTCGATCTCCGCCGCCGCCTCCATGTCCAGCTCGCGCGTGACGGTCTCCTGGGGAAGGGGCTCCATGGCATCCATCGCACTATACTCGGCAAGCATCATGCCATCCGCGTCCGCCATATCTTTGGAATAGGCACCACGAGCTGGGCATGGGCGGCCGCGATCTGGGCTTTGGCGGGCTCCTTCATGGCAAGGTATGCCGCGCAGGAACAGAAGGCTGCTCTAACTCTCTCGGCGATTGCCAACTCTTCGGCCGTGGGTTGCCGACCGTTGTCGGAGAAGCTTTGTTTGATTTGTGCGGTGACCGCCACGAGCTGGGCGTGGACGGCCTCGACATGGTAGTGGGCGGCCTCCATCAGGGCTAAGGCCGCCGCTTCAGAATGGACATCTGTTGTACCGCTCTCGCCAGTTGCTATCCCCGAGGCAGATGTTGCTACCGTCGCCTGAGAAGAAACATCGGCCGTTTGGGCTGCCTTGGCCGCCCGGACGCAGATTGCAGTCGCCCTCACGAAGCTTGTTAGCTCACGCCTAGCGGCTGCGGTCGCGCTCTCGCCGGAGTGGGCCGCCGAAGTTGCCCTCACGACGCGGGTCCACGTCCCCATCTTTCACCGGCGATGAATGAACAGTGAAATGATATTTGGGGAGTGAGCTAGTGTGCTTGACATGCCGGCTGTGGACTGTAGCCGACGCACCCTCTCGCGTAAGCCATAGGCGTACTATACACCGATGGTGCTCCAAGATATTTTGTGCTGCATCTCACATGGTTGGTGATAATAAACTGTGTGCAATCTACTTGATTTATCATCTTGATTTGAATTACGTAATGGGGTCACAGCTGCAAAGGATGGTGTTTGAATTGCTAGAACTTTTATCTGCAGTGAACATGCAACTATAGGTGTGTCGTCAAAAAAATTGGAATTATTCAGGGTTCGTTTGGACGTTTTTATACATTAACTTGGTTTTGTAGGCATTTCATGTGCATAATTCAAATTTGAACTACATGCACGTGCTCCAGTGCATATAAACGGGTTGAAAAATCAAATATGTGTCCTTCGTTGCGTGCTTAGGTCCCATGCAAGAAATGGGAATGAATGTCAAACACCCTGCCACCGTCACTCGGCCGCAAACATGGAGATACCTGGTTTTTAAATTCTAGTAAATCCAAAACTCGTCTGAAATTCATGAAATTTGGCATGCTATCATGGAGCGGCATCAACATGCCGTGGTAAAAATTTTGTCCCATTTGGGGCAGGTCTGGGTATAAGCTTCTCACAAACCAGAGCTTCTCACAACAAGCGTGATGGTTTCGGTAGGGAGCGTGCCACCTTTGCGGATGAAACGGTATTCGTTGCCTCTTATTGCTTCAACATAGAACAATAGGAGTGTTGTGTTTAATTGTGGAATTTTTCAGGGTTCGTTTGGACATTTTTATACATTAACTGGGTTTTCCAGGCATTTTCTGTGCATAATTCAAATTTGAACTACATGCACATGCTCCAGTGCATATAAACAGGTTGAAAAATCAAATCTGTGTCCTTGGTTGCATGCTTAGGTCCCATGCAAGAAATGGGAATGAATTTCAAACACCCTGCCACCGTCACTCGACCGCAAACATTGAGATACCTGGTTTTGAAATTCTAGTAAATCCAAAACTCATCTGAAATTCAAGAAACTTGGCATGTTATCATGGAGCCGCATCAACATGCCGTGGTAAAAATTTTGTCCCATTTGGGGCAGGTTTGGGTATAAGCTTCTCACAAACCAGAGCTTCTCACAACAAGCGTGATGGTTTCGGTAGGGAACGTGCCATCTTTGGAGATGAAACGGAATTCGTTGCATCTTATTGCTTTCAAAAAAATTCTAGTGTCAACATAGAACAATAGGAGTGTTGTGTTTAATTTTGGAATTTTCGGGGTTCGTTTGGACATTTTTATACATTAACTGGATTTTCCAGGCATTTTATGTGCATAATTTAAATTTGAACTACATGCACACGCTCCAGTGCATATAAACGGGTTGAAAAATCAAATTTGTGTCCTTGGTTGCATGCTTAGGTCCCATGCAAGAAATGGAATGAATTTCAAACACCCTGCCACTGTCACTCGGCCGCAAACATTGAGATACCTGGTTTTTAAATTCTAGTAAATCCAAAACTCGTCTGAAATTCATGAAACTTGGCATGCTATCATGGAGCGGCATCAACATGCCGTGGTAAAATTTTTGTCCCATTTGGGGCAGGTTTGGGTATAAGCTTCTCACAAACCAGAGCTTCTCACAACAAGCATGATGGTTTCGGCAGGGAGCGTGCCACCTTTGGGGACGAAACGGTATTCTTTGCCTCTTATTGCTTTCAAAAAATTTCTAGTGTCAACATAGAACAACAGGAGTGTTGTGTTTAATTTTGGAATTTTTCAGGGTTCGTTTGGACATTTTGTACATTAACTGGGTTTTCCAGGCATTTTATGTGCATAATTCAAATTTGAACTACATGCACATGCTCTAGTGCATATAAACGGGTCGAAAAATCAAATCTGTGTCCTTGGTTGCATGGTTAGGTCCCATGCAAGAAATGGGAATGAATTTCAAACAACCTGCCACCATCACTCGGCCGCAAACATTGAGATACCTGGTTTTTAAATTCTAGTAAATCCAAAACTCATCTGAAATTCAAGAAACTTGGCATGTTATCATGGAGCGGCATCAACATGCCGTGGTAAAATTTTTGTCCCATTTGGGGAAGGTTTGGGTATAAGATTCTCACAAACCAGAGCTTCTCACAACAAGCGTGATGGTTTCGGTAGGGAACGTGCCACCTTTGGGGACGAAACGATATCCGTTGCCTCTTATTGCTTTCAAAAAATTTCTAATGTCAACATAGAACAACAGGAGTGTTGTGTTTAATTTTGGAATTTTTTGGGGTTCGTTTGGACATTTTTATACGTTAACTGGGTTTTCCACGTATTTTATGTGCATAATTCAAATTTGAACTACATGCACATGCTCCAGTGCATATAAACGAGTTGAAAAGTCAAATATGTGTCCTTGGTTGCATGCTTAGGTTCCTTGCAAGAAATGGGATTGAATTTCAAACACCCGTCCACCGTCACTCGGTCGCAAACATTGAGATACCTGGTTTTTAAAATCTAGTAAATCCAAAACACGTCTGAAATTCATGAAACTTGGCATGCTATCATGGAGCGGCATCAACATGCGGTGGTAAAAAATTTGTCCCATTTGGGGCCGGTTTGCGTATAAGCTTCTCACAACAAGCGTGATGGTTTCGGTGGGGAACGTGCCACCTTTGGGGACGAAACGGTATCCGTTGCCTCTTATTGCTTTCAAAAATTTGAATTATGCACATAAAATGCCTGGAAAACCCAGTTAATGTAGTTCAAATTTTTTACCATGGCATGTTGATGCCGCTCCATGCAAATAAGATATCAGGATGTTCAGAAAACATCACCTACATTTGGATGTAATTTTTATTCATGAAAAAAATATTGTTTATTCCTTTTTATTTTTAATAAAGTTAATAACATTAATTACCTCAGGTAGTTTAAAGGGTGCTTTTGTCCTGAATGCAAATGATATGCACATAAAGGTAATATTTATCTGAACATTTTGATATCTTATTTGCATTTTTCTGAGTTCATATGAATTAGTTATGAATTTTCAAAGTTTTGGTCAAACGGTCAAAGGGCATTCGAGGGACCTCGACGGAAAAAGTAAGGGCAAAACTGAGCAAGCTCGAAAAGTAAGGGCAAAACCCGTGGGTAGGAACCAACTAGGGGTAAAAATGCAATTGTCCCTTCATTCATAGATTAAGCAGTCGTTCTTAATTTATACAAACAGTTCAACTCGACAGCTGAACCGACCGAACTTTTCCCCAATTGTTGCCAACCACGTACTGAAATAGCTAGTTCAACTATATATACTAGCTAACTTTAAGTACGTTGTACAGTTCCACCACACATCTATTGTCAGATGAACTAAACAAAATAGCCCCTAAATACTACTACTACAACGGAGGGGCTTTGTGCTACTTCTGGCAGCCTCTCCTCTTCCGAGCGCGCTCAGGAAGAGGCAGAGGAGGAGGAGGCCGACGAGCTGGACAAATGCAGTACGGTGCCTACCGCTGCTGCACGTTCAGCGACGCTCGCCAGCTCGAACGCCCACTGCCGCTCCAGACGATCCCTCTCGAAGCGGCCGGACTGCTCGTAGATCTCCTGATTCCTCGCCTCTGCGTCAGCGTGTGCTGCCGCCACGGTTGCGGTGAGGCTCTTTGTGTGCTAGACGAGGTGCTCCTCCTCCTCCTCCTGCAGGAACTCGATGTAGCGCGCAAGGTCGCTGGCGCACGTGCGGGCCTCCACGTCCGCCTCCCTCCTTCGGGCGGTGGTGGCAGAGCAGGTGATGATTCCGGTGGTCGACGATGGGCTGGCAGCCACGGCGGCCGACGATAGGGTCGTGGCCACGACCGCCACCTCCCGCCTTCGGGCTGCGGTGATGGAGCGGGTGATGGCCGGCAGTGGGGTGGCGGCCACAACGGCCACCTTCCGCCTATGGGCCGCGGCGGCGGAGCCGGCGATGGCCCTGGCTTTCGTCGGTGGTGTGGCGGCAACGGCGGCCGGCAACAGCTATTGACGGGCAACGGCAGCGGAGCGTGTGGTGGGTGTTCCGCGCACACCCAACAGGGATGCCACGCGCACTACACTACGCCGGGGACTGATCCGCCGCCGCGGTGTAGCCTCCCAGCTGGAGCTATCCTCTGATGACGGTGGAGTGACTGAGCGACGACGATGGACCGGTGCCATTGGAAATTGTGGGAGAAGCGGATGAGATAAGCTACAGGGAGGGAGGGGAAAATGCGACGCAGGACTCGCCGGCCGTGTCGGTTTATAAAGCAGGCCGGTAAGCATTGGGATTTTGGGGGATTTCACTGAGTCGGGCGGGAAGCTTGCGCGGGAACCTGCGAGGTTGCGCGGGAACGGGCTCACCGATGATTCATTGGTGCCACTTCGAGCCACTGTTTGGCCAAAAGAATGCCCCCGCGCGCTGCGCAAGCTTGCGCTATAAGCCGTCTGCGGCAGCGGGCTGACAAAACATGCGAGAGGAGGACAAAAGAACACGTACACATACGGTTAATACAAAAAAACATTTGCGATTTAATTACCTACTATACCCCTGTCTTGGTTTATAAGTAGGATTTAACTAATACAATACGAATGCATGTCGCCAAAGATTATATCGTTGGATTCATATTTGAACATAGTTTCCAGTTGTACAATTTCTGTAACATGCATTAACACTTTTTTGGTTAAATTTAAGGTTATATACCAGCAAGCATTTGCCCGCAACACACACGGCTTATTCCATCACAAACAGCTTGGATGGATCAATTGTATGCCACGTATCGCACACGCAACTCTAATATGATTCGTGCTTGATGTCTCCGACATCGCTCGCACAGTTCGTCTTATTTTCCATGTATCACTGTGTCGGCCTCTGCTCGCATCCCTCGGCAAGCTCTGCTCACCGTTAGGCGCCGCAGCGCGTTGTGCTCCCCGTTAGGCGCCGCGGCGCGCTCTGCTCACATCCGTTGGCGCGCTCTGCTCGTGTCCGTCGGTGCGCTCGGCTTGTGGACAGGTTTTCCTTGCGTGTTCAACTACTATATGCATATATATATATATATATATATATATATATATATATATGTATATATATATATGGTTGCTCGCCGTTGAGGCGGCCGCGAAGCGCTCTGCTCGCGTCCCTCCGTGCATGGTTTTCCAGCGGTTGGGCGTGTGCACGATCTCGTCGGGGCCCCATATGCATGCGGTTGCGCCGTGCGCGTTGTCACGCGATGCAGTTACGTGCGACATGATGGAGTTACGCACTGCAAATTAGCCCCATATGCATGCGGTTGCGCCACACGCGTTGCCACGCGATGCAGCTACGTGCGGCACGATGGAGTTACACGTTGTAAATTAGAACTGCCATCAGGGCCTGCCGATATTCCTGGCCGTTCGGCTTCCCCTTTAATTCCCGCAGCCATTATAACCTTAGTCTCTTCAACCTTTCGATCGCGCCCCATACACAACAAGCACACCATGACGACACATAGAGAGGGGATGTCTAGCGGCGCTCCAATGGAGTTCGGCGAGCATAGAGTGGAGACCCACGTGAGGGAGCCGGATCTCTCAATGGTGTACACCATCGACCAGGCCGTGGTGGACGACTACATCAACATCGTTGAGCAGTTGCTTGCTAGAGACAAGTACAAGGTGGTCGACATCGACCTCCAGTACACCGCCGGTCGTCCCGGCATAGATCAGAAGGTTGCCGTTGCCCAGTTGTGTGTGCGCCATCATGTCCTCATCTACCACTACTGCTTGGCCATAGAGCCTTGCGACCATTTCAACAGGTTTGTCAATAGCACTGACTACAAGTTCGCCATGGTGGAAACCACCGATGATGTAAAAGCGCTCAGCGTTACGAGCTTGGCCTGCAAGAACCTTATCGAAATCCGTGACCACTACAGGGTCTAGGGCAGCACGAAGAAGGACTCCCTGGTCCAACTCGCCTCGGCCATCATCGACCCCTACTATGAAAATATGAAGCAGGATGCCCGGAGAACAAGTCCCGTATCCTGGCACAGGGCCTGGATGCGGCAACTGGATGAACCTCACCTCAGGCTCGCGGCCAAGAGCATGTACACATGCTACGAGATGCACAGGTGGATCGTTGACATGAGGAAGTGCCTCGTTACCCAAATCGACGAGCCTGGATCGAGCCACAAGCAGAGCAAGCGTCACAAGAAGTAGATGATGATCAGATGATCGTTTATGCTAGTTAATCATGCATGTAATATATAGTTTACTTTATTGGTGTGTGGAAATGTCATGTGTAGTAGCCACCTATGTAATTATGCATATAATAGTTTACTTTGGTGTGTGCAAATGCCATGGTTGTAGTAGCCACCTATGTAAGCGGATATTTAATTTGGTTATGCAACCATGTCCTTATAAGTGTGTGTGTGTATATATGTTGTTGTTCTGTATGCAATCCCATCGCACAACACACACGTCTTATTAGCAGCAACCGTCTGTGTTATTATCGGTCTTCGCACACATTTCTGATTGCAGACCTGTTTGCCACGTATCACACACATCTTGTTATATTGAACCGTTTCTGTTCTCTTGTCTCAACACAAACAGTTCATCCGAGTGAACTGCATGCCGTATATCGCACACACCTTGATCTGGCTGACCGTATCTTTTGTGTTGCTGTTAGCATCATCCTGTAATAGTGGATGCAAAGGGTGACAAGCTCGAGGTGCTTCAGTCGTGGTATTAAAAGAGTGGACGTGTCATTAAGGGGGGAGGGAAGTAGCATTTCATGAACTTGGCAAGGCATAGAGTGGCTGCGAGGCGGAGCGCGGACGTTGGCAGCGAGCGCATATGCCCATGATTAAAACTGATCTCCTTGAGCTGATCTCGGGCGGGGGATCGGAACCACTCGTCAAGCTTGGCTCAGTCCTTGTCATTGGAACGGAACCTGCCCATGCTAAGGCCTCTGATTGGGCCATGGTGACTGCCGAGGATCTGGGACAACCCGTCCATACTTTCGTGATGGCCATGGTAGAGCTTGTGGGTGTCGATGAGGTTGAGAGGGGTGGAGTGCCATAGGGGGCGCCACCGCTGGGAAAGGACGGTTATCCGCGCCCCATGTTTTATTGGGAGGAGGGAAATGATGACTATCAACATATAATTGGGGAGGTTGTTGATGAAGTCTAGGCCTGCTGGAGTCAGTTGCGGTTCTTGCTCGACCCACCTGTGCTTGTTGGCAGCCTCGTTCTCCACCTCCAGAGTCTCCTCGTCGGTGGCGCTTTCTGATAGAAGTGTGAGTACAGGGAATATTTAGTTAAAACAGGCAAAATAAAAGTGCATTGGTAACTAGAAGTTAGTAGGAAGGAGTAGAGTAAGAAAATGGAGAAACAATTGGTTGCTTAAATACTACACAATTCCTTTGATATTGATGGGTAAGTCAACATGCAGATACTTGAAAAGAACACTTACTTCGAGCAAAGTCTGGACGGATGATATCGTTAGGGAAGTTAGCATATATCTCATGACCAAGCTCTTTTATATGCAATGCAATTTTAGTGCCAGCTTTTAATACATAAAACTTAGAAATTTCTATCCAAAGGCCCGTGCCAAAATAGGAGTGACCACGTTCATCATGTCTTACTGAAGCAACAATTGTAAATCCATGGTTTGTGTTCAGTATGACATCCCTGCAGTCTGGAGTTATGTAAATGGTTGTGCTGCAGAAAATGGTAGGATTGTTAAAGAATATGGTAACAAGCAAATATGGGCGAAATTGAAAGAATAATATAGCAGTTGAAATCAAATGACAAAAATCTATAATTAAACAGATAGTGAAACCATGATGTCATGCAAATATGAGAGTAATCGAAAGAACAATATATTATTAATTTGCCTAATATAGAAAGAAGAGGAAAGAAATCCCCTTTGATGTATATGCTGCATGTGGAACCTTTTATCCAAATGTAGCAATATATAGTATATTTTTAGGAAAGTAGGCCATGCCAACCGATGTAGCGTGAGATTGAACATATCGTGCGCATCCGGAAGTCATATGGTATGGTGAGATGGAACTCCACGAATGTCTGGCCGAGGCCGCAAAGTCCTGATGTGTCCGCGCACTGTACACTCTATGAATGAATGAAAACCTCAAATCAGCTCAAATAAAAATGAATTCACGAAGATTTCGACCGGGTGATTAAAGGAGGCAGATGAACTGGGATAAGAGATTAGACAATATCTCAGTAAATTAGTTACCTTGTTCTCCATGAGAAAAAACCCTCAATACCACGGATTCCCCAATCAAGCAGAGCTGGGTCGACGGTGAGTGGCGTCAAGAAAGTCAATGGCGGTAGGCGGCGGAAAGCGGAAGTGGCGAAATGCGATGGGGTTTGTCAGCAGCATGGCGGTGGCTACATGCGTCGAGCTAAGTGGTTGCCGTTGCAATAGGCGGTCCATTCAAAGTTGTGGAGGAGCTTGTGCAGGTGTGAATGGGGACCAGAGGGGGTGGCAGGCGGGGTCCAGGTTTTTGTGACGTGGGGATGGTGAGGGTTTTCTTTTTTCCTTTTTTGAATTGGGTGGTCAGGGTTTTGGTCCCACAAAGAATTTTCGAGGCAACGATTTGCTAGAGCCAACCGTGTGCGATTTACGTAACTAGGAAAATGAAAGTCATTGCACACGGTTCCGATTTGGGAAAATAACCATGTTTCCGGGTGGTTCCACTTTTCCTTCATCGGTTGAATCTGAAATTTTTACCCACGCTACACAATCACCCTTATATGCATAAAATTCCATCAATCGAACTGATTGCATCCATATCCCACAACTAGACATAAGTAAACATAGATTAAACACACTCAGGCATAGATAATAATCGTACACAAGCATAGTTCAACCATATATAGTTCAACCGTCATTAAGCATACTCAAGCACATTTATAATTAAGACACTATATAGCCATACATAGTTCAATCCCACATCTCATCTCATATGCGGGCACGATCGTGAAGCTTCACCAGGTACTTAGCGTACCCGGCGTGCGCCACCCTGGGATAATACTTACACCTGAAGGAGCCAATGAATCGTCCGCTTGCATGCGCCATAACACTTTGATACACGTCATGAAGCTTTTGGTTGCAAAATGGGCATCGAAAGCCCCCGTTCCAGGTCCTGATATGCTTGTTATGAACTCCCGCAGAAAGCTCCCTGAGGATTTGCCTCTTGTACCTCCTCTGTCCATCTTCATCCTCGCTGTCGACATCGTCGGATAGCACCTATACATATAGTCAAAAAAATGTGGCGTCAAATTGGAATACAAACTAATCTCTAGCGAACATTTGGCCGTTGCCAAAATTTGGCATCAGATCAATTTTTACATGTTATAAAGTAGGATTAGGAATTTAGGCTATTTTTTAGACATATCCAAAGATTATGGTTCGATTTTTAAGCACAATCGTCTATGTACAGACCAATCTTGAAAAAAAATGGTGCAAACGTATATGTAGGTCATTCAAAATCAATTGTCAAGACATGGCTAGGAATTATTAACACGAACACTAACCCTAGTCGGATTATTAGAGAAATCATTTGCATAGATGAAACAACTAATCACTTATCATTTGTACCATTCAAACAATCAATAAACTACACACATCTAATGAAACTTACTCAGATTTCATGGATTTAGAGAACATAACCATAGGATTTCTATTCTAGAAAGGGGGAGGCGGGAGTAACCAGAGAAACCCTAGGATATATTTGACACATAAATGGGTATAGATGACTAACTGGTTGTTCATCGTTGTCGGTGTCGTCACCGGAGTGGTTGCCGGAGTCAGCACTGGAGTCGTCGCCAAAGTCGGTGTGGACCTCAGGCTCTGGTTGTGGAACCACGACGCCGTCGACGACGTCAAGGTGCAATGAGACCTCGTCGGCGGCGATGGCAACCTCTGTCTGCATTTTCATGCCGTGCTTCGGTGATTCAGCAGCCCCGGCATCGCCACTCCCTCCAATGGGGCGCTTCAGCGGCATCCTCACACTACAAAAAAATACACTTCCGTGATGATATGTGTTTGTCATAGTAGGTCACATTTTCTGTCATGCGTGTACATCCATGAGATTTTTATGACAGAATCAAGATAGTCATACTTGTGTTGTCGTAGAAGTGTTCCATGACAATACCAAAATTATCATCACAGATGTGTCCACTTCCATGCTGATAAATGGCACATCATGGAAGTGCTTTCGTCAAGGGTAACCGACACGTGGCATCCATCATAACTGGTCGCCGTTAAGCTATCGGGTTCCGGTTTGAATCTGATAACCCATTAACAGCCCAGACCAATGGGGATTTTCCACGTCTGAAATTCTCAATGGCTAGAGGAACCACGTGTCGGCTCACTGTTGGGACAGATGTCATCCACACATTGGACCGGAGGCGCCTATGATTGGTCGACACGTGGCACGGCACAACAGAGGCCCATTCTGGTGAAAAGGCCGGCCCATTTGACTTGGTCAAAAGGTAGTGGGTCGGCCCATAGAAAGGTTGTTAATGGCATGTTCACATATAGCCCATTTATAGCCCGCTAACTCACGGCCCATTATAGCCTATCCGAATTAGGCCAGTAGCGTCATCTGGGCCGTCCAATATGATTCAATCCTGTTGTAACTTCCGGCCCATGCATGGCCCATGACGTCTTTTGGCCCATAGGAGACCCTTTGTAACTCTGGGCCCATTAAAGGCCCGAGGTGAAACTGGCCCATAATGAACAGTGTATCGCTTTATACCCATTAACGACCCATTATTCCGTCGGCCGTTTTCCAGCCCTGTTAACTTTCGGCCTTCTAAGGGCCCATTTTTATTGGGCTCATTTCCAGAATTTGGTTACTTACGGTACGTTACTGGCGTGTTCCGCTTGTGGGCCAAATTGAGCCCATGGTTACAGTCGGCCCGTTTGCGGCCCGTTAACCCGTTGGTCTATTTTCATTGTGTCATCAAATACGGCCCATTATGGTCGGGTCATAAATAGACGATTTCCACTCTAGCCCATTTACGGCCCATTTTGTGGACCGTTATTGGTCCATGAATAGTACAGCCCATGTTTGGCGAAACAATTATACGGCCCATAGAAGGCCCATTGATTAGACGGCCCGTAGAAGGCCCATGGATCCTATGGCCCATAGAAGGCCCATGGATCCTCTGGCCCGTAGAAGGCCCATGGATCCTCTGGCCCGTAGAAGGCCCATGGATCCTATGGCCCGTAGAAGGTCCATGGATCCTACGACCCGTAGGAGGCCCATGGTCACTACAGCAGGTAGCAGGACCATGGTTACAACAGTCCGTGTGTTGCCACAGTTATTGTGGCCTAGTTATAAAAATAGGTTATTGTGGCCACTAGAAAAACGTGGATAAAGAACTGCAGTGACTACAAGCAAACAACTGAACAAGACAATAAAGAAATAAATAAGCAAGCAACTAACGTTAGGCTATTACGGCTATTACACATATTACATCCACTGGGCATCAAAGTTCACCACCAGTGCAAATATAGGGAATAAAGCAGCATATTACATACACTGGCTGTCTAAATTGACCACCAGTGCAAATATACATGGCAGAAAAACAAGTCCATAACTGAAACAACTTCAGAAGAGCTCAAGAAACGTTATCCTGGGTATCCACCAAGCTGGCAATAAGCTGAGCAAGCTTATTAGCTTTCTCCTGTTTGGCGCTAAAATCTTCCAACACTTGCTATTGCACCAGAAAGTATGCATCTGAATTCTCCAGGGACTTCCGCAGTCCTTCGGCTTCTTGTCGTAGCACAGCTGATCGATGCCTTTCAGCTTGTAGTTGAGACACAGGAAACCAAACTGATTCAGACAGTGAGTTTGAATAGCTTGTGCCAGCGGTAGTGGCTAGTAACTCGAACTCTACACCAAGACAGGACTTTGGGGTTGTCTCAGTGTCTTCAAGATAGTTTTCCTTAGCTATTTTATCAGCTTTTTTGGAGATCAACAAGGATGTCTCACTATCCTAAACCTTATCTGCATTACTTCCTTTACCATTGCTTAATAAGGCACTCTACCCAATATTCTGTCGGCATTCTAACAGGTTTAGCATGTACTAGTATATGAAACTCATTTCGGTGAACCAGTTCATTAGTAAGGTGGACAGGATTAAACTACCAAGTCTTCTATTGCCAAGTAGTACACAATAAAAGCATCAAACAAACATATATCTATGTCCTATGGTCACTGCATTATCTTGCCAAATCAAAATAGAGACATGGTTCAAATCATATCAGTTCAAGACAAAGCAGCACTGAAAGAATACAAAGCGTGGGAAACTACACGGCACAACAAGATTTCAGATGGGTACCATGGGTCTACATGTACAACAACACTATTGGCTCTGTTGTGATGCTAGTAATGTGCATGATCTGAGAAGTCAACTATGTACACAATTGAAATTGAAATCAACAGAGCTATTTATAAGAGCAACCCTATTAAAGAAACATGTGTAAACATACCTGTTGTGCCATTGGAGTTTCGATTGAATCCTTCAATTTAAAAATAACTTTGTATGAGTAATACAGTGGTACAAGAGCAAAGCAATATGCACGATAGCAATGGAATCTTAAATGAGAATAGTTGTTCTTCAGATTTAAGCACTTGTTCTACACGAACACAGTACTGTAAGACGCAGGCAAATAGTACTTAAAAATGGCAAGTAGTACTTAAAAATGAGCTCATAGACCTTACCACATTCTTCGTTCGGGACCAGTACAGAACAAGGCGTTCCCAGTCATCGTCCAGTAAATGTGTCTCAGGAGAACGTAAGGAAATTTGATGAGTTTCTTTGCCAGTGAAGTACATTTTCTTCAGGTAATTCTGATACTACCACCAAGCATTCTTGAAGATAGCAGAAGTATTTGCATAGGTTACGGATGTCGCTTGAAACTACGTCGGCATTTCCCCAAAGAGGGAGGGATGATGCAGCACAACGGCGGCAGGTATTTCCTTCAGATATGAAACCAAGGTTATCGAACCAGTAGGAGAACCAAGCAACACAACGTAAGCAGCCCCTGCACACAGATAACAAATCCTCGCAACCCGACGTGTTAAAGGGGTTATCAATCCCTTCCAGGTATGGTGCCTCAAGATAGGCAAAAGGACGTGAGATAAAATTGTAGTAGATTGACAGATCGAACGCCAAATAAAATAAATAAGAATAAAACGCAGCAAGGTATTTTTGTATTTTTGGTTTAATAGATCTGAAAATAAATGCAAAAGAAAAGTAGACCGCAAAGGCAAATATATGAGAAAGAGACCCGGGGGCCGTAGGTTTCACTAGTGGCTTCTCTCGAGAAAAATAGTAAACAGTGGGTGAACAAATTACCGTTGGGCAATTGATAGAACTTCAAATACTCATGACGACATCCAGCCAATGATCAATACATACGCATCACGTCCAAGATTAGTAGACCGACTCCTGCCTGCATCTACTACTATTACTCCACACATCGACCGCTATCCAGCATGCATCTAGTGTATTAAAAGTTCATGGAGAAACGGAGTAATGCGACAAGAACGATGACATGATGTAGACAAGATCTATCTATGTAGAGATAGACCCCATCATTTTATCCTTAGTAGCAACGATACATACGTGTTGGTTCCCCTTCTGTCACTGGGATCAAGCACCGTAAGATCGAACCCACTACAAAGCACCTCTTCCCATTGCAATATAAATAGAGCAAGTTGGCCAAACAAAACCCAAATATCGGAGAAGAAATACGAGGCTATAATAAACCATGCATATAAGAGATCAAAGAAACTCAAATAACTTTCATGGATATAAAAATATAGATCTCATCATAAAATCAGAGTTCATCGGATCCCAACAAACACACCGCAAAAAGAGTTACATCATATGGATCTCCAAGAGACCATTGTACAGCGAGAGAGAGGAAGCCATCTAGCAACTAAATACGGAACCGAAGGTCTACAAAGAACTACTCATGCATCATCGAAGAGGCACCAATGGAGGTGGTGAACCCCATCCGTGATGGTGTCTAGATTGGATCTGGTGGTTCTGGACTCTGCGGCAGGTGGATGAATATTTCGTCGACTCCCCTAGGGTTTCTAGAATATTGGGGTATTTATAGAGCAAAGAGGCGGTCCGGGGGGCACCCGAGGTGGGCACAACCCACCAGGGCGCGCCTGGGCCGCCTGGCGTGCCCTGGTGGGTTGTGCTCCCCTCGGAGCACCCCCAGGCGCTGCCAGGGCCCATTATGTTCTTTCTGGTCCCAAAAAATCTCCGTGAAGTTTCATTGCGTTTGGACTCCGTCTGAGATTGATTTCCTGCGATGTAAAAAACATGCAGAAAACAGCAACTGGCACTTGGCACTGTGTCAATAGGTTAGTACCAAAAAATGATATAAAATGACTATAAAATGACTATAAAATGATTATAAAACATCCAAGATTGATAATATAACAGCATGGAACAATCAAAAATTATAGATACGTTGGTGACGTATCAGCATCCCCAAGCTTAACTCCTACTCGTCCTCGAGTAGGTAAGTGATAAAAACAGAATTTTTGATGTGGAATGCTGCCTAACATGTCATATCATATTCTTTTATTTATAGCATGGACATTTGGAATTTTATGTGATTCAAAGCAATAGTCTAGTTTTGACATGATAATTTAAATACTCAAGCATATCGACAAGCAACCATGTCTTTCAAAATATCAACGCTAATAAGTTATCCCGAGCCCATCATGCTCAACCATTGATCTATTCATGAAAACACACTCGCATATTAGTTACAGTCAATACTTAAGTATGATCATATTGCCTCCTAGTTGGTGCTTTTGTAAGAGAAGATGGAGACTTAAATTCAAAATAAAAAATGCATAAAGTAAAAGAAAGGCCCTTCATTTAGGGAAGTAGGGATTTGTAGAGGTGCCAGAGCTCAAAGCGAAAAACTTAGAAATAAAAACATTTTGGGAGGTGTATCCATCCCACCAACGAAAATGACTTAGAATCCCCAACACTTTCCATGCTAGATATATCATAGGCGGTTCCCAAACAGAAAATAAAGTTTATTCCTTTTTCCACCATACTTTCACTTTCCATGGCTAGCCGTATCCACGGTTGCCCTCCACACCAACACTTTCCAAGGAATTTATTATTTGACAACATAAAATAAATTCATTTTTCATTTTAGGACTGGGCATCCCTAATACCTTTGCTTTACTCTCGTGCAATGACAAGTGAACAAACACTCATCGTGAGAATAACACATCTAGCATGGAAAATATTAGCCACCCCTCACCGCTCCGTGAGCAAAATGAACACACAAAAGAGAAGTTTATTTTGAAAATTAGAGATGGCACATACAAATTTTCTTAGAACGGCAAAAGAATACTGCATATAGGTAGGTATAGTGGACTCATGTGGCAAAACTGGTTTAAAGTTTTTGGATGCACAAGTAGAGATCATACTTAGTGCAAAACGGAGGCTAGCAAAAAGATTGAGAAGCGACCAACCAAGAAACGGATAATCTCATAAGCAAGCATTAAGAATAAATAACACTGAATAATGCACCACAAGTAGGATATAATTTCATTGCATGACTATTGACTTTCGTTCTTGCATAGGGAATCACAAACCTTAACACCAATATTCTTACTAAAGCATAATTACTCATCAACATAACTCACATATCACATCATCATATCTCAAAACTATTACTAAGAATCAAGTTTATTTTGTCTGATGATCTTCATGAAAGTTTTTATTATATCCTTCTTGGATATCTATCACTTTGGGACTAATTTTCATGTGTTGCTTTTCATAAGCTCAAACAAATATAAGTGAAGATCATGAGCATAATTTTTTCTTTCTTTCTCGCAAAATAATTTAAGTGAAGCAAGAGAACATCTCTTCAAAAATACTAAGCACACCGTGCTCAAAAAGATATAAGTGAAGCACTCGAGCAAGTCCATAGCTCATAAAAAATTTAAGTGAACCATAGAGAGCAATTCTAACAAGTCATGAC
Source organism: Aegilops tauschii subsp. strangulata (assembly GCF_002575655.3). Taxonomy (NCBI): domain Eukaryota; kingdom Viridiplantae; phylum Streptophyta; class Magnoliopsida; order Poales; family Poaceae; genus Aegilops; species Aegilops tauschii. The sequence continues at coordinate 329,010,014 of NC_053041.3, forward strand.
ATAATTTTGGCTCTCCCAAATGGGTGTGTCCAGCAAGGGATCAAGACTTAAAACACAAAATAAAACAAGAAAAGACTCATATCATACAAGACGCTCCAAGCAAAACACATAGTATGTGACGATTAAAAATATAGCTTCGAGTAAAATACCGATGGTCGTTAGAAGAAAGAGGGGATGCCACTCGGGGGAATCCCCAAGCTTAGTTGGTTGCTCATTTTTGGATAATAGCTTGGGATGTCGGGGCATCCCCAAGCTTAGGCTCTTCTACTCCCTATTCCTTCATCCATCGTAAGATAACCCAAAACTTGAAAACTTCAATCACACAAAACTCAACAAAACCTTCGTGAGATCCGTTAGTAAAAGAAAGCAGATCACTACTATAAGTATTGTACCAAACCAATTCATATTTTGTTTTTGCATTATATCTACTGTATTCCAACTTTTCTATGGCAAAAACTCATCAAAGAAAACCATAGAGCCATCAAAATAAGCACACAATGCAAAGAAAACAGAATCTGTCAAAACAGAACAGTTTGTAGCAATCTGACTATTTCAAAAACTTCTGGAACTCCAAAAAATTTTAAACCTAGGAAGACCTAGGTAATGTGTATATTAATCTTCTGCAAAAAGAATTGGCATTTTATCATGCTCTGCTAAAAGATAAGAATTGTTTTTGTGAGCGCAAAAGTTTCTGTTTTTCAGCAACATCAAACAACTATCACCCAAGAAGATCCTATCGGTTCTACTTGGCACAAACACTAATTAAAACACACAAAACACAATCATAACATTAGCATAATTATGCTAACACTCAAGAATAGAAAGCAAAACGCAAAAATAAATTTTATTCATTGGGTTGCCTCCCAACAAGCGCTATAGTTTTACGCCCTTAGCTAGGCATAAAGCAAGGATCTAAGTTTTGTCATCTTTGGTTCAAGATCCATAAGATGCCCTCATGATTGATTCATATGATGGCCTAATTCTTGTTCTAGGAAAGTGTTCTATACCCTTCCTCAAAGGAAATTGGAACTTAATATTGCCTTCTTTCATATCAATCACGACACCGATAGTGCGTAGAACCGGTCTACCAAGAATAATTGGACAAGACGGATTGCAATCAATATCAAGAACAATAAAATCTATGGGCACATAATTCCTATTTGCAAGAATAAGAACATCATTAATTCTTCCCATATGCCTTTTAATAGTAGAATCCGCCAAGTGCAAATTTAAAAAACATTCTTCAAGATCGGTAAGACCAAGCACATCACATGAAGATTTCGGAATTGTAGAAACACTAGCACCCAAGTCACACAAAGCAAACCATTCATAATTTTTAATCTTGACTTTGATAGTAGGTTCCCACTCATCATGCAATTTTCTAGGAATTGAAACTTCTAATTCCAATTTTTCTTCAAAAGCTTTCATCATAGCATCAACAATATGTTTAGTAAAAGCTTTATTTTGTTCATAAGTATGGGGTGAATTTATCATGGATTGCAACAAAGAAATACAATCAATCAAAGAGCAATTATCATGATTAAAGTCGTTGTAATCCAAAAGAGTGGGCACATCACTAGTTAAAGTTTTGCCTCTCCAAACCCACTTTTATCAATTTTCTCAACAAGATTTTCAACCTCCGAAATATTGGGGTGCCTTCTACCTAAAGTTGACTCTTCTTCAGTCCCTTTTTCATCAATCTTAACTTTACTAAACACGAAATCAATAGAAGAAACACCAATCACTTTAGGATCTTCATCACTTTTATCCTCTAACGAGATTGGTTTAGAGGCCATTTGATTTACTAAGGTAGCTTGTGCATCGGATATTTTTCCTAGCAAACTTTCGGCAAAAGCTTACTTAGATTGGACACTGCAAACTTTTCTACTAATATCATCAAGTTTTTTTAATAGCATCTAGCACAACGGAGTGCTCCTTAAGTTCTTTAGTAAAATACTTATTATGCTCAAATTGTGTAGTCATATATTCCTTAGTACTCTTCTCAATTTCAAGAAAAATATTTGGGTAAGGAACATCATAATATTTTCTTTGAGGCATCATGACTATGCAAACAAGAACACAGTCAAAAACAGACCCGGCAAGAAAAAAGCGAATGAAAAAGAGAGGCGAATAAAACGGCAAATTTTTGTAAAGTGGGGGAGAAGAAAATGAGAGGCAAATGGCAAATAATATAAATTGCGAGGAGATGAAGTTGGTGATTAGGAACCTGGTATATGTTGAAGATCCTCCCCGGCAACAGCGCCAGAAATTCCTTTTGATGTCGCTTGAAGCTACGTCGGTATTTCCCCAAAGAGGAAGGGGTGATGCAGCATAGCGGCGGTAGGTATTTCCCTCAGATATGAAGCCAAGGTTATCGAACCAGTAGGAGAACCAAGCAACACAACATAAACATCCCCTGCACACAGATAACAAATCCTTGCAACCCGACGTGTTAAAGGGGTTGTCAATCCCTTCCGGGTACGACGCCTCAAGATAGGGAAGAGGACGTGAGATAAAATTGTAGTAGATTGATAGATCGAACACCAAATAAAATAAATAAGAATAAAATGCAGCAAGGTATTTTTGTATTTTTGTTTTAATAGATCTGAAAATAAATGCAAAAGAAATGTAGGTCGCAATGGCAAATATATGAGAAAGAGACCCGGGGGCCGTAGGTTTCACTAGTGGCTTCTCTCGAGAAAAATAGCAAACGGTGGGTGAACAAATTACTGTTGGGCAATTGATAGAACTTCAAATACTCATGACGATATCCAGGCAATGATCAATACATATGCATCACGTCCAAGATAAGTAGACCGACTCCTGCCTGCATCTACTACTATTACTCCACACATCGACCGCTATCCGGCATGCATCTAGTGCATTAAGTTAATGGAGAAACGGAGTAATGCAATAAGAACGATGACATGATGTAGACAAGATCTATCTATGTAGAGATAGACCCCGTCGTTTTATCCTTAGTAGCAACGATACATACGTGTCGGTTCCCCTTCTGTCACTGGGATCAAGTACCGTAAGATCGAACCCACTACAAAGCACCTCTTCCCATTGCAAGATAAATAGATCATGTTGACAAAACAAAACCCAAATATCGTAGACGAAATACGAGGCTATAATAAATCATGCATATAAGAGATCAAAGAAACTCAAATAACATTCATGGATATAAAAAGATAGATCTGATCATAAACTCAAAGTTCATCGGATCCCAACAAACACACCGCAAAAAGAGTTACATCATATGGATCTCCAAGAGACCATTGTACAACGAGAGAGAGGAATCCATCTAGCTACTAAATACGGACCCGAAGGTCTACAAAGAACTACTCACGCATCATCGGAGAGGCACCAATGGAGGTGGTGAACCCCATCCGAGATGGTGTCTAGATTGGATCTGGTGGTTCTGGACTATGCGGCGGCTGGATGAATATTTCGTCGACTCCCTTAGGATTTCTAGAATATTGGGGTATTTATAGAGCAAAGAGGCGGTCCAGGGGGCACCCGAGGTGGGCATGCCTGGGCCTCCTGACGCGCCCTGGTGGGCTGTGCTTGTGACGCCCGGGTAATTAAGCTACAGTAATCCTACGCTAATGGTGCCACGTTACCTCCGTTACAGTGGCTAATCTTTCGTTAGTTCAAACCGATTCAAAAATCAATTAAAAATATGGCAAACACACAAATGTCTCCAAACATTGAAACAAAAATGTTCGGGCAGTGCCAAAAATAGCATAGGTAATTATAGTGCAGCAAACACCTTTTTAGAAAATGCCTGAATACATTAAAATGAAATAAATAAGAAAAGAGAAATAAATAAAAGAAAATGCAAAAAAGGGGGAAAAGGAAACCCCCCTGCCCCTGGGCCTATGGCCACAGAGACAGACCCAGCCGACCAGGCCCAGCTCCCCTCCCTGATCGCTCTCCTCTCCCCCACTGTTCCCCCGGTGCGCGTCGCTACAGGAGGCTGGTCGCCGCCGAACCACCTCGCCGGCGACGACCCCCCGCGAGAGGATAAGGCCTCCACGCCCCCGGACGCCTCGAGTCCTCCCCCTACCTAGCTCCACCCAGTCCTCTCTCCATCTCGGCTACTCTCTCTCTGCTCCCCCCCTCGCCCGAGCGAGATCGCCGCCGAAGCCTCGCCGTAGGCGTGGCCCCGACCACCGTTCGTCGAGCCGTCGAGTCCCCGAGTTCCCTCTACGTCGTCCTCGTCGACCCCGCGCTTCAGGACGAGATGGAGTGCCCTGCAGTGGCCGGGTCAAGATTTTCTCCAACCCCGGTCGCCGTCGTCCGCCGCGATCGATTCCGCCTCCCCTCCGCGCTCCCGTTCACTCGAGGGCCTCCGTGTGCTGCGCCGTAAGCCTCCGCACCCTCCTCCTTCCTCTGGTTCCTCCTCATGCACCGTAGATGGCTCGCGGTGCCGCCGTCGCCGTTGCCGTGAGCTCGCCGCTGCAGATCACCTCACCGTCGTGGCCACCGTGGCCCGAGCTCGCGTCCGAGCTCGTAGTCAAGCTCCTGGGGCTCGTAGGAACCCAGCTATGCTCTCAGCATCGCCTGTCGCGCCCCACATCGCCGTAGCCACCAACGCCCGATTCCGGTGTCCGCTGGCGACGACCTAGCGCTCGGCTCCGTTTGTTTTAGCTCACGCTAAAGCCACAGATCGACGCGGAACATTGTTCCCGTTCGAACGCGGCCAACCGCGGTCGATTTGGTGCCCCATAGGCTTTTCCCGACGTGCCCGAACGCCGCCGCCGCCCCTGCTCGTCGTCGGCGCCCCTTTCGGCCTCCCCAGTTGCTGCCGCTGCCGCCACTCGATGTGGCTCGTTCACCGCTTCCGAACGGCGCCTCTCGCGCGTCAAATAAACCCCGGACGGCTGTTTCCGAACATCGCCGGTGAAGCGTCGTCGCGAAACAGCCGCCGGAGTAACTCCGGTCACCAGCGCCGGCGTGGGCTGACGAGGACGCCTGGGGCCCGCTCCCTGAGCCACTGACTGTAGGCCCCCAGCGCCTCAGTTGACCGCGTTGACTACGGTCAACGCGGGCACCGTTCACCCCTGCCACTGACTTGTGGGCCCTTGCGCTTAATTAAGATAATTAAGTTTTCAAACTAATCTGCTAACAAAAATACTCACTGACACATGGGGCCCACACCCCTAATTAACCCCCTTTGAGAACAATTAATCCACTGTTAACCCACAGAGGCTGACATGTGGGTCCCTGTGGCCCCACTGGTCAGTTTGACCTGGTCAGCCGTTCTGTTGACTGCTGACGTCACAGTGATGTCATGCTGACGTAGTATTCCTTTTCTGTTAATATAAATAATTCCATAATATGTTTTAAACTTGCAAAATTCATAGGAAATAAACCGTAACTCGGATGAAAATGTTTTCTACATGAAAGTTGCTCAGAAAAATCCAACGAATCTGAATACGTGGTCTGTTCATCTGTCACATGCCCCTAGCATACTGAACATGGAACGTTCCCCCTCTTTTCCTCTGTCCGGAATCCGCCTAACGTCGGGAATTCATCCTCGGATGTTTATCCCCTCCGTCTGCAACGTGTAGTACTACGTTAGGTCAACCCTATTCCTGCTTATCGTCATGCTATGCTTTGTGATGCTATGTTTGCTTTATATTTACTGTTTCTTCCCCCTCTTCTCTCTGGTAGACCCCGAGACCGATGTTGCCCCTGTGATCGACTACGTCGACGACGACCCCTCCTTGCCCGAGCAACCAGGCAAGCCCCCCCCCTTGATCACCAGATATCACCTATTCTTCTCTATACTCTTGCCTTAGAGTAGTGTAGCATGTTACTGCTTTCCGTTAATCCTATTCTGCTGCATAGCCTATCTTTGCCACTACTGTTGTTAACTTTACCTGCAATCCTACATGCTTAGTATAGGTTGCTAGTTTTCCATCAGTGGCCCTACATTCTTGTCCGTCTGCTGTGCTATACTATCGGGCCGTGATCACTTGGGCGGTGATCACGGGTATATACTTATATACTTTATACATGATACATGTGGTAACTAAAGTCTGGTCGGCTCGAGGAGTACCCGCGAGTGATTCACGGATTGGGGGCTGAAAGGACCTTTGTCCCGACGGCCCTCTGGGTGGATCTTTGTGGCGGAGCCACAGGGCAGGTTGAGACTACCTAGGTGAGAGGTGGGCCTGACCCTAGTCGGTGTCCGCGGTTACATCAAATAACACGCTTAACGAGTTCTTGGTATTTGATCTGAGTCTGGCCATTTGGTCTATACGCACTAACCAACTACGCGGGAACAGTTATGGGCAGTCGACGTCGTGGTATCAGCCGAAGCCTTCGTGACGTCAGCGACTGAGCGGCGCGCGCCAGATTGGACTGGAACGCCTCCTAGGCTAGGTCTGCTTCCGGCCGCCCTCGCAACGTGCAGGTGTGCAATGGGCGATGGGCCCAGACCCCTGCGCCATAGGATTTAGACCGGCGTGCCGACCTCTCTGTTGTGCCTAGGTAGGGCTGCGACGTGTTGATCTTCCGCGGCCGGGCATGACCCAGAAAAGTGTGTCCGGCCAAATGGGATCGAGCGTGTTGGGTTATGTGGTGCACCCCTGCAGGGAAGTTTATCTATTCGAATAGTCGTGTCCCTCGGTAAAAGGACGACCCGGAGTTGTACCTTGACCTTATGACAACTAGAACCGGATACTTAATAAAACACACCCTTCCAAGTGCCAGATACAACCCGGTGATCGCTCTCTAACAGGGCGTCGAGGAGGGGATCGCCGGGTAGGATTATGCTTGCGATGCTACTTGGTGAACTTACCATCTACTCTCTTCTACATGCTGCAAGATGGAGGTGGCCAGAAGCATAGTCTTCGACAGGATTAGCTATCCCCCTCTTATTCTGGCATTCTGCAGTTTAGTCCACCGATATGGCCCTTTACACATATACCCATGCATATGTAGTGTAGCTCCTTGCTTGTGAGTACTTTGGATGAGTACTCACGGTTGCTTTTCTCCCTCTTTTCCCCTTTCTATACCTGGTTGTCGCAACCAGATGATGGAGTCCAAGAGCTAGAGATCCCGAGGATGATTCTACGTGGAGTTCAGCTTCGAGGAGTAGTTAGGAGGTCCCAGGCAGGAGGCCTTGCCTTTTCGATCGTTGCTACTTTTGTGCTAGCCTTCTTAAGGCAATCTTGTTTAACTTATGTCTGTACTCAGATATTATTGCTTCCGCTGACTCTTGTGTTTTAGAGCTATGTATTCGAGCCTTCGAGGCCCCTGGCTTGTAATATAAAGCTTGTTTTATTTTAATTTGTGTCTAGAGTTGTGTTGTGATATCTTCCCGTGAGTCCTCGATCGTGATCGTACACATTTGCATGTATGATTAGTGTACGATTGAATCGGGGGCGTCACAGTGCTCTCCTTGGAGCACCCACAGGTGCAGCCAAGGCCCATTATGTTCCTTCTGGTCCAAAAAAATCTCCGTGAAGTTTTGTTGCATTTGGACTCCGTCTCATATTGATTTCCTACGATGTAAAAAACATGCAGAAAACAACAACTGGCACTTGGCACTATGTCAATAGGTTAGTGCCAAAAATGATATAGAATGACTATAAAATGATTATAAAACATCCAAGATTGATAATATAACAGCATGGAACAATCAAAAATTATAGATACATTGGAGAATATCAGTTACCTCATCTCGAGTTTCCAAGTAGGTCCTTCTCTATAGAGAAAAATGGGAAAATTTGTTGTATTATAACCATCATGGAGGTAGAATGTATGGCATAAAGCAAAGTAATTGCCATGAATAACATTACTTACACATAACTCCTGGACGAGCACCTGCACCTGGCATTTTCCTTCATCTTTAGTATAATATTTCCATGATGGGAAGATATGCACATAGGATTTAACAACATCAAATCTGATAGATGCTAAACTATGAATGGTTGGTTGTGCTTCCTCCACGGGAATAGGTGTACTAACTGGTGGAGTTGGGGTTCGCCGTGGTAGTACTGGCGCTTTGGGCACTAGAGCTGCCTTACTAACTGCTCTTGTTTGGGAGCTCTGTGGTGGAGATGGTGTTGTGTCAACACGAACTGGGTTACTATCTGCTGGGGTTGGGGTTAGATTGGGTGAAGCTGGTTCTCTGTCCATCGCAGTAGGGGTACAATCTGCGAGAGTCTGGGTTTTGTGTGGTAGGGCTGGTTCTCGTGCATGTACAACCGGGGTGCTATCTCCACCAAGAGGTAGCATTGTTTTACTTGAAGACCATGGTTTTACTCCGCTAGATACTGCCATCACCTGCTCTAATTCAAATGGCTGATAAACAGGAAACATAGTTGAATGTGCAAACCTTGTATGAGAGACAGATGCAATAGATTGTATGGAAAAAAGAGGACATGAAATAGTTGACATGTATATTGTTTAACTAAAAAGGATAGCCTGGCATAATTTCAGATATATGATGTCTATCTAAACTGGATATCATGGCATGACATGATTCAAAGATATGATGACTAACTAAACAGGATGGCACGAGGTAATAATATGATGTCTTTAGTAAATAGGTTCGCATGACATAATTCACATACATGTTATCTAAGTAATCAGGATAGCATGATTTAATTCACATATGTGATTTATATGCTAAGTAGAGGGCATTCGCATATATGATGTCTGAACTAAGAACATGGTGTTGAATATTGTGTATATGATGTCTAAACTATGCAATGCAAGACACCATATGCATGATATGAGCAGTATAACCGTGCCAAGTTAGAGCATACACCTCGGTGGGGGAATAGGACTGGTCATCTATCTCTGAATCCATCTCTAAGGAGCTATCGAGACCCAGCAAGAGATCTGCTTTGACAGGTAGCACTGTCTGCTCTGAAGACCTTGTTTTCACTCCAGATTTTCCATCACCCACTCAAATGGCTGATTCACAGGAAGAGTAGTTTAATGTACAAACATTGTCGACAAATGGAAATGTAATGAAGAAAAGGATGGGCAAGATATCATTCAAATATATGATGCCTGGTTAAACAGGATGGCATTGCATATTTCACATATATTATGGTTGGCTAAAAGAGATGAGACTGCATAATTCCCACATATGATATAGAAACTAAACAGGTGGCATTACAGAACATGTCTAAACTAAGCAGATGACATATATGATGTCAAAAGTAGGCACTACAAGGCAACATATGCATGATATGACCAACATCATCATGCCAAGTTAGAGCAAACACCTTGGGGGGTAAATAGGAGTGGTCAGCTGCGTCTGAATCCGCCTCAGAACAGATATCTTCCTATGGATTACAATCTTTATAGGGGGGGGGGGGGTTTCCATTGAACCCTCCATGGAGCGATCTGCATGACATTGTATTGCTGCGCAAAAATCTTCTCTTTTTCTCTACATGTTCAGCATGACTGTGTACAATATCTGACATGCATACGAAAAAAAGTAAGATTATGTAAGGAGAGCATGCAGAAATTGAGAGTGATGGTAACAAACAGTGGATGGATCCAAAAATAATGATAGCAAGCTGATGATAGCTTTAATTCAATAAAAATACAAATGATGATTGATTTACTATTTGTTTCCCGCCCAAGATGAACAACATAGGCATACCCTAGGTGAACCAGAAAATAGCCAGAGATACTATTCATTGCTGCCTCGATATGTGCCCCACAAGTAATTTTAAAACTCAAGTTTGAACATTAATTTGGACCTGACTTGGAGTCTAAGAGGTGAACAGGATGATAAAGTAGCAGGTAATATTAAGCAATGTATAACATAAGCAGAAACAAAAGAGTGCGACCTGTCTTGTGGACCTGTGTACTCCTCAGGTTCATCTGTTGAGTTGATGATGGTGATGCAGTTGCGGTGGGTGCCGGCGGCAGGGAAGGAGATCTGAGGCGGCGAAAGACGGCCGGGAGTCCTGATGTCTGGTTTGGTGGATGCTTCTATTGATGGAGCACCTCTAGTGAGGTGGACGACGTCGTGGCAGGAGTAGGACAAATCACACAAAGTTTTCTTCGACACCTACCTATATCTGAAGTAATTTTGTAAGGGCTCCTTTGGCTTGAAGGATTCTAAATACGCAGGGATAGTAAAAACACTAGAATAGGATAGGAATGCACATGGGAAACATAGCATTTGTAAACACAGGATTTCCGTCAACTTGGGTGTTTGGTTCACAGGAATTGGAAGAGCAGAGGAATGCAAAGAAACATGGCCAAATTAAAGTGAAACCATATGAAAGCGTGTACAGTTAGAATGTTATTCTGCCACTAATGCACTTGGTCTTGTTTTCATGCATAGGATTTTGAAAAGTAGGTCCAGGTGGATGTTTTGCTCCATTCCTTTCAACAAAATGCATGAATAATTGAATAGTAGAGTGCCATAGGAAAATTTCCTATTGCTATGGTTTTCCATCACTTTTTCCTTTGAACCAAAATAGCCCCAATGGATCGACATGAATGTAGAGTAATAAGTGATGCAACAAGTGTACAACCTCTTTGCCGTAGCCGTGTCGACCTTAGCATCATTGGGTTGGTCACTGAAGAAGTTGCGGCAAAGGTGGCTGTAAGAGGTGTTGAGGAAGATCTGAGGAATCTGTAGACGGTGTCTAGGGCACTGCTCTATTGTGATGGATGGTTCCGTCGTTGGAGCAGCTCCAGCGAGCCGCAAGACGTCGAGGCTGAAGCAGTACAAGACATACATCGTTAATCTCAAGTGGGATTCTAATAGCATCTCCAATAGATGATGTAAAATACATTACCAAAAAGTGATAGATGTAAAATTTACATCACCAAAAAAACACCTGACTACAACAGATGAGGTAAAAATGGTTGACTCTAAACTTAACTATCGAAACTGAAATTTACTGTGTTGAATGTTACTGTCAAAACTGAACGCACTGGTAGTAGAGAGGCACTTCACATGTAGTTTAGGACGCTCAAGAACTAGTAGTAGAGAAACAGTGATATAAATTAGCAGGCGATCGACGGGGAACACAGTAGCAGATAGCAGCGGGAGCAGCAACGCCTGGAGGCGCAGCGTGAACTAGAGCCAGAGAAGCAACTCGTGTAGCTGCAACAGCCTGTGTACCAGCATCAGCAGCGCGAGCGAGAGCAAGAGCAGAGAAACAGCACAAGCGAGGGGGAGAGCGGAGCAGCGGTGCGACCGAGAGTGAGACGGAGCAGCAGCAGCGCGAGCAAGCGAGAGCCGGAGTAGTAGCAGCAGATCCCGCTGGTATGGACGCTGCCGCCGAAGGGGCCTCGCACTGGGGAAGAGCCGCCGTGGAGATGTCACCCGTGGCACCGGCTTCGAGGTAGCCGCGCCATGGGGGTGCGGGATGGAGCACCGTCGGTGCCGGTAGGTCGAGTTAAGGAGAAGGTGTGATGCGATGAGTGTACAACCTCTTTGGTGGCGCCGAGTAGGCCCCAGCTTCGTCCGAGGAGTCGGTGAGGATGCTGCGGTTCCGGTGGAGCAGGTTAAGGCGGTGCTATGGGGATGGATCAGCCGCAATAGACAAGGTCATTGGAGCAGCTCCTTGGAGGTGGAGGACGGGGCGGCTGAACCGGCGAGATGACAAGATCGACGAGGGAACCTCATCCGGGAAGGTGGATGAGGGACGTCGGGCTGTTGCAGTGAACGACATCGTCGGGGAAGAGGCTCCGATTATGGCGGCCTGGGATTTTGAATGGTGAAAAGGAGGTGATGGGAGGGGGGAACCATGACTTAGGGGCGCACTTGTCCAAAATGTAGGGTGTGTTACCAAAGTACCCCCAGCGATTTGAACTAGCGGCCCTTTCGGCTCAGGGTTAGAAGGGGGATGTTGTGTGTCGGGATTTGGCAGCTGGAGGGGGTTTTTGCGCGCGTTGTAATTTCGGGATAGCAAGGAGCGGGTTCTGAAGGCGCGAGTTTTGGGAGCACAATATCAGTATTTTCGAGATATAACAAGGCGCGGGTTGAATTTTAGGGACAAGCCTACCAAATCAATTCGCACTTCCCTCGACGAAAAAAACTATTCGCACCACACAAAGAGAGAGTCTGGTCCCGTTTTACTGTACAAATGCTATTCAAAGCTATGAATCCATGTTATGTCCAATTAAATTTTTTCGCTAGCTGTATAATGCATGTAACCTACTGATACGTCTCCAACGTATCTATAATTTTTTATTGCTCCATGCTATTATATATTCTGTTTGGGATGTTTAATGGTCTTTACTATACACTTTTTATATTAATTTTGGGACTAACCTATTAACCCAAGGCCCAGTGCAAACTGCTATTTTTTTTGCCTATTTCAGTGTTTTGCGGAAAAGGAATATCAAACGGAGTCCAAACGGAATGAAACCTTCGGGAGCGTGATTTTTGGAACAAACGTGATCCAGAGGACTTGGAGTGGACGCCAAGAAACAACCGAGGAGGCCACGAGGCAGGGAGGCGCGCCTGCCCCCCTGGTTGTGCCCCCCACCCTCGTGGGCCCCTCGTGGCTTCACCGACCTACTTCTTCCTCCTAGATATACCCACGTACCCCGAAACCAAAGAGGAGCACCACGAAACCCTATTTCCACCGCCACAACCTTTTGTACCCGTGAGATCCCATCTTGGCGCCTTTTCCGGCGCTCCGCCGGAGGTGGAATCGATCACGGAGGGCTTCTACATCAACACCATAGCCTCTCCGATGATGTGTGAGTAGTTTACCACAGACCTTCGGGTCCATAGTTATTAGCTAGATGGCTTCTTCTCTCTCTTTGGATCTCAATACAAAGTTCTCCTCGATCTTCATGGAGATCTATTCGATGTAACTCTTTTTGCGATGTGTTTGTCCAGATCCGATGAATTGTGGGTTTATGACCAAGATTATCTATGAACAATATTTGAATCTTCTTTGAATTATTTTATGTATGATTGGTTATCTTTGCAAGTCTCTTCGAATTATCAGTTTGGTTTTGCCTACTAGATTGATGTTTCTTGCAATGGGAGAAGTGCTTAGCTTTGGGTTCAATCTTGCGTTGCTCGATCCCAGTGACAGAAGGGGAAACGACACGTATTGTATTGTTTCCATCGAGGATAAAAAGATGGGGTTTATATCATATTGCTTGAGTTTATCCCTCTACATCATGTCATCTTACCTAATGCGTTACTCTGTTCTTATGAACTTAATACTCTAGATGCATGCTGGATAGCGGTCGATGTGTGGAGTAATAGTAGTAGATGCAGGCAGGAGTCCGTCTACTTGTCATGGACGTGATGCCTATATAGATGATCATGCCTAGATATTCTCATAATTATGCACTTTTCTATCAATTGCTCGACAGTAATTTGTTCACCCACCGTAATACTTATGCTATCTTGAGAGAAGCCACTAGTGAAACCTATGGACCCCGGGTCTATTTTCCATCATATTAATCTTCCGTCAACTAGCTATTTCTTTCGCCGTTTATTTTGCAATCTTTACTTTTAATCTTTATCATAAAAAAACCAAAAATATTATCTTATCATCTCTATCAGATCTCACTTTTGCAAGTGGTCGTGAAGGGATTGACAACCCCTTTATCGCGTTGGTTGCAAGGTTCTTATTTGTTTGTGCAGGTACGAGGGACTTGCGTGTGGCCTCCTACTGGATTGATACCTTGGTTCTCAAACAATGAGGGAAATACTTACGATACTTTGTTGCATCACCCTTTCCTCTTCAAGGGAAAAACCAACGGATGCTCAAGAGGTAGCAAGAAGGATTTCTGGCGCCGTTGCCGGGGAGTCTACGCACAAGTCAAGACATACCAAGTTCCCATCACAAACTCTTATCCCTCGCATTACATTATTTGCCATTTTCCTCTCGTTTTCCTCTCCCCCACTTCACCCTTGCCGTTTTATTCTCCCTCTCTTTCCGTTCGCCTCTTTTTCGCCTGCTTCCTGTGTGATCATTCTTTGTGTTGCCATCATGTCTGAAACTGGGGAGGTTATCGTTGATAAGGATAATAATATGGAAAACTTTGATGCTTTTGATGATCCTCTTGAAGATCCTACTATTTTACACACTAAAAAGTTTCGGGTTGGTAACGGAAATATTATTGTGAAAGGAGTTATTCAAGATTTCTTTACTTGTGCCGATACCCTACCCTCTATGGATGGGTCTATTCTTCATAGAAATAGTATTCTTGCGGATGCTATATCCTTGCTCGTAGTTGAACTTGAAAGACAATTTATCCATTTGCATCCTTGCATACAAAGGATTTTTCTAGAGTTTTCCAATATCGAGCATTCTTCTGTTACGCGAGCGGCTACTATATTTTTGGCACATGAGTTCAGATTTATAATGAAAGAAGCCAATGAAATTAATGCGCATTATAGGGTGGACGCTGGTCGTCCTCCCATAGAGCCTATCCTTTTTAATCAAGAAGACTTAATGCGCTTATGATCCTTAGATCATGTTGCTTTCAATGAAAACCTTAGAAAAAAGGTTCCTACCGATGTTCTAGTTGATAGAATTTCTGAACTTAATGATGACTTTGCTATTCAAAACAACAGGTTAGGTTTTTCTCTTGAACAAAGGCTCATGACTTATTGTCAAAAGAATGCTTATAATGATGAATTGGTTGTGCAATATAAGGGGCCAAAGGAGGAACCCATACCTCCCGAGCTTGATCTTGGGGACTTTTGTCCCATTAAATTTAGCCCTTTTGATTACTTTACTTGCCACAAAGAAAACTTGCTGCTGAACGTAGGGAATATGAGATGAGTTTTCGTGATTTACCTTACTATTATTATGGCAATACCTAGATCTATCCTTGCCTTTATGCCTAGCTAGGGGCGTTAAACGATAGCGCTTGTTGGGAGGCAACCCAATTTTATTTTAGTTTCTTGCTTTTTGGTTCTGTTTAGTAATAAATAATCCATCTAGCATCTGTTTAGATGTGTTTTTATGTTTTGATTAGTGTTTGTGCCAAGTAAAACCTATAGGATCTTCTTGGATGATAATTATTTGATCTTGCTGGAAAAAATCAGAAACTTTCTGCTCACGAAAACAATTGTTAAAAATCACCAGAACGTGATAAATTACTGATTCCAATTGCAGTAGATCAATAAAAAAATTATCTAGGTCGTCCTATTTTGGTCGATTGTTCTGAGTTTCAGAAGTTGGCGTTAGATACAGATTACTACAGACTGTTATGTTTTTGACAGATTCTGTTTTTCGTGTGTTGTTTGCTTATTTTGACGAATCTATGGCTAGTAATGGAGTTTATGAACCATAGAGAAGTTGTAATACAGTAGGTTTAACACCAATATAAATAATTAATGAGTTCATTACAGTACCTTGAACTGGTGTTTTGTTTTCTTCCGCTAACGGAGCTCATGAGATTTTCTGTTAAGTTTTGTGTTGTGAAGTTTTCAAGTTTTGGGTAAAGATTTAATGGATTATGGAACAAGGAGTGGCAGGAGCCTAAGCTTGGGGATTCCAAAGGCACCCCAAGGTAAAATCCAAGGACAACCAAAAAGCCTAAGCTTGGGGATGCCCCGGAAGGCATCTCCTCTTTTGTCTTCGTCCATCGGTAACTTTACTTGGAGCTATATTTTTATTCACCACATGATATGTGTTTTGCTTGGAGCGTCTTGTGTGATTTGAGTCTTTGCTTTTTAGTTCACCATGAAGGAAATATGCCCTAGAGGCAATAATAAAGTTATTATTATTTCCTTATATCATGATAAATGTTTATTATTCATGCTAGAATTGTATTAACCGGAAACATAATAATGTGTGAATACATAGACAAACAGAGTGTCACTAGTATGCCTCTACTTGACTAGCTCGTTGATCAAAGATGGTTATGTTTCCTATCCATAGACATGAGTTGTCATTTGATTAACGGGATCACATCATTAGAAGAATGATGTGATTGACTTGACCCATTCCGTTAGCTTAGCACTCGATCGTTTAGTATGTTGCTATTGCTTTCTTCATGACTTATACATGTTCCTATGACTATGAGATTATGCAACTCCCGTTTACCGGAGGAACACTTTGTGTGCTACCAAACGTCACAACGTAACTGGGTGATTATAATGGTGCTCTACAGGTGTCTCCAAAGGTACTTGTTGGGTTGGCGTATTTCGAGATTAGGATTTGTCACCCCGATTGTCGGAGAGGTATCTCTGGGCCCACTCAGTAATACACATCACTATAAGCCTTGCAAGCATTGTGACTAATGAGTTAGTTGCGGGATGATGTATTACGGAACGAGTAAAGAGACTTGCCGGTAACGAGATTGAACTAGGTATCGAGATACCGACGATCGAATCTCGGGCAAGTAACATACCGATGACAAAGGGAACAACGTATGTTGTTATGCGGTCTGACTGACAAAGATCTTCGTAGAATATGTAGGAACCAATATGAGCATCCAAGTTCCGCTATTGGTTACTGATCGGAGAGGTGTCTCGGTCATGTCTACATAGTTCTCGAACCCGTAGGGTCCGCACGCTTAACGTTACGATGATAGTTATATTATGAGTTTATATGTTTTGATGTACCGAAGGTTGTTCGGAGTCCCGGATGTGATCGCGGACATGACGAGGAGTCTCGAAATGGTCGAGACATAAAGATTGATATATTGGAAGCCTATGTTTGGACATCGGAAGTGTTCCGGGTGAAATCAGGATTTTTCCGGAGTACCGGGAGGTTTCCGGAACCCCCCCGGTAACTTAATGGGCCTTATTGGGCCTAGGTGGAAGAGAGGAGAGGAAGCCAGGGCAGGGCCGCGCGCCCCTTCCCCCCCCCCAGTCCGAATAGGACAAGGAGAGGGGGGCGGCGCCCCCCCTTCCTTCCTCCCCTCCACCTTTTCCCCCTCCTCTCCTAGTCCAACATGGAAAAGGGGGGGAGTCCTACTCCCGGTAGGAGTAGGACTCCTCCTGGCGCGCCTCTCCTCCCTTGGCCGGCGGCCTCCCCCTTGCTCCTTTATATACGGGGGCAGGGGGGCACCTCTCGACACACAATTGATCTACGATCTTTTAGCTGTGTGCGGTGCCCCCCTCCACCATATTACACCTCGATAATATGGTAGCGGAGCTTAGGTGAAGCCCTGCGTCGGTAGAACATCATCATCGTCACCACGCCGTCGTGCTGACGAAACTCTCCCTCAACACTCGGCTGGATCGGAGTTCGAGGGACGTCATCGAGCTGAAGGTGTGCTGAACTCGGAGGTGCCGTGCGTTCGGTACTTGATCGGTCGGATCGTGAAGACGTACGACTACATCAACCGCGTTGTGTTAACGCTTCCGCTTTCGGTCTACGAGGGTACGTAGACAACACTCTCCCCTCTCGTTGCTATGCATCACCATGATCTTGCGTGTGCGTAGGAAATTTTTTGAAATTACTACGTTCCCCAACAGTGGCATCCGAGCCTGGTTTTATGCGTTGATGTTATGCACGAGTAGAACACAAGTGAGTTGTGGGCGATATAAGTCATACTGCTTACCAGCATGTCATACTTTGGTTCGGCGGTATTGTGAGATGAAGCGGCCCGGACCGACATTACGCGTACGCTTACGCGAGACTGGTTTCACCGTTGTGAGCACTCCTTGCTTAAAGGTGACCGGCGGGTGTCTGTCTCTCTCACTTTAGTTGAACCAAGTGTGGCTACGCCCGGTCCTTGCGAAGGTTAAAACAGCACCAACTTGACAAAATATCGTTGTGGTTTTGATGCGTAGGTAAGAACGGTTCTTGCTAAGCCCGTAGCAGCCACGTAAAACTTGCAACAACAAAGTAGAGGACGTCTAACTTGTTTTTGCAGGGCATGTTGTGATGTGATATGGTCAAGACTTGATGCTATATTTTATTGTATGAGATGATCATGTTTTGTAACCGAGTTATCGGCAACTGGCAGGAGCCATATGGTTGTCGCTTTATTGTATGCAATGCAATCGCCATGTAATTGTTTTACTTTATCACTAAGCGGTAGCGATAGTCGTAAAAGCAATAGTTGACGAGACGACAACGATACTACGATGGAGATCAAGGTGTCGCGCCGGTGACGATGGTGATCATGACGGTGCTTCGGAGATGGAGATCACAAGCACAAGATGATGATGGCCATATCATACCACTTATATTGATTGCATGTGATGTTTATCTTTTATGCATCTTATCTTGCTTTGATTGACGGTAGCATTATAAGATGATCTCTCACTAAAATTTCAAGATAAAAGTGTTCTCCCTGAGTATGCACCGTTGCGAAAGTTCTTCGTGCTGAGACACCACGTGATGATCGGGTGTGATAGGCTCTACGTTCAAATACAACGGGTGCAAAACAGTTGCACACGCGGAATACTCAGGTTAAACTTGACGAGCCTAGCATATGCAGATATGGCCTCGGAACACGGAGACCGAAAGGTCGAGCATGAATCATATAGTAGATATGATCAACATAGTGATGTTCACCATTGAAACTACTCCATCTCACGTGATGATCGGACATGGTTTAGTTGATTTGGATCACGTAATCACTTAGATGATTAGAGAGATGTCTATCTAAGTGGGAGTTCTTAAGTAATATGATTAGTAGAACTTAAATTTATCATGAACTTAGTACCTGATAGTATCTTGCTTGTCTATGTTAATTGTAGATAGATGGCCCGTGCTGTTGTTCCGTTGAATTTTAATGCGTTCCTTGAGAAAGCAAAGTTGAAAGATGATGGTAGCAATTACACGGACTAGGTCCGTAACTTGAGGATTATCCTCATTGCTGCACAGAAGAATTACGTCCTAGAAGCACCGCTGGGTGCCAGGCCTGCTGCAAGAGCAACACCAGAAGTTATGAACGTCTGGCAGAGCAAAGCTGATGACTACTCGATAGTTCAGTGTGCCATGCTTTACGGCTTAGAACTGGGTCTTCAACGACGTTTTGAACGTCATGGAGCATATGAGATTTTCCAGGAGTTGAAGTTAATATTTTAAGCAAATGCCCTGATTGAGAGATATGAAGTCTCCAATAAGTTCTACAGCTGCAAGATGGAAGAGAATAGTTCTGTCAGTGAGCATATACTCAAAATGTTTGGGTATAATAATCACTTGATTCAACTGGGAGTTAATCTTCCGGATGATAGCGTCATTGACAGAATTCTTCAATCACTGCCACCAAGCTACAAGAGCTTCGTGATGAACTATAACAGGCAAGGGATGAATAAGACAATGCTAAAGGTAGCGGAGGTAGAAATCAAAAAGGAGCATCAAGTGTTGATGGTCAATAAGACGACTAGTTTCAAGAAAAGGGCAAAGGGAAGAAGAAGGGGAACTTCAAGAAGAATAGCAAGCAAGTTGCTGTTCAGGAGAAGAAACCCAAGTCTGGACCTAAGCCTGAAACTGAGTGCTTCTACTGCAAGCAGACTGGTCACTGGAAGCGGAACTGCCCCAAGTATTTGGCGGATAAGAAGGATGGCAAGGTTAACAAAGGTATATGTGATATACATGTTATTGATGTGTACCTTACTAATGCTCGCAGTAGCACCTGGGTATTTTATACTGGTTCTGTTGCTAATATTTGCAACTTGAAACAGGGGCTACGGATTAAGCGAAGATTGGCCAAGGACGAGGTGACGATGCGCGTGGGAAATGGTTCCAAAGTCGATGTGATCGCGGTCGGCACGCTACCTCTACATCTACCTTCGGGATTAGTATTAGACCTAAATAATTGTTATTTGGTGCCAGCGTTAAGCATGAACATTATATCTGGATCTTGTTTGATGCGAGACGGTTATTCATTTAAATCAGAGAATAATGGTTGTTCTATTTATATGAATAATATCTTTTATGGTCATGCACCCTTGAAGAGTGGTCTATTTTTAATGAATCTCGATAGTAGTGACACACATATTCATAATGTCGAAGCCAAAAGATGCAGAGTTGATAATGATAGTGCAACTTATTTGTGGCACTGCCATTTAGGTCATATCGGTGTAAAGCGCATGAAGAAACTCCATAATGATGGACTTTTGGAATCACTTGATTATGAATCACTTGGTACTTGCGAACCGTGCCTCATGGGCAAGATGACTAAAAAACCGTTCTCCAGAACTATGGAGAGAGCAACAGATTTATTGGAAATCATACATACAGATGTATGTGGTCCGATGAATATTGAGGCTCGTGGCAGATATCGTTATTTTCTCACCTTCACAGATGATTTGAGCAGATATGGGTATATCTACTTAATGAAACATAAGTCTGAAACATTTGAAAAGTTCAAAGAATTTCAGAGCGAAGTTGAAAATCATCGTAACAAGAAAATAAAGTTTCTACGATCAGATCGTGGAGGAGAATATTTGAGTTACGAGTTTGGCCTACATTTGAAACAATGCGGAATAGTTTCGCAACTCACGCCACCCGGAACACCACAGCGTAATGGTGTGTCCAAATGTCGTAATCGTACTTTACTAGATATGGTGCGATCTATGATGTCTCTTACTGATTTACCGCTATCGTTTTGGGGTTATGCTTTAGAGACGGCTGCATTCACTCTAAATAGGGCACCATCAAAATCCGTTGAAACGACACCTTATGAACTATGGTTTGGCAAGAAACCAAAGTTGTCTTATCTTAAAGTTTGGGGTTGCGATGCTTATGTGAAGAAACTTCAACCTGATAAGCTCGAACCTAAATCAGAGAAATGTGTCTTCATAGGATACCCAAAGGAGACTGTTGGGTACACCTTCTATCACAGATCCGAAGGCAAGACATTCGTTGCTAAGAATGGATCCTTTCTAGAGAAGGAGTTTCTCTCGAAAGAAGTGAGTGGGAGGAAAGTAGAACTTGATGAGATAACTGTACCTGCTCCCTTATTGGAAAGTAGATCATCACAGAAATCAGTTTCTGCGACACCTACACCAATTAGTGAGGAAGTTAATGATAATGATCATGAAACTTCAGATCAAGTTATTACTGAACCTCGTAGGTCAACCAGATTAAGATCTGCACCAGAGTGGTACGGTAATCCTGTTCTGGAGGTTATGTTACTAGACCATGACGAACCTACGAACTATGAAGAAGCGATGGTGAGCCCAGATTCCGCAAAATGGCTTGAAGCCATGAAATCCGAGATGGGATCCATGTATGAGAACAAAGTATGGACTTTGGTTGACTTGCCCGATGATCGGCAAGCCATTGAAAATAAATGGATCTTCAAGAAGAAGACTGACGCTGACGGTAATGTTACTGTCTATAAAGCTCGACTTGTTGCGAAAGGTTTTCGACAAGTTCAAGGGATTGACTATGATGAGAGCTTCTCACCCGTAGCGATGCTTAAGTCTGTCCGAATCATGTTAGCAATTGCTGCATTTTATGATTATGAAATTTGGCAAATGGATGTCAAAACTGCATTCCTGAATGGATTTCTGGAAGAAGAGTTGTATATGATGCAACCGGAAGGTTTTATCGATCCAAAGGAAGCTAACAAAGTGTGCAAGCTCCAGCGATCCATTTGTGGACTTGTGCAAGCCTCTCGGAGTTGGAATAAACGCTTTGATAGTGTGATCAAATCATTTGGTTTTATACAGACTTTTGGAGAAGCCTGTATTTACAAGAAAGTGAGTGGGAGCTCAGTAGCATTTCTGATATTATATCTGGATGACATATTGCTAATTGGAAATGATATAGAATTTCTGGATAGCATAAAGGGATACTTGAATAAGAGTTTTTCAATGAAAGACCTCGGTGAAGCTGCATATATATTGGGCATCAAGATCTATAGAGATAGATCAAGACGCTTAATTGGACTTTCACAAAGCACATACCTTGACAAAGTTTTGAAGAAGTTCAAAATGGATCAAGCAAAGAAAGGGTTCTTGCCTGTACTACAAGGTGTGAGATTGAGTAAGACTCAATGCCCGACCACTGCAGAAGATAGAGAGAAGATGAAAGATGTTCCCTATGCTTCAGCCATAGGCTCTATCATGTATGCAATGCTGTGTACCAGACTTGATGTGTGCCTTGTTATAAGTTTAGAAGGGAGGTACCAAAGTAATCCAGGAGTGGATCACTGGACAGCAGTCAAGAACATCCTGAAATACCTGAAAAGGACTAAGGATATGTTTCTCATTTATGGAGGTGACAAAGAGCTCATCGTAAATGGTTACGTTGATGCAAGCTTTGACACTGATCGGGACGATTGTAAATCGCAAACCGGATACGTGTTTACATTGAACGGTGGAGCTGTCAGTTGGTGCAGTTCTAAGCAAAGTGTCGTGGAGGGATCTACGTGTGAAGCGGAGTACATAGCTGCTTCGGAAGCAGCAAATGAAGGAGTTCATATCCGATCTAGGTGTTATACCTAGTGCATCGGGACCAATGAAAATCTTTTGTGACAATACTGGTGCAATTGCCTTAGCAAAGGAATCCAGATTTCACAAGAGAACCAAGCACATCAAAAGACGCTTCAATTCCATCCGGGATTTAGTCCAGGTGGGAGACATAGAAATTTGCAAGATACATACGGATCTGAATGTTGCAGACCCGTTGACTAAGCCTCTTCCACGAGCAAAACATGATCAGCACCAAGACTCCATGGGTGTAAGAATCATTACTGTGTAATCTAGATTATTGACTCTAGTGCAAGTGGGAGACTGAAGGAAATATGCCCTAGAGGCAATAATAAAGTTATTAATTATTTCCTTATATCATGATAAATGTTTATTATTCATGCTAGAATTGTATTAACCGAAAACATAATACATGTGTGAATACATAGACAAACAGAGTGTCACTAGTATGCCTCTACTTGACTAGCTCGTTGATCAAAGATGGTTATGTTTCCTAGACATAGAAATGAGTTGTCATTTGATTAACGGGATCACATCATTAGGAGAATGATGTGATTGACTTGACCCATTCCGTTAGCTTAGAACTCGATCGTTTAGTATGTTGCTATTGCTTTCTTCATGACTTATACATGTTCCTATGACTATGAGATTATGCAACTCCCGTTTACCGGAGGAACACTTTGTGTGCTACCAAACGTCACAACGTAACTGGGTGATTATAAAGGTGCTCTACAGGTGTCTCCAAAGGTACTTGTTGGGTTGGCATATTTCGAGATTAGGATTTGTCACTCCGATTGTCGGAGAGGTATCTCTGGGCCCACTCAGTAATACACATCACTATAAGCCTTGCAAGCATTGTGACTAATGAGTTAGTTGCGGGATGATGTATTACGGAACGAGTAAAGAGACTTGCCGGTAACGAGATTGAACTAGGTATCGAGATACCGACGATCGAATCACGGGCAAGTAACATACCGATGACAAAGGGAACAACGTATGTTGTTATGCGGTCTGACCGATAAAGATCTTCATAGAATATGTAGGAACCAATATGAGCATCCAGGTTCCGCTAATGGTTATTGACCGGAGACGTGTCTCGGTCATGTCTACATAGTTCTCGAACCCGTAGGGTCCGCACGCTTAACGTTACGATGACAGTTATATTATGAGTTTATATGTTTTGATGTACCGAAGGTTGTTCGGAGTCCCGGATGTGATCGCAGACATGATGAGGAGTCTCGAAATGGTCGAGACATAAAGATTGATATATTGGAAGCCTATGTTTGGACATCGGAAGTGTTGCGGGTGAAATCGGGATTTTTCCGGAGTACCGGGAGGTTACCAGGGCAGGGCCTTATTGGGCCTAGGTGGAAGAGAGGAGAGGAAGCCAGGGCAGGGCCACGCGCCCCTTCCCCCCCCCCCCCCAGTCCGAATAGGACAAGGAGAGGGGGCGGCGCCCCCCCTTCCTTCCTCCCCTCCACCTTTTCCCCCTCCTCTCCTAGTCCAACATGGAAAGGGGGGGAGTCCTACTCCCGGTAGGAGTAGGACTCCTCCTGGCGCGCCTCTCCTCCCTTGGCCGGCGGCCTCCCCCTTGCTCATTTATATACGGGGGCAGGGGGCACTTCTCGACACACAATTGATCTACGATCTTTTAGCCGTGTGCGGTGCCCCCTCCACCATATTACACCTCGATAATATCGTAGCAGAGCTTAGGCGAAGCCCTGCGTCGGTAGAACATCATCATCGTCACCACGCCATCGTGCTGACGAAACTCTCCCTCAACACTCGGCTGGATCGGAGTTCGAGGGACGTCATCGAGCTGAACGTGTGCTGAACTTGGAGGTGCCGTGCGTTCGGTACTTGATCGGTCGGATCGTGAAGACGTACGACTACATCAACCGCGTTGTGTTAATGCTTCCGCTTTCGGTCTACGAGGGTATGTAGACAACACTCTCCCCTCTCGTTGCTATGCATCACCATGATCTTGCGTGTGCGTAGGAATTTTTTTGAAATTACTACGTTCCCCAACACACCACAACCATCCTTGTTGTACACACCTTTTGGGAGAGACACACATTAATCGGAATTTATTAGAATACTCTTTGTGCTTCACTTATATCTTTTGAGCCAAATAATTTTGCTCTAGTGCTTCACTTATATCTTTTAGAGCACGGTGGTGGTTTTATTTTATAGAAATTATTGATCTCTCATGCTTCACTTATATTATTTTGAGAGTCCTTTAGAACAGCATGGTAATTTGCTTTGGTTATGAAATTAGTCTTAATATGATAGGCATCCAAGATAAAAAATTCAAAGTGCATTGAATACTAGGAGAAGTTTGATACTTGATGATTGTTTTGAGATATGGAGATAGTGATATTAAAGTTGTGCTAGTTGAGTAGTTGTGAATTTGAGAAATACTTGTGTTGAAGTTTGCAAGTCCCGTAGCATGCACGTATGGTAGACGTTGTGTCACAAATTTGAAACATGAGGTGTTCTTTGATTGTCATCCTTATGAGTGGCGGTCAGGGACGAGCGATGGTCTTTTCCTACCAATCTATCCCCCTAGGAGCATGCGCGTAGTGCTTGGTTTTTGATGACTTGTAGATTTTTGTAATAAGTATGTGAGTTCTTTCAGACTAATGTTGAGTCCATGGATTATACGCACTCTCAACCTTCCATCATTGCAAGCCTCTTCGGTACCGTGCATTGCCCTTTCTCACCTTGAGAGTTGGTGCAAACTTCACCGGTGCATCCAAACCCCGTGATACGATACTCTCTATCACACATAAACCTCCTTATATCTTCCTCAAAATAGCCACCATACCTACCTATTATGGCATTTCCATAGCCATTCCGAGATATATTGCCATGCAACTTTCCACCGTTCCGTTCATTATGACACGCTTCATCATTGTCATATTGCCTTGCATGATCATGTAGTTGACATCGTATTTGTGGCAAAGCCACCATGCATATTATTTCATACATGTCACTCTTGATTCATTGCCCATCCCGGTACACCGCCGGAGGCATTCATTTAGAGTCATATTTTGTTCTAGTGTCGAGTTGTAATCATCGAGTTGTAAATAAATAGAAGTGTGATGATCATCATTAATAGAGCATTGTCCCAAAAAAAAAGAGAAATGCCAAATAAAAAAAGGCCCAAAAAAGAAATAAAAAGGGGCAATGCTACTATCCTTTTTTTCCACACTTGTGCTTCAAAGTAGCACCATTATCTTTATGATAGAGAGTCTCTTGTTTTGTCACTTCCATATACTAGTGGGAATTTTTCATTATAGAACTTGGCTTGTATATTCCAACAATGGGCTTCCTCAAATGCCCTAGGTCTTCGTGAGCAAGCAAGTTGGATGCACACCCACTTAGTTTTTTTGTTGAGCTTTCATACATTTATAGCTCTAGTGCATCCGTTGCATGGCAATCCCTACTCCTTGCATTGACATAAATTGATGGGCATCTCCCTAGCCCGTTGATTAGCCGCGTCAATGTGAGACTTTATCCTTTTTTGTCTTCTCCACACAACCCCCATCATTATATTCTATTCCACCCATCGTGCTATATCCATGGCTCACGCTCATGTATTGCGTGAAAGTTGAAAAAAGTTTGAGATTACTAAAGTATGAAACAATTGCTTGGCTTGTCATCGGGGTTGTTCAAGATGAGAGGATCTTGTGTGACGAAAATGGAGCATGACCAAACTATATGATTTTGTAGGGATGAACTTTCTTTGGCCATGTTATTTTGAGAAGACATGATTGCTTAGTTAGTATGCTTGAAGTATTATTATTTTTAGGTCGATATTAAACTTTTAATTTGAATCTTTCGGATCTGAACATTCATGCCACATAAAGAAAATTATATTGAGAAATATGCTAAGTAGCATTCCACATCAAAAAATTTGTTTTTATCATTTACCTTCTCGAGGACGAGCAGGAATTAAGCTTGGGAATGCTTGATACGTCTCCAACGTATCTATAATTTTTGATTGCTCCATGCTATTATATATTCTGTTTTGGATGTTTAATGGGCTTTACTATACACTTTTATATTATTTTTGGCACTAACCTATTAACCCAAGCCGCAGTGCAAATTGCTGTTTTTTTTGCCTATTTCAGTGTTTTGCAGAAAAGAAATATCAAACGGAGTCCAAACGGAATGAAACCTTCGGGAGCGTGATTTTTGGAACAAACGTGATACAGAGGACTTGGAGTGGACGTCAAGAAACAACCGAGGAGGCCACAAGGCAGGTAGGCGCGCCTGCCCCCTGGGCGCGCCCCCCACCCTCGTGGGCCCCTCGTGGCTCCACCGACCTACTTCTTCCTCCTATATATACCCACGTACCCTGAAACCAACGAGGAGCACCACGAACCCCTATTTCCACCGCCGCAACCTTCTGTACCCGTGAGATCCCATCTTGGGGCCTTTTCCGGCGCTCCGCCGGAGGGGGAATCATTCACGGAGGGCTTCTAGATCAACACCATAACCTCTCCGATGATGTGTGAGTAGTTTACCACAGACCTTCGGGTCCATAGTTATTAGCTAGATGGCTTCTTCTCTCTCTTTGGATCTCAATACAAAGTTCTCCTCGATCTTCTTGGAGATCTATTCGATGTAACTCTTTTTGCGGTGTGTTTGTCCAGATCCGATGAATTGTGGGTTTATGATCAAGATTATCTATGAACAATATTTGAATCTTCTCTGAATTATTTTATGTATGATTGGTTATCTTTGCAAGTCTCTTCGAATTATCAGTTTGGTTTCGCCTACTAGATTGATCTTTCTTGCAATGGGAAAAGTGCTTAGCTTTGGGGCCAATCTTGCGTTGCTCGATCCCAGTGACAGAAGGGGAAACGACACATATTGTATTGTTTCCATCGAGGATAAAAAGATGGGGTTTATATCATATTGCTTGAGTTTATCCCTCTACATCATGTCATCTTACCTAATGCGTTACTCTGTTCTTATGAACTTAATACTCTAGATGCATGCTGGATAGCGGTCGATGTGTGGAGTAATAGTAGTAGATGCAGGCAGGAGTCCGTCTACTTGTCATGGACGTGATGCCTATATAGATGATCATGCCTAGATATTCTCATAATTATGCACTTTTCTATCAATTGCTCGACAGTAATTTGTTCACCCACCGTAATACTTATGCTATCTTGAGAGAAGCCACTAGTGAAACCTATGGACCCCGGGTCTATTTTCCATCATATTAATCTTCCGTCAACTAGCTATTTCTTTCGCCGTTTATTTTGCAATCTTTACTTTTAATCTTTATCATAAAAAAACCAAAAATATTATCTTATCATCTCTATCAGATCTCACTTTTGCAAGTGGTCGTGAAGGGATTGACAACCCCTTTATCGCGTTGGTTGCAAGGTTCTTATTTGTTTGTGCAGGTACGAGGGACTTGCGTGTGGCCTCCTACTGGATTGATACCTTGGTTCTCAAAAACTAAGGGAAATACTTATGCTATTTTGCTGCATCACCCTTTCCTCTTCAAGGGAAAACCAACGCATGCTCAAGAGGTAGCACCTACTCATACCAACATTTTAGTGCATTCCAAATGTCTATACTACCGCTGCTATTCGAACTAAATTTGAATTCGTTTCTCTATTTGAATAGGAATCTACAATCATGACTGTTGCCAACTTAAACCATTATTCGTGTATTATCGTAACAACACACCACATGATTACTATAGAGATAGATATGAACTATGTGTACTATATGAACTCGAATTCAAAATTTTTAATACACTTGATGTTGATTCCAAATAATAGTACATTTGATGTACGGACAAGATCTTCATAATCTAAACCATGATTCATATTAACACTGTGTTTATCACACAAAGTATAGTGCCCCGCCCCCTACATTATGACATGTATTGTCAGAACCCTAGATTTTGCTTGTAAGTAGTTGCACCAGAGAGTATCATGCATCATGTCATTTGAAGAAATTTGAATGGAGGAAAAATGACAGCCTCAAAATTAAATTAAAAGAAGAGCAAGAACCCTGAAAATTGCATCCAACGAAACCAAAATGTTCATCCTTAATGTTTGATATTTTTGGCAAGGGTTTTGATCCAAACCAAAAATAATGAACATTTTTGTGGAATATTTTGGGCACTGAATTTAAATCACTATTGTATTTGAATTTGAATTTATATCCATATTATATGGAATATATTCTCAAATATCTCTGAAATATTTATGAGCCTTTGTAAAAGTCTATCTAAGCCACATAAATATTTACAAAAAGTTTGACTCTGGTTTAAAATTGTTTTGAATTTGGAATCAGTGGCAAAGAAATAAACAAAGAAAAGAAAACAGAAAATAAAACAAAAGGGAAGAAACTCACCCGAAGCCTACATGGCAGACCGCTACTGTGCGGCCCAGCCTAGCTGCTCCCCCTGTCGTCTCCCTCGCTGGACAGAAGGACAGGGCTCGTGCTCGCCGCGCCCGGGCACCTCCTCCCTGCCTGGCTGCCCCTCTTCCCCCTGGATGCCTCCCGCGACGACACGCATCCCCCTCGACCCCCATGACCCCCTCGAGCGCTCGCTCGTCCCCATCCTCTATCTCTGGCCCTCTCTCTCTCGCAAGAACAGAGCGCAACCGAGCGCTGCCATCGGCGCCATTCGCCACCACCGCGGCCATCGTCCACCCCTTGCCTCGCCGGTCTTTACCTAATAATAATAAAAGGGTGATCGCTTCTTCCTCCTAAATTTTCGTCTGTACATCAGATTTATTCATCCGTCGTATGCTAAACCCAATCGAGTCGCTCGATGTTTTAAATCCACGTACTGGTTTTCCAAGCCCAGTCAAAGGTGAACAGCCCACCAATTTTTCCAGCCCACCCAGTCCAACAGTGCAAAAATAATAGTGTGCAGAATCGAACTCGCAACCTCGTGCCCGTCAAATTCGACCAACTAAGCTAGCTTCCGTTATGCTATACTAAAAGGTTCGTGCAGATTTTAAATAGTCCCACATCGCTGCCTTCAATCCAAAGTTTGTAATTTAAATAGATCTTCGAGTTTCCTGAGTATCAAGGAGCAATTCCAGGAATCAATAAGGAAGGAAATAATAAGTTGTCCCGATAAGAAAGGAAAAGAGAGGAAAATAAGCATGGAAAGAGGGGATTTCAAGTCAAGTCTCAAGTCTATGACAGAGAAGAAAAAGGAAAGAGTGGATAGGTAAATAAGGAAGCAAATGGAATTGAATCCAAAGAACGAAGGAAAGAAGGATTTCGTTCTTCAAGAAGGAAATAGATTGTTTCTTACTTTTGAAACAAAAGGAAAGAAGAGGGATTTCGCTCTTGAAGAAGGAATGGTGCAGCCGGAAGCATGCATAGGTGAGTCGGAAGCATGCATGCACAGGGGGGCGAGACGCGGGTTGCATGCATGCCTACTCGGTCGGACGTCGTCGCTATGATATCATTCTCCTTCTCCGCTCTCATGCATGTTTTTAATTAGAAGCCATAATGAGGTATCCTTTTAGTTATTACAAAAACACCTTTGATTTTAATATTTTTCCTTTGAAAAAACGATTCGTCTAGGAAATGGTGTGGAGCGAGTGATCCGTCTGCAACTCGGAGTAGACCAATATCGATGGAAGCTTTCACGTTCGGCTTCGATCTAGATACGCCGCCCACTTTCAAGGTGATGAAATTTAGCTTTCTTTGAAATATGAAAACTTTGTATTAATGCTTTTCTTTACAAAAAAGTTTGCATTACCCTTGTCATGCCTATTAGTAAGCTTGTGAATTTCTTAGAGTGTTCACTAATATAAAAACAAGACATATTCGAGCAATCTCCACTATCCAAAAGCCTAAACAGTAATTAATGGTGTAATCAAGCACGTACTAGGTTTGACCGATGATGTCAAGTTGCATGGCATAAAATCTATTTAGGCCGTTGCATCATTAGTGACAATGAATAATGTTATTTCTTCCTATTATACTTTTATAAATTTCATTATGCACTAATAATCTGAATTTGTGTTATTCATCCAGATCAATTGACTCGCGATCATGTTTCATGTTCCGAACTACCGTCTTGAATAACCCTACTATCAATTGGTCTATTGTTATTGCCATGAGTAACATGTGTCTTGCGACCCAGTTTCTCGACCTTGCCACCCCTGATTCATAATAAAGCACATGTCCCCAAGCCTGATTCGCGTCCCTTGGAGTCTCCCATTGCAACACACGGGCATATGTGCTAGTACTTCCAAAAGAACCGTCGTGTCTTCCTCTTCGTCTCCACCAACCCACGCGACGCTGGGCGCACCGCAGCGTCGTCTCTGGCTCGTCTTCAACCTCGGGCACCCGCACTTGCCTCCGGTCAATTCGGCGCCGCCAGGACCTCCCCGAGCCCGTTGAGCCTATCCTCCGAACCACCATGAGCACCCAATCCTTTTCCCCATATCCCATCGTCGTTCTCCTCGCCTAAGCCGTAGTTCCGCCAGAGTCGTGAGCTCCCCGCCGCCGGCGATCATGCAGCCACGGCCATGGCCACTGCTGCCCGTGTCCGAGCACACTAGTGTGCTTAGGACGTCTCCCCGAACCTATAGCCACCAGCAGCTTCCCCTCCCGTGCTCTCTAGCGCCGAACCCGACCGCTTCCGAACTCCGGCCGTCGCCCAAGTGCTCGCCGCCGGTGAACTAGACGACCCCGCGACTTCCCACTTGGCCCTCTGGATGCGCGAGAGCAAGGGCTATGCCCTGGTGCCCTTAGAAAGCCAAGCCGACGCCTCTAGCACCAGTCCGGCGTGCCCCCGCCGTGTCCTGTGGTCACCATCGGCTGGTCTCCGATGTGATGACGTAGCACCGTTGTTAGGGACTAATTACCCAACTTAATTACCCCCTGACCCACTGACACATGGGCTCCACACCCTTAAATAACCGCAGTTTAATTCCTATTCAATTTTAATTAACCACGGTGGCCCCATGCATCGGTGTTGACCTTGCTGACGTGGCCCTTGACCGGCCCCAACCGTCAGTGAACCAAGCCAGCACGGTGACACTAACCAGGGGGACCCACTGGTCAGGTTTGACCTGAACGGCTCAGTTGACCTGCTGACGTAGGGCTGACACAGTGCTGACATTATGAATGTTTTCTGGATAATTAATAAATCAAAAATGATTTATGAATTTAAAAAAATACCAAAAACTTCTGAAAATCATATAATTTCAACTGTAGCTCAGAATGAAATAATTTATATATGAAAAATTATCAGAAAAATCCAAAGAATCTATTTATGGCACTTTCATGCATGTTTGAAAAACTTAAAGCTGCTGTATAAAACAATTTGAATAAATGGCATTTGAAATGTCTTATATGGAGTTTGAATTTGAACCCCGGGTTAAACCAACTTCATTTAAATTTTTTCTAGTTGCATTAGCTCAAATCATAGCATGGTGCCATGTCATGATCATGCATCATATTATTGCATTGCATTGATTGTGTTCTTTCTATGTTTGCCGGTATTTGTCCCCTCTTAGTAGACGTTCCCCGATGATGAGATCGATGACACTGATGAAGAGCTATACTATCTTCAGAAGTGCCAGGCAAGCAAACCCCCTTTGAGCATTCCGATACAATCCCACTCTCTCGCTCCTGCTCTGTTTTACTGCATTAGGACAACAATGATTCAACTGTTACATGTTGCGGTAGTTGAACCCATTCCTTTGCATGACATGTCTTTGCCACAGTAAATAGTTCAAACCCACTAGCATGAGTAGGAGTTGTTTGAGCCATGATGTGCCTACTCATTCATGTCTGCTTGTTATGCCTGCTATGCTTAGAGTTGTGTCGGGTCTGATTCATCTGGGATGGATTGGAATGGTGATGAACATGTCCTACTGTGTGTGAGCTAAGTGTGTGAACACAATTTGGTGAAGGTAGCAATGAGAGGCCATGTAGGAGTACATGGTGGGTTGTCTCATTGAAACCGTCCTCAGGAACTGAGTTCTCTGTTTGTGATCCAAGACATACTACCACACATTGGGATACTTAATTGACCCACTCGACTTATTAATCGCCTTGATCTCTATCCAGGAGTTGCAACTAATTTCTGGTGTTTGTAGGATATGCGTTGGAGGCCGTGCATAGTGCTGACCCTAGTGGTGGGCTATGACGCGATAGAGACACGAGGCACGGTGTACCGGGATGACACCCGAACGGTGCTCTTGGGAACCCTGCTCTCATCGTTTGGGGTCGTGAGTGAAACCTCGGCCGGACTTACTTGCGAATGGAACTCAAATAGGCGATAAACCTGGACTAGAGTCTCGTGTGGTTAGTCAGGTCGTGGCGGACACCCTCGCTGGGCTTCCACTTGAAGGTTGTTGAGTCCATGTCGTGTAAACGGTGGTAAGTGGTGAGAGCATGTGTGAAGAATTACACCCCTACAGGGTTATAAATGATCTATTCGAATAGCCGCCTCTGTGGATATGGACTACTTGGAACGCTTACATTGTTCATAGATAACTGGAAGTGGATACTCTAAAATGCGCAAGATAAGCGTGAGTGCTATGGATGGCCTCCTCGTAGGGAGACGGGAGCGAATCCATAGTGGTGTATTGATATGGTGAATATGTGGACTCGTGTGCGCCACCTCAAAGAATGTTGTTAGTTGTAGTATAGGATAGCCAATGAGTCTAAGCTGGCTTGCTACAGTTAAACTCCACCACCCCTTGGTTGATACTGATGCATAAGTAGATAGTTCTGATGTAAGTCTTGATGGGTACATTTGTACTCACGTTTGCTTAATTTATGTTTTTGCAGAGAGATTTGGTCTCACTAGTAGTGCACGTGGGCTTTGACGATTAGCCAATCCATGCTTGATACTTCTTGCACCGGTTCCTTATGAAGAAGACTATTGAATTTAGGTGGGATCTTTTAGAAAGAATTAAATGCTACTCTGAAGATTGGGAACTCGATGAAGGTAAAGAGTTAGGTATTAAGCTTAAGTATGATTGTGTTAAATCTTTTATGAATACCGATGCTTTTCAAAAGTTTAGCGCTAAATATGCACTGGTACGCGTAGGTGCTATACACACGGTTTTTAACCCCTTTCCACGACGACATTTGGAACCGTCACCGAGTGAGTGTGGGCGATAGGGGAGTCCTTCCCACACGACCCAGAAACCGTCGGGGGTAGGCCCTCCTGGCACACAGGCTGAGGCAAAATCTGCTCGTGTGCGATCGGGCGAGGCATCAAAACCCAATCGTTTCCATTCATATGTACATCACACACGGTGAATCCCAGAAAAACATTTCCGTTCATATGTATATCACACATAGTCAATCCAAGGAATACATTTCCGTTCTTATATACATCCCACACAGTCAATCCAGGGAATACTTTTCCATTCGTATGTACATCCCACACAGTCAATCCAGGGAAAACGTTTCCGTTCGTATGTACATCCCACATAGTCAATCCAGGGAAAATGTTTCCGTTTGTATGTACATCACACACAGGTTTATGTATAGGCTCGTGTGTGATAGGTGTAACTATCACACACGCTCTACCTTGGTTAACCGTTTGCTTTTATCAACTACATCACACACGATTTGATGAAGAAAACTGTGTGGCATTGGGCTATCCATCACAAGCACTTTTACTGCTAGAACCGTTTGCAAAGTTCCATGACACATTTAGAAGGTTTATTAGCTTACAATTAATAATTCCAGTATTACGCAAATTCACATTTCATATCGAACAGCTGTTTGCCAATTTCATATCAGGCACATAAATATATTTTAACATCACAGTACGACAGCTACCTGAAAACAGCATTGTACAACATATAGCTAGTTCAACTTCATAAGAGCAATATTAGAACAATATATTCATTTCCTTAATCGAGATCATCCAGGCTCGTCTTATCCACCTCTGCTTTCAGTTCAGTAAGAACCTGTTTTGCACTGGCCAACTGGGAAAGTGCCTCGTCCTTCGCCAACACCATCTTAGCAAAGTCTGATTTCAAAAATCTGAGCTCATTCTCCACCTTCCTCTTTTTATCTCGCATCTTCAAATATTCTTCAGCGTTGACAACACTTTCTCTAAGCCTTCCTCTGTTCTCTTCCTCATACATGCTCCAGAGCTTTGCTAGGCACATCTTCAAAGACTGTGGCCACTCTTGATCAACCCACTCCAAGTAAGAACACTTCCGTTCATCCTATAATATTTAAAACTAGATCAGTAACAATTGTAGGTGAAATGGGTTTATAGCAACATAGAAAATCACCAATACTTATTTTGAAAAACTGAAGAAACAGGTTAACTATGACATATGTTCTCAAAAAGATCAATGTGCAAATGAATTAATTACTACTGAGACAACATCCAAATTCTGAAACATCAGAAGCTCTAATTAACTACAACAACGCTACAAGTCTTACTCATGTACTATAAATAACAAATTCAACATTTTATGAGGAAGGTAAATGTAACTACAATAGCAT
This sequence comes from Aegilops tauschii subsp. strangulata, assembly GCF_002575655.3. NCBI lineage: Eukaryota > Viridiplantae > Streptophyta > Magnoliopsida > Poales > Poaceae > Aegilops > Aegilops tauschii. Next base: position 329,044,839 of record NC_053041.3, read on the forward strand.
AGCGACAGTGTTTGTATGACAGCAAATTGATACTAACAGGTGTGTACATGCACAAATTTAGTAACATAGAACTAATAGCACTAAGGCCGTCCACCATGTATGCCAAAACCGGTGTAAAGACAACTTTTGCTACATCTCGCACCGGTGCCCTGCACTGGCGAGCCGATGCAGCGAAAAAAATTAGGGACCCGGACTCTGGAGCACCTAGTTGCTCTGATGCCCAGTTCCTTCCTGCCATAAAGATTTAGTATTTTACTGCATGGCTTCTCGGATGTGTGGACCAAAGTTGGCTGCACAAACTGCTGAAGTGGTGCCAAATAATTTTCTAATGGCACCGCTGATGAGATGGCAACATTTTTAGATACTAGGTACAAAATGTGACACTGCTTAGGATGTGTTTAGTTGAAGGTGTGGTATGAATGGGTTGGGACCGTGACAGTGTCTGAATCACATCTAACAAATGATTTGTAATAACGAAAGAGGGTCTAACCTTCTCTGCACATGCTAGAAACTTCCCCCCACTGTCAAAGGCAACTAGGTTCACACATGGAGATTGATGGTGACAACGAGTAGATAGATCTTCAGCCACCCCTCTCCATTCGTTGCAACTGATGGTCTTAGGGAGCTACAAGAGGAAAAAATGACTTAAATTGACCGCCGGGTTAAAATCCTTCATTCCAAGTCATAGCCCGAGAGAGAGAAGAGATGCATACCCGGGTGGTGAAGGAGTCGTCGGAGGAGGAGGAACCACTGGAGAGGTCATTGTAGAAGACCATGGCAAGCCCGGCGGTAGGATGCGAGACGGCGAGAGCGAGGAAGCGAGCGAAGAAGCAACTATAGCTTAGGAAGGAAGGAAGGAAGGAAGGAAGGAGGAAACAGGGGAAATGTGACTTGTGGTCAAGGAGAAAAGGGGGTGGGGAAGGGGGGAGGGGGAGGGGGTAGATATTTCGGTGGTAGGCCAAAAATTTTGAAATATGGAGGGAAACTTTGCGCGCGGTGCCGCCGGACACCATTCACTTTGAACGATTGTGTGCATCGCAAACGATTCTTCTGCTTTACGCGCATGGGATGAGTTTGATAATTCAAAATTTGGTGGAAATTTCCCCGGGTACGTCATTGCATAATTTAACATCGCTTGCTAGTTTGGGAACACAAAAGAGCGTACAGCACACAGACCACACTTACTAAATCGAGCAATTTTAGTAATCAAACAGAGCCGGTTGACCAAAACATTGCTCTAACAAAAGACCGTCATTAAAAACAAAGCCTAAGTACGCATAATTTTAACAAATCTACCGCCGCGCCGGCCTATCCATCGCCGGGTGTTAGATGAGACGTCAATGACTTGTCCTGGCGAAATGCCGCCATTGGTGGACTCCGCGTCCCCCCTGCTGAAGTCGACCGCGTCCTCGTCCTCGGCGCCACCCTCAAGGTTGTAATACTCGTAGTAGTGGTTGCGCCAGAGCTCGTGTTGGTACTCCACCGCCGATTCCTCGACGGACAGACTCTTCTCTACCTCGACCTCGGCCACGCGCAACTCCTCATCCTGGCGCTCCTTGATCTCTGCCGCCTCCTTCATTCTAGCTCCCGCTCGGCGATCTCATGAGGAAGCAGGTGCTCCATGGCCACCGCTGCCATTTCAGACGTGGGTTGCATGCTGGATTTCGAGGTGGCCTGGAATATCTTGGCGTGTGCATCCTCGATCTTGGCATGGAAGGCCTCAACCCGGGCCAGGGCGACATCGGCGACACGGACGGCAGCTCAAGCACTCTCGGCGTTTGCAGCCGCCGTCGCAGCAGCAGCTGCAGCCGTCTCGGCTGCTGTAGCTGCCCTGTTGACTGCCGCAGACGCCCTCTCAGCGGATGCGGCCGCGCTCAATGCGGATGCGGCGGCACTCTCGGCGTAGGCGCCCGCGCTCTCGGTGCAGGCGGCGACACTCGGGGAGGACACAGCCATCGTACAGGCCTTCACGAAGCATTTCCACTGCGTCATCTTTGCAAGAAGTGGGTGCGGGAATGGGGATCAGGATTCGTGGATTTGGAGGTTGCCGACAGTGGAGCAGACGAGCCGGTGAAGCTTAAGGAGGAAGACTTAAATAGACCCAGAAATTTTCATCGCAAGCGGTTCCTACAAAAAAACTGTGTGTGATGTTGTGCATATTTCTTATTAGCTGTGAAAGATGAATTTGGAGTAAAGTGGCAATGGATGGTGTTTTAAATGTATGAAAAAATTTGTAATACTAATACAATTGTCATGTCAAATTTTGGAAATTTTCAGGGGTAATTTGACCTTTTAAGACATTTAAGTGATTTTCTAGCCATTTAATGACCGTAATTAAAATTTGAACTACGTGTACGTGCAACAGCTAACCATAACGGTTTGAAAAGTCATATTTAGTGTACTTGTGTGCGATTTAATTCCATGTGCGATAAATTGGAAGGAATTTTCAAACATATTGGTCTAACGACTATGACACAATTAAGCATGGAGTGCCATGGAATTTAATTCCAAGAAATTAAAAAAGATCAGAAACACATGAAACCTTGCTTGATGTAATGTCATCCCACCAAGATGATGTGGTAAAAAATTTGGCATGTTTGACAAAAGTTTGGACACAGACCCCTCACAAACCGAAGCAACTCACTAGAAGGCTCGTGTTTCCGAGAGGGAACAATGCATGTTTGATGACGAACGGGAGATAGCTTCCCCTTATGGCCTTGAAATTTTTTCTACATTTAACGTGCACTAATACAACTGTCATGTGAAAATTTGGAAAATTCTAGGGATCATTTGACCTTTTAAAGACATTTAAGTGATTTTCTAGCCATTTAATGACCGTAATTCAAATTTGAACTACATCTACATGCAACGGCTAACCATAACGGTTTGAAAAATCATATTTGTGTACTTGTGTGCGAGTTAATTCCTTGTGCAGTAAATTAGAAGGAATTTTCAAACATATTGGTCTCACGGCATGGACACACACTGGTACGCGTCGGTGCTACACAAACAGTTTTTAACCCCTTTCCGCGACGGCGTTTGGAACCGTCGCCAAGTGAGTGTGGGCGATAGGGGGGTCCTTCCCACACGACCCAGAAATCATCGGGGATAGACCCTCCTGGGACACAGGCTGGGGCCTTGTGCGATCGGGCAACGCATCGAAACCCAATCATTTTCGTAGGTATGTACATCCCACACGGTGAATCCCAGAAAAACATTTCCGTAGGTATGTACATCCCACACGGTGAATCTGAGAAAAATATTTCCGTTCGTATGTATATCACACACAGTCAATCCAAGGGATATGTTTCCATTCTTATGTACATCCCACACAGTCAATCCAGGGAAAACGTTTCCATTCGTATGTACATCCCACACAGTTTTATGTATACGCTCGTGTGTGAAAGGTGTAACTATCACACACTCTCTGCCTTGGTTAACTGTTTGCTTTCATGAACTACATCACACACGATTTGATGTAGAAAACTGTGTGGCATTGGGCTATCCATCACAAGCGCATTTACTGCCAGAACCGTTTGCAAAGTTCCATGACCGACTGTTCTCTTTTTATTTTTGCCTGTAATTTATTATTCGAATTGGAAATTTTGAAATATGAAACATGCAATTCAAATTCTCAGCACAATGGTTCAACAACGAATCCATAAATAAAATTGCCAGTACAATATATTCAGCAATTACAGGATTGGGCAGCATTTAACTATGATGAACCACAATATTTAATGGCGGTAAAGGTGAAGAGACAAGTGTAAATCATTTTGAGTGCCGACGGTGTTGAAGAAGCGGAATGCCCATAATGTGCCTTCCTGCATGCCATAGGCACGAACCACTTTTGTCCAAGCCCTTGTGACGATCGCCCGCCCATCCTTCACCGCCTTCAGGAAGACTTCTAGAGCACTATCATGGTAGCATGAATTATATACTTTAACCTTAGTTGCCTCCACTCCGGTCATGTAGTTTGCAAGGTAATCATTAGTAAATAGCTTCGGAAACCACTGAAAAGAGAAAAATATCAGATACGGAGGTCTAATAGAGTAACTTGTTGTGGGCATGGGGAAAGGCAACACATGACTTACCATCCTAAAGTTCACTGTTGTCTTCGACAAAGTGTAAATAAAGAGGTTAATTCCAATCACCCGTTTCTTTCGCCTAACAATCTTTCTTAGTTTCCTCAATTGATGCTTGTTCATGAATATCTCATTGCCCCATATACAAAAGGGATCGAAGCATGGATCAGTACCGCTCATATATGTACCTACAAGCAACCAGTAAATGTTAGAAGCTAAACTGAGATTGCACAAATGATGTAAAATACAACTACCTATGTTCCTAAGTACAAGTATTTTTTTGAGATTTCAATATGAACTACATACGGATGTATATAGAATTATAGATATAGTTTAGATTAGTATCTAGATTCACTCATTTTGCTCCTTATGTAGTCTATATTGGAACCTCTAAAAATACTTATATTTAGGAATAGATGGTGTATAAGACATGGGATGCAGCTAACCTTGCCGGCAAACAACAACATTGTCCATTGTAGCCATGTGTAAGTACATGGAAAACCAATGTTAACTACAACAGGGTTAACATCCACCAAAAATAGCAAATGGTAATAAAACGGTAGCATCTATAGTGATATCTTCATTGCGAAAGAGTAGCACGGTAACAAAGGGACGGATTAAAAAATGGATACAACTGTTAATTCCAACAGGCTTAACAACATCCTAATTCATGTTTTGTAAGTTTGTAGCCATTGAAATACAACTCTTTAAAAATGGATACAACTATTAATTGCAACAGGCTTAATGGCCATTGAAACCGGTATTGATAAAAATGCAATTGGCAGAGTTAAACATCATAGGGCAGGTGCTGCCAGAGCAGATAAGGGCCAGTTGTCTATAAAAAGGTAGGGAAAATAGCTAAAACGTGTTAGGCATGTTTACTACAACATGCTTAATACATCGACGGTACAAAACATAGCCATTAATTGCAAGTGGTATTGGTAAGATTGAACTGGTGAGTACATACTTGGTAAGTCCTAAGAGGTAGTTGCTGGGGCACTTCATCTTGGCCAGAGCCCGCCCAAAGTCAGCGGCGGCAGAGGCGAGCTCTTCCTCCGGGTCGAAGCGTGGATCAGTGCCACTGACATGTGTACCTACAGGCAACCATTAAATGGTAGAAGTTAAACTGCAATTGCACAAATGATGTGAAATACTGTAAGACATGGGATGCAGCTAACCTCGACGACAAACAACAGCATCGGCCGTTATGACCCTGCGTAAGTACATGGAGAGGCATGTTAAGTAGAACAGGGTTAGCATCCACCAAAAATAGCAAATGGGCAGCATCTCTAGTATATCTTCATTGCGGAGAGTAGCATGGTAGCAAATGGACAGATTAAAAAATGGATACAACTGTTAATTGCAACAGGCTTAACAGCATCCTAAGTCATGTTCTGTAAGTTTGTAGCCATTGAAATACAATTGTTTAAAAATGGATTCAACTGTTAATTGCAGCAGGCTTAATAGACATTGAAACCGGTAATGATAAAAATGCAATTGGCATAGTTAAACATCACAAGGCAGGTGCTGCCAGAGCAGAGAATGGCCCAGATGTCTATAAAGAGGTAGGGAAAGTAGCAAAAACATGTTAGGCATGTTTACTAGAACATGCTTAATACATCGACCGTACAGAACATAGCCATTAATTGCAACTGGTATTGGTAAGATTGAACTGGTGAGTACATACTTGGTAAGTCCTAAGAGGTAGTTGCTGGGGTACTTCATCTTGGCCAGAGCCTGCCCAAAGTCAGTGACAGCGGAGGCGAGCTGTTCCTCCGGGTCGAAGCGTGGATCAGTGCCACTGACATGTGTACCTACAGGCAACTAGTAAATGGTAGAAGTTAAACTGCAATTGCACAAATTATGTGAAATACTATAAGACATGGGATGCATCTAACCTCGACGGCAAACAACAACATCTGCCGTTATGACCCTGCGTAAGTACATGGACATGCATGTTAAGTACAACAGGGTTAGCATCCACTAAAAATACCAAATGGGCAGCATCTCTAGTGATATTCTGAGTCATGTATTGTAAGTTTGTTCTGGTATTGGTGAAATTGAGCTGGACACGTTAATATTTGAACATAACATAGTGTGCAGTACTGAAATAAACAAGGCACGAACATGCTTACTACATCAACCGTACAAATCATAGCCATTCCAAGTGGTCTTGGTAAGATCTAGCTGGTCAGATCTTACCTGTTAAGTCCTGGGGAGGGGGGGGTAGTCGCTGGGGGACTTCATAAGGGCCAGAGCCTGCACCATGTCGGCGGCGACGGCGGAGGCGAGGTGTTCCTCCGGGTCAACACGCACAACGGCCATCGCGCCATGGACCGCCATCAGCTCCTGGTGGTGAGGATTTGGAGGCATGAGGATGTTTCGCAGGCGCCATTTAAGCAATCAGGACGGGGCCGTGATAGAGATCGGTGGGTTACCTGACTGGATCCGAGCAGAACATAGATGTGGTTGATGCTGTGCTTGCGGCGGCGGCGGTTTGAGATGTTGGTAGGGGGAGGCGCGAGGGGGGGATACTAAGGGTGGGGATGGGGTTGGATGCAAATAAATTCTGAAATCGCACGCCTAATGAAAATTTCGCTGCGAAACTTGAAACTTGGGAGGGGAAACACACAACACAAACGAAGCGCGTAAAATACTCGTGTGCGAGAAAAAAGAAAGTTGGCAGATCCCGTCTCCAAAAAAAAGTATATGTGTACTTGATTTGTTCGGTCAATGGTACGCCTGGTTTATTAGGAAACATCGCACAGGTAACTGACTTATGGGTCATTAACGCAAAAAAACGCAGATGGGTACGGCATAGAAACCGTGTGTTTTGTGATCTTCTAATGATTAACGCAAAAAAATGCACACGGGCACACATGCTAATCAACGCTCAAAGCCCTCAAAGGATGCTCTTACCGACATTGTACGTTAATACTACAAACTTAAGGTACTACTGGTAATTTGCTCTAATACTACAAACTTAAACTACTTCTCACATGCTGCCATCGGGGCATACTGACCAGACGCCGGCGTTCTCCTTCCCGGCCTTGTAAGCGGCAGCCCACCATGCTTCGATCTCCGCCAAGCTCTCCTCACCATGGCATGCGGCCTCTTTTTTCTTGCGGCGGCGGGACTCTCTTTTCTTGACTGATTTATGCCTTTTCCGCTCCTTTTGTGCAGCTTTGGCCGCCTCTAGATCCACCACCCATTCGGCCATGGCAGCCTCAAAGTCCGCCCATGTAACTGTGTGGCCGCCGACGGTGATGAACTCGGCGCGGCGAGATGCCATCGCTTCCTTACCATGTGTGCGGTCGCGGCGGCGAGGAATGCGGCGCGGCGGGATGTCATCGCTTCTTTACCAGTTACTGTGCGTCACGGTGCCATGCACGATGCCTGGAGAGAGCTCTAGGACGGAGGGGCTGAGCAGCCGTATAGTGCGGTGGTATTCAAGAGCTCAACGACAAACGACAACATAAACTTGGCTTCCCTTACAATTTTGCTCGTTCATTATTGCACGCGGTTCATCTCCGTCGCTTCTGGAAACAGTGTGCGCTGAGCCTATTGTGTGTTGCATTATGATTAGCTGGAACCCCAGCCACGCGGATCGCGCGTGTGCACCGTAAGATGCGCCGCGATCGAATGGCAATCCACATCCCTCACATCACAGCCATGCACTTGTAGATGGATTGGATTTATATGCGCTAAATGCCTAGAAAATGCACATAATCCCCTAAATATGGTAAATGAGCCCGGAAAAATGCCAAATTTGAAGACGGTGATTTGCAGGGTGTATGTTCGTCGTAGAAACAACTCCAGGACAAAGAACAAAGAAAATTTGGATTCCCCTTCAATCTTGGTGATTTCGCTCTCGAAAGCGTGGAACTTCTTTGGTGATGGTTCGATTTATGAAGGCCGTGCATGACGACATAAGCCAAACCTTCTCTAATTTTTACCAGTGCATGGTGAGGTCATACCATGGAACATCATGCCGGGTGTGATGTTTTTCAAGAATTTATTTCATTTTTTCTATAGCTGAAAACCCAATAAACAAACGTTTGTGGTTTACTATTGCCACACATTTCATCGAAATATCTGTCCCTTCCTTGTAAAAGCCAAGAGAATTTACTAAATGGCACGAGCATGGTTTTCCATGCCGTTCTTGTGCACCCTTTCATGCACCGATTGTTTGAACTTGAATTATGTGCATTAATGCCTAGGAAATGCACATAATCCCCTAAATATGGCAAATGAACCCGGAAAAGTGCCAAATTTGAACACGGTGATTTGCAGGTTGTATGTTCATCGTAGAAAAAAACTCATGGATAAAGGACAAAGCAAATTTGGATCCCCCTTCAATCTTGCTGATTTCCCCCTCGAAACCATGAAACTTCCTCGGTGATGGTTCGATTTATGAAAGGCGTGCATCATGACATAAGGAAAACATTCTCCAATTTTTACCAGGGCATGGTGAGGCCATACCATGGCACCACGCCAGGCGTCATGTTTTCCAACCATGTGTTTCATTTTTGGTATAGTTGTTAACCCAGTAAACGACGCGTTTATGGTTGACTATTGCCACACATTTCCTTGAAATATCTACCCATTCCTTGTAAAAGGCATGAGAATGTACTAAATAACACGAGCATGGTTTTCCAGACCGTTCTTGTGCACCGTTTCATGCACCGATTGTTCGAATTTTAATTATGTCCATTAATGCCTAGAAAATGCACATAATCCCCTAAATATGGTAAATGAGCCCAGAAAAATGTCAAATTTGAACATGTTGCATTTGAGGCAGTATGTTGATCGTTGGAAAAAAACTGAATGACAAACTAGGACGAAAATTTGGATTCCCCTTCAATCTTGGGGATTTCCCTCTCGAAAGCATGGAACTTCCTCGGTGATGGTTCGATTTATGAAGGGCGTGCATGACAACATAAGCCAAACCTTCTCAAATTTTTACAAGGGCATGGTGAGGTCATACCATGGCACCATGTCAGGCGTCATATTTTTTAAGAATTTATTTCATTTTTTCTATAGTTGAAAACCCAACAAACAAACATTTGTGGTTGAATATTGCCACACATTTCATCGAAATATCTGTCCATTCCTTGTAAAAGGCATGTGAATTTACTAAATGGCACGTGTATGGTTTTCCAGGTCGTTGATGTGAACCCTTTCATGCACCGATTGTTTGAACTTGAATTATGTGCATTAATGCCTAGGAAATGCACATAATCCCCTAAATATGGCAAATGAGCCCGGAAAAGTGCCAAATTTGAACACGGTGATTTGCAGGTTGTATGTTCATCATAGAAAAAAACCGTGGACAAAGGACAAAGGAAATTTGGGTCCCCCTTCAATCTTGGTGATTTCCCCCTCGAAACCATGAATTCCTCGGTGATGGTTCGTTTTATGAAAGGCGTGCATGACGACATTTTTACCAGGGCACGGTGAGGTCATACCATGGTACCACACCAGGCATCATGTTTTCCAAGAATGTATTTCATTTTTGTATAGTTTTTAACCCAGTAAATGACGCGTTTATGGTTGACTATTGCCACACATTTCCTTGAAATATCTGCCCATTCCTTGTAAAAGGCATGAGAATGTACTAAATAGCACGAGCATGGTTTTCCAGACCGTTCTTGTGCACCTTTTCATGCACCGATTGTTCGAATTTGAATTATGTGCATAATTAATGCCTAGAAAATGCACATGATCCCCTAAATGAGTTCGGAAAAATGTCAAATTTGAACACGTTGCATTTGAGGCGGTATGTTGATCGTTGGAAAAAAACTGAATGACAAACTAGGACGGAAATTTGGATTCCCCTTCAATCTTGGTGATTTCCCTCTCGAAAGCATTGAACTTCCTCGGTGATGGTTCGATTTATGAAGGGCATGCATGATGACATAAATCAAACCTTTTCAGCTTTTAACCAGGGCATGGTCAGGCCATACCATGGCACCATGCCAGGCGTCATGTTTTTGAAGCACATATTTCTTTGTTCTACAGTTGATAACCCAGTAAATGACGCGTTTGTGGTAGACTATTGCCATGCATTCCATTGAAATCTCTGCCCATTCATTGTAAAAGGCTTGAGAAATTACTAAATACCATGAGTATGGTTTTTCCAGACTATTCTTGTGCACCTTTTCAAGCACCAATTGTTTGAATTTGAATTATGTGCATTAATGCCTACAAAATGCACATGATCCCCTAAATATTGTAAATGAACCCGGAAAAGTGTCAAATTTGAACACAGTGATTAGCAGGGTTTATGTTCATCGTAGAAAAAAAACTCATGGATGAAGGACAAAGGAAATTTGGATTCCCATTCAATCTTGGTGATTTACTATCGCACACGATTCATCTCCGTCACCTCTGCGCACCGTGCGTGTTCACTCACACATGCAAAAGGAAAAAAGAAAACCCTTGCCCACTTTGTCCCCACTCACTCGCCGCGGACTCCTCCGCAACTCTGCACCCTAAGCTCGACGGCTGTTGGCGGCGGGTGTAGGTCGCGCTCCAAACGGCACAAGATTTTGACCCTACCGCTTTCGGCCGCCTATCTGCACCGACATTCTAGACTCTGGTCGACTGGGGTTTTCTGCGGGATTGGGCCGGGGATTTTTCTCGTGGAGAAGGTAATCAACTTAATTAGCTAAATATTCACTCATCTCTTATCGCAGTCTGTCCGTCGCTGTTAATCAACCGGCGGAAATCGCCGTGGAATAATTTTTGTTCTAGCTAATTCGTGGGTGTTCATTCATGTGTCCACAGTGCGAGCACAAATCGGGCAACTGTGGTCATGGCCAGTCGAAAACGAAGTTCTGTCTCACCATTCTGGATGACTTTAGGGATGATGACCCACAAGTATAGGGGATCAATTGTAGCTCTTTTTTATAAGTAACAGTGTCGAACCCAACGAGGAGCAGAAGGAAATGACAAGTAGTTTTCAGTAAGGTAATGTGTGCAAGTGCTAAAATTGTAAGTAGCAGAGTTGTTTGATAGCAAGATAATTTGTAACGAGCAAGTAACGATAATAGTAACAAGTATGCAGCAAGGTAGCCCAATCCTTTTGAGGCAAAGGACAGGCCAAAACAGTCTCTTATGATAAGCAAAGCGTTCTTGAGGGTACACGGGAATTTCATCTAGTCACTTTCATCATGTTGGTTTGATTTGCGTTCGCTACTTTGATAATTTGATATGTGGGTGGACTGGTGATTAGGTGTTGTTCTTACTTGAACAAACCTCCTACTTATGATTAACCCTGCCGCAAGGATCCGCAACTACGAGCAAAGTATTAAGCATAAATTCTAACCATAGCGTTAAACTCTAGGATCCAATCGGTCCCTTACGGAATAGTGCATAAACTGGGGTTTAAGTTTCTGTCACTCTCGCAATCCACCATCTATTTACTACTCCACAATGCGATCCCTTAGGCCCAAATATGGTGAAGTGTCATGTAGTCGACGTTCACATGACACCACTAAGGGAATCACAACATACATACCATCAAAATATCGAACTCATATCAAATTCACATGATTACTTGCAACATGATTTATCCCATGACCTCAAGAACAAATGTAACTACTCACAAACAATAAACATGCTCATGATTAGAGGGTATTAATATGCATAATGGATCTGAACATATAATCTTCCACCAAATAAACCATATAGTAATCAACTACAAGATGTAATCAACAATGTCATTAGCATAGTGAGCATACCAAGGAGTATTGTGAGAAACATTTATTGCAGCTAACTACTCATCAGGAAAACTATCATCAATAGGTAGTGGGTCATCAAGCACATTTTCAAGCCTAGACAAGTTATCAGCTACGGGGTTCTCAGCTCCTTATGTATCAATAATATGCAAATCAAATTCCTGTAACAAGAGAACCCAACGAATAAGTCTAGGTTTAGCATATTTCTTTTCCATAAGATATTTAAAAGCAGCATGGTCTGTGTGAACAGTTACTTTAGAATCAAAAATATAAGGTCTAAACTTATCACAAGCAAACACCACCGCTAAGAATTGTTTTTCAGTTGTAGCATAATTTCTTTGAGCATTGTCTAGAGTTTTACTAGCATAATGAATAACATTCAATTTCTTATCAACTCTTTGTCCTAGAACAACACCAACAGCATAATCACTAGCATCACACATAATTTCAAAAGGCAAGTTCCAATCAGGAGGTTCAACAATAGGTGCATAGATTAAAGCTTTCTTGAGTGTTTCAAAGGCTTCAAGACAATCATCATCAAAAACAAAATGAATATCATTTTGCAAAAGATTAGTAAGAGGCCTAGAAATTTTAGAAAAGTCCTTGATAAATCTCCTATAGAAACCAGCATGACCTAGGAAACTACGAATACCTTTGATGTCCTTAGGACATGGCATTTTCTCAATTGCATCAACCTTAGCTTGGTCCACTTCAATACCTCTTTCAGAAATTTTATGACCCAAGACAATGCCTTCATTAACCATAAAGTGGCACTTCTCCCAATTCAAGACAAGATTTGTTTGTTCACATCTCTGTAAAACTCAAGATTGCTTAAACAATAATCAAAAGACTTCCCATAAACAGAAAAGTCATCCATGAAGACCTCAACAATCTTGTCACAAAAATCAGAGAATATAGCCATCATGCATCTTTGAAAGGTAGCAGGTGCATTACATAAACCAAAAGGCATACGTCTATAAGCATAGGTTCCAAAAGGACAAGTAAAAGTGGTCTTTTCTTGATCAGGTTGAGAAACAGGTATTTGTGCGAAGCCAGAATATCCATCAAGGAAGCAAAAGTGTGTGTGCTTAGATAATCTTTCAAGCATTTGATCAATAAAAGGCAAAGGTGATCTTTTCTAGTAGCTTTATTTAATTTTCTAAAATCAATTACCATTCTATAGCCTGTAACAATTCTTTATGGAATTATTTCATTCTTATCATTAGGAATAACAGTAATACCTCCTTTCTTAGGGACACAATTAACAGGACTTACCCATCTACTATCAGCTATAGGATAGATAATACTTGCTTCCAGAAGTTTTAATATTTCTGTTCTTACCACCTCTTTCATCTTCGGATTTAACCGACGTTGGTGATCAACAACTGGTTTAGCATCAGGTTCCATATTAATTTTGTGCTGACATAGAGTGGGACTAATGCCCTTTAAATCATCAAGAGTATATCCAATAGCAGCTTGGTGCTTCCTCAGAACTTTCAATAATCTTTCTTCTTCATGTTCTGAAAGGTTAGCACTGATAATAACATGATATATTTTCTTTTCATCAAGATAAACATATTTCAAAGTGTCTGGCAATTGTTTTAATTCAAACACAGGATCACCTTTAGGTGGAGGAGGACCTCCAAGAGTTTCAATAGGCAAATTGTATTTAAGCAGAGGACGTTGTTCAAAGCAAATCTTATCTATTTCATTTCTTTCATGCATATGTAAATCATTCTCATGGTCTAGCAAATATTGTTCTAAAGGATCAGTAGGTGGCACAACAATAGAAGCAAGAACAATTAATTCATCCTTACTAGGCAATTATTTTTCATGATGATTTCTACTAAACTTGGAAAAATTAAACTCATGAGACTCATCACCAAAGCTACCACCAACTGTTTGTTTCTTGCAATCTATCCTAGCATTAACTGTGTTCAAGAAAGGTCTACCAAAGATAATGGGACAGAAGTCATCTTGTGGGGAACCAAGAACAAGAAAATCAGTAGGGTATTTTATTTTCCCACACAAGACTTCAACATCTCTAATAATTCCACAAGGTGATATGGTGTCTCTATTAGCAAGTGTAATAGTAACATCTATGTCTTCTATCTCTGCAGGTCCTATGTCTTTCTTAATTTCTTGATATAAAGTGTAGGGAATAGCACTCACACTAGCACCCATGTCACATAAACCATGATAACAGTGATCTCCTATTTTAACTAAAATGACAGGCATGCCAACAACTGGTCTATGTTTATCCCTTTTATCGGGTTTAGCAATTCTAGCAGCTTCTGCACAGAAGTAAATAACATACCCATCTATATCTTCTTGCAGGAGATCTTTAACCATACAACATTAGGTTCTACTCTAATTTGTTCATGTGCTTTAGGTGTTCTAACATAGCTTTTGTTAACCGCAGTTGAAACTTTAGCATGTTCCTTTATCCTAACAGGAAAAGGGGGTTTCTCAATATAAGCAGTAGGAACAACTAGATCAACATTATAGAGTATAGTTTCTTCTTTAACTGGTACCGGTTCTTTAATTTCTTCTTTAATAGGTGGGTGATATTTAAACCACTTCTCTGTAGGGAGTTCAACATGAGTAGCAAATGATTCACAAAAGGAGGCTACTATCTCAGAGTTATGTCCATATTTAGTGCTAAACTTTTGAAAAGCATCGGTATTCATAATTTTTTTAACACAATCATACTTAAGCTTTATACCTGACTCTTTACCTTCATCGAGTTCCCAATCTTCAGAGCTGCAATAAATTCTTTCCAAAATATCCCACCGGAATTCAATAGTTTTGTTCATAAAGGAACCAGCACAAGAAGTATCCAGCATGGTTTGATCATTACGAGAAAGCCGAGCATAAAAGTTCTAAATAATAATTTTTCTTGAGAGCTCATGATTGGGGCATGAATGTAACATTGACTTAAGCCTCCCCCAAGCTAGAGAGATACTTTCTCCTTCACGAGGCCAAAAATTATATATATAATTCCGATCACGATGAACTAGATGCATAGGATAAATTTTTTGGTGGAACTCCAATTTTAAATGATTCCAATTCCATGATCCAATATCATCGGATGGCCTATACCATGCCAATGCTTTTCCCTTCAAAGATAAAGGGAAAACCTTTTTCATCACCTCATCTCTGTGTAAACCTGCAAGCTTGAACGATCCACAAATTTGTTCCACATATATCAAGTGCATATCAGGATGTTCTGTTCCATCTCCTGCATAAGGATTAGCAAACAGTTGTTCTATCATACCCGAAGGAATTTCATATTCAATATTTTCAGTAGGTGCAGTATGTTAAGGGGTAGCTAATTTTGGTTTCGGACGAGGTGAAGATACCCCGAACAAACCCCTCAAAGGATTGTTTTCCATAGTAACAAGTGACAGTAAATTTCAGCACACTATATAAATGTTTCCTTGCCGAAGTCCACTTACCAAAGGCGCTTCACTCCCCCACAACGGCGCCGGAAAATAGCCTTGATGACCCACAAGTAAAGGGGATCAATCGTAGCTCTTTTCGATAAGTAAGAGTGTCGAACCCAACAAGGAGCAAAAGGATGTGACTAGTAGTTTTCAGTAAGGTAATGTCTGCAAGTGCTGAAATTGTAAGTAGCATAGTTTAATAGCAAGATAATTTGTAATGAGCAAGTAACGATAATAGTAACAAGTATGCAGCAAGGTAGCCCAATCCTTTTGACGCAAAGGACAGGACAAAACGGTCTCTTATAATAAGCAAAGCATTATTGAGGGTACACGGGAATTTCATCTAGTCACTTTCATCATGTTGGTTTGATTTGCGTTCGCTACTTTGATAATTTGATATGTGGGTGGACCGGTGCCTAGGTGCAGTTCTTACTTGAACAAACCTCCTACTTATGTTTAACCCTCCCGCAAGCATCCGCAACTACAAGAAAAGTATTAAGAATAAATTCTAACCATAGCGTTAAAATCTAGGATCCAATCGGTCCCTTACGGAATAGTGCATAAACTGGGGTTTAAGTTTCTCTCACTCTCGCAATCCACCATCTATTTACTACTCCACAATTCATTCCCTTAGGCCCAAATATGGTGAAGTGTCATGTAGTCGACGTTCACATGACACCACTAAGGGAATCACAACATACATACCATCAAAATATCGAACACATATCAAATTCACATGATTACTTGCAACATGATTTATCCCATGACCTCAAGAACAAATGTAACTACTCACAAACAATAAACATGCTCATGATCAGAGGGGTATTAATATGCATAATGGATCTGAACATATAATCTTCCACCAAATAAACCATATAGTAATCAACTACAAGATGTAATCAACACTACTAGTCACCCCCTAGCAACAATATATAGTTCCGGTAACAAGATTGAATACAAGAGATGAACTAGGGTTTGAGATGAGATTGTGCTGGTGAAGTTGTTGACGGACATTGCCCTCCCCAAGATGGAGATTTGGTGGTGATGTTGATCACGATGATTTCCCCCTCCGGGAGGGAAGTTCCCGCGGCAGAATCGCTCCACCGGAGGGCAAAAGTGCCCCTGCCCAAGTTCTGCCTCGAGACGGCGGCGCTCCATCCTGAAATACTTCTCTTTATTTTTTCTAGGTTAAAATGACTTATATACGAAAAGATGGGCATCGGAGGTGGGCCGAGGAGGCCACAACCCACTAGGGCGCGCCTGGGTGGCCTGGTGCACCCAGGTGGGTTATGCCCACCTGGTGGCCCCCCTCTGGTGATTATTGGCTCCAATATTTTTTAAATAATCCAAAAAAAATCTCCGTGAAGTTTCAGCTCATTTGGAGTTGTGTAGAATACGTGGCCTGACATAGCTTTTTCAGGTCCAGATTTCCAGCTGCCAGAATTCTCCCTCTTGGTGTGTACCTTACAAATTATGAGAGAAAAGGCATTAGAATTACTCAAAAAAGCATTATTATGGATAAGAACATTATAAATAAGAGTAAGAAAACATGATGCAAAATGGACGTATCAAGGGAGCGCTTGGTATGTTCAATCTCAACCTACCACGGTCGGCATGGCCTAAATTTGTGAACATATACCGTCTGTTGCTACATTATCTATATACTTGCATCAAATCTTTGTTACATTATCTATTTTTAATTCTATATTTTTGTACTTTGCTTTCATCTATATATTGATTTGTTCTATCAGTTACTCCCATATTTGCATCTTGCTCTGTTATTTCAATATATCTAATTTACGATCTTAATTTTCATTTCAAGTAGTACATCCCTTGCTTTGCAAGAACAGGAGTAGAAGGAAATCTTGGGCTTTACTTTGCTGATGACTCCCAGGATGTCATATTGACAATGCAACATGGATTTACAATGACGGTTAGCGTAAAACTTGATAAAGATGGTCACTCTTATTTTAATGCGGACCTTTGGAGAAAAATGTCTAACTGTTATGAATTGAAAGCTGGCAATAAAATTCTAGTGCGTGCACCACAACCTGGTCTAATTAACATGGATGTTTAGTTCCCCAACGTCATCAGCCGATCAAAGTCTGATCGAGGTTAGTGTCCTTTCAACTTTCTCCATGCTGTCATATTACTATTTAAGCAACCAATTGATCACTATTTAAGCAACCAATTGTGATATCATATTCTGACTCCGTTCCTAGGCAGTAACAAATTCTATTTACCAATTTATGCGCACTATATATTCTTCTGCCATGTTCTGAATAAATAATACATTTCCACCTTTTAAGCAGGATATGTTGGATGCATAGTAAACGATCTGTATGTTACTAAGCGTACCAAATTTCACTAGAAGGACTTGAAGCAGGTCATAAACTTTGTTGATAATCTGACAGAGATAGCACAGCGTATGAACGCTGGATTTTGGATGGGATTAATTAGACCTATGGTGCACACACTAAACAAGACCAATTGTGTGCACAAAACGCTGGCAAAAAGTCTTATTTTAATGTTGATGCTCATAAACTGTATATATCTTCAACGATATGTTACAATTGTTTTGTATTCTACATGTCAACAGAAATTGCCCCCTGTAGCAGTTCCTGGATCGATTTCCTGGCGTGCTCGAATTACACTTGTGCCTGCTAATAATGCCAAAGTGATTGCAAGGTACTGCATTTCCCGCAGAAATGGAACCATTCAAATTAACAAGTTCTCGCTTCTCGTGGCAATGCATCCATATTGGAAAATTGGAGACATTGTTCTACTTGCTCTACCAAGGCACAGGAGGGCTCTTCCTTTTCATTTACGAGATGCCGAGTCGCCGTGATCAAGTTGCTTCTAGTGGATAGTTGTGGTTGTTGGCCCTCAGCCTCTTAAAATGTGCTAGTTGTTACTATATACGTTAAGTATGTAGATATGGACCATATGGTTGTTGGCCCTTAGCCTCTTAAAATGTGATAGTTGTTACTATGTTAAGTATGTAGCTATGGACCATATGGTTGTCAAAACCGTGTTACGAAGATCCTCCTTTTGTCAAATTGTGTAACCACTATATATATGTTACTCAAATGTTGTTACCCAAGTTCATAAATTTTCATGGAAAGTATTAGTATCGTACATAGTTCATTGAGTTTAAGCGTGTGACCGATGTCCAGAAGGCATTTGCATATTAACTGTCCATATTATAAATTCACACACATGTTAACATAAGGAAACGTACGTGTAACATGCTAATCATCGCACACAAGTACTCGTAGACGTATTGTGTGCGATACTCGTAGCCACCGCAAGCAACTAGTTTGCATTTTTCAAAGTTTTTTGTACACACAGAATCGCACACGAAGTAACTGTATTGACCGTCTATGTTGTAGTTTCTCATCGCAAACAATTCATCCGAGTCGGCTGTTTGCCACGTCTCACACACATCTTGTTTACACGACTCGTTTGTGTTCTTTTGGCTCATCGCAAATAGTTCATCCATGTGAACTGTATGCCGCATATCACACACATCTTGTTAAGTTGAACCATTTATGTTGTGTTCCCTAATCGAAAACAGTTCGTCCGAGTGAACCGTATGCCGTATATCGCACACACATAGATATGGCTGCCCGTTTCTGTTGTTCTACCTCATCGCAAACAGAGGATTAACCTTGTGTCCTGCATCGCACACACATTGATATGGTTGCCCGTTTCTGTTGTTCTGCCTCATCGCAGATAGTTTGAATGGATTAACCGTGTGCCCTGCATCGCACACGCAACTAAAATCTGAACCGTGTTTGATGGCTCCGCCATCGCAAACGTTTTGCACCTTTTTGACGGGTTTTTACACCACCGTTTGCGATTATTGCATCGCACTCAGTTTCGGCAAAGGGTCTCTAATCGTAGTGTCGCGTTAGCAGTATCCTGCGGTAGTGACATGCATGGAGTGCCATGGCATTTTAATTCCAAAAAAAATAAAAAATGATCAGAAACACATGAAACCTTGCTTGAAGTAATGTCATGCCACAAAGATGATGTGGTAAAAAAATTGGCGTATTTGACAAAATTTTGGACACACACCCCTCACATACCGGAGCAACTCACTAGAAGGCTCGTGGTTCCAAGAGGGAACAATGCATGTTTGATGACGAACAGGAGATAGCTTTCTCTTGCGGCTTTCAAATTGTTTCCATCGTTAACGTGCACTAATACAACTGTCATGTGAAAATTTGGAAAAATTCAGGGGTCAATTGACCTTTTAAAGACATTTAAGTGATTTTCTAGCCATTTAATGACTGTAATACAAATTTGAACTACATCTACATGCAACAGCTAGCCATAACGGTTCAAAAAAATCATATTTGTGTACTTGTGTGCGAGTTAATTCCATGTGCAGTAAATTGGAAGGAATTTTCAAGCATAATGGTCTCACGGCATGGACACATGCATGGAGTGCTATGGCATTTTAATTCCAAAAAATTAAAAATGATTAGAAAAACATGAAACCTTGCTTGATGTAATGTCATGCCACCAAGATGATGTGGTAAAAAATTGGCATGTTTGAAGAAAGTTTAGACACACACCCCTCACAAACCGGAGGAACTCACTAGAAAGCTCGTGGTTCTGAGAGGGAACAATGCATGTTTGATGACGAACGGGAGATAGCTTCCTCTTACGGCCTTCAATTTTTCTATGTTTAACGTGCACTAATACAACTGTCATGTGAAAATTTGGAAAATTTCAAGGGTCATTTGACCTTTTAAAGACATTTAAGTGGCTTTCTAGCCATTTAATGACCGTAATACAAATTTGAACTACATCTACATGCAACGACTAACCATAACGGTTTGAAAAATCATATTTTTGTGTACTTGTGTGCGAGTTAATTCCATGGGCAGTAAATTAGAAGGAATTTTTAAACATATTGGTCTCACGGCATGGACACATGCATGGAGTGCCATGGCATTTTAATTCCAAAAAATTAAAAAATGATCAAAAAACATGAAGCCTTGCTTGATGTAATGTCATGCCACCAAGATGATGTGGTAAAAAATTTGGCCTGTTTGACGAAAGTGTGGACACACACCCCTCACAAACCAGAGCAACTCACTAGAAGGCTCGTGGTTCCGAGAGGTAACAATGCATGTTTGATGATGAATGGGCGATAGCTAACTCTTACGGCCTTCAAATTTTTTCTACATTTAACATGCACTAATACAGCTGTCATGTGAAAATTTGGAAAATTTCAAGGGTCATTTGACCTTTTAAAGACATTTAAATGATTTTCTAGCCATTTAATGACCGCAATTCAAATTTGAACTACATCTACATGCAACGGCTAACCATAACGATTTGAAAAATCATATTTTTGTGTACTTGTGAGCGAGTTAATTCCGTGTGCAGTAAATTAGAAGGAATTTTCAAACATATTGGTCTCACGGCATGGACATGTCGCATGGAGTGTCATGGCATTTTAATTCCAAAAATTAAAAAAATGATCAGAAAAACATGAAACCTTGCTTGATGTAATGTCATGCCACCAAGATGATGTGGTAAAAAATAGGCCTGTTTGACGAAAGTTTGGACACACAGCCCTCACAAACCGGAGCAACTCACTAAAAGGCTCGTGGTTTCGAGAGGAAACAATGCATGTTTGATGATGAACGGGAGATAGCTTCCTCTTACGACCTTCAATTGTTTTCTACATTTAACATGCACTAATACAACTGTCATGTGAAAATTTGGAAAATTTCAGGGGTCATTTGACCTTTTAAAGACATTCAATTGATTTTCTAGCCATTTAATGACCGTAATTCCAATTTGAACTACATCTACATGCAACGGCTAACCATAACAGTTTGAAAAATCATATTTTTGTGTACTTGTGTGCGAGTTAATTCCATGTGCAGTAAATTAAAAGGAATTTCAAACATATTGGTCCCATGGCATGGACACATGCATGGAGTGCCATCGCATTTTAATTCCAAAAAATTAAAAAATGATCAGAAAAACATGAAACCTTGCTTGATGTAATGTCATGCCACAAAGATGATGTGGTAAAAAAATTGGCATGTTTGACGAAAGTTTGGACACACACACCCTCAGAATCTGGACCAACTCATTAGAAGGCTGGTGGTTCCGAGAGGGAACAATGCATGTTTGATGATGAACTGGAGATAGCTTCCTTTTATGGCCTTCAAATTTTTTCTATGTTTAACGTGCGCTAATACAACTGTCATGTGAAAATATGGACAATTTCAGGGGTCATTTGACCTTTTAAAGACATTTAAGTGATTTTCTAGCCATTTAATGACCGTAATTCAAATTTGAACTACATCTACATGCAACGGCTAACCATAACGGTTTGAAAAATCATATTTATGTACTTGTGTGCGAGATAATTCCATGTGTAATAAATTAGAAGGAATTTTCAAACATATTGGTCTCATGGCATGGACACATGCATGGAGTGCCATGGCATTTTAATTCCAAAAAATTAAAAATGATCAGAAAAACATGAAACCTTGCTTGATGTAATGTCATGCCACCAAGATGATGTGGTAAAAAAATTGGCCTGTTTGACGAAAGTTTAGACACCCACCCCTCACAAACCGGAGCAACTCACTAGGGGTTCCGAGAGGGAACAATAAATGTTCTATGACGAACAGGAGATAGCTTCCTCTTACGGCCTTCAAATTTTTTATACGTTTAATGTGCACTACTACAACTATCATGTGAAAAGTTGGAAGATTATGGGGGTCATTTGACCTTTTCAAGACATTTAAGTGATTTTCTAGCCATTTAATGACAGTAATTCAAATTTGAACTACATCTACATGCAATGGCTAACCATAATGGTTTGAAAAATCACATTTTTGTGTACTTGTGTGAGAGTTAAAAAATAATCAGACGATGTAAATATCTGGTGTTCAAAAAAGAAAGTGTAAAGATCTGGCAAGACAACCGGCCCCACATGATTGGCACTCTATTTCGCGGCTTGAGGTTTGGTAGGTGAGTGTCGGGGTTATTAATCAGACATGGTTCTGTATTGGAAACCATCAGCTAATAAGTTCACACGGATTTTGCTGCGGGAATCGTGTGTAATTCAAACTACAGTACTCGTAAATTCCGGCGACCGGCGTGTGTACTGTTCCCGTTGATCTAGATTCTGGTCCCTAATAAATACTACCTTGCTCATGTCGTCCCGCCTGCATTCTCATATACATCCTCCCCTTGCCCGCCCTCTCTCTCTCTATCTATCTATCTATCTATCTATCTCTCTCTCTCTCTCTCAAATCACTGCCATGGCGCCGCTGGTCTGCCCACGCGCCGACGAGGAGTCGCCGCCCCCTGTGTACGCTCACTCGAAGAGCAGCGATGAGGACCCCTACGCGTCGCCGGACGAGGTTGCGCCGGACCCCCAACTTTGGATTGGTTTTGGGGCCAGTACAATCTTTGTGTGTGGAAGTTGCTGCCGCCGGCTGAGAAAGCCAGGCAAGTGGCGTTCAAGAAGGAGATGGCAGAGGAGGAAGCCAGGTATCAGGTGGCCTGTGAAGCCCGTGATGTCGCCTGGAAAAAGAAGGCGGTGGAGCTTTGGGGGCGGACGCGTCGTCGTGCGGAAGAGGTGTACGAAGATGGGTACTTTGCGAGGAAGGTCAAAGGCGCTAGGCGCCTCACCGCAGCGTGGAGGTGGGCCGATAAGCTCCAGCGTGCCACCGACGAGGAGCTCTGGTGGGCGCCCAACAAAATGGCAAGATCGTTCGCACTCGTCGGCTAGCAAGAGGCACATCGGTACGTCAATGTGACGCCCCCGATTCAATCGTACACTAATCATGCATGCAAACGTGTACGATCAAGATCAGTGACTCACGGGAAGATATCACAACACAACTCTAAAAACATAAATAAGTCATACAAGCATCATAATACAAGCCAGGGGCCTCGAGGGCTCGAATACAAGTGCTCGATCATAGACGAGTCAGCGGAAGGAACAATATCTGAGTACAGACATAAGTTAAACAAGTTTGCCTTAAGAAGGCTAGCACAAACTGGGATACAGATCGAAAGAGGCGCAGGCCTCCTGCCTGGGATCCTCCTAAACTACTCCTGGGCGTCGTCAGTAGCCTGCACGTAGTAGTAGGCATCTCCAGTGTAGTAGGAGTCGTCGTCGATGGTGGCGTCTGGCTACTGGGCTCCAGCATCTGGTTACGACAACCAGGTAGAAAGGAGAGGGGGAAAAGAGGGAGAAAGAAACCGTGAGTACTTATCCAAAGTACTCGCAAGCAAGGATCTACACTACATATGCATTGGTATATGTGTAAAGAGGCAATATCGGTGGACTGAACTGCAGAATGCCAGAATAAGAGGGGGATAGCTAGTCCTGTCAAAGAGTACGCTTCTGGCAGCCTCCATCTTGCAGCATGTAGAAGAGAGTAGATGGTAAGTTCACCAAGTAGCATCGCATAGCATAAACCTACCCGGCGATCCCCTCCTTGTCGCCCTATTAGAGAGCGATCACCGGGTTATATCTGGCGCATGGAAAGGTGTGTTTTACTAAGTATTCGATTCTAGTTGTCATAAGGTCAAGGTACAACTCCAAGTCGTCCTGTTACCGAAGATCACGGCTATTTCTAATAGATAAACTTCCCTGCAGGAGTGCACCACATAACCCAACACGCTCGATCCCATTTGGCTGGACACACTTTCCTGGGTCATGCCCGGCCTCGGGAGGTCAACACGTCGCAGCCCTACCTAGGCACAACAGAGAGGTCAGCACGCCGGTCTAAATCCTATGGCGCAGGGGTCTGGGCCCATCGCCCATTGCACACCTGCACGTTGCGAGGGCGGCCGGAAGCAGAACTAGCCCCCTTAATACAAGAGCAGGCTTACGTTCCAATCCGGCGCACGCCGCTCAGTCGCTGACGTCACAAAGGCTTCAGCTGATACCACGACGTCGAGTGCCCATAACTGTTCCCGCGTAGTTGGTTAGTGCGTATAGGCCAGTGGCCAGACTTAGATCAAATACCAAGATCTCGTTAAGTGTGTTATTATGAAGTAACCGCGAACGCCGACCAGGGCCAGGCCCACCTCTCGCCTAGGTGGTCTCAACCTGCCCTGTCGCTCCACCACAAAGTAACAGTCGGGGGCCGTCGGGAACCCAGGCCCACCTCTACCGGGATGGAACCACCTGCCCCTTCAGCCCCATCTCCGAACAGTATCATACGTAATGTAACAGTACAAAGTATATATCATATGACCGTGATCACCTCCCGAAGTGATCACGGCCAGTAGTATTGCATGGCAGACGGACAAGAGTGTAGGGCTACTGATGGAATACTAGCATCCTATACTAAGCATTTAGGATTGCAGGTAAGGGTAACAACTGTAGCAACAATGACAGGCTATGTAGCAGAATAGGATTAACGAAAAGCAGTAACATGCTACACTACTCTAATGCAAGCGGTATAGAGAAGAATAGGCGATATCTGGTGATCAAGGGGGGGGGGGCTTGCCTGGTTGCTCTGGCAAGAAGAAGGGGTTGTCGTCGATGTAGCCGATCACAAGGGTATCGGCAACGGTCTCGGAGCCTACCGGAAAGAAGTAACGGAGGAGGAACACAATAAATAACAGAGCAATCAAATGTAACACAAAGCAAGACGCGGCAATACGTTGTGCTAGGGGTGACGTAACGCAGGGATATGTGATACCAGCGAAGGGGGGAAACATCCGGGAAAGTATCCCCGGTATTTCACGTTTTCGGGTAGATGAACCGGAGGGGGAAAGTTGCGTGATCGCTATGCTAGGGATGTGTGGCGGACGAACGGACTGCGTATTTGGATTCGTCTTGTCGTTCTGAGAAACTTTTATGTACAAAGTATTTTCATCTAACTTACAAATTATATTATATTTTTTTCAAAGTTTTAAATGATTTTCTAATTATTATAATTAATTAAATTCGAAAATAAATTAATATTTAATTGCTAAGTGTACACAGAGAAGTGTACACATCAGTGGGCTTTAGAGGCTGACAGGTGGGGCCAGCCTGCTGAGTCAGCAGGACAACTGTTGACCGGTTGACTAGTCAACAGGTTAACATGGGGCCCACCTGCCATAGACTGGGACTAGCCCAGTCAGCAGGTTGACTGGTCAACTGGATAGAGGTGTGGCCCACATGTAATTGACTCAAGGTTAATTGACCCAATAACTAAACTAACTAATGCAGGGGCTTACATGTCGTTGGGCCACCATGACAATTAACCACTAATTATCCTAATTAGATGGGCCGGCTCACTGGACAGTAGTGGCTGTGCACGCATGGGGCGCACAAGCACCATGGCCGAGCACAAAGGCTCGCCAGGATTCGTTTGCGGGAGGAGCTGAAAGGCACGTGGGCTCGCGCGCGAGCGTGGGCAAGCGCGGCGCGAGCTGGTGGCTGCGCGCAGGCGTCGGGGCGCACAGGAGCGGCACACGTGGCCGGCTGTACACGCACGGACAGCGCTTCGGTCATGGCAATGGCGCGGACGGCCGGAGCATCGACCGCGCGGTCCTGGGGCGGTGGACGAGCAGGCGGCTGCAACGGCGCTAGTAGCGGGTAGCGAGAGAACGCGGGCGGCCAAGTCAGCAGGTACAGGTATGGGCGGCTGCGGGGCGTGGTGGCAGAAGCAGCAGTCAGCGCAGGCAGCGGCGGCGGCCGAGCAGGAGTAGCAGCACCAAGTAAGCAGCGACAGGAGTAGCAGCGAGGAGGAGTAGCAGTAGCGAACGGTCGTGGCTGCGGCGTGCGTACGCGGATGCAGAACTACAGTTGGGACTATGACGAGCACAAGGCGAAGGCTACGGCTACAGATCAAAGGGGAAAAATGAGGGGAATCGCCTAAGGAGCTCACCGCGAAGCTCGTGGACGTAGTCAGGAGGTCGGGGCGGCCCGGAACAGCAGCAACCAGCGATGAGATGCGGCGGCCGTGGGCGAAGATGATGAAGATGGTGACACGTGCAAGGCGTCCCTGCTCTATTCGAAGCGCGTAGGCGAAGGAGACGTCGATGTCGGGGCTCTTGGAAAATTTGGTGTGGCGCGGGACGGCTCCGGAGCACAAGATCGACGACGTGCGTTGCGGCAGTGGTTCGGTCGTGGACCAAATCGAGAAAGGTGAACAGGAGAGGGGAGAACGAGAGAGTTAGGGTTCGCAGGGGCGTCGAGGGCGTCTTATAGACGGTGGGGAGGCAGTGGATGGCCGACGCGTGCACCCCTCCGGCTATGGCGCCGGTGGATGGCCGCCACGCGCCACTGTCCTGTACAGAGGAAGGGGATGAACCCCATTGGGCTGGGCCATAGCACTGTTGCACATAGAGCCCACTACTACAGCACTAGCTGGGCCCTTTTTTTAATTTTGTTTTCTTTCTGTTTTATCCTATCTCCACTATTTTGTATTAACATTTGCTGCACATTGACTTTTCTTAAATATGGTATTTGACACATAAATACTAGGCATTATTTTGAGCATGCCCACAAAGTTTGAAGGCAATCGGAGTTAAATAAATAATTGTTTATTTCGAAAAGGCCATTTTATTTGTTGTTGGACCATTTGTTAATTTACTAGGAATTTAGTTGTTAGTCAAATGAAGTTTGTTTCAACATGAAAATTGATCCGGGTAATTTATAGAATAATACAACATTTTTGTTTTACTGTTTGAAGAATTAATAATTTGACTTGCAATTTGGATTTGAATTTAGGTTTGATTTTCATCCGGGGCAACTAAGCTTGGCAAACATGGTGACATGGCATCATTAGGTTGGAATTAATGTAGGTTAATTATCCGGGCGTCACAGTCAAGCACTGCGAGGCGGAGGAGGCAGAGTACTGCCTCCGCGTTGGGAAGACGCCGCGCACGAGGGAGTTGCTGGCGAGGGGCTGCCGGAATATTGCCCCAGGAGGGATTATTAGTTTTAGTATTGTTCGTTTTCAATTTATGCATTGTACCTAGTAGTTAATATTATATATATTCTGTGATGAACTAATGAACAATTAATATATATATATTATGAATTCCATTTTCTATCGGTTTTTGTATACTAATTTAAATCTAGCTATTATCATCCACGTATACAGAATGGAAAGCGTATATACACACATTGAAACAGAACATATAAGAACGGAAAATAGAGTACACACATTGAAACAGAGCAATAAACAGAGAAATATTATGATTGTTGTGAATACATAGCTATCCACATCGAAACGACTCAACAAAATAAAACGCGTCCATGAGACCATGACCAGGAGACCTTGGCAACGGTAGCTCTTGGCTTTGCCTGAACTCGTGCAGGTGTTCGTCCAAGCGGTCGACACGCTCGCGGTACATCTGGAGCGCGATCTCGAGCTTCAAGTTGGCTATTTCATCGGAGATCACCAGCTCGAGGATGCGACGACCATGTTCCTCTACTGCGCCCAGGTGGACACCTGGGCCAAGGAGGCGGTCGAGCCTACCGACCAGCGCGTTGGCATCGAGCGGGCCGCGGACAAGGCGAACGGCGCAGCGAGCGTCCGGTGCAAGTACGGCGCGACCGACCTCTTGTGCAAGTACGACCCAGAGGGCCTCTGCCCACTGCTGGCAAGGAATGGGGGTACTGACGAGACGTGTACCCAGCTTTGATGCCCTGTCGATAGCAGGCAAGCGTTGATGGATCTGCTCTTGCTATGCGGCGTGTTGCGCCACTTGCTCTGCGGCGCTCCAACGGTCTTGATCCGCGGCGCTCAAGCGCCATGCGCCAAGGGTCTGCTCAACTCTGGCGATGGCGCGCATCATGACGTCGTCCATCACGTTGCCGGGGAGCGCCTCTGCCTCGACGGGCCGTGGCGCCTGCTCGTTTACCTCATCGATGAGATTGATGGCAGAGGCGGCGCTTTGGTGGGTTGGCATGCTTGGAAAAGGTGGATGTGCTACAAGCTGTGCTTGTTGCCTCCGTGCGTCGCGCGCCGCCTAGGTTTATGCACAATATCGCTGGGTGGCGGGAAACCGGTGAGGAAATGGTGGGAAACGGTGGCGTGTTCATAAAATGCCTTCAATTAATGGAAACTTTGCATAGAAGAAACATCGAGCTAGCACAAGAAGTAGATTATGATCAGATGATCATTTATCCTAGTTAATTATGCATGTAATAGTTTACTTTGGTGTGCGGAAATCTCATGTGTGTACTAGCCACCTATGTAATTGGATGTTTGCCGCGTATTACACACATCTTGTTTATGTGAAACGTTTCTGTTCTCTTGGCTCAACACAAACAGTTTATCAGAATGAACTGTATGCCCACCATTGCACACACCTTGATCCGGTTGAACCATTTCTGTTGTGTTGCCTAATCGAAAACAGTTCATCCGACTGAACCGTATGCTGTATATCGAACACACCTTGATCTGGCTGACCGTTTCTTTTGTGTTGCCTAATCACAAATAGTTCATCCGAGTGAACTGTAAGTCGTATATCGCACACGCCTTCATCTGGCTGCCCATTTCTTTTGTTCTGCCACATCACAAACAGTTAATTGAACTGAACCGTATGCCCCTCATCGCACACCCAACTAAAATCTGAACCGTGTTTGATGTATCCTTCATCGCAAATGTTTTGGATTGTTTTGACAGTTTTTTTACATCACCGTTTGCGATTAATGCATCGCACACAGTTTCCTCAAAGGGTCTCTGATCGTAGTGTCGCGTTAGCAGCATCCTGCAGTAGTGATGGACTTGACTCTAAGATAGTAACCTCCTTTTGTGAATCATTTGCTACTCATGTTGATCTCCCTAAGGAGAAGTGGTTTAAATACACCCACCTATTAAAGAAGAAATTAAAGAACCGGTAATAGCTAAAGATGAAACTATTATTTATAATGTTGATCCAGTTGTTCCTACTGCTTATATTGAAAAACCACCTTTCCCTGTTAGGATAAAGGAACATGCTAAAGTTTCAATTGTGGTAAATAAAAGTTATATAAGAGCACCTAAATCTGTTGAACAAATCAAAGTAGAACCTAGTGTTGCTATGGTTAAAGATCTCTTGGTAGAAAATATAGATGGGCATGTTATTTACTTCTGTGATGAAGCTACACTACTGCAGGATGCTACTAACGCGACACTACGATCAGAGACCCTTCGACGAAACTGTGTGCGATGCAATAATCGCAAACAGTGGTGTAAAAAACCATCAAAAAAGGTGCAATAACGTTTGCAATGGAGGATGCATCAAACACAGTTCAGATTTTAGTTGTGTGTGCGATGTGCAAGGCATACGGTTTAGTTCAATTAATCGTTTACAATGAGGAGGAACAAAAGAAATGGGCAGCCAGATGAAGGTGTGTGCGATGTACAACATATGGTTCACTTGGATGAACTATTTGTGATTAGGCAACACAAAAGAAATGGTCAGCCAGATCAAGGTGTGTGCGATGTACAGCATACGGTTCACTCGGATGAACTGTTTGTGATTAGGCAACACAAAAGAAACGGTCAGCCAGATCAAGGTGTGTGCGATATACGACATGCGGTTCACTCGGATGAACTGTTTGCGTTGAGACAAGAGAACAAAAACGGTTCAATATAACAAATACCATAAATATTGCAAGGTTCAAATTCAAAGATTACAATGCCCAAATTCACACATTGCATACTTTGTCATTTATGCAAAGGGATCAGCCGCTGACAAGTCATGTATGGGTTTGACACAATGACTTCCAATTACTCTGTCATATGCTGTTCCAATACGAAGTTAACTTTTTTGGAGCCTCTTCCATTCTGCAGTACCTGCCGGCTCTGATCAACATACCATTCATCTTTCCTAATTAAATGCATGTTCAACCTCAGTACCCTCAACACCCTTGCTCTGGCAAGAAAGAACCTGGCGAGTGTAATCTCCAGTAAGGCCATTAATACAGACCAGTGGGAGCGAGGCGGGCGGCGGTCCAAGGCTGTCTCGCTTCCCAGAGAGAACGACTGCTTAATCTCTATGAATGAAATATATGCTTCATTACTGAATTTTAGTTGCAAAAAATAGATAGTGCTATTGATATTTAGCTGCATATTTTCAAAAATCGCAGTGTCTCTTGGCTTAGCGCCGAAGTCTGGCTTTAATTTGCATACCGTAATCTGAACCGTTTGCGTTGGAGAGATGCATAGATCCTGCGTTGAACAGCTTGCATGCTTCCCGGTGAGGCTGCAAACCGGACTGCGCATGCACGCCTCCCGTTCAGTCAAGCAGCTGTCCGCACGGCACCTCCTATAGCCATTAAAAGCAAGACACGTGGGGTCACGTGAATGGTTAACAGAACGCACACAGTTTGAATTATACAAACGTTTGAGATATTAAAGTGGCAGCTATTTTTTCAAAATGCCTTTGTTGGCTGTTATTCGAGTGTGCCTTCTCTCAAAATGGACACGAAAAATACCACAGCATGTCGGGTGCCAATCCATGATAGCATGCCAACTTTCATGAATTTCAGACGAGTTTTGGATTTACTAAAATTTAAAAGCCAGGTATCTCAACGTTTTGCTGGCAATCAACAGTCCCCTGGTGTTTGAAATTCATTCCCATTTCTTGCATGGGACCTAACATGCGCCCAAGGACACAAATTTGATTTTTCAACCAATTTATATGCACTAGAGCATGTGCATGTATTTCAAATTTGAATTATGCACATAAAATGCCTAGAAAACCCAGTTAATGTATAAAAATGTCCAAACGAACCCTGAAAAATTCCAAAACTTAACACAACACTCCTGTTGTTCTATGTTGGCACTAGAAAAATTTTGAAAGCAATAAGAGGCAACGGATATCGTTTCGTCCCCAAAGGTGGCACGTTCCGTACCGAAACCATCAAGCTTGTTGTGAGAAGCTCTGGTTTGTGAGAACCTTATACCCAAACCTTCCCCAAATGGGACAAAATTCTGACCACGGCATGTTGATGCCGCTCCATGATACCATGCCAAGTTTCATGAATTTCAGACGATTTTTGGATTTACTAGAATTTAAAAACCAGGTATCTTAACGTTTTGCCGGCAATCAAAAGTGCCCTGGTGTTTGAAATTCATTCGCATTTCTTGCATGGGACCTAAGCATGCACCCAAGGACACAGATTTGATATTTCAACCAATTTATATGCACTAGAGCATGTGCATGTATTTCAAATTTGAATTATGCACATAAAATGCCTAGAAAACCCAGTTAATGTATAAAAATGTCCAAGTGAACCCCGAAAAATTCCAAAACTTAACACAACACTCCTGTTGTTCAACGTTGGCACTAGAAATTTTTTGAAAGCAATAAGAGGCAACAGATATCATTTCGTCCCCAAAGGTGGCACATTCCATACCGAAACCATCAGGCTTGTTGTGAGAAGCTTATACCCAAACCTGCTCCAATGGGACAAATTTTTTACCACGGCATGTTGATGCCGCTCCATGATACCATGCCAAGTTTCATGAATTTCAGCTTAGTTTTGGATTTGCTAGAATTTGAAAACCAGGTATCTCAATGTTTGCGGCCGAGTGACGATGGCAGGGTGTTTGACATTCATTCCCATTTCTTGCATGGGACCTAATCATGCACCCAAGGACAAAGATTTGTTTTTTCAACCAATTTATATGCACTGTAGCATGTGCATGTAGTTCAAATTTGAATTATGCACATAAATGCATTGAAAACTCAGTTAATGCATAAAAAATTTCCAAACGAACCCCGAAAAATCACAAAAAATGACACAACACTCCTGTTGTTCTATGTTGACACGAGAATTTTTTTTAATGCAATAAGAGGCAATGGATATTGTTTCGTTCCCAAAGGTGGGACGTTCCTTACCGAAACCATCATGCTTGTTGTGAGAAGCTCTGGTTTGTGAGAAGCATATACACAAACATGCCCCAAATGGGACAAAAAATTTACCACGGCATGTTGATGCCGCTCCATGATAGCATGCCAAGTATCATGTATTTTAGACGAGTTTTGGATTTACTAGAATTTAAAAACCAGTTATCTCAATGTTTGCGGCCGAGTGACGGTGGCAGGGTGTTTGACATTCATTCCCATTTCATGCATGGGACCTAAGCATGCACCCAAGGACAAAGATTTGATTTTTCAACCAATTTATATGCACTGGAGCATGTGCATGTAGTTCAAATTTGAATTATGCACATAAATGCATTGAAAACTCAGTTAATGCATAACAATGTCCAAACGAACCCCAAAAATTCCAATTCTTTTACGACACACATATAGTTGCATGTTCACTGCAGATAAAAGGTCTAGCAATGACCCCATTATGTAATTCAAATCAAGAAGAAAAATCAAGTAGAGCCCACACAGTTTATTATAACCAACCGTGTGAGATGCAACACAAATTGTCTTGGAGCATCGTCAGAGTATAGTACGCATACGGCTTATTCGAGAAGGTGCAACGGCTACAGTCCACAGCCCGCTCTGAAGAAGGGACCGTGTCTGATGACACTTTGCGCGCCAGTTTTTTCGCTGAAGCGATTCCAAATTTTTGGCTTCCGCGGAAATATCTGCCTCCCCGCCCCCTCCCCCTTACCCAAAGCCACATTTCCCTTATTTCCGCCTTCCTTTCCAAGTTCAAACCTTCACTCCTTGCTTGCAGTGCCGCCTCCTCGCTGGTGACCCTCCTTCATGCTGCTCGGCCTCGCCTATCTAGGCAGGTAATCCACACCCGACCCCCATCCTCCTCCTCCTCCTCCCACATCCCACATGCCCCGATCGCTGGCGCGAGCGCGGCACCTTCCACCCAAATCACCGACCCATCCACCAAATAAGCGCCGCCCTAAGCCATGGTGCACGAAGTATAGCCAGGATCTCAAGGAGCATTCGGCAGCGGAGAAGCAAATCGCGGCCGCACACGTGGATAAGGTCGTGATGGCAGCCATTCGTGCCGACCCCCAGATCTTGGAGGAGCACCTCGCCGTCGAAGCCACCATCGACGCCTCGCACGCCGACACTGCGATGCGGTTGGCTGCTTTAAACGACAGTTCATGGGTTTTCTCGAGGCCACCGTCGGTGCCTTCGACGAAGACTACGAGGTGTTTTCTCAGCGTGCACGCGCTTACCTCATCTCGAGAGCAAGCAGGTTGGTGCCTGGAGCGGCTCAGGCAACTCACCACTACGACGAGGGCACCCACGATGCGGAGGCCTCGCCCTCTTCCATGTCCAAGGAGCCAATCGTCATTGATATCTCCGACAATGAGGAGTAGCTTGTCTTATTAGCTCACTATAAGGACCCATGTTCAGTTTGCTAGCTACTGCCTTTCCTTAACAAATTCTAGTGGATTGTGCTATCTACTTTTACCATGCAATCTTCTGCTCTAGAGTATATGTTTTATATGTCGTGCAATGTGGTGTTCAGTTAACTGTTTCGTTCAATTCTGCAAATGTGATGTTCAATTCTTCAGGGTGCAATTTTCCAAGTTGTCAAGCATGCTTGGTTTGGTTAACTGTCCGATATTCTATTAGGAGTATGTTATATTGTGCAATGTGGTGCTCAGTTAATGTTTGGTTCATTTGTTGTGGTGTTTAGTTAACTGCTTGGTTCAATTCTGCAATGCGATGTTCAATTGTTGTCACTGCATTCTGTTATTGTATACCATGTGAGAAATAAATCGAATTTGGCTGTACTAAATACATTAGAAACAAATACAATTGCTATATTTCCATGTTGTTAAGCATGCTTGGTTTGGTTAACTGTCTGATCTTCTATTAGGAGTATGTTATATCGTGCAATGTGGTGCTCAGTTAAAGTTTGGTTCATTTGTTGAGGTGTTTAGTTAACTGGTTGGCTCAATTCTGCAATGCAATGTTCAATTGTTGTGGGTGCATTCTGTTATTGTATACCATGTGAGAAATAAATTGACTTTGGTTGTACTAAATACATGAGAAACAAATACAATTGATATATTTCCAAGTTGTTAAGCATGCTTGGTTTGGTTAACTATCTGATCTTCTATTAGGACTATGTTATATTGTGCAATGTGGTGCTCAGTTAACATTTGGTTCATTTTTTATGGTGTTTAGTTAACTGTTTGTTTCAATTCTGCAATGCGATTTTCAATTGTTGTGGCTGCATTCTATTATTCTATACCATGTGAGGAATAAATCAAAGTTGGCTGCACTTAATACATGAGAAACATATACAAGTGCTATATTTCCTAGTTCTTAATCATGCTTGGTTTGGATAAATGGGTTTTCCATGTGGCTTGAATTAATCTGATGAATCTGCAATGTGCTTATTTAACATCAACATATTTTACTGATAGCATGCGAACCCTTACTTAACCTGATGACTAACTACCTTATATGTGTTGCAGGGAAACAATGGGAAGCACTGAGATTTACAAGACGGTACTAACTATTATACCTTGCTTTATTTTATTCCTTTGCCCCATTTCCAATATAGAGAAGATATTTATGCACATCCTTGTTTTCAGGGTTCACTGATGATTACCTCTCAAACCACCTCTATGGTCAGGAGGCGAGGAAAGTTTTCATACAACACCCACAGTTCAATATTGAAGTGTTCCTGAAGAGGTCGAAGGATGGACGGTCAATCATCCACAGGCACTAGCCTAAAGTTGCAAAGACCTTCAACATGAATGAAGGCTCAATATTCACCTTCCGCTTCAGTAGTTTTCCAGATGAGATGCATCTATCTATGTACCGTCTATGATGCTAATTTTGAAAGGTTCCAGATGTTGCATGTGAAACTTGGTGCTGGTGCAGTTGTGTAATGGGGTAGCTGAGTGCTGAAGCCATATCATGTTGTACTCGGATGTATTTCAATTATGAAATCCTGCTTCCTTAATGGAAATGAAATATATGATGTGCTTAATATGAATGCCAATTAGATTAGTAAATGGATGATTATTAATAGGGCAATTAGCCTGCTAATTGGGTTTTCCTATTGCAAACGGTTATTGCGAAAACACTGTGGGTGATAAGCTGAAGCAACGGACACAGTTTCTAGGAATAAACCGTGTTGGATCAATGAACAATCACACACGACATTCTCTTGAAAACTGTTTGCATTACGCCACCTTGCGCAAACGTTTTCCTTGGAGTGACTGTGTGGGATGTATATACGAACGTAAACGTTAAGCAGGGACTGACTGTGTGGGATGTACTTACGAACGGAAACGATTTCGCCTGTATAATTGTATTTTCTTAGCACTGATGTACGTATAACCGTATTTGGTCGCCCGCCGGTCGCACACGACCTCATTTTGCCGAGCGTGTGTGCCAGGATGGCATATCCCCGATGGTTTCTGGGTCGTGTGGGAAGGACCCCCCTATCGCAGTCACTCACTAGGTGACGGTTCCGAACGCCGTCGCGAAAAGGGGTTAAAAACCGTTTGTATAGCACCGACATGTACCAGTGCTACTAGAATTGCCAAACCCGATGAAAAAGATAAACATAGACCTGTTATTGGCATGCCTGTTGTCTCGGTCAAAATAGGAGATCACTGTTATCATGGTTTATGTGATTTAGGTGCTAGCGTGAGTTCTATTCCTTTTACCTTATTTCAAGAAATTATGAATGATATATCACCCGTTGAAATAGAAGACATAGATGTTACTATTAAACTTGCTAATAGAGACACCATCACACCACTTGGGATTGTTAGAGATGTTGAAGTCTTGTGTGGGAAAATAAAATATCCTACTGATTTTCTTGTTATTGGTTCCCCACAAGATGACTTTTGTCCCATTATCTTTGGTAGACCTTTCTTGAACACCGTTAATGCTAAAATAGATTGTGAGAAACAAACTATCGGTGTTAGTTTTGGTGATGCGTCTCGTGAGTTTAATTTTTCCAAGTTTAGTAGAAAGCATCATAAGAAAGAATTGCCTAGTAAGGATGAAATAATTGGCCTTGCTTCTATTGTCGTTCCTCCTATTGATCCACTAGAACAATATTTGCTAGACCATGAAAATGATATGCATATGTATGAAATAAATGAGATAGATAAAATTTTCTTTGAACAACGACCTCTGCTTAAACACAATTTGCCTATTGAAACTCTAGGAGGTCCTCCCCCTCCTAAGGGTGACCCTGTGTTTGAATTAAAACAATTGCCAGACACTTCGAAATATGCTTATCTTGATGAGAAAAAGATATATCCTGTTATTATTAGTGTTAACCTTTCAGAACATGAAGAAGAACGATTATTGAAGGTTCTGAAGAAGCACCGAGCTGCTATTGGATATACTCTTGATGATTTTAAGGGCATTAGTCCCACTCTCTTTTAGCTCAAGATTAATATGGAACCTGATGCTAAACTTGTTGTTGATCACCAAAGACGTTTAAATCCTAAAATGAAAGAAGTGGTAAGAACTGAAATATTGAAGCTTCTGGAAGCAGGTATAATCTATCCCTACCTGATAGTAGATGGGTAAGTTTTGTTCGTTGTGTCCCTAAGAAGGGAGGTATTACTGTTGTTCCTAATGATAAAAATGAACTTACTCCACAAAGAATTGTCACTGGTTATAGAATGGTAATTAATTTTAGAAAATTAAATAAAGCTACTAGAAAAGATCATTACCCTCTACCATTTATTGATCAAATGCTAGAAAGACTATCTAAGCACACACACTTTTGTTTCCTAGACGGATATTCTGTTTTTTTTCTCAAATACCTGTTTCACAACCTGATCAAGAGAAAACCACTTTTACTTGTCCTTTTGGAACTTATGCTTATAGACGTGTGCCTTTTGGTTTATGCAATGCACCTGCTACCTTCCAAAGATGTATGACTGCTATATTCTCTAACTTTTGTGAAAAGATTGTTGAGGTTTTCATGGATGATTTTTCTATTTACGAAACTTCTTTTGATGATTGCTGATGATTGCTTCAGCAACCTTGATCGAGTTTTGCAGAGA
Source organism: Aegilops tauschii subsp. strangulata (assembly GCF_002575655.3). Taxonomy (NCBI): domain Eukaryota; kingdom Viridiplantae; phylum Streptophyta; class Magnoliopsida; order Poales; family Poaceae; genus Aegilops; species Aegilops tauschii. The sequence continues at coordinate 329,082,032 of NC_053041.3, forward strand.
TGTGAGCAAACTAATCTTGTCTTGAATTGGGAGAAGTGCCACTTTATGGTTAATGAAGGTATTGTCTTGGGACATAAAATTTCTGAATAAGGTATTGAGGTGGATAAAGCTAAAGTTGATGCAATTGAGAAAATGTCATGTCCTAAAGATATCAAAGGTATTCGTAGTTTCCTCAGTCATGCTGGTTTCTATAGGAGGTTTATTAAAGACTTCTCTGAAATTTCTAGGCCTCTTACAAATCTTTTACAAAAGGATGTTCCATCTCTTTTTATGATGATTGTGTAGAAGCCTTTGAAACACTTAAGAAAGCCTTAATTTCTGCACCTATTGTTCAACCACCTGATTGGAACTTGCCTTTTGAAATTATGTGTGATGCTAGTGATTATGCTGTTAGTGTTGTTCTAGGACAGAGAGTTGATAAGAAAGTAAATGTTATTCATTATGCTAGTAAAACTATAGACAATGCCCAAAGATATTATGCTACTACTGAAAAAGAATTTTTATCAGTGGTGTTTGCTTATGATAAATTCAGATCTTACATTGTTGATTCTAAAGTGATTGTTCACACTGATCATGCTGCTATAAAATATCTTATGGAAAAGAAAGATGCTAAACCTAGACTCATTAGGTGGGTTCTCTTGCTGCAAGAATTTGACTTATATATCACTGATAGAAAGGGAGCTAAGAACCCCGTAGCTGATAACTTGTCTAGGTTAGAAAATATTCTTGATGACCCACAACCTACTAACGATAGTTTTCCTAATGAGAAATTAGCTGCAATAAATGTTTCTCATAACACTCCTTGCTATGCTATAGACTATGCTAATTACATGGTTGCTGAATATATACCACCTAGCTTCACATACCAACAAAAGAAAAAAAATTCTTCTATGATTTGAGACATTACTTTTGTGATGACCCACATCTTTATAAAGAAGGAGTAGATGGTATTATAAGACGTTGTGTACCTGAGCATGAATAGGGACAAATCCTACGGAAATGTCACTCTGAAGCTTATGGAGGGCATCATGCAGGAGACAGAACTGCTCACAAGGTATTGCAATCTGGGTTTTATTGGCCTACCCTCTTCAAAGATGCCCGCAAGTTTGTTTTATCTTGTGATGAATGTCAAAGAATTGGTAATATTGGTAAGCATCAAGAAGTTCCTATGAATTATTCACTTGCTGTTGAACCATTTGATATTTGGGGTTTTGATTACATGGGACCTTTTCCTTCCTCTAATGGGTATACTCATATTTTGGTTGTTGTTGATTATGTTACTAAGTGGGTAGAAGCTATTCCAACTAGTAGTGCTGATCACAACACCTCTATTAAAATTCTGAAGGAAGTTATTTTCGCAAGGTTTGGAGTCCCTAGATATTTAATGAATGATGGTGGTTCACACTTTATTCATGGTGCTTTGCATAAAATGCTTGCTAAGTACGATGTTAACCCTAGAATTGCATCACCTTATCATCCTCAGTCCAGTGGTCAAGCTGAACTTAGCAATAGAGAAATAAAATTAATTTTACAAAAAACTGTCAATAGGTCCCAAAAGAATTGGTCTAAGAAATTAGATGATGCACTTTGGGCTTATAGAACAACATAAAAATCCTATGGGTATGTCTCCTTATAAAATGGTTTATGGAAAAGCTTGTCATTTGCCTCTTGAGTTAGAACATAAAGCATATTGGGCAATTAAAGAACTCAACTATGATTTCAAACTTGCTGGTGAAAAGAGGTTATTTGATATCAGCTCACTGGATGAATGGAGAACCCAAGCTTATGAAAATGCCAAGTTATTTAAAGAAAAACTTAAAAGATGACATGAAAAAAGAATCCAAAAGCGTGAGTTCAAAATTGGAGAATATGTTCTTTTGCACAACTCTCATTTCAGATTCTTTGCAGGAAAACTCCTCTCCAAATGGGAAGGACCCTATGTTATCGAGGAGGTTTATCGGTCTGGAGCCATCAAAATAAATAATGCCGAAGGTACTAACCCGAAGGTTGTCAATGGGAAAAGAACAAAACATTATATCTCGGGTACGCCCATTAATGTTGAAAGCAATATTATCCAAACTATAACACCTGAAGAACACATAAAGGAAATCTTTCAGAACACTCCAGAACCGTGAAAAAAGAGGAGGTACGTGATCTGGTAAGTAAACAGACTCCAAAAAATCCGCAAACATATTTTTTGTCAGTTTTGGAATATATGAAAAATTAGGAAAATAAGAAACAACCAGGAAGGTAACCCTGGTGAGCGCAAGACACTAGCCAGGCGCGCCCAGGTGGGTTGTGCCTTCCGGACTCCGTTTTTCTTCCGTTTGCTTGTTTCCGAAGATAAAAAATCTTTATATACCCCCCGAACCTATTGACCACTGTATCACGGAGAAATCTTCTGTTTTCTTTTCCTTGTTATTTCCTCACAGATCTGAAAGTTTGTCATCTCAAGATTCCGAGGAAGAGTGCCCAGTTTCTTATCAGCCTTTAGACAAAAACATCTTCAAGGACACCTATCCCTACATATGGTTTTCCGATGAAGAGGATGAAGATGAACCAGTTCCCCTTCGTTTCAAGAACGAAAGCATGCTGACGTTATGCAAGAGGATAATAAAGCTTGAGATGGAGAATGATGAGTTGAGGATAGATAACTTTACTCTCCGACGTAAGCTGGAGAAAGAGAAGGACAAACCCTCTACCTCATCACCACCACCTCCTTCTCCATCACCAAAGGAAACTTGAGTATCGGGTATGGGCACTCCCCTTGGCTTGGGGGAGGTGTCCCGGTATCATATCACCTTTACTTATCTTACACTGGTACAACAAGGTGCTATACAAACGGTTTCTAACCCCTATCCGCGATGGCATTTGGAACCGTCGCCAAGTGAGTGTGGGCGATAGGCGGGGTCCTTCCCACACGACCCAGAAACCGTCGGGGATATGCCCTCCTGGCACACACGCTCGGCAAAATGAGGTCGTGTGCGATCGGCGAGCGATCAAATATGGTTATACGTATAGTAGTGTTAAAAAATACAATTATACAGGCGAAATTGTTTTCGGTCGTAAGTACATCCCACACAGTCAGTCCCTGTCGGTGTACAAAAGTAGGGGCACACCTTTGTACCCCTTTACTTGTGCACGGGCAGTCGGAGCCGCGCGCCACGACCGCACATAGCAGGGCAAAGGAGGGAAGCCGGAGAGAAGCTGAAGCCCAAGACAACGCCAAGGCCAAGAACACAAAGAAGCAGAGGGATGAAGCAGGTTCCCCCGGCAAGACCCTTGCCGGGGCAGCTCGCCCACACCAGCGGAGGGAGCCACCCTTGAGCCCACGGGTTCCAACTCAACCAACCACATTGGAACTAGGGCTCAGGAGGCACCTCCGTGGTAGCATGCAAATCTTTGTCAAGACCATAGAGATATGAGATCAGATGAGAACCAGAAGACGGAGACCCTCGGTTGGATCCTTGTCGAGGAGATCCACAAGACCCCGGGCAAGCGCCTTGCCGGGGACGACTGCAATGCCACGGCAAGACCCTTGTCGGGCCCCCGGCAAGGCCCTTGCCGAGGGCATCAGCGGGGCCACAGCCAGGCCCGCGTCGACCAAGACTCCACCGCCGTCCCCAAGCAGCTGCTAGCTCAACCAGTTGGGCAGGCACCTGCGTGGCGACGGGCGGTCTCTACGCCAACTCAGCAAGCACTTGCGTGGTGGCATGCAGATCTTCATGAAGACCCTACCACCGCGCCACCTCAGCTGCCTGCCTGCCTACATGGCGCCGCATGCACCGCTGGCCTAGGCGCGTGTCGAAGCAAGGCGAGGCGGCAACGGACGGGACGGGCCTCGTTCCCGTCCCCAATAAAGCTAAGGGACACCTAAGCTACGCATTAAATGCGTCTTGTCCTGTAACACGAGCGATAAGCTCGCAGCATTGTAGGCCTTTCCACCTCCTGTATGCCACTGTGGCAGCCCCTTTCGACTCTGCGTCGTACTGGAGAGGGATTCGGCTCTTTTGAACGACGCAGCCACCGTAGCTAGTTCGAGAGCTCAAGAACTCTCTCAAATACACACCAAAGCAGGACTAGGGTATTACGCATCCTTGCAGCCCGAACCTGGGTAAACGATCCTCGTGTTGACTGCTAATCCTGCTCCTCTCACAACCCCGCGACCCGGCAACCGTAGTAGGGATCCTTGTGATCCCATAGGTGTCGTTTCCCACCGACATCTTTGGCGCGCCAGGTAGGGGCGGCACAATTGTGAGAATCTCGTCTAGTAGTTAGCCTAGCAGTTCTTCATCGCCATGGCTCCCAAGAAGAAGACGGTCACAGCGATCGGCTCGTCGGGAGCCGAGCGGCCCGTGCCAGTGCGGGCGAGCAGCGGGCCGGTCGCGGACAGGACCCGGGCCGCAGTCCGCGAGCACCAGCGTCGCTCTCACAGTCAGAGCCTGGCGAGCGGCATCGTGCGCCAGGCGACGGACCGCACGCCGCGAAATCCAAAGACGGAGCTGGCCCCCCCGGAGGCGGCGCGGGGCCCTCTAGGATGTTGTGCCACCCACGGGCGGTGCAGCAACGTCCAAGACGCCCACGCCGGTATCCACAGCGCGCTCTTCCCAGGGTGCGCGTGACGAGTAGCGCCACCATGCTCGAGACCCCGGACACCGCCGTGGGAAGAGCCATGTGCATCGTCCGCGGGACGATGGAGTCCAGCATGCTCGCCGAAGCACTGGCGAAAATGGCACGCAACCGCTGGGCCGTGGTAGAGCTCCTTCTAACGTAGTTAGAAGTCGAAGCGTGCCACGGTCCATGCAGCTGTCACCACCACCCATGCCAGCAGAAGCATTGGCACGCGCGCAGCTGCTCCTCGACTTCCCTCCTGCTGCGGAGAAGCTCGACGAGTGGAGAGCCACCATCCGGAGCCTCATCGCCGTCGCTAATAAAGATGATCCGCGACCGGCGGGGCCTTCGGGCCGGTGCTCCGTCGAACCACCGCATGGCAGCGGTGGAGGGGCCGGGGGTGCTACGGCCACGGTGCACTCTCCTCCTCCACGCCAGCCACCATGGGTGTCGGTCCATTGCGATGACGCTTGTGATAATATTTCCATAGCGTCGTCCGACCCACGGACCCATCGCGACCAACGCCAAGTTCTTCGAGAACGAGCCCACGAAGATGCTCGAACCACTATCAAGCGTCGGCGCAAAACGCGCCACCAGTCAGACAAGCGGGCGGGACCCGCTATGAACCACCCAGCGCCGGGGAGCTCTGGTGGCCTACCTTACGAGGTGGGTTGCCCAGGTTTTACCCGTGAGTTGCGGCAGTTCTAGTGGCCGTCCCACCGCACGTTCAAGACCGACGCTGGCGAGAAGTACAATGGCAAGACCCATCCGTCAGAGTTCGTCAGCATCTACACCATCGCGATGCAAGCTGCCGGAGCTCGCGAAGACAAGGTGCTTGCCAATTACTTCCCATTGGCACTAAAGCCCAACGTCATGTCTTGGTTGATGCACTTGTCGGCAGATTCCATCTCTTCTTGGTCGGATCTGTGCCATGAGTTCGTTGGTGCCTTCACCGGGGCCACCAAGCTCATGGCCAGGCCAGTGATCTGCATATCATTCCCCAGAAGGAAGGGGAAACCCTGTGCAAGTACATCCAGAGGTTCAGCCGGGTGCAGTACAACATCCCCGATGTTCATCCCGCCACCGTGATCAGCGCGTTCCATCAGAACGTCCGCAACCGCAAGATGCGCGAAGAGCTGGCGATGAACAAGGTTAAGGATGTGGACAAACTTTATGTTCTGGCCGATAGGTGCGCCCAGGCTGAAGAGGGAAGGAAGTACCCCGGCGAGGATGCCGACGCGGAAACCGACTCTACTCATGAAGACACCGCCACCCCGACGAAGAAGGGCCGGTGTCGCAACAGGAAACGCAAGGGCAAGACCGTGCTTGCCGTCGAGGGATCCGACAGCACCGGCGCTGCCAAGAAGGCCAAGGCAGACGACCCCGGCAAGGAGATTGCCGGGTGCGCCGCCTTCCGAGCCTTGGCGGCTGCCGACAAGCCAGGAAGCTCCGACAAGCAGTACTGCAAGATCCACCGCACCAAGGGCCACGACCTGCAGAACTGCCGACAAGACGAGCTGCTTGCTGAGAAGCAAAAAGCTGAGTACGAGAGGCGAGACAAGGAGAAGATCCAGGATGGTGCCGAGGGATCCGGCAAGAAGCGTGGCGGCCAAGGAGGCCGCCACGGCGAGGATAAGCAGCAAGAGAGGCCCGCTCGGGGCCGCGACAAGAAGCAAGAAGATGATGATCATGACGAGGACGACGAGTCCGGCGAGCAAGAGTTCCAGAAGGCTACCGAGGCCATGTGCGTCGACGGTGGCGCCTCGCTGCATACGTCTCACCACCAGCTCAAACAGTGGGCGCGTGAGATTACAGCGGCGAAGCCCTCGTTCGACGCTTAGAAGCCGCTGAAGTGGTCCAGCACGCCCCTCATCTTTGACGCCGAGGATCACCCTGACCGCATAACTGCGGTCGGGTGTTTGCCATTGTTGGTTTCACCAACGATACGCAACCTCAAGGTGAACAAGATGCTGGTTGACGGCGGGGCCGGTCTGAACTTGATCTCACCTGTTGTGATCAAAAGGCTGCAAATTCCTGATGGAGACCTCGAGGAAACGGGCACGTTTCAAGGGGTCAACGAGGGAGGAGCTAGCCAAAGCGGAAGGTCACGTTGCCCGTGACGTTTGGAGGCGAGCTGAACTACAGGACGGAGAGGATTGTCTTCAACGTAGCCGAGATCCCCTTGCCCTACAATGGGATCCTCGACCGCCCGGCACTGGCCAAGTTCATGGCGGCGTCGCACTACGCCTACAACACGCTGAAGATGCCTGGGCCGATGAACATCATCACCGCCCCCTCCAACAAGAAGGACACGCTGATCTGCGCCGACCTACTCTACCGGGAAGCAGTTGCAGCAGCTGCCGCCAAGGCACTTGCTCCTGCCGCTGAAGCCCCAGGGTGGGGGAAAGAAGAAGACTGGCAAGACCTCTCGCACCCACTCCGGCAAGCGCACCTCTTCGGAGTGTTGTGCTACCGTCGAGGACGTGCTAGAGAGCTCCACCAACAAGAGCAAGAAATCCAGAGCTACGCCACCAGAGACCAAGAGGGTGTCTGTCAGGGAGGATAGCACGGGAGGGGCTTTCACCATAAGCTCCACCCTCGACAGCAAATAGGAAAGCGCGCTCGTCACTTTCCTACGGGCGAATGTCGATGTGTTTGCATGGCAAGCATCTGACATCCCCGGCGTTCCCAGGGAAGTGATTGAGCACCATCTTGCTGTCTGTCCCCATGCGCGACCCGTCAAGTAGAAGGTCAGGAAGCAAGCTTTGGAACGGTAGGAGTTCATCACAGAAGAGATCAGGAAGTTGGAAGCAGCGGGCTTGGTGAGGGGAGTGCTCCATCCGACATGGTTGGCCAATCCGGTAGTGGTGCGCAAGGCAAACAGGAAGTGGAGGCTGTGTATTGATTACACAGATATCAATAAGGCTTGTCCTAAGGACCCCTTCCCGTTACCACGCATCGACCAGATTGTTGACTCCATGGCCGGGTGTGATCTGTTATCATCCCTCGATGCCTACTCGGGCTACCACCAGATCTTCATGACAAGAGAAGACGAAGAGAAGACAACATTCATCACCTCATGTGGTATGTACTGCTTTTTACGGATGCCTTTCAGGTTGAAGAGTGCTGGCTCAACGTTTGCAAGGGCAGTCCAAATTGGTTTTGAACCCCAGCTACATAGAAATATGGAAGCCTATATGGATGACATAGTGGTCAAAACCAAGGACAGGGCAACTCTTGTATAAGACTTAGAAGAGACGTTTGCCAACCTACGCAAGATCGACCTCAAGCTGAACCCTGAGAAGTGTGTCTTCGGCATTCCGTCCGGCAAACTTCTCGGGTTCTTCATGTCGCAGCGTGGGATCGAGGCAAACCCAGACAAGATCAAGGCTATCGAGCAGATTGAGGCGCCCAAGCGGATCAAGGATGTGCGTCGGCTCACTGGCTGCGTTGCCGCCATGAGCCGATTCATCTCCAAGTCTGCCGAGCGCGCCCTTCCTTTTTTCAAGATCCTGAAGAAGGCAGGCCCAATGGAGTGGACCCCAGAGGCCGACGCGGCGTTGCAAGACCTGAAGAGATACCTTTCCTCTACGCCGTTACTAGTTGCGCCAAAACCACAAGAACTGTTGCTGCTGTATCTGGCGGCGACGAACCAAGTGGTCAGTGCCGCGCTAGTGGCGCAGAGGGAGATTGACGAAGAGGCAGTGGCAACGCTAGGACCGGCGGATGGCAAGTCAGAGACTCCCCCGGTAGGGCCTGGTGCCGGCAAGGCAAGGCTCCCGGCAGAGACTAGCGCCGTCAGGTCGGGCCCGCGTGGCCAAATGAGGTGGTGCAGAAGAAGAAGATGATGCAGCACCCGGTTTACTTTGTCAGCTCCCTCTTGCAGGGGGCTAGGTCAAGGTACTCCGGTGTGCAGAAATTGCTCTTCGGCCTCCTTATGGCCTCAAGGAATCTGCGTCATTACTTCCAAGCCCAGGAGATCACCGTCGTCACCCGCCTCCCGTTGCAACGGATACTGCACAACCCAGACGCAACCGGAAGGATTGTCGAGTGGGCCTTGGAATTATCAAGCTTTGTTGAAGTTTGAAAGTACTTCAACCATGCAGAGCAGAGTCCTGGCGGAGTTCATTGCAGAATGGACCTCAACGCCTGACGAAGAGATCCAGCAGACCATTCTCCCCGGCAAGGAAACAACTCGTGACTGGATTATGTACTTTGACGGAGCATTCTCGCTGCAAGGCGCTGGTGCTGGTGTGCTGCTCGTCGCACCCACCGGAGAGCACCTCAAGTATGTAATCCAGATGCACTTTCCCAGGGAGATGTCCACCAACAACACTGCTGAATACGAGGGATTGCTTGCCGGTCTCAGGATCGCGGCAGACCTTGGAGTAAAAAAGCTCATCGTCCGGGGTGATTCACAGCTTGTCGTCAGACAAGTCAACAAGGATTATCAGAGCCCGTTGATGGAGGCCTACGTAGATGAGGTGAGGAAGCTAGAAGAGCGCTTTGACGGTATACAAGCGGAGCACGTTCCCCGAGCAGAGAACGACATAGCTGACTACCTGTCAAAGCGCGCTGCATTCAAGCTACCTGTGGAACCAGGTACCTTTTTGCTTCGGTTGACTCAACCATCCGTCGAACCATCAACGGAGCAGAACAAGCGGAGGAAATCCGGCCCCGGCAAGTACTTTCCCGCCGAGCCCCCAGGGGCCACCTGCAAGGGTGTTGCCGTAGGCCCTGAGCCTGCCAAGGAGCGACCGACTCCGGCAGGCCGTAAGGCCCTGGCTGTAGAGACGGCCGCTCCCATGGCAGAACAAATGCCTTTGGTCCTTGCCGTCGAGCCCCAGGCTCCGACATGGGCACAACATACCGCCCGATTCCTCCAAATAGGGGAGCTTCCTCAGGAGCAGGAAGAAGAGGAGAAAGTAGCCCGTCGGTCTGCTATGTATCAGTTCGTCGATGACGTCCTGTACAGAAAGAGACCGAACGGTGTGAAATTGAAGTGTATTCCCCGGGAGGAAGGACTTGAGCTGTTGGCGGAGATACACGGAGGCATATGTGGCTGCCACATAGGGTCGAGGCCCCTTGCCGGCAAGGCGTTCCGGCTGGGTTTCTTCTGGCCCACTGCCCTCCAGGATGCAACGACACTAGTAACCAAGTGTGAAGCATGTCATTTCCATTCAAAGAAGCTTCATCAACCAGCTCAAGCCCTTCAAACAATCCCTCTCTCATGGCCATTTTTGGTCTGGGGGCTCGACATACTGGGCCCCTTCCCCCATGCTGTCGGGGGCTTTGAGTACTTGTATGTTGCAATCGACAAGTTCACAAAGTGGCCGGAGGTGGAAGCAGTGAGGAAGGTGACAGCACAGTCAGCCGTCAAGTTCTTCAAGGGACTAGTCTGCCGTTTTGGTGTGCCAAACAGAGTCATCACCGACAACGGCACGCGGTTCACAAGCCACACCTTCATGCAATACATCCAAGACCTAGGCAGCAAGGTCTGTTTTGCCTCCATGGCACACCCCCGGAGCAACGGCCAAGCGGAGAGGACGAATGCTGAAGTGTTACGAGGCCTAAGAATGAAGACCTTTGATAGGCTGCACAAGAGTGGAAGGCGCTGGATTGATGAGTTGCCAGCGGTTCTTTGGTCAATCAGGACAACGCCAAATCGAGCCACCGGCCAGACACCCTTTCCCTAGTATATGGGGCAGAGGCAGTTCTCCCCACGAAACTCATATACGGGTCACCTCGAGTGCTTGCTTACGACGAGCTTGAGCAAGAGAAATTGCGGAAAGATGATGCAACACTCCTTGAGGAAGATCGTCTTCGGGCGGCTGTGAGAGCAGCACGCTACCAGCAAGCCTTGCGCCGCTACCATAGCCGCAAGGTTCATGCCCGAAGCTTTGAGGAAGGTGACCTTGTTCTTCGGCGCGTTCAGTCGGCCAAGAATACCAACAAGTTGACGCCAAAGTGGGAAGGCCCTTATCGGGTAATACGAGTCACCAGGCCCGACAGTCCGCCTGGAGACCGTAGATGTTGTCCCAGTGAGCAACTCCTGGAACATCGACCATCTTCGCAAGTTTTACCCATAAGGCGCGGCTTGCCGGGCCCCCCGGCAAGCCACCTTTTGTACAAGCTTTGCCGGCAAGGCATGTAACCCTCTGTACAAAGCCAGGCGCAGACCCTGAGCATAAATAAATGAAGCGCTGGCGCCCTAAGTTATAGCATGCATGCTAGGTTAAGTCTCTTCCTCGGTTAGGGTTGATAGTGCTTAGCGGCGACTAACCCCTAGCCTAGAGGTTGAGTGTGCGTCTTTCTGTCCTCTTTGGTTCGCAGGGCATGTGGACATATCTCCTGAGCCGCTTGGGAGAAAGAGGATGGACCGCCGCTCCGGCCCCGACAGGGCAAGGTTGCCGGAGGCTGAAGATACAAGGATCCAACCACGGCAAGCCAGGGTTGCCGGGGGCTGCGGATTCAGATAGTCTTTCATCCCCCTGTTATGCGTTTCCGTATAGAACTGGGACATATGAAACCTCGTTTATGTTCCCAAAACCACCGTGCTCCTCCTTTCCTATACCTGAGAGCTACCTCCTGGGTCGGAATTTGGTAGTAGTCGCGGTGACGAGGAGATAAACGAGGGGCCTAACTCTACTTCGCCCCTGCCTCCGCCAAGAGCGCGAGAGTGGTCGACCGAAGTGGGGGGACGGCAAGGCCTATTGCCGGGCAACAATGTTTATCTTAAAAATAACAAGGACTCGTTCCTTGGCATGGGCCTCGCTCACGCACAAAAAGCCCGGCAGGCACCCTTTTTCATTAAAAACATCCCATACAGGTACAATTCATACGGAAAGAAAAACATGAGCAAGGGGATTACAAGCTTTAAATCTAACGAGTGCCCACAGGCTCAAAAACTAAAAAGAGATAAAATGCCCATAATCCCTTTCTTGTCTCTCTCCTCAGAAGATGGAGCAAGATAGCAGAGGCCAAAAGGGGCGCCTAGGCTAGGTGCGAGGAGCAGAAGGCACCAAGAGAACAGCTTGGTGCCGGGAAAGGAGCTGGAAGACGAGGCAGCGGGCCGGCAATACGCGACGAAGGCGTCGGTGCCCGCGTACTCCGAGTTGACGGCCGCCACCCGCCTTCTTCGCCTTCTCTGGCCCTCCTACGCCAGCCGCCCAAGGAGACAACAGAGAGCACCTCGATGGAGAGGTTAGCGAGGATGGCCCTCGGTAGGGCGCGTGGCCGAGGGAGGGCGGCGCGGTCAGTCGGAGTCGGCATCCTGCCGCTCGACTCCCTCGTCGCCGCTGTCGCTGTCCTCCTCGTCACTCCCGCTTGAGGAGGAATCTTCATCGTCGGAGGAGCTCTCCACGCAGCACTTCAGGCGAGTGCCAAGATCTCCAAAGACCTTGACGGACAGCAGGCCGCCCTCCATTAACTTGAAGTAGGGGACGAGCCCCACCGTCAGGCTATAGATGAGGCCAAATGTCTTCCATCCACGACGGAGATACATGACGTGAGGAGCAGGGAATTCGATGTCGACCCGCGTGCCGCCGGTCCCGCAGCCCCTCATGTGCATGCTGAGGGTCTGGGGCGGATCGAGCTCCATCTCCTCTGCGAAGGGGGTGGGGAGACGGAGTCGACGACGCGGTGGCCGGCACATCCTGATGAAAAACTCACGGGGCCGGTCCCCGACGTGACCCTCCATCGCGGGAGGCACCGCTGGCGGAGGCACGGCCGCGACGCCACTTCGTCCCCCTCTCCCTCGACCGCCGCGGCGACCTCGGCCACGCCCCCTCCCCCTTCCTCTTGTGGCTGGCTCCACCGCCACGGGCTCGTGGGAAGGAGGGACACGCTGACGAGTAGCAACCCTCGCCGCCATCGTCGAAGGCCGAGCGCCTCCTCTCGCCATGGCAGGTGGAAGAAAGAAGCAAAGATGTAGGAGGATGGATACTGAAGAATGTGGGGCGGCGCCCTCCCTCCCCCTCTTTATAAACGGGCGGGGTCGAGACTCGGCCGCCCCACTCAGCCAATCCAGCCGGTGGAGGCGCAGGAATCAGGACCGACCCGCTGCCCCAATCAGCGACGACCCGGTTTCCTGCCTCCATAGCCCGCCACTTCCATGAAGGACGCGTGGCGAACGTGCAGGGTCGAAAGGACGGGTGAGGCGACCGTTCCCCGCCCCGTGATCGGGGGGCGTGGGCGCCTTGAAGACTGCAACCCGAGTCCATCCAGTAAATGAGCCGCGCCTCCACGCCTCCCTCTTCTTATGGGGAAGGCGCGAGCCGCCTCTTTACCACGATGTGACGCATGCATGCGGAAACCGACCCACGCATGCCCCCCACGTCACGCACGATCCTCCACGACGCGCGTTCAACGCGGGTCGTGGGGAAGCACAGCGGGCGAAGAGTTACCGCGGTAAAATCCGCCCCTCCTGCCCGCGCACCGTTCTGGGCCTGGCCCAACAATGTGTCGCGCTTATGTGTGGCCCAGGCCCGGGGGGTCCTGTCGGTGTACAAAAGTAGGGGCACACCTTTGTACCCCTTTACTTGTGCACAAGCAGTCGGAGCCGCGCGCCACGACCACACATAGCAGGGCAAAGGAGGGAAGCTGGAGAGAAGCCGAAGCCCAAGACAACGCCAAGGCCAAGAACACAAAGAAGCAGAGGGATGAAGCAGGTTCCCCCGGCAAGACCCTTGCCGGGGCAGCTCGCCCACACCAGCGGAGCGAGCCACCCTTGAGCCCACGGGTTCCAACTCAACCAACCACATTGGAACTAGGGCTCAGGAGGCACCTCCGTGGTAGCATTCAAATCTTTGTCAAGACCATAGATATATGAGATCAGATGAGAACCAGAAGACGGCGACCCTCGGTGGGATCCTTGTCGAGGAGATCCACAAGACCCCTGGCAAGCGCCTTGCCGGGGACGACTGCAATGCCACGGTAAGACCCTTGCCGGGCCCCCGGCAAGGCCCTTGCCGAGGGCGTCAGCGGAGCCACAGCCAGGCCCGCGTCAACCAAGACTGCACCACCGTCCCCAAGCAGCTGCTAGCTCAACCAGTTGGGCAGGCACCTGCGTGGCGACGAGCGGCCTCTACGCCAACTCAGCAAGCACCTGCGTGGTGGCATGCATATCTTCGTGAAGGCCCTACCACCGCGCCACCTCAGCTGCCTGCCTGCCTACATGGCGCCGCATGCACTGCTGGCCTAGGCGCGTGTTGAAGCAAGGCGAGGCGGCGGCGGACGGGACGGGCCTCGTTCCCGTCACCAATAAAGCTAAGGGACACCTAAGCTACGCATTAAATGTGTCTTGTCCTGTAACACGAGCGATAAGCTCGCAGCACTGTAGGCCTTTCCACCTCCTGTGTGCCACTGTGGCAGCCCCTTTCGACTATAAAAGGAAGCCCTTGGCATACTGGAGAGGGATTCGGCTCTTTTGAACGACGCAACCACCATAGCTAGTTCGACAGCTCAAGAACTCTCTCAAATACACACCAAAGCAGGACTAGGGTATTACGCATCCTCGCGGCCCGAACCTGGGTAAACGATCCTCGTGTTGACTGCTAATCTTGCTCTTCTCACAACCCCGCGCCCCGACAACCGTAGTAGGGATTCTTGTGATCCCATAGGTGTCGTTTCCCACCGACAGTCCCCCTAAACGTTTCCGTTCATATAAACATCCCACACAGTCGCTCCAAGGAAAACATTTCCGTTCGCAGGTACATCACACACAATTTATCCCGTTAAATCGTTGTGATAGCGTTGCCATTGCACACGATATTAACAATTTTATCTTTCGTGTTATTAAATGCATCACAGACTGTGCGTAGAAGAAACTGTGTGGCAAAGGCTGTCCATCACACACAGTTTTTATGTGGTAAACGTTTGCGCAAGGTGGCCTAATGTAAACAGTTTTGAAGAGAATGTCGTGTGTGATTGTTCATTGATCCAACACGGTTCATTCCTAGAAATTGTGTGCGTTGTCTGAGGTCATCGCCCACGGTGTTTTCTGAATAACCGTTTGCAATAGAAAAACCCAATTTGCAGGCTAATTGGCCATTAGCGGGGTAATTGCCCTATTATTAAGAATCCATTTATTAATCTAATTTACATTCATATTAAGACATAATATATTTCATTTCCATATTGAGGAAGCAGGATTTCATAATTGAAATACATCAGAGTACAACGTGATATAGCTTCAGCACTCAGCTATCCCATTACACAACTACACCAGCACCAAGTTTCACATGCAACATCTAGAACCTTTCGAAATTAGCATCATAGATGGTACATAGAAAGATGCATCTCATATGGAAAACTGCTGAAGCAGAAGGCGAATATTGAGCCTTCATTCATGTTGAAGGTTTTTGCAACTTTAGGCCAGTGCCTGTGGATGATTGACCGTCCATCCTTTGTCCTCTCCAGGAACACTTCAATATTGAACCGTGGGTGTTGTATGACAACCTTCCTCGCCTCCTGACCATAGAGGTGGTTTGAGAGGAATCATCAGTGAACTGCTTTGGAAAGGCCTGAAAACAAGCGTGTGCATAAATATCTTCTCTATATTGGAAATGGGGAAAAGGAATAAAAAGGCAAGGTATAATAGTTAGTAAAATCTTGTAGTGAACTGATGTCTTCTTCATTGTGTAGAAAAAATCCTGTTGTTTTTTGTCGCTAATTTCTTTATCCTAACAATCTTTTTGAGTTTCTTGACTTGGTTGATATTCATGGACAACTCATTTCCCAATATGCAAAAAGGGACGAACAGTGGATCAAAACCTCTGACAGCAGGACCTACATGTGCAAGACCAAATTGTTAAAAACCTAAATATTAGAATGGTTCCTGCAATTACACAATAATGTGCTATTAGACCACGGACCATGCACGTGCTAACCTCGATTGTAAACCTAAGTGCTTCCCATTGTTTCCCTGCAACACATATAAGGTAGTTAGTCATCAGGTTAAGTACGGGTTCGCATGCTATCAGTAAAATATGTTGATGAAAAATAAGCACATTGCAGATTCATCACATTAATTCAAGCCACATGAAAAACCGATTTATCCAAACCAAGCATGATTAAGAACTAGGAAATATAGCACTTGTATATGTTTCTCATGTATTAAGTGCAGCCAAATTCGATTTATTCCTCACATGCACAACAATACAAAATTCTACCCACGACAATTGGACATCGCATTGTAGAATTGAACCAAGCAGTTAACTAAACACCACAACAAATGAACCAAACATTCACTGAGCACCACATTGCACAATACAACATACTCCTAATAGAAGATTAGACAGTTAACCAAACCAAGCATGCTTAACAACTTGGAAATATAGCAATTGTATTTGTTTCTCATGTATTTAGTACAGCCAAATTCAATTTATTCCTCACATGGTATACAATAACAGAATGCACCCACAATAATTGAACATCGCATTGCAGAATTGAACCAAACAGTTAACTAAACACCACAACAAATGAACCAAACGTTAACTAAGCACCACATTGCACAATATAACATACTCCTAATAGAAGATCAGACATTTAACCAAACCAAGCATGCTTAACAACTTGGAAATATAGCAATTGTATTTGTTTCTCATGTATTTAGTACAGCCAAATTCAATTTACTTCTCACATGGTATACAATAACAAAATGCAACCACAACTATTGAACATCGCATTGCAGAATTGAACCAAACTGTTAACTAAACATCACAACAAATGAACCAAACGTTAACTGAGCACCACATTGCACAATGTATAACCAAACCAAGCATGCTTGACAACTTGGAAATATAGCAATTGTATTCGTTTCTCATGTATTTTGTAAAGATAAATTCAATTTATTTCTCACATGGAAGACAATAAAAAATTGCAGCCTAAAGAATTGAACATCACATTTGTAGAATTGAACCAAACAGTTAACTGAAGACGACAACTAATTAACCAAACAGTTAATAAGTGAGCACCACACTGCACGACATATAGAACATATATACTAGAGTAACAGATTGCATGGTAAAATTAGATAGCACAATGCACTAGAATTTGTTAAGAAAAGGCAGGAGCAGCACACGCAACGGGTAAACCGAGCATGCTTAACCGGCATAGCTAGCAAATGGAAAGGTGCTCCTCCAAGATCTGGGGGCCGGCACGAATGGCAGCCATCGCGACCTCATCCATGCGTGCAGCCGCGATTTGCTTCTCCGCTGCCAAATGCTCCTTGAGATCCTGGCTATACTGCGTGCACCCTGGCTTACGGCGGCGCTTATTTGGTGGAGGGTCGGTGATTTGGGTGGAACGTGTCACGCGGGCGGTCGGGGCATGTGGGATGTGGAAGGAGGAGGAGGATGGGGGTCGGGTGTGGATTACCTGCCTGGATAGACGAGGCCGAGCAGCGTGAAGGAGGGTCGCCCACGAGGAGGTGGCGCTGCAAGAATGGAGTGAAGGTTTCAATTTTGAAACGAAGGTGGAAACAGGGGAAATGTGGCTTTTGGTAAGGGGGAGGGGCGGGGAGGTAGATATTTCCGCGGAAGCCGAAAATTTGGAATCGCTGCAGCGAAAAAACTGCCGCGCAAAGTGTCATCAGACATGGTCCCTTATTCAGAACAGTGTACGATATGTGAACATCACAAACGATTCAGATAGCTTAACCCGTGTGTGATGAGTTTGAATGCCAAAATTTTTGGTTCGAATTTCCCTGGTTATAGTGGTCATCCACGTCATTGCATAATTTGGGTAGACAAAGGAGACTACAGCACACCCACACTTCTTAATCGAGCAAGTTCAGCAATTAAACAAAGCTAGCTGACCTAAACATTACTCTAACAAATTAAAGACCGACGCTCTTAATTAAACAAAACAAAGAGTACTACTACGGCTGGTGCTCGTCGATCTCCGCCGCCGCCTCCATGTCCAGCTCGCGCCCAACGGTCTCCTCGGGAAGGGGCTCCATGGCATCCATCGCACCATACTCGGCAAGCATCTCGCCATCCGCGTACGCCATCTCTTTGGAAAAGGCCGCCATGAGCTGGGCGTGGGCGGCCGCGATCTGGGCTCGGATGGGCTCCATCGTGGCAAGGTATGCGGCGGAGGAATGGACGACTGCTCGAACGCTCTCGGCGATTGCCAACTCTTCGGCCGTGGGTTGTCGACCATTGTTGGAGAAGCTTCGTTCGATTTGTGCCATGACCGCCACAAGCTGGGCGTGGGCGGCCTCGACATGGTCGTGGGCGGCCTCCATCAGGGCTAAGGCCGCCGATGCAGAATGGACAGCTGCTATGCCGCTCTCGCCAGTTCCTATCCCCGAGGCAGATGTTGTTGCCGCCACCTGAGAAGGAACAGTGGTCGTTTGGGCTGCCCTGGCCGCCCGGTCGCAGATTGCGGCCGCGCTCATGCACCTTGTTAACACACGCATGGCGGCTACGACCGCGCTCTCACCGGGGTGGGCTGTCGAAGTTGCCCTCATGATGCGGGTCCACGTCCCCATCTTTCACCGGCGATGATTGAATAGTGAAATGATATTTGGGGAGCGAGCTAGTGTGCTTGACACGCCGGCTGTGGACTGTAGCCGACGCACCTTCTCGCGTAAGCCATAGGCGTACAATACACCAACGATGCTCCAGGATATTTTGTACTGCATCTCACACGGTTGGTGATAATAAACTGTGTGGGACCTACTTGATTTTTCATCTTGATTTGAGTTACATGATGGGGTCACAGCGGCAATGGATGGTGTTTGAATTGCTAGAACTTTTATCTGCAGTGAACATGCAACTATATGTGTGTCGTAAAAAGTTGGATTTTTTCAGGGTTTGTTTGGACATTTTATACATTAAATTGGTTTTCTAGCCATTTCAGGTGCACAATCCAAATTAAACTACATGCACATGCTCCTGTGCACCAACATGGGTTGTAAAATCGTATATGTGTCCATGGGTTTATGCTAATGTCCCGTGCAAGAAAGGGGATGAATTTTGAACACAACGACACCATGGCTCTCCGGCAAACATTGAGGTACCTGCTTTTGTAATTCTAGTAAATCCACAACTCGTCTAAAATTCATGAAACTTGGCATCCTATCATGGAGCGGCATAAACATGCCGTAGTAAAAAAATTATCCCATTTTGGGCAGTTTTGGGTATAAGCTTCTACGAAACCAGAGTTTCTCACAACAAGCCTGATGGTTTGGTATGGAATGTGCCACCTTTGGGGACAAAACGATATCTGTTGCCTCTTATTGCTTTCAAAAAATTTCTAGTGTCAACATAGAACAACAGGAATGTTGTGTTAAATTTTGGAATATTTCAGGGTTCATTTGGACATTTTTATACATTAACTAGGTTTTCTAGGCATTTTATGTGCATAATTCAAATTTTAACTACATGCACATGCTCCAATGCATATAAATTGGTTGAAAAATCATATATGTGTCCATTGGTTTATGCTTAGGTCCCATGCAAGAAATGGGAATGAATTTGAAACACCCTGCCATCGTCACTCGGCCGCAAATATTGAGATACCTGGTATTTAAATTCTAGTAAATCTAAAACTCGTTTGAAATTCATGAAACTTGGCATGCTATCATGGAGCGGCATCAACATGTCGTGGTAAATTTTTTGTCCCATTTGGGGCAGGTTTGGACATAAGCTTCTCACAACAAGACTGATGGTTTCGGTAGGGAACGTGCCACCTTTGGGGATGAAACGATATCCGTTGCCTCTTATTGCTTTCAATTTTTTTCTAGTGTCAACATAGAACAACATGAGTGTTGTGTTAAATTATGGAATTTTTCAGGGTTCGTTTGGACATTTTTATACATTAACTGGGTTTTCTAGGCATTTTCTGTGCATAATTCATATTTGAACTAAATGCACATGCTCCGGTGCATATAAATTGGTTGAAAAAACAAATCTGTGTCCTTGGGTTCATGCTTAGGTCCCATGCAAGAAACGAGAATGAATTTCAAACACCCTACCACCGTCACTCGGCCGCAAACATTGAGATACCTGGTTTTTAAATTCTAGTAAATCCAAAACTCATCTGAAATTCATGAAACTTGGCATGCTATCATGGAGTGGCATCAACATGTTGTGGTAAAAATTTTGTCCCGTTTGGGGCAGGTTTGGGCATAAGCTTCTCACAAACCAGAGCTTCTCACAACAAGCCTGATGGTTTCGGTAGGGAATGTGCCACCTTTGGGGACGAACCGACATTCATTGCCTCTTATTGCTTTCAAAAAAATTCTAGTGTCAACATAGAACAACAGGACTGTTGTGTTAAATTATGGAAATTTTCGGGGTTCATTTGGACATTTTTATACATTAACTAGGTTTTCTAGGCATTTTATGTGCATAATTCAAATTTGAACTACATGAACATGCTCCAGTGCATATAAATTGGTTGAAAATCAAATCTGTGTCCTTGGGTGCATGCTTAGGTCCCATGCAAGAAACGGGAATGAATTTCAAACACCCTGCCACCGTCACTCGGCCCAAACATTGAGATACCTGGTTTTTAAATTCTAGTAAATCCGAAACTCGTCTGAAATTCATGAAACTTGGCATGCTATCATGGAGCAGCATCAACATGCCGTGGTAAATTTTTTGTCCCATTTGGGGCATGTTTGGGAATAAGCTTCTCACAAACCAGAGCTTCTCACAACAAGCATGCTGGTTTCGGTAGGGAACGTGCCACCTTTGGGGACAAAGCGATATCTGTTGCCTCTTATTTCTTTCAAAAAAATTCTAGTGTCAACAAGAGTGTTGTGTTAAATTTTGAAATTTTTCGGGGTTTGTTTGGACATTTTTATAAATTAACTGGGTTTTCTAGGCATTTTATGTGCATAATTCAAATTTGAACTACATGCACATGCTCTAGTGCATATACATTGGTTGAAAAATCAAATATGTGTCCTTGGGTGCATGCTTAGGTCCCATGCAAGAAATGGGAATGAATTTCAAACACCAGGGCATTGTTGATTGCTGGCAAAATGTTGAGATACTTTGTTTTTATATTCTAGTAAATCCAAAACTCGTCTGAAATTCATGAAACTTGGCATGCTATCGTGGAATGGCACCCGACATGCTGTGGTATTTTTCGTGTCCATTTTGAGAGAAGGTGCACTCGAATAACAGCCAACAAAGGGATTTTGAAAAATATAGCTGCCACTTTAATATCTCAAACGTTTGTATAATTCAAATCGTGTGTGTTCTGTTAACCATTCACGTGACGCCATGTGTCTTGGTTTTAATGGCTATAGGAGGTGCCATGTGGATAGCTGCTTGACTGAACGGGAGGCATGCGAGCGGAGTCCAGTGCGCAGGTTGACCAAGAGGCGTGCAAGCTGTCCTCTAATGCGTAGGCTCACCATGAAGCGTGTGAGCTGTACGCCGCGCAGGCTCATTGGGAAGCGAGCCCTTTGAATTCCATGGCCGCCCGCCTGCCTCTCCATTAATGGCGCCCGGGCCGCTGTTTAATATGGGTGGCCTTACTGTTCGCCTCCCATTCCCCTCCCTCCCGCAGATCTCCACCAATGCCATGGCGCAGAATGATCATCTGCCACTAGTATTCAAGTTTGGTGAAGTCGACTCCGAGCCAGAGGAGATAGAAAATAAGGAGGAATGGGGCATCATGGACATGGCCCTGAAGGAGCTGGTCACGGCGGTTGCGGCCCCCGCTCCCGTCCCAGCTCCCATCTCCACACCCGGGCCAACGACTATCCCCGTAGCATTGACGGGCTGGTCGCCAAGCACTATCGCAGAGCTAGAAGCTGCGGGCGTCAGCGAGGTCTTCGCAGAACCGCGCGAGCTCGTGTACATGCCAGCGCCAGCGCCCGTGCCTGTTCCCGTGCGCGCCCCTCACTACAAAAAAATACACTTCCGTGATGATACGTGTTTGTCACAGTAGGTCGCGTTTTCTGTCATGCATGTACATCCATGACAAATTTATGACAAAATCAAGATAGTCATACCTGTGCTGTCGTAGAAGTGTTCCATGAAATTGCCAAAATTATCATTACGGAAGTGTCCACTTCCACGACGATAAATCGCGCGTCACAGAAGTGCTTTCGTCAAGGGTGACCGACATGTGGCATCCACAGTAACGGAACGCCGTTAAGCTATCGGGTCGGGTTTTGGATCCGATAACCCGTTAACAGCCCCGACCAATGGGGATTTTCCACATGTAAAATCATCATTGGCTGGAGGAAACACGTGTCGGCTCATCGTTGGGACAGATGTCATCCACTCATTGGATGGAAGGCGCCTATGATACGTCGACACATGGCACGACCCAACAAAGGCCCATTCCTGTGAAAAGGCCGGCCCGTTTGACTTGGTCAAAAGGTGGCAGGCCGGCCCATGGAAAGCCTGTTAACGGCATGTTCGCATATAGCCCATTTACAGCCCGCTAACCCAAGGCCCGTTATGCCCTATCCGAATTAGGCCGAGTAGCGTCATCTGGGCCATCCAATATGATTCCAGCCCGTTTTCACTTCTGGCGCATGTATGGCCCATGCCGTCTTTCGGCCCATATGAGGCCCTATGTAACTCTTGGCCTATTAACGGCCCGTGGTGAAACTGGCCCGTAATGAACAGTGTATCACCTTACACCCATTAACGGCCCGTGGTGAAACTGGCCCGTAATGAACAGTGTATCACTTTATACCCATTAACGGCCCGTTATTCCGTTGGGCTGTTTCCAGCCCATGTTATCTTTCGGCCTTCTCAGAGCCCATTTATTATTGGGCTCATTTCCAGCATTCGTTTACTTACGGCCCGTTACTGTCATTTTCTGCTTGTGGGCCAAATTCAGGCCGTGGTTACAGTCGGCCCGTTTGTGGTCCATTAATATGTTGGGCCGTTTTCATAGCGTCATAAAATACGGCCTATTAACGATGGCCCGTTATGGTCGGCCCATGAATGGACGATTCCAACTCTAGCCCGTTTACGACCATAATGCGGTCTGTTTGGCCCATGTTTGGCCAATCGATCATACGACCCGTATAAGGCCCATTGATGATACGGCCCGCAGAAGGCCCATTGTTTCTACGCCCGTAGAAGGCCCATTGTTTCTACGGCCCGTAGAAGGCCCACTGTTTCTACGGCTAGTAGGAGGCCCAGTGTCACTACAGTAAATATTAGCCCATGGTTATTGTGGCCTAGTTTTAGAAAATAGGTTATTGCAGCCACTAGCTAACCGCGGAAAAAGAACTGCAATGACTACAAGCAAACAAATAAACAAGACAACAAGGAAATAAATAAGCAAGCAACTAACGCTAGGCTATCACGGCTATTACACATATTACATCCACTGGGCATCAAAGTTCGCCACCAGTGCAAATATTGGGAACAAAGCAGCATATCATATACACTGGTTGTCAAAGTTGGCGACCAGCGCAAATAAACGCCGCAGCAAAACAAATCCAGAACTGAAACCACTTCAGAAGATCTCAAGAAACAATATCCTAGGTACCCATAGTGCTGGCAAGATGCTTAGCAAGCTTATTAACTTTCTCTTGTTTGGCGCTTAAATCCTCCAGCGCTTGTTGTTGCACCAGAAAATATGCATCTGAATTCTGCAGGGACTTCCTCAGTCCTTCAGCTTCCTGTCGCAGCACATCTGATCGATGTCTTTCAACTTGAAGTTGAGACTCAAGAAGACGAACTGATTCAGGCAGCGAGTTCGAAGAGCTTGTGCCAGCAGTAGTGGCCAGTAACTCGAACACTACATCAAGACATGACTTTTGGGTTCCCTCACTGTCGTCAAGATAGTTTTTATCAGCTTTATTGGAGACCAAGAGGGATGTCTCACTATCTTGAACCTTATATGCATTACTTTGTTTACCATTGGATAACGCGGTACTGTTCTCCAATATTTTGTCCGCATTCTAAAAGAGAAACAAGCAGACACATCACATGTTTACCATGTTGTATACGAAACTCATTTTGGTAAATCAGTTCAGTAGTAAAGTGGACAGGATAACAGCATGAAACAAACATATATCTATGTACCATGGTCACTTTATGGTCTATATCATTCTAGTTTTTGTTGCCAAAATCAAGATAGAGACACAGTTCAAATAATATTTGTTCAAGACAAAGCAGAATAGACAGAATATAAGTGTGGGTAACTATAGAGCAATAACAACACTTGTAATGTGCATGACATGAGAACATAACTGTTTATTCAATTGAAACTGAAATCAACATAGAGCAAGTTACAACAGCAAACCAGTTAAAGAAACAGGTTTAAAACATACCTGTTGCGCCATTGGAGTTTCAATTCCATCCTTCAAAATTGAAAATAGTTGGTATGAGTAAATACAGTAATGCAAGAGCAAAGGAGTATGAACCATAGCTACAGAACCTGACCTGAGAACAAATCTTCTTCTCCTTTAAGCGTTGAGTTGGGATTCGGAGTGGTGGTCCTCGTGCTTTGGGCACTGCAGTTCCCTTACTAACTGCTCGTGTTTGGGTGCTCTGTGGTGGAGACGGTGTTGTGTCAACTGGAACTGGGTTACTATTTGCCAGGGTTGGGGTTAGAAGGGGTGTAGCTGGTTCTCTGTCCAACTGGGTAGGGGTACAATCTGCGAGAGTCTAGGTTATGTGTGGTGGATCTGGTCCTTGGGCAAGTACAACCGTGGTTCTATCTGCATCAACTGGTAGCACTATCTTTTCTGAAGACCGTGTTGTTACTCCCTTAGATACTGCCATCACGCTCTCCAATTCAAATGGCTGATAAACAAGAAAAGTAATTGAAAGTATAGACATTGTATGATAGACAGGTGCAATGGATAGTGGGGAATAAAAGAGGGCATGAAATAATTCATATTTATGTTGTCTAACCAAACAGGATAGCATGAAACAATTTCACATATATGATGTCTAACTAAACAGGATAGCATGACACACTTTCACATTATGATGGCTAACTAAAAAAGATGGAAAGACATAGTTCAAAATATGAGACTATGTAAACATGATGACATGACGTAACTATATAATGTGTTTATTAAATAGGTTGGCATGCCATAATTCACATACATTCATGGATAGAATGCCATAATTCAAAATATGATGACTGTAAACACTAAACAGGATGAGATGATAATAACTATATGATGTCTTTATTAAATGGGTTGCCATGCCATAATTCAGATAGATGATGTGTATGTACTATGTAAACATGATGGCATGAGATAATTCAAATATATGATTTATATAGTAAGAAAGTAAGAAGAAGGCAATCCATATATGATGTAAAAACTAAGCAATGCAAGACAACATGCATGACATGGGTAATATAACCCTGCCAAGTTTGAGCATAGACCTCAGGGGGGAAATAGGACTGGTCATCAGTCTCTGAATCCTCCTCTGAGGATCTCTCTGTAACCAGCAAGATGTCTGCTTCAGCAGGTAGCATTGTATGCTCTGAATACCTTGTTTTCACTCCAGATACTTCCATCACCGCTTCAAGTGGCTGATGCACAGGAAGAGTAGTTGAATATACAAACGTTGTCGACAAATGGAACACGTGATACAAAAAAATGATAGCATGATATAATTCACATACATGATGATTGGCTAAACAGCACGGCATTGCATAATTCACATATATAATGCCTTTGCAACAAGATAGCATTGTATAATTCACATATATAATGTCTTGCAACAAGATGGCAATGCATAATTCACATATATGGTAATTCGACACTGAACAGGTGGCATTCACACAAAGCATGTCTAAACTAATCAAATGACATAGCAATGCGAGAAACCATACGCACGATATGAGCAACATAACCCTGCCAAGTTAGAGCATACACCTCGGGGGGGAATAGGACTGGTCATCTGTCTCTGAATCCTCCTCTGAGGAGCTATCCGTAACCAGGGAGATATGCGCTTCGTCAGATAGCATAGTCTGCTCTGAAGACCTTGTTTTCACTCCAGAATTTGCCATCACCGTGTCAAATGGCTGATGCGCACGAAGAGCAGTTGAATAAACTAACATTGTTGACAAATGTAATATGTAACGAAAAAAAGGATGGCCTGATATAATTTACATATAAGATGACTAGCTAAGCAGGATGGCATTGCAAAATTCACATATATGATGCCTAGCTAAACAAGATGGCGTTGCATAATTCACATAAACGATGAATAAACTAAGCAGATGGCATTCGCACAAAGGATGTCTAAACTAAGCAGATGACATATTTGATGTATAAAGTAAGCAATGCAAGACACCATATGCATGATATAACCAACATCAGCATGCCAAGTTAGAGCGAAGACCTCAGGGGGTAAATAGGAGTTGTCTTCTCCTTCTGAATCCCCCTCAGAACAGATATCTTCCTCTCGATTACAATCTGAAATGCATGGATGGGGGCTGCCTTTGCGCCTACCATGGAGCGACGTCTACATGAAATTTTATTGCCACGCAAGGCTCGTCTCTTTTGCTCTACATGTTCAGTTCCATTGTTTACAATAACTGTCATGCATAGGAATAAAACATAGTGAGATTATGTAAGGAGTGCATGCAGAAATCCAGAGTGATGGTAGCAACCTGTGGATAGACCCAAAACCAATAATAGCAGGCAGATAATGGCTTCAGTAAAATACAGATAATGGCTTCTTTACTGTTTGTTTCCCACCCAAGATGAAACTCATAGTAGACACCGGAGATTAACCAGATAGTAGATAGATACTATTGATAGCGGCCCCGATATGTACCCCACAACCATTTAAAAAACTCAAGTTTGACCATTAGTTTGGAGCTGACTCAGAGTCTAATCGGTGAACAGGACGATAAAGTAGCATGTAATATTAAGCGATGCATAACGTAAGCAGACACGAAAGAGTGCGACCTCTCTTGCAGACCCGTGTAGTCCTCGAGGTCATCTGCTCGGTTGATGATGGTAATGCAGTTTTCATGGCTGCCAGTGGCGGGGAAGAAGATCTGAGGCGGCGAAAGACAGTCTGGAGGCCGGATCGCTACTGTGCTGGACCCTTCTGTCGTTGGAGCAGCTGAGCTGGGGTGGACGACGGCGCAGCAGGAGCGGGACAAACCATGCAAGGTTTTCTTTGACAACTATCTGTAAGAGAAGTAATTCTGTAAGGGCTCATTTGAATTGGAGGATTCCAACAATGCAGGGATAGGAAATAGACAGGAATAGGATAGGAATGCACGTGCAAAACAGAGAATTTAAAAACACAGGATTTCTGCCAATCTGGGTGTTTGATTCACAACAATTGGAAGATCACAGGATGCAAAGAAGCATGGTGAGATGAACTCAAACCACAAGAAAATGTACGGTTATAATGCTATTATGCTACTATCTCTTAGTCTTGTGCTTCATGAATAGGAATTTGAAAAGGAGGACAAGTGAAAATTAAAATTCCTACGTTTTTTCTTTCAAGGAGACACTAAAGGAACAAATCCGTGTGCTCAGTGGACAATATATATAACATGTAGAGTAAAAAAGAGATGCAACAAGTGTACAACCTCTTTGGCGAAGCCATGTCGATCTCAGCGTGATTGGGTTGGCCGGTGAGGATGCTCCGGCTGACTTTGCTGTCGGAGGAGGGGAAGAAGATCTTAGGCATCTGGAGATGGAGCCTGAGGTACTCCTCCGCTGTGATGGAGGGTTTCGTCGTTGGAGCAGCTCTGGTGAGTTGTACGACACCGAGGCTGAAGCAGGACAAGCAATGTTAACCTGAGTGGAATTCTAATAGAATCTCCAATACATGACGTAAAATACATAACCACAAAGTGCTAGATGTAAAATACATCAGCCGCTCATCTCTGAACTTAACTGTCGAAACTGAACTTAACTGTCGAAACTGAACTTAACTGTCGAAACTGAATTTTGCTGTCGAAACTGAACGCACTAGCAAGGTGAGGCTACACGTCGGTCGACTGACTTTTTCATCTCTGGTCAGTCGATTTTGCAGCT
This sequence comes from Aegilops tauschii subsp. strangulata, assembly GCF_002575655.3. NCBI lineage: Eukaryota > Viridiplantae > Streptophyta > Magnoliopsida > Poales > Poaceae > Aegilops > Aegilops tauschii. Next base: position 329,109,606 of record NC_053041.3, read on the forward strand.
GTTGGATACGAAATCAAGGGCCTGCGGTTCATCTTCAACCACCACCCCCCTGAGCCGCCAGCCACCATCGGCCAAACAGCAGCCCCCCGCCGCTTGCGGCCGGCGGTGCGCCGCCCCGCCCGCCCCAAAAACACTCCCCACCGCCGGTCCGCCGCCGCCCCGGCCATCCCTCTAGGCCCCCCCTGTGCCGAGCTTTTTCTCCGACGATCCCCACGCCACCGCCCCGCCAACGCCCCGCCACCGCCGGCGACCACCACCCCCATCCTGAACCCTAAGATAGATAGTGGGGTACCTCTCCGGCGAGCCCCCCTCCCCGCTGCGGCTGGTTCTTCCTTCACCCCGGCAGCCCCCCCACCCCCTGAAAATCGACTGACCCAAAAGTCGATTCAGTCGACTGAAGTGTAGCTAAATCAGAGCAGCATCGCAAGCAAGAGCAAGAGCGAGAGCAGCAGCGCGAGCAAGAGCAATAGCAAGAGCAGACCAGGCAGGGGACCGAGAGCAAGAGCAGAGCAGCAGCGCGAGCGAGAGCTAAAGCAGCAGCAGCTCCTACTGATGTGGACGTCACCGCCGAGGGAGCGACGCCGTGGAGGAAGTGGCCGGCGACGCCACCGTGGATGGAGCCGCGCCATGTCGGCTCGGGACCGAGCGCCGGCAGCACCGTGAGATCGAATCAAGAAGAAAATGCGGCGATTAGTGTACAACCTCTTTGGTGGCGCCGATTAGGCGCAGCTTCATCCGAGGAAACGGTGATGATGATGCTCTTCCAGTGGTGCAGGTGAAGACGGCGGTGTGGGAATGGAGGTGGCGCGAAAGACGAGGGGAACGTCGGGGCAGCTCCTTGGAGGTGGAGGACGGGGTGGCTGAACCGGCGGGACGATGAGATCAACGACGGATCCTCATCCGATACGGTGGATGAGGGACGTCGAGGTGTTGCTGTGGACGACGTCGTCGGGGAAGAGGCTCCGGCTGGGTGCCGGACGGAGCAGGGTGTGGGGCTTCGTCGCGGGTTTTCGCGGCCTCGGTGTATGTAGCGACCAGACCTCAAACAGTCTAGTCTCTGTGCATCAGTGTCATCCCTGGATCGGTAATGCTGACACGCACAGTACTTTGAAGGATTTATAACAGAGTAGCAATCACACACTTATTACATCGAATAGTTCAAGAGAACTCAATACAATAAATATGGCTTAAGGCCATCTAAAATACGATAACGGCGGAAGGCTTGGAAGATAAAGTGAGTCCATCAACTCCAACGGCATCACTGAGTATAAGACCACGACCTAATGCTCCTTACTCGTCGTCTGAAAAGTCTGCAACATGATACGTTGCAGCCCGAAAACGGGTCAGCACATGGAATATGCTGGCAAAGTAACACATAGAGAGTAATGAACAGAATAATGCTATCACTACATGCACATTTGGCTGGTGGAAAGCTCTATGGTTACAATTTTGCGAAAAGCCAATTTTTCCCTACAACAAAGGAATAAATTTTATTTAACTATCATGGTGGTTGTTAAACATTGAGAAGGTACCTCCAACTCAATCCCAATTAAGAACGTGATTAACCCAATCAAATTAAATTAAGTAACATGATGATGAGATTCACATGATAATCCAAGAACTAGATACTCAAGATGTCCATAACCGGGGACACGGCTAATCATGATTAGTTTGTACACTCTGCAGAGGTTTGTGCACTTTTCCCCACAAGACTCGATCGCCTTCGCTTGCTTTCTCGCACTACATGGTGTTTGAGAAACGGATGACCGAGAGACAGTCTTCCAGAAACACTACTCTTTACTCCGGGTGGACAGTTACACCTACTTTCCCCTACATCTGCTAGCCCACCTCTTCAAGAGGTCATGTAACCTACTCAACTATGCTAGATCCCATAATAGCTTGTGGCTGCACATGGAAGTTTCTAGCATGAATAATCTCATGACCCCTTTGAGTCTGGGTGGCGGTCCATAGGATGATCACACGGGTACTCCGGGATATCCAAAAATACAGGCAACACTGGTTTCTCCAGGTGCCTCAATCCACCCAGATGTAAATTAAAGTAGCCACCTTACGTTGAACCATAAATTAATAATCTCACATCTTTCATGAAGAATTCACTCAAACCCAATCCACGTCTACGAGCATAGCATAGCAATATAAACAAACGTAGAAGTAACTCCCAAAGGTTTGATAGTAAACAGGACAATAGGTACTACCTCATCTACTTCCCAAAACCCACATATTAATCAGATCCTAATCATGCAACTGTTTGAGGATTGATCTAATCCAATAAAACCAGGTGATGAAAAGTATGATCCAAGTGTTATTTGCCTTGCTGATGATCCGTGAAACCTAGAGACTCGTAGTAGCACGCTTCGCACTCCGGGTACTCTATCGCAAACGAACAATACATACATAAGCAATCAAGCAAGGGTGCACGAAATAAAACTCAAAATAAGAGATCTAACTAGAAAGTTCAACTTAACAACTCTGGTTTGCAAAAAGAATCAATTCAAACGAAGCAACGAAGGTCAAACGGCGAAAAAAACAAGCTTCGTTTACTAATCTGGATCTAAGTCAAAATTTACAATAGAAAAAACTTGTTTGAGTTGGTTAAACGGAAAGAGAATTTTGAGACGAAACTCTAGGCACTTGAATCGCCTGATTCCGATAAACGAGCGAAAAGTTATACTAAAACGAAAAACAGATCACAAATCGCGATCAGGAATAATCGCGGAAAATCCGAGAAAAAGAAAAACTGACGAACGGGCTAACGATCGAACGTTCGCTGTTTGTAAAAAAACGAAAACCGTTCGTTAAAACGAACTAACGAACGGGTGTTCGCTATTTAACTAAACCGGAAAAAAACCGATCTAATATAAAAAAAGGCATCTCAGTTTCGAAATAAAACCGAACGGTTTTTCGAGAAAAACCGGCGGCTACCCCGTTCGCGTGACGGCGGCGGCGGCGAGCGGCTCCGGCGGGTGGCGGGTCGGGCGGCGGCGGCAGCGCGGGCGGCGGCGGCCGCTAGGGTCGCGGCTTTAAAGGCCGGCCGGGCTGAGGTGTCCGGGTCAGACACGGCCCGTAAGGCGGTTGAATTTTAACAAAAAATTAATTCGGACGTGCAGAAAAAGTAAGAAAAGAAATACTAAACGGACTCCAAAAATCCCGAAATAAATTTTCCCCGTCCTCCAAAAATAAGCCGGACAAGATGAACATTTATTTGGGCCTAAAATGTAATTTTGAAAAACGCGTATTTTTCCTAATTCGAATAAAAACAAATAAAATCCAAATAAAATCAAATATTTGTTTTTAATATTTTTCCTCCAATATTTCATTATTTGTGGAGAAGTCATTTTATCCCCTCTCATATATTTTGATATGAAATATTTTCGGAGAGAAAAATAATTAAAACAAATGATCCTATTTTCAAAATTTGAGAAAACCGAAATATGAAAATAACGAAATCCCCAACTCTCTCCGTGGGTCCTTGAGTTGCGTGAAATTTCTAGGATCGCAAATCAAAATGCAATAAAATATGATATGCATGATGATCTAATGTATAACATCCCAAATTGAAAATTTGGGATGTTACAAACATACCCCCCTTAAGATGAATCTCGCCCTCGAGATTCGGGTTGGCTAGAAAATAGGTGACAGTGATCCTTCCGTAGATCTTCCTCTCGCTCCTAGGTGGCTTCATCCTCGGTATGGTGACTCCACTGAACTTTGCAAAACTTGATAACCTTGCTGCGGGTGACTCGGCTGGCATACTCAAGAATCTTAACTGGTTTCTCATAGGTCAAGTCACTATCCAGCTGAATCGCTTCCAATGGCACTGTATCTCTCAATGGTATCTCAGCCATCTCTGCGTGGCACTTCTTTAGCTGAGAAACATGGAACACATCGTGAACTCCCGACAATCCTTCGGGCAATTCCAACTTCTAAGCAACTTCCCCCATACGCTCCAAAACTTTGTATGGTCCTACAAAACGTGGCGCTAACTTTCCCTTAACTCCAAAGCGCTTTACTCCTCGAAGTGGTGATACTCGAAGATAAACTCTGTCTCCGACTTCGTAAACTGTCTCCTTGCGTTTAGAATCCGCATAACTCTTCTGCCTGGACTGGGCTACCTTGAGCCTATCACGAATCAACTTCACTTTCTGTTTAGACTTTTTAATCAAATCTGGTCCAAACAACCGGCGGTCTCCAACTTCGTCCCACAACAACGGTGTCCTGCACCTCCTTCCGTAAAGAGCTTTGAAAGGGTCATCTTCAAACTGGATCGATAACTGTTGTTGTAAGAGAACTCTGCATATGGCAAATTGTCGTCCCAACTAGATCCATAATCTAGCGCACAAGCTCTCAGCATGTCCTCAAAAATCTGATTGACTCTCTCGGTCTGTCCGTCTGTCTGTGGATGAAAGGCTGTACTGAACTCTAGCCTGGTACCCAAAGTCTCGTGCAACTGATTCTAAAACTTTGAAGTTAACTGGGTTCCTCTATCTGATATAATGGTCCTCGGAACTCCATGCAGACATACGATCCAGGGCATGTATATCTTTGCCAACTTAGCACTTGTATAAGTGGTCTTTACTGGGATGAAATGAGCTACCTTCGTCAAACGATCGACAACAACCCATATCGAGTCATAGCCTGAACGAGTCCTGGGCAATCCTGTGATAAAATCCATGCCTAGCTTATCCCACTTCCATTCGGGTATCGGCAATGGTTGTAGCAATCCTGCTAGCTTCTGATGCTCTGCCTTTACTCTCTAACATACATCACAAACTGCTACATACTCCGCAATATCCTTCTTCATTCTGGTCCACCAGAAAGTATCCTTCAAATCCAAATACACCTTGGTATTTCCTGGGTGAATCGAATATGGTGAATCATGGGCCTCTTGCAGAATCAACTTCTTGATCTCCGGATCATTGGGCACATAAACGCGGTCCTCAAACCATAAGGTATCGTGTTCATCCTCACGAAATCCCTTGGCTTTTCCTTTACTCATCCTTTCCTTTATCTCAGCAATTTCCTTGTCTGTTTTCTGAGCTTCTCTGATCTTATCCATCAAAGTATACTGAATCTCCAATGCTGCTACAAAACCTCTTGGAACTATTTCCAAACATAGTTCATGAAGATCCTCTGCTAACTTCTTGGGTAACTCTCCGGTCATGAGCGTGTTGACTTGGCTCTTGCGGCTCAACGCATCGGCTACTACGTTAGCCTTCCCTGGGTGATAATGCAATCTCATATCATAATCCTTAATGAGCTCCAACCATCTCCTTTGCCTGAGATTCAACTCCTTCTGCGTGAAAATGTACTTCAAACTCTTGTGATCCGTGTACACCCCACAATGGTTTCCGATGAGAAAATTTCTCCATGTCTTCAACGCATGCACTAAGGCTGCTAACTCCAAATCATGTGTAGCATAATTCAACTCATGGGGTTTAAGCTGTCGTGAGGCATATGAAACAACTCTTCCCTCCTGCATTAGCACTGCTCCAAGTCCTCGACGAGAAGCGTCGCAATATACTTCATAATCCTTGCGTTGATCTGGCAGAATCAACACTGGCGCTGTAACCAAACGTTTCTTCAATTCCTGGAAACTAGCCTCACATTCCTCAGTCCAAATGAATTTGGTGTCCTTCTTCAACAACTCCGTCATAGGCTTTGCAATCTTCGAGAAATTCTCGATGAATCTCCGGTGATATCCTGCGAGTCCAAGAAAACTCCGGATTTCTCCAACTATCGTGGGTGCTTCCCAATTTGTCACAGTGTTAACCTTGGTGGGATCTACTGCTATTCCTTCTCCGGATATAACATGTCCAAGGAATCCAACTTCCTTTAACCAAAACTCGCACTTGCTGAACTTGGCATATAACTGATGTTCTCTGAGCCTTCCAAGTACCAAACGCAAATGCTCCTTTTGCTCTTCTTCATTCTTCGAATAGACCAGAATATCATCAATGAACACTACGACGAACTTATCCAAAAACTCCATAAACACTTTGTTCATCAGGTTCATGAAATAGGCAGGTGCGTTAGTCAGGCCAAATGACATAACGGTGTACTCATATAGCCCATACCTTGTGGTAAAAGCTGTCTTGGGTATATCCTGCTCTCGAATCTTCAACTGGTGGTATCCTGATAGCAAATCAATCTTAGAAAATGCTTTAGCTCCTTGTAGTCGGTCAAACAGATCATTGATCATCGGTGGTGGGTACTTGTTCTTGATTGTTACTTCATTCAATCCACGATAATCAACAACCATCCTCAACGATCCATCTTTCTTCTCCACTAGAAGTACGGGTGAACCCCAAGGTGACGAACTAGGGCGAATATATCCTTTATCCAGTAACTCCTTAATCTGCTTCTTAATTTCTTCCAAATCCTTAGCGGGCATCCTATACGGTCTCTTAGATATTGGCCCAGTGCCTGGCAAAAGCTCAATCAAAAACTCGATGTCTCTATCCGGTGGCATGCCTGGCAACTCCTCTGGAAATACGTCAGGGAATTCCTTCACCATTGGTACTTCCTCCTGTACAACTCCTGATAAGGAATTCACTTGAGTCCTCTTCGGCACATGTCGGGATACATACTTAATCCTTCTTCCTTCTGGGGTAGTAAGCAAAATCGTCTTACTGGCGCAATCGATGTTTCCTCCATACATCGATAGCCAATCCATTCCCAAAATCACATCCAAACCTTGTGACTCCAAAACTATTAGGTTTGAGGGGAAAACATGCCTACCTATGGCCAATGGCAACTGAAAACATCCTTGGCTTGCCATATACTCTGCTCCTGGCGAGGTTACTAACATAGGTGTTCTAAGAACTTTGGTGGGCAACTTAAACTTATCCACAAATCCCCTTGATATGTATGAATGTGATGCACCAGTATAAAAAACGATTGCAGTAAATGACTTAACCAAGAACTTACCTATTACTGCATCAGGCTATGCTTCAACCTCCTCCACATTAACGTGGTTCACCTGTCCCCTGTTGAAAGGGTTCGGCTTCTTCCCCGAGCTTCCATTGCCATTTCCATTCTTTGCTTCTGGACAATTAGTGGCATAATGTCCAGTCTTCTGGCACTTGAAACAGGTAACGTGGCTTAGATCCCTCTTGGCTGGGGTTGATGGGTTGGTACGGTTCTGTCCGTTGCTTCCTCCGTTCCCATTGCCATTCTTGGGGCCACTATGATTGTGCAAACTTCCTCCATTGTGATTGTGACCTCCATGGTTATGCTGAAGGTGTCCTCCCGAGTTCGGGGTAAAACGAGGCTTCTGGTGAGCTCCTGTACTGTACTTTCCTTGTCCATACTTCCTCTTACGACTCTCAATCTGCTGTTGCTTCCCTTCAATCATGAGAGCTCTATCTACCAACTCCTGGTAGTTGTTAAAAGTTGCCACCATCAACTGCATGCTCAGCTCATCATTCAGTCCTTCCAGAAACTTCTCCTGCTTAGTTGCATCCGTAGCAACGTCATCTGGGGCATAACGTGCTAACTTACTAAAATCCTCCACGTACTGGCCAACGGTACGTCCTCCTTGGCGTAAGTTGTCTTCATGGCCATAGCACCTGCTGAAACATGGGCAGTACGGAAAGCTTGCTGAAACTGGTCCCATGTGACAGTGTCAATGGGGTGAGTGGCTGTGTAATTCTCCCACCATGATGCTGCGGGTCCATCAAGCTGATGTGCAGCAAAATGCACTCTCTCCGCATCTGTGCATCCTGCAGTGGTCAGCTCCCTTCCAACCTTGCGGAGCCAATCATCTGCCACAATCGGCTCGGTGCTACTGGAAAACACCGGCGGATTCAGCCTAAGAAATCGGGCTAAGTGATCAACAGGTGGTGGTGGTGGTGGTGGTGGGTTGTTGTTGTTGCCTTGGTTTTGAACTAGCACTTGCATTAGGGCATTCTGCTGCTGAATCAACTGAGTGATCTCCGGTGGGAAAAAAAATCCGGTGTCGCGTCTCGGAGGCATCTGATGGTTTAGAAAAGATGAGAAAATAGAATAGAGTGAGGTCTAGAGGGAAAACACTACCCATATGCACATGAGACAAACACAATCATATCACTCCAATCAATTCAAACAAGGCATACAATCGATCTAACTATCGTTACAAAGTGCTTGGACTATAATATATACATGGTGGAATACTACTACTAATTTGGTGGTCTACTAGAAAAATTGCTCAGTCGAAGACTCCATGATATCTGCTCCGGCTTCATCCTCCAAATCATCCTCACTGGGGTCCGAGTCGGTGTCGTCAATGATGATGTAATTCTCCGGGCAAGTAGAATCGTCATCATCTCCTCCTGGTGCTGGGTCTCCCATGAAAACTCCTAGCTTCTTTGTAAGGTCGTCATTCTTCTCCACTAGTGCGACGATTTCCTCCATATAATCCCCGCGTGTAGCCTTGAGTTCTTCCTCCGGTTCGATGATCCTAGTCTTTGCCTTCTTCAATTCTATCATGTCTGCGCACATCTAGTTCTCCTGGCGACGAATGTGCTGGTTTAACTCCTGGATGAAAGCTGCAATAGATCTATCCTTCCTGGTACTGATCATCTCCCATTGCTCGTCTCGGCGCCCACAAATCTGATAGATAGTAACCTTGAGATCATTGTGGTACACTTCTCCAATGCGTCCCATGGTGAGGTGGGCTGCCATGCTCTCTCCTAGACTCCAGGTTGGTGCATCAAAGGAAAACTCTATGGGCTCAGTGATTGGCGTGAACGTCCTTCCTGGAACTTGAACTTGAATCATCCAGCGCTCCTCTTCTGGTAGTGTGGCGTTGTAGGTTCCGGTGAAGCTTGGTATTCCGATGTTCAGGTACTTAGTAACTTCAAGTGTCGTCCAAAAGGTGTATCCTCATCTGGTTGCGCGAACTTGTTCCTTGCATCCGCCATCCTAAAAGAGTGGAAGAAAGTAGAGGAGTCAGAAATGAGAAGAGAGTAGTGATCTAGGGCTTTAGCTTAGTGGTCGTGTCCTACAGTCAGCGTGTGCTCTGATACCATCTCTGTAGCGACCAGACCTCAAACAGTCTAGTTTCTGTGCATCAGTGTCATCCCTGGATCGGTAATGCTGACACGCACAGTACTTTGAAGGATTTATAACAGAGTAGCAATCACACACTTATTACATCGAATAGTTCAAGAGAACTCAATACAATAAATATGGCTTAAGGCCAACTAAAATACGATAACAGCGGAAGGCTTGCAAGATAAAGTGAGTCCATCAACTCCAACGGCATCATTGAGTATAAGACCATGACCTAAGGCTCCTTACTCGTCGTCTGAAAAGTCTGCAACATGATACGTTGCAGCCCGAAAACGCGTCATCACATGGAATATGCTGGCAAAGTAACACATAGAGAGTAATGAACAGAATAATGCTATCACTACATGCATATTTGGCTGGTGGAAAGCTCTATGATTACAATTTTGCAAAAAGCCAATTTTCCCCTACCACAAAGGAATAAATTATATTTAACTATCATGGTGGTTGTTAAACATTGAGAAGGTACCTCCAACTCAATCCCAATTAAGAACGTGATTAACCCAATCAAATTAAATTAAGTAACATGATGATGAGATTCACATGATAATCCAAGAACTAGATACTCAAGATGTCCATAACTGGGGACACGGCTAGTCATTATTAGTTTGTACACTCTGCAGAGGTTTGTGCACTTTTCCCCACAAGACTCGATCGCCTCCGCTTGATTTCTCGCACTACATGGTGTTTGAGAAATGGATGACCGAGACACAGTCTTTCAGAAACACTACTCTTTACTCCGGGTGGACAGTTACACCTACTTTCCCCTACATTTGCTAGCCCACTTCTTCAAGAGGTCATGTAACCTACTCAACTATGCTAGAGCCCATAATAGCTTGTGGCTGCACACAGAAGTTTCTAGCATGAATAATCTCATGATCCCTTTGAGTCTGGGTGGCGGTCCATAGGATGATCACACGGGTACTCCGGGATATCGAAAAATACAGGCAACACTGGTTTCTCCAGGTGCCTCAATCCACCCAGATGTAAATTAAAGTAGCCACCTTAAGTTGAACCATAAATTAATAATCTCACATCTGTCATGAAGAATTCACTCAAACCCAATCCACGTCTACGAGCATAGCATAGCAATATAAACAAACGTAGAAGTAACTCCCAAAGGTTTGATAGTAAACAGGACAATAGGTACTACCTCATCTACTTCCCAAAACCCACATATTAATGAGATCCTAATCATGCAACTGTTTGAAGATTGATCTAATGCAATAAAACTGGGTGATGAAAAGTATGATCAAAGTGTTACTTGCCTTGCTAATGATCCGTGAAACCTAGAGACTCGTAGTAGCATGCTTCGCACTCCGGGTACTCTATCGCAAACAAACAATACATACATAAGCAATCAAGCAAGGGTGCACGAAATAAAACTCAAAATAAGAGATCTAACCAGAAAGTTCAAATTAAGAACTCCGGTTTGCAAAAAGAATCAATTCAAACGAAGCAACGAAGGTCAAACGGCGAAAAAAAAACAAGCTTCGTTTACTAATCTGGATCTAAGTCAAATTTTACAATAACAAAAACTTGTTTGAGTTGGTTAAATGGAAAGAGAATTTCAAGATGAAACTCTAGGCGCTTGAATCGCCTGATTCCGATAAACGAGCGAAAAGTTATACTACAACGAAAAACAGATCGGAAATCGCGATCAGGAATAATCGCGGAAAATCCGAGAAAAAGAAAAACTGACGAACAGGCTAACGATCGAACGTTCGCTGTCTGTAAAAAAAATGAAAACCGTTCGTTAAAACGAACGAACGAACGGGCGTTTGCTATTTAACTAAACCGGTAAAAAATAAACCGATCTAATATAAAAAATGCATCTCTGTTTCGAAATAAAACCGAACGGTTTTTCGAGAAAAACCGGCGGCTACCTCAGTTCGCGTGACGGCGGCGGCGGCGAGCGGCTCCGGTGGGTGGTGGCGTCGGGCGAGAGGCGGCGGGGCTCCGGCGGGCGGCGGCGGACGGCGGCGGGGCTCCGGCGGGTGGCGGGTCGGGCGGCGGGGCGGCAGCGGCGCGGGACGGCGGCGGCGGCTAGGTTCGCGGCTTTCAAGGCCGGCCGGGCTGAGGTGTCCGGGTCGGACACGGCCCGTAAGGCGGTTGACTCTTTAAAAAAAATTTTGGACGTGCAGAAAAAGTAAGAAAAGAAATAATAAACGGACTCCAAAAATCCCAAAATAGATTTTCCCCGTCCTCTAAAAATAAGCCGGACAAGATGAACATTTATTTGGGCCTAAAATGCAATATTGAAAAACGCGTATTTTTCCTAATTCGAATAAAATCCAAATAAAATCAAATATTTGTTTTTAATATATTTCCTCCAATATTTCATTATTTGTGGAGAAGTCATTTTATCCCCTCTCATATATTTTGATATGAAATATTTTCGGAGAGAAAAATAATTAAAACAAATGATCCTATTTTCAAAATTTGAGAAAACCCAAATATGAAAATAACGAAATCCCCAACTCTCTCCGTGGGTCCTTGAGTTGCCTGAAATTTCTAGGATCACAAATCAAAATGCAATAAAATATGATATGCATGATGATCTAATGTATAACATTCCAAATTGAAAATTTGGGATGTTACAGTGTACGAATGGGTGGGCGGATGGGATGGCAGTGGGGAACCATGGCTTAGAGACGCGCTTGTCCGAAATGTGGGGTAAGTTACGAAAGTACCCCACCGATTTGAGGCGGTTCTTTCGGTTCAGGGGTAGCACGGGCATTTCGTTTGTCGGGATTTCACAGGAGGTGGGAGTTTTCGCGCGCGTTGTAATTTCGGAATAGCAAGGCGCGAGTTGAGATGGAGGGAGTTGTCGGAGCACAACGAGACAAAGATATATCTTAAATATTTCGGGCTAACAAGGCGCGGGTTGAAATTTCCGGACAAGCCTAACGTGTACTGTACCAAATCAATGCGCACTACAAATGTCATTCAAAACTTTGAATTCATGTGATGTTCAATTAAAATATTTCGCTACGTGTATAATGCATGCAACCTACTACTCAAATGAACGTTTTAGTGCATTCCAAACGTATATACTACCGCTTCAATATGAACTAAATTTGAATTCGTTTCTCTATTTGAATAAGATCTACAGTAATGATTGTTGTGAAGTCAAAGCATTTGAATTCGTTTCTCTGTTTTAATAAGATCTACAATCATAATTATTGTCAAGTTAAACCATCGTTTGTGTATTATCTTCACAGCACACACATGATTAGTCTCGAGTTACATACGAACTATGTGTACTATATGAACTCGAACTAGATTTTTTGAATCCACTTTATTTCGATTTCAAATCACATTACATTTCTAGCTCTAGCTAGATCTTCATAATCTAAACCATGTCTCATATGTATAATGTGTTTATCACATTATGTATGGTGCCCCGCCCCCTACGCCTACAAGTATTTAGATGTGAGTTGAAAACACCACACATTACCACAAACTCAAATAAAATGTGAGAATGTTCGATATATAGTATTGTTTAGATTGTTCGATATTTAGTTGTAAGCTGCAAATGCCACACATTATCACAAATTCAAATAAAATGTGAGATTGTTTGATGTATATTATGGTTTAGATTGTTCGGCATTTAGCTGTGAGTTGCAAACGCCATGCATTATCACATTATGGTATAACATGTGCACAGGACGTGTATCACCGCTATATTCATGCATGCAATGTTTAAAACACTATGATCTCCTATTCAAATATATGAATCCGCTTTCATATCAAATTATGATCTTTGTTAGTCTCTTACACCCACACAATCCTCTAACCTTTGTAGCTACCACTAACTGTCTCTCGTGCATGCACACGCCGTCCTCGCCCTCCTCCTCCCTCGGCATTCTATCCACCGGGCACATTCATTTTTTTCTTTAGGTCGTTCTCCCAGAGTCTCCACAACTCCTTTCCGACACACACCGATCGATAAACCTCTCCAGCGATGCCTGCCTACAACATACACACACACCTTCAATCTCCTCCTTTATGTGTCCTTGCCTCGTGTCTCTCATACGGTCAGACACACGTGTAAACTCTCGCCCCTCTTTTCATCGATCTCACAACCGCACACTCCTCCCCCTATCTAGCTAGTTGTTGGACCTCTCGCACCACCTCCTAGCTCCATTCTCTCTGTCTATCCATCTCGCTGGGCCTTATTTGCCTCTAACAAATGGACGTACACCGACCGATCTCTCGCTATACATATAGCTAGCTAGGTCCTTATAACTCGTTTTTATCCACACGTCAATCGATCTACCTAATTAGTTGTGTTCTCCCTTCCTCCGACAAACAACAATTGATCTATCGATCTAGTTAGGTTTTCTTACCAAACACATGGTTCCCCTTCATCATCCATGAATGCGTCCCGACAGATCTATCACGCACAGGCACACATAGAAACACATCCCCACTCTTATTGATAACATTGCAGTTCCTCCCTCAGTTTGTCTAGTAGGCCTCTCCCACCATCTTCGAGACGCAACTCCATCACCCATCCAGCACTCTACCCTCTCCCTCCCTCTCCCTCCCTCTCTCTCCTCTCTCTCTCTGTCCCATCATATTTCCCGTCCTTCAGTTATGTATGGATGTCGACCGATCTCCCTCAAGACATAGCTGGGTCTCTCCTTCTCAACACATATACGAGTCTTCTACCTCTATAGTTAGGCCTCTGCCTCCCCCCACCCCCTCCCCCCACACACACCGATACATCGAGCGCTCTAGTCATGTCTCCCTGCCACACACAAACTTGACATGTGCCCTCTAACGTTCCGGTAGGCCAGTCGCCCTATATCTTTGACTTGCACACACACACAATTTTGATGGCTCTCTTCATCAATCTCGCACCCACCCACTTGATCCGCTCTTCGACTCTATCGATAGCTATGACCCCTCCCTCTCTTCTCGTGGATTGCCCGACCCTCTATGTATGATATGGATAGGCCTCCATTTCACACACATTGCATGCAAAATTTTGTTTGAGATGTCATCGACACATATTCCCACAAATAATTCACGAAATCAACCCCCCACCCCACCCCCACCCCAAAACAAAAAACACTCATGAACGCGGTTTGTATCTCTCACAGACACTCACGTAGGTGGGGGACGTGCACGAAGAGAAGAGGTGCATGCACGGCGCACGTACTCCCGTCTCTTTCCCAACCACACCCGCGCGGTACACGGTGGAGCTCATTTCTGTATGAAAAAGGCAGCCCATGTGGTAATTTGGCACGTGTACTGGTTGTCCACTTGGTGGAGGGATGATCGTCTACCACGGGTGAACAAACAAATTGCGACTTGCCGGGTTATGTTAAAAAAAGAGGCAAACCATGTGGGGCCTAACTTAGAGGCAAGGCTCTATACACTGGAGTACTTTTGATGTGTCCCATCAACTCGCAGAACGAGGAGAAGCTTGCTTAGTACGCAGTCTCCCCCGCCCATGGGTGCGGTGGCTCGCAGGATGAGGTGAAGCTTGCTCGCCTTACGCCTGCTCCCTCGCCCATGCGCGCGGTGGCTCGCAGGACGAGGAGAAAAATTTACTACTCCCTCCGTTTACTCCTCGTCCCTACTACCTTGGTTATAGATATTATATCATATTGTTTGGAATATATATGTCCTTTAGTATATTTCAATATGAACTACTAGTACATACTCCAAACACTGATGTATATAGACGTATTTTAGAGTGTAGATTCACTCATTTGCTCCGTATGTAGCACTCTCCCTCGCCCCTCGACCCTCGCCCACGTGGTGGACGTGCAGCAATTCATTCGGTCTCATATAGCCAGAACGATATATACTGCACTACCATTATTGCTCGACTTCCCGAAGAGGCGAAGAGCCAATCGCAAGGTTAATATTTTGGAGATGCCAAGCGCAAGGTTATAGGAGAACGAGTAGTAGGTGCCGCGTCATTTATAAATAAAGTTTTTTTTTCTTCAGTGGCACGTACGCAATATGATAGGTTCATATGGAGAGAAAAGGAAACCGCTCCAGTATATACATAGTTAGGACGGGCCAGCCTACACGGTTGCTTGCTGGGGTTGCTCTCTTCACACTCTCTCGCACAAAACGACTGTGGCCACATCTCTAACATCCCGACGGATCACGTCCGCTTGGGGAAGGGGTGGATGCTTAGTGTAGATGCGGTGGCCGTCACTGACGGTGAAAACCCACTATCGGCACGTCCCGATCAGGGGTCCCCACCGTTCTCTCTCACAAAGCCGGTGAGGTTGCCTTCGTCCCTTGCTCACTGCCGCGACGTGGGCAGTTGCCGCCTCCCGCCGCCCTCCTCAAGGTTGTGCTACGTCCCTCAGGTACAACTCCCTTTACAGCCGGCTTGCACCACTGCTCTAGCTGCCCACATCACTCCCTGTGGATATTTCTCTACTTCTTTGCCCCGCACATACCTCTACTGGCTTCTACGTACTGTATTTGTGATGAGTTTATGTCTCATCAACCAGTCCCTGTAATCTTATTCTAATCACGCTTCTTCAATTTCTTTGCCACAGGGATGCTCATCTCGATTTAGGTGAAACTGCACAAAA
Source organism: Aegilops tauschii subsp. strangulata (assembly GCF_002575655.3). Classification (NCBI taxonomy): domain Eukaryota; kingdom Viridiplantae; phylum Streptophyta; class Magnoliopsida; order Poales; family Poaceae; genus Aegilops; species Aegilops tauschii. The sequence goes on from NC_053041.3 coordinate 329,125,247, forward strand.
TGATCCGATGGTCAAAGAGTTGCAAACTTCATTTATTAGGAAGCTCGAACGTTGCCAGCAAATTGAAGCCTGGTCAGGGTTCACGGTTCAAGGGCTAGGGACTGCATGGATCGTTTTTTTTTCTTTAGCTGGCTCTGTTCCAAAATAAGTGTCAACTTTAGTAGTAGTACAACTTTGTACTAAAGTTTGCACAAAGTTGAGACACTTATTTGGGAACGGAGGGAGTACATATTTGCTATGATCTGTCAATCATTGAGATGCAATAGCATGCATGTTAGTCTCCTTTGTATTTGATGAAATGTTGCAACGGGCAACCTTGGACGCAAGATACATGTAACAGAAGCTGGAAGCTTCATAGCATTGTACAAATTTATCTCGCTGATAAATTACAGTACGTACTATACTAGTACTTCCTCTGTTCCTAAATATAAGTCTTTGTAGAGATTTCACCATGAACCACATGCGGATGTATATAGATGCATTTTAAGTGTAGATTCATTCATTTTAATCCGTACGTAGTGGAATCTCTACAAAGACTTATCTACTAGTAATAGCTAGCCCCCACTACTAGGAATTCTCTATCCTCTCCTTGAGCCACATCATCAAAATTGATGTAGCCGTTAGATGAAGTAAATCAGTCCATAATAGCCGTCTGATCTAGACGTTGAGAGGCTCCGCACTAAGCCACATGCAAGCATGCAGAAATATCGTGGCACATGCATGTGAGTGGGTTTTAAATCACATCAACATGTCTGCATGCAAGCATGCACCGGTAGCATGCATGTAAGTGAGCTTTTAAGTCCCATTAACATGTCAAAAAGAAAAATATAATCCCATTATGCAGTAGGAGTTGGCTGATCTTTTTCCTTACGTGGGATTATCTAAATGATGATGGGAGTTTATTTAGTTTGGCTACCACATTTGTCATGCGGTTATAGAGTTTTTTTAGTTCTATGAAATCGATAATTTTGCGCAGAGAGATATACCGCTGTTCCGCGGCAACGCGCGGGGACTCATCTAGTAATATTTAGGAACGAAGGGAGTACTATGTAAAGAGTTAGGTGTCGCACAGTGATAGTGTGAGGTGGGCCATGTAATCACTGAGCCTGCGTGTTTTCACGCTCTTGCACGCCTCCGCTGTAAGAATGGAGAAAATTGTAATCTAGTAGTAGTACCTCCTTTTCGCCGAAAGCGTGGGACATCCAGCAATCCTACCACCTCAGTAATAAAGACCAATGAGCCGTCAAATCACAGAGACCCAGCAGTAAGTTGGACGGACAAAGAAACCATCACTCTTGCGCCAGTGAGAGGTCGCGTCCGCTCTGCCCGGGCATGAATGCGGCACCGATTCTTTGGAGCGGCGCTGACCGTTTCGGGCGGGAAGCGCGCACGGGCGATGGAGGGGCTTTGGGTGGGCCAGGCTGGTCAGGAGCGGGCGTGGCAGCTGTCCGCATGTCCCTACCGGACACGCCCGGAAACGAGAGGATGCACCGATTCTCGCGGCTAAAATCGTACACTACACAACATCTCTCTATAGGAGTAGGTCGATCTGTCGCTCTCTCTAACACACACATGCTGTTAAACACACACACACACACGCACACGCACGCACCTTGGTCCCGTTGCACCTACTAACGTGACTTATTACACCTAGACGGAGGGAGTAGTAAGTATACGAGATACGGTGGCACACTAACTTAAGTCGAATACAAGTGCCCAAATTTTGTGTGCATGTTATAATAAGGATTCACCTAAAATAGTACGTGAGCGAACAGAGGGATCAATTGGACAGTGTTCCCGAGCAGTAGCGACATGTGTGAGGTAAGATACACCACTGGCGCTTTTAATTTTTCTTATTAATTTGTTTGTTTCACCCTCTGACTGGTGGGACCCAACGTACTACGTGGAGAGAGGTAAGGTGACTAAGGCTGCATTATTTCTGCACCACTGTGGATAGTCTTACCACCAAACCCACATGACACGATTATGATTGAAATCCCAATGACTCCCACACACACACACAAAAACACGGCATGCTTGTCACACGAATGCAGGAATGTATAAAAGGTTATTTCCCTCTCGTTGAACATAACGGGAGGGTTGTGTCGCTTGTTAGCCTGTTCGCTCATCAAACTTGAGGTCTCGGGTTCGATAACTACACTTGACCATAATTTGTGCCAGGAGGATTCTTTGACTGGTCAAAATGTTTTCTAGGGTTTGCACGCTTCACACTCTCTCTCTAGTATATATATACACGCTGGAGCCTCAGCTTGTAGTTGCTCTCTTCACACTCTCTCGCCCTCTCCCGCTGGAGCCTCAGCGCTTGTAGTTGCTCTCTTCACACTCTCTCGCCCTCTCCAGATCTAAACAATACTTCGTTGGCCTCTCTCTCCCCTCACTGCTGCTCAAAGAGCCGGCAGGATCCGTTCGCCGGGAAGGGAAGGAGGCTTAACGCTGTCGCCGTCGGCGAGGGACTACCGGCGCAGCTGTTCACTTTCCACCCAGCGGCGGCGCGGGAGGGCCTCCGACCCCTTCTTCTTCGTCGCCGTCCCGTCGCCCACCGAACCACGCCCCAAGTACCTTAAGGTATAATTTACTTACTCCACATGCATTGCTCTAGCTGTATGTATACCATGAATCTAGGACGTGGTTCAAAGAGGAAAGGAGTGGAGAAAAGTAGTGGGAAAAGTTGTATATAGCATGAATCTAGGACATGGTTCAAAGAGGAAATGAAGGGGGAAAGTTGTATAGCATGAATCTAGGACGTGGTTCAAAGAGGAAAGGAATGGGGGAAACTTGTGGGGAAAGTTGTATCGCATAAATCTAGGACGTGGTTCAAAGAGGAAAGGAAGGGGCGAAAGTACTAGTTCAAAAAGGAAAGGAAGGGACAAGGGTGTAGAGTTTGAGCAGGACTAGATTTGCTGTGCTCACATAGGGAAAGGTGTCTAAAGATAACAAAACTGGGACCAACACAAATATGCTCCTTGGTTGTTTGTTCTTTGTTGCAACAGACTGTGCATGACCACAGTACATCGGTAGATGCACATGGTGCTGGTGCGTCCACTGTCCCGTGCAACTCATTAGCTGTTGCTAATCTAAGGCCCTGTTTGGTTAAAAACTCCCTAGTCCCTACCTGCTTGGTTCCAGGGACTAAACATGGACTAGAGGTTATTAAATGACATGCTAAAAGACCATGTTACCCCTAGTAATGAACTAATAGAGACAAGGTGCGATGCGTGGCAGGGGCAACTGTTGGAAAAAGTCCCAAAAAGACTCCCTCAGGGTCTTCTTTCTTTAGTCCCAAATGCCCACTTTTAGTCCCTAAAAGTCCCTCCTGTTTGGTTTAGATGGGACTGACACGGAGTTTTTTTCGTCCCTACATCAAAATGTCCCTATAAACAAACACCCTCTAATAATGCCGCTGGAAAATTGATGCAATGCCACAGTTAAAAGCAAATTACATGTTTAACGAATTTTATTGTTAATATAATCTCTATGTTAATATTAATCAATGCCACCATTTGAGAAACGCTACTGTCTTGCTTTCTTTCCCATTTAGATAAGGTAGATGCTTCTTTTTGTTGGCTTCTGTGTCATCCAGCGTTATTGACCACTAATTGTTTCCTTTGCACCTCTGTGTAAACAGGGTTATCTACTTCACCTTGTTGCCATTGTGACCTTTTGTTGCACTTCACAAAACACTTTTGTTTTAAGAGTGTTTTGTGCAGTTCAACCAAAATGTCACACCGACAATGTTGCTTGATTGCTTGATCTTAGTGGAACTGCACAAGAGGAGATCTTACTTCCTATCCGTTAAGGCGAATTTGGTTCAGATCTTCTTCTTGTGAGTTGCTTGAATTCCGCATCATGAGAGGTCAGTACTAGCCTTCTTTCACATGATTATGCAATGTGCTTTCATATGTTGTGCTACTTGTACGATAATGTTGCTTGATTTTAGTGAACTGCACAAATGGAGACAAGACTTCCAATCTGTATGTGCACCGTAATATCCCATTGAGGTAAGATAAGGATATTTCAAAAGGAGCAGTTGAAGGATGGTTACATTACTCCCCACAAGACCAAACTAACTTCAGCCCAGAAGGACTGACAAATCTCCATTTTTTTGCTGTGATGCGCGAGTACAATGTTGTTCTAGGATTCTTTCTGGTGAGTTCCATTTTTCTAAAAGTGTGCTCTACATGGACCATGTATGTGCCTGTTGAAACTGTCAATTCATAGTACAGTTTGCTTTATACTAATCACTTTTTTGTATTTGTGCAAACAGGGGTGCTTAGCTTGATTTCAATGGGAACTGCACAAAATGTTCATGAATATATCGAACCCGAGGCAAGGTCAAATTGTTATTCTCCGCCCCACTGGGCTGCAAATCTTTCCTAGGAGGGATGCATTAGGCTTAACAAGAAAATGGGCTTCAAGAAATAATAAATGGGATGTAATTATAAAAACTAGGCAGTAACTATAAAAAAATGCACCAAACACGTGATTACTTTATAAAATATTATTTTTGGATATTGAAAATTTTAATTTCATTAATTGTTGCGAGCGCAATGTTTCGTTGGATTTTTACGTAATATAAATTTATATTGAAATTGTATTTAATCTGACTAGAAATTTCAGGATAAAAATATTTTGGATCACATCAAAATGTGGGAAATTTTATTGAATTCTGTTTTGAACGGTTGGTTGAAATGGGCTGTACTTTTAACAAACTGTAAATGGGCTGTAGTAAATTCCATTAGAATTCAAAAATGGGCTACACATTCTTACAAATCTCAAATGGGCTATAAGTTCTCTGCCACACACTTCTGGCCTTACTAAGTTGACGCGTACCCTAAAAAAACAGAGTTGACGCATATGCAAGGCTTTGTCAACTTATAGTCAACACACGGTTCTAGTAGTAGTGGCCGTTGGATGTCCATCCAACGGATGCCGTGCTTCTTCTTCAATCTCGGATATTCTAGCTTCACCCGCCCAAAAAATGATTCCTCCCCCTGACATCTGGGGCGCACCGTTTCGGAAGCTGACCTGTGGGCCTACTAAGCTGATCTGCATGCATTCAAAAAAAAAGTTGACGTACCAAGGGCTTTGTCAACTTAGTCAATATAAACGATTCTAGCTGCAGTGACCATACGATGTCCATCCAACGGCCGTCGTGCTTCTTCAAACTCTGGTCTTCTTGCTCCAGCCACCCAAAGCAGCGCCGGTCGTGCCGCCTGCTCCTGCCTCCCGCGGAGGCCTCACCGCCCCCTACTACTCCCACCGCTGGCCAGGCCATCCCTCCACTCACCCACACCCCCTGTTATTCTGCGACGACGGCAGCCTCACACCACAGCCGAACCAGTGAACGCTCGTACTCCTCTCCGCGTGAGCATCCACTACCGCGTCTTGCCCGGCTCCACGTCGTCCCGTTCCTAGGCCTCGCCGTCGTCCACCGCCGTGGTGCTCTCGGCACGGCGTGGTGAATGTGGTCAACGACCGACTTCCATCGGAAGAGTACTGTAGGTGGAGAGGCTGACAGCTGGGTCCACGGCAGCCGCAAGGATGTGCCTCCTTATTACGCGGAAAATAATTATTCCTCCACCTGACAGCGGGGACCCACCGGACGGGCCACCAGTATTTTGCGAAAAAATCGTTTCCCCCTGACTGCTGGGACCCATCGGACGGGCCACCGTATTTCGCGAAAAAAACGTTCCCCCCGCTGTCAGCTCGGACCCACCGGAAGTGCCTCCTTATTACGCACAAAAAATGAATACTCCCCCGGCTAGCTAGGACCCACCTTGGTGGGAGGCTGACTTGTGGGCCTACTAAGTTGACGGGGATGAAGAGCTTTGTCAACTTAGTCAATATGAACGATTCTAGCTCCAGTCACCGTACGATGTCCATCCAACGGTCGTAGTGCTTCTTCAACCTCTGGTCTTCTTGCTCCAGCCGCCCAAAGCAGCGCCGGTCGTGCCGCATGCTCCTGCCTCCCGTGGCCGGCTGTGCTGCCGCAGAGGCCTCAACACCCCCTACTATTCCCACCGCTGGCCAGGCCCTGCGGCGACGGCAGCCTCACACCGTAGCCGAACCAGTGAACCCTCGTACTCCTCTCCGCGCGGGCTTCCACTGCCGCGTCTTCCCCAGCTCCGCGTCGTCCCCTTCCTAGGCCTCGCCGTCGTCCACCGCCATGGTGCTCAACGCGCGGCGTGGTCAACGTGGTCAAGGAACGACTTCCATCGGAAGAGTACTGCACGTGGAGAGGCTGACAGCTGGGTCCACGACCACATCCCACTTTTTTTGTGATTTGCCAAGTAAGTCGCTTTGTCAGGCCTGTTGGGCTACAAATCTTTCAAGACGAGATTTTAAATTACATTAATTTTTATGCGTGGAGAATTTGTTGGATTTTATATTGATATACATTTATTTTTAAAATCAGTTTGAATGTGAGGCGAAATTTCGGGATTAAAAACAGTTCGGACCGCACCGAAATATGCAAAATTTCGTATAATTTTTTAACCGTGGCCACAATATGGGCTGTAATGCTAACAAAAAGAATATGGGCTCCAAAAAAAACTTAAGAATTAGCAAATGGGCTGTAAATTATTAGAAATAATGGCAGATGGGATGTATGCTGTTTTCCACAGATTTGAGGCTTTCCCAAAAAAAAGGTTGACGCACAAGCACTGACTGTTGGATGTCCATCCAACGGCCGTCATGCTTCTTCAATCTCTGCTCTTCCTGCTCCAGCCGCTCAAACAAGCGCCGGTGGGACTGCCTGCTCCCTCCTCCCCGCGGCTGGCTATGCTACCACGCAGGCCTCACCATACTCCCATCGCTGGCCTAGCCATCCCTCTACTCACCCACACCTGCTGTTATTCTCCGGCGACGGCAGACGAACCAGTAAACCCTCGTACAGTCGTACTCCCCTCCGCGTGGGAAACAACTGCCGAGTCTTCCCTGCCTCCGTGTCGTCCCCTTCCTAGGCCTCGCCGTCGTCCACCGCCGTGGTGCTCTCGGCGCGGCGTGGTCAATGTGGTCAACGACCGACTTCCATCGGAAGAGTACTGTGCGTGGAGTCGCTGACAGCTGGGTCCACGGCCGCAGCGAGGAAGTGCCTCCTTATTACGCGCAAAATAATTATTCCTCCACCTGACAGCGGGGACCCACCGGACGGGCCACCGTATTTCGCGAAAAAACGTTTCCCCCCTGACTGCTGGGACCCACCAGCTACACCTTCGCACGCAAGGAAGTGCGTCCGGGCAAAAAGAAACAAAAGGATGCGCCCCCCTGACTGCTGGGACCCACCAGCTACATCTTCTCACGCAAGGAAGTGCCTGACAGTCGGGACCCACCTGGTCGAAGCGTACGTAGCGTTGTCATTTTTGTCGCGAACGTGTACGTACATATATACTGGTGGATGTAGAGGCGCGCACGTGTCGTAGTAGAGGCGCGCACGTAGCATGTACACGTACATACAGCGGCCAGGGTGCAAGAAAGAAAATACGGCCACGTATGTGTACATACGGGCGGGGTCTCGAACGCCGACTCGCGCATACGTACGGCGAGGGCTCGTTGACATGGCTGGGTCGGAACGGAGAAACAGCGTCGTCGTCGTGTTCACGGGGAGGCAACGGAATGCGTCGTGTTCATGGGGAGGCAACTGAATGCGTCGTGTTCATCGGGAGGCAACGGAACGCGTGGGAGCCAATTGGCTGGGTCCGAACGAAATGCGTGGTCGTGTTCATCGGGAGGGCTTGGACGGAACAGGCGATGGAAACGAGGTCTGGCTTACCGCACAACGGAGGAAACGGACCGCCTACGTTCGGAACGGGGTCCTGTTGATCGGGAGGGGTGTGGCGTACCGCAAAACGGAGGAAACAGACCTCCTACGGTCGAAACGGGGGTCCTGTTGATCGGGAGGGGTGTGGCGTACCGCAAAACAGACGAAACGGACCTCCTACGGTTGAAACGGGGGTCCTGTTGATCGGGAGGGGTGTGGTGTACCGCAAAACGGACGAAATGGACCTCGTACGGTTGAAACGGGGGTCCTGTTCATCGGGAGGGTGTGGCGTACCGCAAAACGGGACTCCACGGGATACTGTTCATCTCCACCGTCGACCTCCTCCAGCCTCCACGGGCTACTGTTCATCCAGCCTCCATGGCGCACTACTCCACCAGCTACTGTTCAACCACCCCTCCACGGGCACCCCTCCACCGTCTACTGTTCATCCAGCCCTCCACACCACGGGGTCCTGTTCAACCACCCCTCCACGGGCACCCCTCCACCGTCTACTGTTCATCTAGCCCTCCAGCACACCACGGGGTCCTGTTCATCCAGAGGCAACGCCACCACTCACTGTTCATCCAAACCCCCCCTGCAACGCTCACTGTTCATCCCAGAGGCAGCATCGATCGGCTTCAGTTAGCAGCAGTAGCGAAGGACTCGCTCGATCGGGTTCAGTTAACAGCCATCGATCGATCCCTCGGGTTCAGTAACGCGTAGCCTGCAGTGCAATCGCTCGGGTTCAGTTAGAGCCCAACGCCTCGCTCGGGTTCAGTTAGAGCCAACGCCTCGCACACACGCGTGTACGTGTACGAGAGAAACGCGCATCGCTCGGCCCCCGACCTCCCACCGTAACCGAGAACTACCCGAAATTTTCCTCGCCCTCGCTTCTACCATGGTTTTTTCCGTCATGGACGGCCCAAAGAATGTCATGCAGCTGCGTCTCCGGCCCGCCCAGGACGAAAAGCCCATTTTCTGTCATGATTTTTTGTCATAGAAGTAGGAGCCCACCACATCTATGATGATACCGGGTTTTGTCACAATTATCGTCATAGAAGTGTCATATGTATGACATAAATTTTTTTCGTTCGGCCCAAAATGTCACGGATGTGTCTTTTCTTTGTAGTGCCTCGACCCACCGTGGCGCCGGTCCCCGTGCGTTTGACTACACCCACGACGCCCGTGCCCGTGCCCATGCACGCCCCTCCACCCACCACAGCGCCGGTCCCCATGCGTTTGGCTGCACCCGCCGCACCCGTGCTCGTGCACGAGCCCCCTCAGCGGCATGGGACGCCTCCGTCGACCGCTACCTCTCAGCGCCGCCGGTTGCCGTCCTCCCACTCCCCGCTCGTCGATCGCGCGACGACATGATGTTTGATTTGCAAGTGAAGAACATTCTGTGCTGCCTTGAAGAATTCAACAACGGCGTCCCGGAGGACGATCGACGGCGTGGCACGCCGCCTCCCCCGCCACCAGAAATAGTTTTTTGGGGTTTAATACTGTCTCTCGAATTCTCGATCATATGAATATAAATTTGCAGTGTGACTGAATGAAAGATATGGTTTGAACGAACTTGCGTTTTTCTCTCTTAATGTACAGACTTATCAAACAATTTTCTTTTGAAATAAAACGTCAATGGTTTTTAAATATAAAACACTCATCGCAAACGTTTTAGTTAGAACACGTGTATGCAAACCGACAGCTTCCCCAGGAAGCCAAGGGAAAATGTGCCAAGTAGGATTTCTGCAGCTCTTGATCGCAAACGTTTTAGATAGAACACCCGTATGCAAAGTGAGAGCTATGGTCTTCCCCCTTAAGTCAAGGGAAAATTCACAGCGCAGGATTTGTGCATCCCTTCAACGCAAACGGTTGTTTCGGATGACCCGTGTGCAACCATGTACACACAATTTGGTAAGATTTGAATCGGTCATATTGTGTGTGTTGCCATTTGTCAAAATGGAAAGATTGACATTTGTTGATCTAGTAACATTGCCATTTGTCAATCCTTGTAACACTGCGATTTGTCAAAATATGCAGCTAAAAATCAACTATATATACTAGCTAATTTTAAGTACGTTGTACAGTTCCACCACAATTATAGTCAGATGAATTGAACAAAATAGCCCCTAAATAGTACTACTACTACGGAGGGGCTTTGTACTACTTCCGGCAGCCTCTCCTCTGCCAAGCGCGCTCAGTAAGAGGCAGAGGAGGAGGAGCCTACCAACGAGCTGCACAACTGCAATACGGTGCATGCCGTTGCTGCAGCTTCAGCGGCGCTCACCTCGAACGACCTCTGCCGCACCAGACGACCCCTCTCGAAGCGGTGGTTCTCCTCGTAGATCTCCTGATCCCTCGCCTCCGAGGCGGCGTAAGCCGCGGCTACGGCGGCGGTAAGGCTCTTTGTGTGCTCCACGAGGCGCTCCTCCTCCTCCCGCAGGAACTCGGTGTAGCGCGCAAGGTCACTGGCGCACGTGCGAGCCTCCACCTCCGCCTCCCGCCTTCGGGCGGCGCTGGCGGAGCGGGTGATGACCCCGGCGATCGACAGTGGGCTGGCGGCTGACGATGGGGTGGCGGCCACGACCACCACCTCCTGCCTTCGGGCCGCGGTGGCGGAGCGGGTGATGGCCGGCAGTGGGGTGGTGGCCACGACGGCCACCTCCCGCCTTTGAGCCGTGGCGGCAGAGCGGGCGATGGCCCTGGCTTTTGACGGTGGTGTGGTGGCAACGGCGGCGGGCAACAGCTGCCGACGGGCAGCGGCGGTGGAGCGTGTGGTCACTAGTACGCGTTGGTGCTATACAAAAGGTTTTTAACCCCTTTCAGCGACGGCATTTGGAACTGTCGCCTAGTGAGTGACGATGATAAGGGGGTCCTTCCCACACGACCCAGAAACCATCGGGGATAGGGACCCTACAGTACTCCTACTCATTTGTGCTTGCATTGCCATTGCAGTCGGTATTCTGTGGTGCTACGTTTATGATGCGCGGCCCATCACAAACAGCTCACTATTATAGAACATGTATGATAAGCATACAATCACACACATTCGCTTTTCCCAACCCTATGCGATAACAAATTAAGAAGATTAGCTAATCGTCGTACGAGTGTCGGACAGGATTACGAAACATCGGACCGTCGTAACATCGTCGTACACGATAACTATCACACACGCTATTCTGTGGTGCAACATTTACGATGCATACTTCATCAGAAACAGTTCATGGTTGCGAATCGTGTACGATATGGCAACTAACACAAACGTTTAGTTTGCCCGCACTGTTTGCGTCTAACGTTGCACACGCTTTGCAAACGGCAACTGTGTGCATGCTTGCACACATTTCCTCTCTGTGAACCGTCTCGGATTATGGTGTATATCGCAAACGTTTGTGTTTTACCAACCGTGTGTGCCGTAACAACCTGGAGAGTGTAATTTCACCATAATTTAATTGCTGCCTTTTCAAATTGTACCGGATTTGAATTGGAATTTGAATGTATGCTACAGCTTTATTCATATCCATCAGGTTCAAACAACCAATGCATTATTCGATTCATAGGTACATATGTTCAAGAATTACACAAGAACCAAATAAAGAATGATGAACCACAGTTGTATACTTGTACTATTAAAGATGGTAAAGAAAGAGGAGAAATACATTCTGGTTGCTGAACAAGGTGAAGCGGAATGCCCATATTGTGCCCTCCTCCATGCAGAACGCACGCACGACTCTAGTCCAACCCCTTGTGATGGCCAATCGCCCATCCTTCACGGTCTTCATGAAAACATCTAGATAATCATCGTGTTCTGGTAGAAATACTTTAACCTTTGCATGCCCACCAATCATGTAGTTTGAGAGGTAATCTTGAGTAAACTGCTTTGGCAACCACTGCAAAGGAACAAGATTCAGACATTGTCATCTAACACAACTCATTATGGGCAGTAAAAAGAAGGCTACAGAGTTCTTACTACCATCATGCAGTTTGCTGTTGTCTTGGATAAAGTGTAAAAAATAGTTTAATTGCCATCTTTGGACCCATTTTACTAACAATCTTTATCAGCTTCCTCACTTGATGCTGGTTCATCGATATCTCATTGCCCCATACGCAGAAAGGGTCGAAGTGCGGATCTTTACCAATGACATATGTACCTAAAAGCACCAAGTTAATATTAGAAGCTAAACTTCAGTTGCACACTGATGTAGTACAACACTCTTTTATAATACTCCCTCTGTTCCTAAATATTTGTCTTTCTAGCGATTTTAACAAGTGACTACATACGGAGCGAAATGAGTGAATCTACACTCTCAAATATGTCCATATACATCCGTATGTGGTAGTCCATTTGAAATCTCTAAAAACACAAATATTTAGGAACGGAGGGAGTATCTTATAACATCCAATATACTCACATATTAAATGATATATTTATGGGCCGGAAGGAGTTTAGTGCATTCTTACAAATTATCGGCTGATTAACTGCTGCTGTATCCATGGGTTACAGTTACTTTGAGCTAGTTCAGGCTCAAATAGCCCTAAAGTATATCTAAACATGAGGGCTAGTTTGAGCTAGTTGCATCCATAACCCACCCAAAAAAACTATCCAACCCAAGAGGTGCTAATTGGAGCTAGTTCTCCTAGTGCATTTATTGTCAATCTAACCCTGCAATCCAAACAACTCTTTGGATGGAGTTAGTTCAGGGTTAGTCATGAGCTAGAAACTAACTCTAACCTCTAGCTAAGTTGAGTATTCAAACAGGTCTGTGTTGTTGTTGCTGCTGCTGCTGCTCTTCTACGTATATCTAGACATCATTAGAACAATAATGTAACACTCTTGCTTGTTGCTATGTAGCCTAGGATTGCATATTTAGACATTAAGTACAGTGCATGTTGCTATGTAGCCTTATATATATATTACATATGGCCCTAGTTAACCTAATGATAAATGGGTTCCAGATATATTCAGTTAAAAGTCCGATTCACCGATTAGTCCCTTATCAGCTCCCGGCCTATATGGTACCAGCTACCAATATCCTGAACAGTGAGCAGATATAAGCCATGGGATGAAACTAACCTCGATGGAAAATAGCAGTCGTTCCCAAAATTGTCCCGTGTAGGTACATCGAGAAGCATGTTAAGCACAACAGGCTAAACATCAACCAAAATTATCCATGGCAGACAAAATAATCTCCAAAAGATAGCTTAAGTGTGCAGGTTTAAGCACGCTAGTAAAGCAAAACAAGTGGAAAGGTGTGTTAACTGTAATAGGCTTAACATTTAATAATAAGCCAACATAGTCATTCAAACTAGTATTGTGTCGGTCTAAGTACACTGGTTAGTGTTAAATAAAAATGGAAACTCGTGTTAACTACAAGATGCAGCAACCAAATGTAGTCATTCATAGTGGTATTGTTGAAACTGGTACTGATGAAATTGAACTGCACAGGTCATACTTGCACATATAGAACATCACGTTGTGAATAACTGGAATAAACAAGACATACCACGAAAAACCAAAGATAGCATTTGAAACTGGACATATGCAAACTACAAACCACTAAACAATCAAAAAACTTTAAAAGAGGCATATGCTAGCTATAACAGGCTTAACAACAAGCAAATATATGCATTCCTATCGGTATGTTTAAAACTGGATTGATGAAATGTACTGCATAGTAAATAATTCCACATATAGAGCATCACATTGTGAACAACTGAAATAAACAAGGCATACTGCAAACAACCAGATATAGCAATTAAAACTGGACATATTCTCACTACACTACAAAAGGGACTTGACAAAACAAATCATGGGTTTCCCCCTATGAAGAGGCACGGCAAAACAAATCATGGGTTTCTCACTTGTCACAGATGGGCTCGTTCTTGTGGGAAGATCACGGACCCTGGATGCGCTCCATGTTGTCACAGATGGGCTCCTTCCCCTTGGAAGAGCACGACTGTAGGGTGCCCTCCCTAATGTCGCAGATGGCACTTTCCCCTTGGAAGAGCAGATGGGCTCTTTCCCCCTGGAAGAGCTGGAGAGGGTGCCCTCCTCGTGGTTGCCGTCGATGAGGTCTGACTTGGAAGCTATGGATCCCAAGCCAGCGTCGCAGAACGTGTCCTTCAGAAATGACAAAAGGGGCTCAATGGTGATGTAGGATGGCAAATTGTTGACAGCGAGCCAGAGGAATAGCGGCGGGCCATGGATGAGATCGACGGCGGTTGAACCCAAGGGTTGGGGTGGGCCACTTAACCTGTGACATAGCCCGCCTCAGGCCGTCACTGTCGATGACCTCAATGCCGTAGCCGGCAGCCGAGACATGCCCGCATACTCTAGCCCGCTGCTGGAGTGCCTGCCGCCAGTAATGGTCGTCAGCTTCCTCGGCGAGGTCGGGCAAAGAGACCGCGATACACCTCTTTTGGGCCAGTCGATCCTCGAGCTCCACGGGAAGCGTAGCCGGGCTTAGGCTGCGATGCTCTGGAGTGGGGGATGGGGATCTGTGGGAAAGGGCGTGTTTGGCAGGCGTCATCTAAGAAACCCAGGGCGGCCTGGGTATGGAGATCGGTGGGTAAGCTGCACGGGCAAACCGACAGATGTTGAATATGGAGGCCTTGCGGTGGCGGCGACGGCGGGTGGGACCTTGCTAGGGTTTCGAGCGAGGGAGGGTGTGTGTGCGCGCACGCCCGATGAGGTTTTGGTGTGTGTGTGTGTGTGTGTGTCTGTGTTTGTGTGTGTGTGTGTGTGTGTGTGTGTGTGTGGAGGGGGGTGGGGGTGTTTGAGGAAATGACATTGGTACTGAAAATTTTACTACGTGGGAGTGAAATGCCGGGGCTATTGAAAATTTTGATGATAGTGCATCGCACACGGTCCGGGGATAACAACCATGTGTTATGAAACAGAAAAACCCTTGAGGCGGGCAGATATTTTCTAGGGATGCAGGCGGGATTGGGAACAAGAAACATCGCACACGGTCTAGATATAACAACCGTGTGTTATGAAACAGAAAAACCCTCGAGGTGGGTAGATATTTTCTAGGGATACAGGCGGGATTGGGAACAAGAAACATCGCACACGGTCCGGAGATAACAACCGTGTGTTATGAAACAGAAAAACCCTCGAGGCGGGTAGATATTTTCTAGGGATGCGGGCGGGATTGGGAACAAGAAACATCGCACACGGTCCAGAGATAACAACCGTGTGTTATGAAACAGAAAAACCCTCGAGGCAGGCAGATATTTTTGAGAGGGGGAGCCTCGTGGAGCCCAATGTACTATGCGGATGTGTGCGTGACAGGGACACCGGCATGGCACACGGTTAGTTTGAGTGAACCATCTCTGTTGCGTCATCTGACTTGTCTAATGTTCATAAATTTGGCAAAAAATGACACGGGAGATGGTCAGAACACGAAAACACTTGCATGTGGACCAAATTTATGTATGAAAAGGGTGGTTTGATTTTCAAATACCAAATGCAACTTCGATGTGGCACCTATCTCGCAAAGCGCACGGTATTGCTTACCCCCCACCCCCCACCCCCGTGTCTGCACGAAGGGAATCCTAAGCTATGAATGCATGCCCCCTCCCCCCAACCGAGGTTCACCTAGCAAAGTGCAAAGTAGCTAGCAGTCCCCCTCCTCCCTCGTGTCGGCACGAAGGGAATCCTAAGCTATGAATGCATGCCCCCCAACCAAGGTTCACCTAGCAAAGTGCGAAGTAGCTAGCAGCCCCCCCTCCCTTGTGTCGGCACGAAGGGAATCCTAAGCTATGAATGCATGCCCCCGCAACCGAGGTTCACCCTAGCAAAGTGCAAAGTAGCTGACAGCCCCCCCCTCCCTCGTGTCGGCACGAAGGGAATCCTAAGCTATGAATGCATGCCCCCCCAACCGAGGTTCACCTAGCAAAGTGCGAAGTAGCTAGCAGCCCCCCTCCCTCGTGTCGACACGAACGGAATCCTAAGCTATGAATGCATGCCCCCCCCCCAACCGAGGTTCACCTAGCAAAGTGCGAAGTAGCTAGCAGCCGCCCCTCCCTCGTGTCGGCACGAAGGGAATCCTAAGCTATGAATGCATGCCCCCCAACCGAGGCTCACCTAGCAAAGTGCGAAGTAGCTAGCAGCCCCCCCCTCGTGTCGCCATGAAGGGAATCCTAAGCTATGAATGCATGCCCCCCCAACCGAGGTTCACCTAGCAAGGTGCGAAGTAGCAACCTCGCTCCCCCCCCCACACACACACTTTCAGTCGGCGGGCCAGAGAGGCATATCTCACCAAGATGGATCGTAAAACGGACCAAGAATAAGCCACCTTGGTCGTACAGTCTCTCTCTTGTTGTTGGTCAAAGTGATGGCCGTCCATGCGACCCCGGAGATGGGCTAGCTTGCCAATAATGACGCAAGTAGCTAGTCCCCGAAGACAACCACTGCATGCGTGTGGCCCAAACATATGTATGGAGAGGTGTGTTTTTGAGTAACAATGGAATAACTTTGATGTGGCACCGTGATTTCGAACTAGAAATCCCCACACTGAGTGAGGGTCAGGTTGACGATGCATATGTATGTTACACCACACTTCAAGCCAACGACGGGGATTCATGCGTGCATAGTATATGCGCTCAAACTTAAGGTCTGAATCTCACCATGACCTATACTACGATCACACGAACCAAATGAAGAATCCGCCATGGTAACCTATCTTGTTGTTGGTCAAGGTGATCATGCATGTCCACGCAGGCCCACGAATATATAGGCTTGTCGCCGATAACCACGCGAGGGAGTGTACCGTTCGAAGGCAACCACTACATGCATATGTATGGAGGTGATGCGTGCATGCATGTTTGAATACCATTTCACAACATTGATGTGGCGCGTGCGTCAAAAATCGTACACTAGCTCCCCACACAGAGCGAGATCAGTTCATGATGTGTCGTTGTACTAGCCACTTCAACTCGATGGAGGGATTCATGCGTACACATGCATGTGTGTGTGTGCTCAAACTGTATCATGCATGTCATCCCAGAGCATGACCTATATATATATACCGTATTACAAGCAAAAATAATAATCCCCTCCTAAGTCAAATTAACCTCTCTTATTGTCAGGCAAAAAGTAGTGATGGACCAAGTGGGCCCACAGATGGAAAGCATCGATATCGCTGATAACCGCTTAAGTGGGTGCGAGAGGACAACCATCACCGCTTTGCATGTGGGCCAAACATATATATGTTGAATACCCAAAATGCACAACTTTGATGTGCCACATGCCTCAAAAACCGTAAACCATGCACCCACACAGAGTGAGGTTCATATCAAGCGTACTACATATGATGGTCCCCTTCCCCCCTCTTCACCGCATACTATATGCTCCTGCCGTAATATATGTACAGCCCAAAAGAATCCTCAATGGTGAAATTAATTAACCTCTCCCAATGTAGGTGAAAGTGATGCATGCATGCATCAACGATGGCCTTGTGGGCCCACAGATGGAAGCGTCACACGTGAGTGTCCTAGCTAGGATATGCATGTGGCCCAAAAAGGTGTTGTGTGATGTTTGAATAACCAATTTCACAAGTTTAATGTGGCACGTGCCTCGGTAACCAAAAAGTCCCGACACTAAGTGAGGTGTACTTGTTCACGGACGCGTACGTATAGTATATATGCTAGTCCCCTCCCACCTCTTCGACGTGTACTATATACCACCAAAACACGAACAAAAAAGATTCTACCTTGCTGGTCAAATTAACCTCACTGCCGGCTGTTCGTCAAAGTGATGGATGACGACCTCGCAGGCCCACAGAAAGCGTCACACGTGAGTATCGAGTGTCGTGTAGGACAACCATCGACTGCATGTGGCCAAAACATGTATGTATGAAAGGGTTGTGTAATGTTTTAAATAACTATTTCACGACTCTGATGTGGCACCGGCCTGCCTAACAAAACGGCCAACCCACACGGTGGCTCACAACTCATAGTGTACTGCGAGCCACCCGCCACCCCCAGACGCACACACCCCCCCACACACACACCACGAATCCACCGCAACTACGATGCATGTTAAATTAATTATCCCGCGGTGAACATATGTTACCAAAGGAGGGATGTTTTAATTTTGAAAAAATCACAGAGATCATTAAGACGTTTTAGTACATTAATTGATTGATATTCTATGGGTATAATGTGCAAAAATCAAATTTGAGCTACATGCACACATGACAGTGCACCTAAATTGATTGCAAAAACACATGTGTCTCACTGGGTGCATGTTTACTCGCCGTGCAACAAATTTCGAACATTGAGAATCTTGATTTTTAAATTCTAGTACATCCAAAACTTATTTGAAGTTCATGCAACTTATCGTGTTGTCATATGGACACCAATACAAAGTGGCATTGTACTTTTTTGTCAAATTTGAGACCAATTTTGATGTAATCTTTATCTAATTACAAACGGGAGATTATTAATAATTGGGAACCAATATCCCAAATGGATTATTTATTCGAACCGTGAGCATTAGACCACCAATGGATACGTGCCATGCTTCGGTTAAGCAATAAAGAGGCAGCATTAATCATCCAAATAGAAAAACAATATACGTGCCGCCGCGACCCGTGTCCCGTGCGGGCAGGCGTGAGTTGACGGGACGCATGCGAGCAGTCCGCCGCGCCGGCAGACGGGGAGGCATGCGTGCAGGTGTGTGAATTGACGGAGGCGTGCTCGCTGTGTAGTGTCATCGGGGGGCGTGCGAGTAGCTGTGTGAACCTTTGGTAGGCATGCCAGCAGTCCAGTGCGCAGGCTCACCAGGAGGCGAGCCATCGGTTTGACCGCCGCCCTCCTCTCTCCCACAACTCCCACTACTCCATATTAATGGTGCGCCCGAGCGGCCGCACCCCCCATCCACGCCACACACACACACACAATCCTCTCTCTCCTCTTGCATCCCCGACGCCACTCTTTGTCCTCAAAGCCGTCAGTGTATGAGGATGCCGCCGAAGCACCCCATCGAAGGGAGTGGCAACGTCGAGGCTGCTAAAGCACCGCAGCACGGCGTGGAGATGGAGGCAGAGGTTGCCGTCACCGCCGTCGAGTTATCGCTGCACCCTAACGTCGTCGACGGCGTCGAGCTTCCACAGCCGGAGGCGGAGTTCCACACCGACTCTGGTGACAACCCCGGCGACGACTCCGAACACCACTCCGGCGACGAATCCGAGAATGACGGACAGCTGGTTAGTCATCTATACCCATTTATGTGTCAAATAGATCATAGGGTTTCTCTGGTTACTCCTGCCTCCCCCTTTTGGAATAGAAATCATATGGTTATGTTCTCCCAATCAATGAAATCTAAGTAAGTTTCGTTAGATCCATGTAGTGTATTGATTGTTTGAATGGTACAAGTGATAAGTGATTAGTTGTTTAATCTGTGCAAATGATTTCTACTAGTAATCCGACTAGGGTTAGTGTTCGTGCTAATAATTCCTAGCCAGGGCTTGAAAATTGATTTTGAATGACCTACATATGTTTGTGCCATTATTTTCTTCAAGATTGGTCTGTACATAGACGACTGTGTTTATGACACGTATCTAAGTGTATCTAAGTGTATCTAAGCATTCTCGCAGGGTGGCGCACGACGCGTATGCCCAGTACCTGGAGAAGCTTCAGGATCGTGCCGGCATGTCAGATGAGATGTGAGATGGATCGAACTATGTACGCTTGAGTATGCATAATGACGGTTGAACTATGTACTTATGGTTGAACTATGCTTATGTAGTGTACGCTTATTATCTATGTCTGAGTATGTTTAATCTATGTTTACTTATGTCTAACCGTGGGATATGGATGCAACCAGTTTGGTTGATGGAATCTACCTCCGTCTTGGTTTATTGATCCCCTTTGTAATCTGTTAAATTTTCACCAAAGGTTTAACTAACAAAATGTTAGTGCAGGTCAGCAAAAATTATATCGTTGGATGGGTATTTGAGCATAGTGTTCAATGATATAATTTTTGGTGACATGCATAAACATTTCTTAGTTAAAAATTTGGTAAAAATTTGGTAAAAATTACAAAGGGGGACCAATAAACCAGGACGGAGGTAGTACGTCAATCACACACGGTTCCCAAAATTGGAACCGTGTGCAATGTCTTTCTTTGCGTGTTGAGTCAATCACACAAGGTTCGCTCTAGCAAACCGTCGCCTCCAAAATTCTTTGTGGGACAGAAAACCGTCACCACCCAATTCAAAAAAGAAAACCCTCACCATCCCCACGTCACAAAAACCCTTAGCTCGCCCGCCACCCCCTCCGGTGCCCATTCACACCTGTAAAAGATCCTCCGCGTCTATGCCATGGCACCGCCTATCGTAGCAGTAAACACTTAGCTCGACGCCTGCCGCCGCCACCAGGCTGCCGGCAAAGCCCACCGCATTTTGCCACTTCTGCTTGCCACCGCCTATCCCCATCGACTTTCTCGACGCTGCTCGTGGTCGACCCAGCTCCGCTCGGTTGGGGAATCTGCCGTACTGAGGATTCTTTCTCATGGACGGCAAGGTAACTGATTTAATGAGATATTATCTCATCTCTTATCCCAGTTCATCTGCCTCCTTTAATAACCCGGCAGGAATCACCGTGATATCATTTTTATTCAAGCTAATTTGAAGGTTTTCTTTCATTCATAGAATGTACAGTGCGCCGACACATCAGGACATTGTGACCTCCACCAGAGATTCCACCTCACCGTACCAGATCACTTGAGGATGCCCGCGGTATGTTCAATCTCACCCTGAACCGGTTGGCATAGCGTACTTTCCTGAACATATTCTAAATATTGCTACATTTGGATAAAAGGTGCCACATGCACCATATACGTCAAAGGGGATTTTTCCCCTCTTCTTTCTACATTAGCCAAATTAATGATGTATTGTTCTTTCGATTACTCTCATATTTGCATGACATCATGTTTACCCTATATGTTTAATTATAGAATTTTGTCCTTCGATTTCAATTGTTGTATAGTTCTTTCAATTTGGGCCCATATTTGCATGTTACCATATTTTCTTTGACAATCCTACCATTTTCTGCTGCGCATCCCTTGCTATGCAACAGATTATGTAGTGCACAATCTTTCCCTTTACATAGATCAAGAATGCATGGATGTCATACTGCACACAAACCATGGATTTACAATTGTTGCTACTGTAAGACTTGATGAACGTGGTGACTCCTATTTTGGCACTGGCTTTTGGAAAGAAATTTCTAAGTTTTATGTACTGAAAGCTGGCACTAAAATTGCACTGCACATAAAAGGGCCTGGTCATGAGATATATGCTAACTTCCCTGACAAAATCATCCGTCCAGACTTTGTTCGAAGTAAGTTTTCTTTTCAGCTAACTGCACGTTGACTTACCCAGCAATGTCAAATTAATTGTGTAGTATTTAACCAACCAATTGTTATTCCCTTTTCTTACTATATTCCTACCTAATAACTTTTAGTTACCAATACACTTTTCTATTGCCCTGTTTTAACTAAATATTCCCTGTACTCCCATTTTTATCAGAAAGTGCCGCTGACAAGGACACTCCAGAGGTGGAGAACGGGGCTGGCAACAAGCGGAGGCGGGGCGAGCTAGAACCGCAAGCGACTCCAGCAGGCCTAGACTTCATCAGCAGCCTCCCCGATGATATGTTGACAGTCATCATCTCCCTCCTCCCAATCAAATATGGGGCATGGACAACTGTCCTTTCCCGGCGGTGGCACCCCCTATGGAACTCCAGCCCTCTCGACCTCATCGACACCCACGAGCTCTGCCATGGCTATCGCAAAAGCTTGGATGCGTTCTCCAAGATCCTCGGCAGTCACCTTGGCCCAACCAGAGGCCTTAGAATGGGCAAGTTCCGTTCCAACGGCAAGGACCGAGCCAAGCTTGACGACTGGTTGTGATCCCCCGCCCTAGATCAGCTCGAGGAGCTCACGTTTGATGATGGGCATATGCGGTCGCTGCCAATGTCCGCACTGCGCCTCGCGCCCACGCTGCACGTCGCCTGATACGTCTCCAACGTATCTATAATTTTTGATTGCTCCATGCTATATTATCTTCTGTTTTGGACATTAGTGGGCTTTATTATTCACTTTTATATTATTTTTGGGACTAACCTATTAACCGGAGGCCCAGCCCAGAATTGCTGTTTTTTGCCTATTTCAGAGTTTCGCAGAAAAAGAATATCAAACGGAGTCCAAACGGAATGAAACCTTCGGGAACGTGATTTTTGGAACGAACATGATCCAGGAGACTTGGACCCTAAGTCAAGGAAGCTTCCAGGAAGCCACGAGGTAGGGGGGCGCGCCTACCCCCCAGGCGCGCCCTCCACCCTCGTGGGCCCCACGTTGCTCCACCGACGTACTCCTTCCTCCTATATATACCTACGTACCCCCAAACGATCAGATACGGAGCCAAAAACCTAATTCCACCGCCGCAACCTTCTGTACCCACGAGATCCCATCTTGGGGCCTGTTCCAGAGCTCCGCCGGAGGGGGCATCGATCACGGAGGGCTTCTACATCAACACCATAGCCTCTCCGATGAAGTGTGAGAAGTTTACCTTAGACCTTCGGGTCCATAGTTATTAGCTAGATGGCTTCTTCTCTCTTTTTGGATCCCAATACAATGTTCTCCCCCTCTCTCGTGGAGATCTATTCGATGTAATGTTCTTTTGCGGTGTGTTTGTTGAGATCGATGAATTGTGGGTTTATGATCAAGTTTATCTATGAACAATATTTGAATCTTCTCTGAATACTTTTATGTATGATTGGTTATCTTTGCAAGTCTCTTCGAATTATCAGTTTGGTTTGGCCTAATAGATTGATCTTTCTTGCAATGGGAGAAGTGCTTAGCTTTGGGTTCAATCTTGCGGTGTCCTTTCCCAGTGACAGTAGGGGCAGCAAGGCACGTATTGTATTGTTGCCATCGAGGATAACAAGATGGGGTTTTTATCATATTGCATGAATTTATCCCTCTACATCATGTCATCTTGCTTAAGGCGTTACTCTGTTCTTATGAACTTAATACTCTAGATGCATGCTGGATAGCGGTCGATGTGTGGAGTAATAGTAGTAGATGCAGGCAGGAGCCGGTCTACTTGTCTCGGACGTGATGCCTATATACATGAACATACCTAGATATTCTCATAACTATGCTCAATTCTGTCAATTGCTCAACAGTAATTCGTTCACCCACCGTAAAATACTTATGCTCTTGAGATAAGCCACTAGTGAAACCTATGGCCCCCGGGTCTATCTTCATCATATTAATCTTCCAACACTTAGTTATTTCCATTGCTTTTTACTTTGCTTTTATTTTACTTTGCATCTTTATCATAAAAATACCAAAAATATTATCCTATCATATCTATCAGATCTCACTCTCGTAAGTGACCGTGTAGGGATTGACAACCCCTTATCGCGTTGGTTGCGAGGATTTATTTGTTTGTGTAGGTGCGAGGGACTTGCGTGTAGCCTCCTACTGGATTGATACCTTGGTTCTCAAAAACTGAGGGAAATACTTACGCTACTTTGCTGCATCACCCTTTCCTCTTCAAGGGAAAACCAACGCAGTGCTCAAGAGGTAGCAAGAAGGATTTCTGGCGCCGTTGCCGGGGAGGTCTACGCAAAAGTCAACATACCAAGTACCCATCGCAAACCCTTATCTTCCGCATTACATTATTTGCCATTTGCCTCTCGTTTTCCTCTCCCCCACTTCACCCTTGCCGTTTTATTCTCCCTCTCTTTTTCGTTTGCCTTTTTTTTCGCTTGCTTTTTGTTTGCTCGTGTGTTGGATTGCTTGTTTGTCATGATGGCTCAAGATAATACCAAATTATGTGACTTTACCAATACCAACAATAATGATTTCCTTAGCACTCCGATTGCTCCTCTTACCGATACTGAATCTTGTGAAATCAATGGTGCTTTGTTGAATCTTGTCATGAAAGATCAATTCGCCGGCCTTCCTAGTGAAGATGCCGCTACTCATCTAAATAGCTTCGTTGACTTGTGTGATATGCAAAAGAAGAAAGATGTGGACAATGATATTGTTAAGTTGAAGCTATTTCCTTTTTCGCTTAGAGATCGTGCTAAAGCTTGGTTTTCGTCTTTGCCTAAAAGTAGTATTGATTCTTGAAATAAGTGCAAAGATGCTTTTATCTCCAAGTATTTTCCTCCCGCTAAGGTCATCTCTCTTAGAAACGATATTATGAGTTTCAAGCAACTTGATCATGAACATGTTGCACAAGCTTGGGAGAGGATGAAATTAATGATACGTAATTTCCCTACTCATGGTTTGAATTTGTGGATGATAATACAAAATTTTTATGCCGGATTGAATTTTGCTTCTGGAAATCTTTTAGATTCGGCCGCGGGACGCACTTTTATGGAAATCACTTTAGGAGAAGCTAGTAAACTCCTAGATAATATTATGGTTAATTATTCTCAATGGCACACTGAAAGATCTACTAATAAAAAAGTGCATGCGATAGAAGAAATTAATGTTTTGAGTGGAAAGATGGATGAACTTATGAAATTATTTGCTACTAAGAGTGTTTCTTCTGATCCTAATGATATGCCTTTTGTCTAATTTGATTGAGAATAATAATGAATCTATGGATGTAAATTTTGTTGGTAGGAATAATTTTGGTAACAACGCGTATAGAGGAAACTTTAATCATAGTCCTTATCCTAGCAATTCCTCTAATAATTATGGTAATTCCTACAACAATTATTATGGAAATTTTAATAAGATGCCCTCTGAATTTGAGACTAGTTTTAAAGAGTTTATGAATTCACAAAAGAATTTCAATGCTTTGCTTGAAGAGAAATTGCTTAAAGTTGATGAATTGGCTAGGAACGTTGATAGAATTTCTCTTGATGTTGATTGTTCAAAACTTACATCTATTCCTCCTAAGCATGATATCAATGAGTCTCTCAAATCCATGAGATTTCCATTGATGAGTGCAAAGAAAGAACCGCTAGGATGCGTGCTAAGAAAGATTGCTTTTTGAAAGCGTGTTCTTCTAATTTTTATGAAAACAAAGATGAAGATCTAAAAGTTATTGATGTGTCCCCTATTAAATCTTTGTTTTGCAATACGAATCTTGATAATGATGGGACTGAATATGATCCACCTTTACCTAGAAGGCGTTCCAAATATTCGGAGTTTTTAGATCTTGATGCTAAAATTGATAAAAGTGGGATTGAAGAGAACAAAACCCTAGATATTAATAAACCCACTATTTTGGATTTCAAGGAATTTAATTATGATAATTGCTCTTTGATAGATTGTATTTCCTTGTTGCAATCCGTGCTAAATTCTCCTCGTGCTTATAGTCAAAATAAAGCTTTTACCAAACATATCGTTGATGCTTTGATGCAATCTCCTGAAGAAAAGCTTGAGTTGGAAGTTTCTATCCCTAGAAAACTAAATGATGAGTGGGAACCTACTATTAAAATTAAGATTAAAGATCATGAATGCTATGCTTTCTGTGATTTGGGTGCTAGTGTTTCCACTATTCCCAAAACTTTGTGCGATTTGTTAGGTTTCCGTGATTTTGATGATTGCTCTTTAAATTTGCACCTTGCAGATTCCACCATTAAGAAACCTATGGGAAGAATTAATGATGTTCTTATTGTTGCAAATAGGAACTATGTGCCCGTAGATTTTATTGTTCTTGATATAGATTGCAATCCTTCATGTCCTATTATTCTTGGTAGACCTTTCCTTAGAACGATTGGTGCAATTATTGATATGAAGGAAGGGAATATTAGATTCCAATTTGCATAGCCTCCTCAGAACGTCAAGCAGCTTCGAAGCTTCCTCGGGCTTGCAAGCTATTGTAGAAGATTCATGCAGAACTTCTCCAAAATTGGCAAGCCTCTGTCTAATCTCCTCCAGAAGAATGTCAAATATTTTTGGACTCCTAAGTGTGATGTTGCTTTGAAGACACTCAAAGAGAAGCTTGTCTCGGCACCAGTCCTTACTCCCCCCGATGAATCCAAACCCTTCCAAGTATTCTGTGATGCCTCATTGCAAGGTCTTTGTGATGTTCTTAGGCAAGACAAGAAATTGTGGCTTACACTTCTTGGCAGTTGAAGCCAAATGAGAAGAACTACCCCACTCATGATCTTGAGTTGGCGGCAGTTGTCCATGCTTTGATCACCTAGAGACATCTATTTTTGGGCAGACAAGTTGAAGTCTATACCGATCACAAGAGCTTGAAATATATCTTCACTCAGCCCAACCTCAATCTCAGGCAAACTCATTGGGTCGAGATGATTCAATAGTACGACCCAAGCATTGAGTACACTCCAGGCAAAGCCAATGTCATTGCAGATGCTTTGTGCAGAAAGGCATATTGCAACAACTTAATTCTCAAGCCATTCTAGCCTGATCTTTGTGAAGCATTCCAGAAGCTCAACCTTCAAGTTGTTCTTCGTGGCTTTCTTGCCAACCTTCAAATCACTCCAACTTTGGAGGATCATATTCCTGAAGCACAACTCCTTGATACTATGGTGAAGAAGGTGAAATATGGTGTTGCCAAGGGCATGTCCAAATACAGTGCTATCACATTCATGACTGCTACTTCTTGAGCTTGTGTTGGTTTTTCCCTTGAAGAGGAAAGGGTGATGCAGCAAAGTAGAGTAAATATTTCCCTCAGTTTGAGAACCAAGGTATCAATCCAGTAGGAGAGAACGCTCAAGTCACCGAATACCTGCACAAACAATCAAACAACTTGCACCCAATGCGATAAAGGGGTTGTCAATCCCTTCACGGTTACTTGCAAAAGTGAGATCTGATAGAGATAGATAAACGGTGAAGTAAATATTTTTGGTATTTTTGGTTTATAGATCGGAAAGTAAAATATTGCAAAAAGAGTAAATCGGAAACTAATATTATAGATCGAAAACTTATATGATGGAAAATAGACCCGGGGGCCATAGGTTTCACTAGAGGCTTCTCTCAACATAGTAAATATTACGGTGGGTGAACAAATTACTGCCGAGCAATTGGTAGAAAAGCGCAAGTTATGATGATATCTAAGGCAATGATCAAGAATATAGGCATCACGTCTGTCTCAAGTAGACCGAAATGATTCTGCATCTACTACTATTACTCCACACATCGATCGCTATCCAGCATGCATCTAGAATATAAAGTTCATAAAGAACGGAGTAACACATTAAGCTAGATGACATGCTGTAGAGAAATTAACTCAAGCACTATGATGAAAACCCCATCTTTTTATCCTCGATGGCAACAATACAATACGTGCCTTGCTGCCCCTACTGTCACTGGGAAAGGACACCGCAAGATTGAACCCAAAGCTAAGCACTTCTCCCATTGCAAGAAAAACTGATCTAGTTGGCCAAACCAGATTGATAGTTCAAAGAGAATTACAAAGATATCAAATCATGCATAAAAGAATTCAGAGGAGATTCAAATAATATTCATAGATAAGCTGATCATAAATCCACAATTCATCAGATCTCGGCAAACACACCGCAAAAAAGTATTACATCGAATAGATCTCCAAGAACATCGAGGAGAACATGGTATTGCGAATCAAAGAGAGAGAAGAAGCCATCTAGCTACTAGCTATGGACCCGTAGGTCTGTGGTAAACTACTCACACTTCATTGGAAGGGCAATGGTGTTGATGTAGAAGCCATCCATGATCGAATCCCCCTCCGGAAGGACGCCGGAAAAGACCCTAGATGGGATCTCACGGGTACAAAAGGTTGCGGCGGTGGAAAAGTGTTTTTGTGGCTCTCTCTGTTGGTTTGGGGATATATGAGAATATATAGGTGAAGAAACTAGGTCAGGGGGTACACAAGGGGCCCACAAGGGTGGGGGCGCGCCCTCCATCCTTGTGGCCACCTCGTGGCTTCCCTGACTTGCACTCCAAGTCCCCTGGGTGTCTTCTGGTCCAAGAAAAATCATCGCGAAAGTTTTATTCCGGTTGGACTCTGTTTGGTATTCCTTTTCTGCGAACTCAAAAACAAGGAAAAAACAAGAACTGGCACTAGGCTCTAGGTTAATAGGTTAGTCCCAAAAGTAATATAAAATAGCATAATAATGCATATAAAACATCCAAAATAGATAATATAATAGCATGGAACAATAAAAAATTATAGATACGTTGGAGACGTATTAAGCATCCCCAAGCTTAATTCCTGCTCGTCCTCGAGTAGGTAAATGATAAAATTAGAATTTCTGATTTGGAATGCTACCTAACATATTTATCCGTGTAATATCTTTATTGTGGCATGAATGTTCAGATCCGTATGATTCAAAACTAAAGTTTAATATTGACATGAAAATAGTAATACTTCAAGCATTATAACAAGGCAATTATGTCTTCTCAAAATAACATCGCCAAACAGAGCTTATCCCTACAAAATCATATAATCTGGCTATACTCCATCTTCATCGCACAAAATATTTAAATCATGCACAACCCTGATGACAAGCCAAGAAATTGTTTCATACTTTTGATGTTCTCAAACTTTTTCAACTTTCACGCAATACATGAGCATGAGCCATGGACATAGCACTATAGGTGGAATAGACGGTGGTTGTGGAGAAGACAAAAGGAAGGACATAGTATCACATCAACTAGGAGTATCAACGGCTATGGAGATGCCCATCAATATATATCAATGTGAGTGAGTAGGGATTGCCATGCAACGGATGCACTACAGCTATAAGCTTATGAAAGCTCAAAAAGAAACTAAGTGGGTGTGCATCCAACTTGCTCGCTCACGAAGACCTAGGGCAATTTGAGGAAGCCCATCATTGGAATATACAAGCCAAGTTCTATCATGAAAATTCCCACTAGTATATGAAAGTGACAATATAGGAGACTCTCTATCATGAAGATCATGGTGCTACTTTGAAGCACAAGTGTGGTAAAAGGAAAGTAGCATTGCCCCATCTCTCTTTTCTCTCATTTTTTATTTGGGCCTTCTCTCATTTTTTGGTCCTCTTTTTTTTCGTCCGGAGTCTCATCCCGACTTGTGGGGGAATCATAGTCTCCATCATCCTTTCCTCACATGGGACAATGCTCTAATAATGAATATCATCACACTTTTATTTACTTACAACTCAAGAATTACAACTCGATACTTAGAACAAAATATGACTCTATGTGAATGCCTCGGCGGTGTACCGGGATGGGCAATGAATCAAGTGTGACATGTATGAAAGAATTATGAACGGTGGCTTTGCCACAAATACGATGTCAACTACATGATCATGCAAAGCAATATGACAATGATGGAGTGTGTCATAATAAACGGAACGGTGGGAAGTTGCATGGCAATATATCTCGGAATGGCTATGGAAATGCCATAATAGGTAGGTATGGTGGCTATTTTGAGGAAGGTATAAGGTGGGTTTATGGTACCGGCGAAAGTTGCGCGGTACTAGAGAGGCTAGCAATGGTGGAAGGGTGAGAGAGCGTGTAATCCATGAAATCAACATTAGTCATAAAGAACTCACATACTTATTGCAAAAATCTATTAGTTATCGGAACGAAGTAGTACGTGCATGATCCTAGGGGGATAGATTGGTAGGAAAAGACCATCGCTCGTCCTCGACCGCCACTCATAAGGAAGAATTCAACAAATAAATCATGCTCCGACTTCATCACATAACCGTTCACCATACGTGCATGCTACGGGAATCACAAACTTTAACACAAGTATTTCTCAAATTCAAAATTACTTACTAGCATGAATCTAATATCACCATCTTTATATCTCAAAACAATCATAAGGAATCAAACTTCTCATAGTATTCAATGCACTTTATATGAAAAGTTTTTATTATATCCCTCTTGAATGCCTATAATATTAGGACTAAATTTATAACCAAAGCAAATTGCCATGCTGTTTAAAGACTCTCAAAATAATATAAGTGAAGCATGAGAGTTCATAAGTTTCTATAAAATAAAGCCACCGCCGTGCTCTAAAAAGATATAAGTGAAGCACTAGAGCAAAATTGCCTCGCTCAAAAGATATAAGTGAAGCACATAGAGTATTCTAATAAATCACGATTCATGCGTGTCTCTCTCAAAATGTGCGTACAGCAAGGATGATTGTGGCAACTAAAAATCAAATATTCAAATCATACAAGACGCTCCAAGCAAAACACATATCATGTGGTGAATAAAAATATTGCCTCAAGTAAAGTTACCGATAGACGAAGACGAAAGAGGGGATGCCTTCCGGGGCATCCCCAAGCTTAGGCTCTTGGTTGTCCTTGAATATTACCTTGGGGTGCCTTGGGAATCCCCAAGCTTAGGCTCTTGCCACTCCTTATTCCATAGTCCATCAAATCCTTACCCAAAACTTGAAAACTTCACAACACAAAACTCAACAGAAAATCTTTTAAGCTCCTTTAGTATAAGAAAATAAATCACCACTTTTGGTACTGTTGTGAACTCATTCTTCATTTATATTGGTGTAATATCTACTGTATTCCAACTTTTTCATGGTTCATACCCCCCGATACTAGCCATATATTCATCAAAATAAGTAAACAACACATAGAAAACAGAATCTGTCAAAAACAGAACAATCTGTAACAATCTGGATATTTCGAGTACTTATGTAAGTCCAAGAATTCTGAAAACTTAGGACAACCTAAGAAATTTGTTTATTAATATTCTGCAAAAAGAATCAATATTTTATCACGCTTCTGTTAAAAATGAGAATTGTTTTCCTGAGCGCAAAAGTTTCTGTTTTTCAGCAAGATCAAATCAACTATCACTGTAAGCTATTGTTTAACGCCCTTAGATAGGTATAAAACACGAATAGATCTAGGTATTGTCATCTTTGGCATGCAATCCATTAGTGGCTCTCATAATAGATTCATAAGGAAATTTAATTTTCTTTCTAGGAAAGTGTTCCATGCCCTTCCTTAACGGAAATTGAAATCTAATGTTTCCTTCTTTCATATTAATAATTGCACAAATCGTTCTAAGGAAAGGTCTACCAAGAATAATAGGACATGTAGGATTGCAATCTATATCAAGAACAATGAAATCTAAGGGCACATAATTCCTATTTGCAACAATAAGAACATCATTAATCCTTCCCATAGCTTTCTTAATAGTGGAATCCGCAAGATGCAAATTTAAAAAACAATCGTCAAATTCACGGAAACCTAAGACATCCCATAAAGTTTTTGGAATCGTGGAAACGCTAGCACCCAAATCACACAAAGCATGGCACTCATAATCTTTAATCTTAATCTTAATAGTAGGTTCCCACTCATCATAAAGTTTTCTAGGGATAGAAACTTCCAATTCAAGCTTTTATTCAAAAGATTGCATCATAACATCAACGATATGTTTAGTAAAAGTTTATTTTGATTATAAGCATGAGGAGAATTCAACATGGATTGCAACAAGGAAATACAATCTATTAAAGAAAAATAATCATAATTAAATTTCATGAAATCCAAAAGAGTGGGTTCATTCCTACTTAAAGTTTTGACCTCTCCAATCCCACGTTTATCAATCTTTGCATCAAGATCTAAAAACTCTGAATCATTGGGACGCCTTTTAGGTAAAGTTGACTCATATCCAGTCCCATCTTTATCAAGATTTATATTGGAAAACAAAGATTCAATAGGAGTCACATCAATCACTTTAAGATCTTCATCATTATTTTCACGGAAAAGAACATGTTTTTACAAACCAATCTTTTTTAGCACGCATCTTAGCGGTTCTTTCTTTGCACTCATCAATGGAAATTCTCATAGCTTTGAGAGACTCATTTATATCATGCTTGGGTGGAATAGATCTAAGTTTCCAAGAATCAACATCAAGAGAAATTCTATCCATGTTCCTAGCCAAATCATCAATCTTAAGCAATTTTTCTTCAATCAAAGCATTGAAATTCTTTTGCGGACTCATAAATTCTTTAACTCAGAAGGCATCTTATTATAATTTCCATAAGAATTGTTGTAGGAATTACCATAATTATTAGAGGACTTACTAGGAACGACCTAGGATTAAAATTACCTCTATACTCGTTATTACCAAAATTGTTCCTACCAACAAAATTCACATCCATAGATTCATTATTATTCATAATCAAAGTAGACAAAGGCATATCATTAGGATCAATAGAAGCACTCTTGCTAGCAAATAATTTCATAAGCTCATCCATCTTTCCACTCAAAACATTAATCTCTTCAATCGCATGCACTTTTTTACTAGTGGAAGATCTTTTGGTATGCCATTGAGAATAATTAACCATAATATTATCTAGGAGTTTAGTAGCTTATCCTCAAGTAATTTCAATAAAAGTACCTCCCGCGGCCGAATCTAAAAGATTTCTAGAAGCAAAATTCAATCCGGCATAAAAAATTGTATAATCATCCACAAATTCAAACCATGAGTAGGGCAATTTCATATCATCAATTTCATCCTCTCCCAAGATTGCACAACATGTTCAAGATCAAGTTGCTTAAAATTCATAATATCGTTCCTAAGGGAGATGATCTTAGCAGGAGGAAAATACTTGGAAATAAAAGCATCTTTACACTTATTCCACGAATCAATACTATTTTTAGGCAAAGATGAAAACCAAGTTTTTGCACGATCTCGAAGCGAGAACGGAAATAGATTTAATTTAACAATATCATTATACACATATTTTTTTTCTTTTGCATATCACACAAATCAACGAAACTGTTTAGATGGGATGCGTCATCTTCACTAGGAAGGCCGAAAAATTGATCTTCATAACAAGATTCAACAAAGCGGCAATAATTTCACAAGATTCCGCATTAGTAGCGGGAGCAATTGGAGTACTAATAAAATCATTATTATTGGTGTTGGAAAAGTCACACAATTTGGTATTCTCTTGAGCCATCGTCACAAAGCAAGCAATCCAACACACGAGCTCACAAGAAGCAAGCAAAGAAGACGAAGGGAAGAGGGGCAAAGAAAACGCAAATCTTTTCGAAAATCGTTTTAGAAGTGGGGGAGAGGAAAACGAGAGGGGAATGGTGAATCATGTTATCCAAGAGATGAGAGTTTATGATGGGTACTTCATATGTCTTGACTTGGCATAGATCTCTCCGGCAACGGTGCCACAAATTCTTCCTGCTACTTCTTGAGCTTGCGTTGTTTTTTCCCTTGAAGAGGAAAGGGTGATGCAGCAAAGTAGAGTAAGTATTTCCCTCAGTTTGAGAACCAAGGTATCAATCCAGTAGGATACAACACTCAAGTCATTGAATACCTGCACAAACAATCAAACAACTTGCACCCAATGCGATAAAGGGGTTGTCAATCCCTTCACGATTACTTGCAAAAGTGAGATCTGATAGAGATAGATAAACGGTAAAGTAAATATTTTTGGTATTTTTGGTTTATAGATCAGAAAGTAAAAGATTGCAAAACGAGTAAATCGGAAACTAATAGGAAACTTATATGATGGAAAATAGACCCGGGGGCCATAGGTTTCACTAGAGGCTTCCCTCAAGATAGTAAATATTACGGTGGGTGACCAATTACTGCCGAGCAATTGATAGAAAAGCGCAAAGTTATGACGATATCTAAGGCAATGATCATGAATATAGGCATCACGTCCGTGTCAAGTAGACCGAAACGATTCTGCATCTACTACTATCACTCCACACATTGACCGCTATCCAGCATGCATCTAGAGTATTAAGTTCATCAAGAATGGAGTAACGCATTAAGCAAGATGACCTGATGTAGAGGAATTAACTCAAGCAATATGATGAAAACCCCATATTTTTATCCTCGATGCCAACAATACAATACGTGCCTTGCTGCCCCTACTGTCACTGGGAAAGGACACCGCAAGATTGAACCCAAAGCTAAGCACTTCTCCCATTGCAAGAAAAACCAATCTAGTTGGCCAAACCAAATCGATAGTTCAAAGAGAATTACAAAGATAACAAATCATTGATGTCTACTACGCAACCTTCTTCTTGTAGACATTGTTGGGCCTGCAAGTGCAGAGGTTTGTAGGACAGTAGCAAATTTCCCTCAAGTGGATGACCTAAGGTTTATCAATCCGTGGGAGGCGTAGGTTGAAGATGGTCTCTCTCAAGCAACTCTCCAACCAAATAGCAAAGAGTCTCTTGTGTCCCCAACACACCCAATACAATGGTAAATTGTATAGGTGCACTAGTTCAGCGAAGAGATGGTGATACAAGTGCAATATGGATGGTAGATATAGGTTTTTGTAATCTGAAAATATAAAAACAGCAAGGTAACTAATGATAAAAGTGAGCACAAACGGTATTGAAATGCTAGGAAACAAGGCCTAGGGTTCATACTTTCACTAGTGCAAGTTCTCTCAACAATAATAACATAATTGGATCATATAAATATTCCTCAACATGCAACAAAGAGTCACTCCAAAGTCACTAATAGAGGAGAACAAATGAAGAGATTATTGTAGGGTACGAAACCACCTCAAAGTTATTCTTTCGGATCGATCTATTCAAGAGTTCGTACTAGAATAACACCTTAAGAAACAAATCAACCAAAACCCTAATGTCACCTAGATACTCCAATGTCACCTCGAGTATCCGTGGGTATGATTATACAATATGCATCACACAATCTCAGATTCATCTATTCAACCAACGCAAAGAACTTCAAAGAGTGCCCCAAAGTTTCTACCGGAGAGTCAAGACGAAAATGTGTGCCAACCCCTATGCATAAGTTCACAAGGTCACGGAACCCGCAAGTTGATCACCAAAACATACATTAAGTGAATCAATAGAATACCCCATTGTCACCACGGGTATCCCACGCAAGACATACATCAAGTGTTCTCAAATCCTTAAAGACTCAATCCGATAAGATAACTTCAAAGGGAAAACTCAATCCATTACAAGAGAGTGGAGGGGGAGAAACATCATAAGATCCAACTATAATAGCAAAGCTCGCGATACATCAAGATCGTGCCATCTCAAGAACACAAGAGAGAGAGAGATCAAACACATAGCTATTGGTACATACCCTCAGCCCCGAGGGTGAACGACTCCCTCCTCGTCATGGAGACCGCCGGGATGATGAAGAAGGCCACCGGTGAGGGACCCCCCTCCGGTAGGGTGCCGGAACAGGGCCCCGATTGGTTTCTGGTGGCTACAGGGTTTGCGACGGCGGAACTCTCGATCTATTCTGTTCCTCGATGTTTTTAGGGTATATGGACATATATAGGCAAAAGAAGTCAGTCAGGGGAGCCACGAGGGGCCCACGAGGGTGGGGGGCGCGCCCAGGGGGAGGGCGCGCCTCCCTGCCTCGTGGCTTCCTCGAAGCTTCCGCGAGGTCTACTCCAAGTCTCCTGGATTTCTTCCGTTCCAAAAATAACTCTCCCGAAGGTTTCATTCCGTTTGGACTCCGTTTGATATTCCTTTTCTTCGAAACACTGAAATAGGCAAGAAAACAACAATTTGGGCTGGGCCTCCGGTTAATAGGTTAGTCCCAAAAATAATATAAAAGTGTTTAGTAAAGCCCATAAACATCCAAAACAGATAATATAATAGCATGAAATTATAGATACGTTGGAGACGTATCAGCATCCCCAAGCTTAATTCTTGCTCGTCCTCGAGTAGGTAAATGATAAAAGAAATAATTTATGAAGTGTGAATGCTAGCAGGTGCACAAGTTTGATCAATGATAATTTCAATCAACTTTTCTAGCATCTTTATATATCATAACAGTAGCTCAACTCATAAGACTTTTCATGATCAAGTAACAAACTATTCACATGTTAAAGTATAGATCAGAAACTTTCTTGAAAACTAACAAACCGTGTTATTAGTCATCAAACAATTACAATTCATCTTATTTTCAGGAAGGGTCTATGTTAGAGCTTTGATTCAGCAAACTTCACATACTCAACTATCATTTAATCTTTCACAATTGCTAACACTCACGTGATATTTACGGGTTCAAAGTTTTAATCAGACACAGAGAAAGATAGGGGCTTATAGATTCGCCTCCCAACCTTTTACCTCAAGGGTAATGTTAACAATAATAGTTCATGATGCCTCACATCCAATTGGATATATATATCAGAATCTTTCCAACATAATGTGCTTCCCAAAGGATAAAATGTAAAAAGGAAAGGTGAAGATCACCATGACTCTTGCATAAGGTATAAGACAAGAATAAAAGATAGGCCCTTCACAGAGGGAAGCAGAGCTTGTCATGCGCTTTTATAGTTGGATGCACAAAATCTTAATGCGAAAGAACGTCACTTTATATTACCACTTGTGATAGGGACCTTTATTATGCGGTCCGTCGCTTTTATTGCTTCCACATCACAAGATCGTATAAAGCTTATTTTCTCCACACTAATAGATCATACATATTTAGAGAGCAATCTTTATTGCATGCACTGATGACAACTTACTTGAAGGATCTTACTCAATCCATAGGTAGGTATGGTGGACTCTCATGGCAATACTGGTTTAAGGGATGTTTGGAAGCACAAGTAGTATCTCTACTTGGTGCAAAGAATTTGGCTAGCATGAGGGGGAAAGGCAAGCTCAACATGTTGGATGATCCATGACAATATACTTTATTTCGGATATAAGAAAACATAACCCATTACATTGTCTTCCTTGTCCAACATCAACCTTTTAGAATGTCATATTTTAATGAGTGCTCACAATTACAAAAGATGTCCAAGATAATATATTTATATGTGAAATCTCTCTTCCCTCAATATTTTTTCATGAATTGTTCAAGTGGCCAATACAATGTTTGCTAACCTTCAATAAATTTACCATCTCTACTTCTTATATGTGAAGCCATTACTCCCCATGGGATAAGCATATAAAAAATAATTTCAGATTTATGATATTCAAACGTTCAACTATTTACTCATAGGATATAAGTGAAGCACACGAGTAAATGACAAACTACTCCAAAACGATATAAGTGAAGATCGATGAGTAGTTAAATAATTATTTAGCTATGTGAAGACTCTCCCATTTAATAATTTCAGATCTTGATACTTTATTCAAACAGCAAGCAAAACAAAATAAAATGACATTCTAAGAATAGCAAACATCACGTGAAGAAGCAAAAACTTATGATCAACCGATACTAACTGATAGTTGTCGAAGAAGAAAGGTGGGATGCCAACCGGGGCATCCCCAAGCTTAGACGCTTGAGACTTCTTGAAATATTATCTTGGGATGCCTTGGGCATCCCCAAGCTTGAGAATTTGTGTCTCCTTAATTCCTCTCATATCACGGTCGCCCTAAATCTCAAAAGCTTCATCCACACAAAACTCAACAAGGACTCGTGAGATAAGTTAGTATAAACCAATGCAAAAACCTTATCATACTCTACTGTAGAAAATCACTAAAATTATTATTCAACATTGCATACTAAATACCTCTTCATATTTAATAGTCCTATCCTCTAATAGGATCATTAAAGAAGCAAACATATGCAAACATAACAGCAATCTGCCTAAACAGGACAGTCTGTAAAGAATGCAGCAAGATCCATACTTACCTAGCTCCAAAAATTATCAAAGAAAATTCCCACTGTAGTAAATTTATCAGATCTTATTATGAAAAAGGTTTCAACATTTTAGCACATTCTGACTTTTCTAGGGAATTTTTGCAACAGCAGTAAACTTTCTGTTTTCAAACAGCAACATGTAGACTTGTAAAATAGGCATAGTAAAGGCTATCAATGCCACTTTTATTGAAATAAAAGATGCAAAACATTGTTCTAAATAACAGCAAGCAAATTCTAACAAAATAAATTGACGCTCCAAGCAAAACACATATCATGTGGTGAATAAAAATATAGCTCCAAGTAAGTTACCGATGAACGAAGACGAAAGAGGGGATGCCTTCCGAGGCATCCCCAAGCTTAGGCTCTTGGTTGTCCCTGAATATTACCTTGGGATGCCTTGGGCATCCCCAAGCTTAGGCTCTTGCCACTCCTTATTCCATAGTCCATCGAATCTTTACCCAAAACTTGAAAACTTCACAACACAAAACTTAACAGGAAACTCGTAAGCTCCGTTAGTATAAGAAAATAAATCACCACTTAGGTACTGTTGTGAACTCATTCTAAATTCATATTGGTGTAAGATCTACTGTATTCCAACTTCTCTATGGTTCATACCCTCCGATACTACTCATAGATTCATCAAAATAAGCAAACAACACATAGAAAACAGAATCTGTCAAAAACAGAACAGTCTGTAATAATCTGTATCAAACGTATACTTCTGGAACTCCAAAAATTCTAAAATAAATTGCTGGACCTGGGGAATTTGTCTATTAATCATCTTCAAAAAGAATCAACCTAAAATAACTCTTCAGTAAAAAATGGAAGCACATCTCGTGAGCGCTAAAGTTTCTGTTTTTTACAGCATGATCATAAAGACTTCACCCAAGTATTCCCAAAGGTTCTACTTGGCACAAACACTAATTAAAACAGAAAAACACATCTAAACAGAGGCTAGATGAATTATTTATTACTAAACAGGAGCAAAAAGCAAGGAACAAAAATAAAATTGGGTCGTCTCCCAACAAGCGCTAACGTTTAACGCCCCTAGCTAGGCATGATGATTCAATGATGCTCACATAAAAGATAAGGATTGAAACATAACGGGAGCATCATGAAGAATATGACTAGCACATTTAAGTCTAACCTACTTCCTATGCATAGGGATTCTGTGAGCAAACAACTTATGGGAACAATAATCAACTAGCATAGGAAGGCAAAACAAGCATAACTTCAAAACTTTAAACACATAGAGAGGAAACTTGATATTATTGCAATTCCTACAAGCATATATTCCTCCCTCATAATAATTTTCAGTAGCATCATGAATGAATTCAACAATATAACCAGCACCTAAAGCATTCTTTTCATGATCTACAAGCATAGAATTTTTATTACTCTCCACATAAGCAAATTTCTTCTCACGAATAATAGTGGGAGCAAACTCAACAAAATAATTATCATGTGAGGCATAATCCAATTGAAAACTAAAATCATGATGACAAGTTTCATGGTTATCACTATTCTTAATAGCATACAAGTCATCACTATAATCATCATAGATAGCAACTTTGTTCTCATAATCAATTGGAACCTCTTCCGAAATAGTGGATTCACCACTAAATAAAGTCATGACCTCTCCAAATCCACTTTCATAATTATCACAATAATATTCAACATCCTCCAAAATAGTGGGATCATTACTTCCTAAAGTTGACATTCTTCCAAACCCACTTTCATCAATATAATCATCATAAATAGGAGGCATGCTTTCATCATAATAAATATTCTCATCAAAACTTGGAGGACTAAACATATCATCTTCCTGAAACATAGCATCCCCAAGCTTGTGGCTTTGCATATCATTAGCATCATGGGTATTCAAAGAATTCATACTAACAACATTGCAAACATGCCCATCATTCAAAGATTTAGTGCCAAACATTTTATAGACTTCTTCTTCTAGCACTTGAGCACAATTTTCCTTTCCATCATTCTCACGAAAGATATTAAAAGATGAAGCGTATGAGGTAAACTCAATTCCATTTTTTTGTAGTTTTCTTTTATAAACTAAACTAGTGACAAAACAAGAAACTAAAAGATTCGATTGCAGGATCTAAAGATATACCTTCAAGCACTCACCTCCCCGGCAACGGCGCCAGAAAAAAGCTTGATGTCTACTATGCAACCTTCTTCTTGTAGACGTTGTTGGGCCTCCAAGTGCAGAGGTTTGTAGGACAGTAGAAAATTTCCCTCAAGTGGATGACCTAAGGTTTATCAATCCGTGGGAGGCGTAGGTTCAAGATGGTCTCTCTTGAGCAACCCTGCAACCAAATAGCAAAGAGTCTCTTGTGTCCCCAACACACCCAATACAATGGTAATTGTATAGGTGCACTAGTTCGACGAAGAGATGGTGATTGCAATATGGATGGTAGATATAGGTTTTTGTAATCTGAAAATATAAAAACAGCAAGGTAACTAATGATAAAAGTGAGCACAAACGGTATTGCAATGCTAGGAAACAAGGCCTAGGGTTCATACTTTCACTAGTGCAAGTTCTCTCAACAATAATAACATAATTGGGTCATATAAATATCCCTCAACATGCAACAAAGAGTCACTCCAAAGTCACTAATAGAGGAGAACAAATGAAGAGATTATTGTAGGGTATGAAACCACCTCAAAGTTATTCTTTCGGATCAATCTATTCAAGAGTTCGTACTAGAATAACACCTTAAGACACAAATCAACCAAAACCCTGATGTCACCTAGATACTCCAATGTCACCTCGAGTATGCGTGGGTATGATGATACGATATGCATCACACAATCTCAGATTCATCTATTCAACCAACACAAAGAACTTCAAAGAGTGCCCCAAAGTTTCTACCGGAGAGTCAAGACGAAAACGTGTGCCAACCCCTATGCATAAGTTCACAAGGTCACGGAACCCGCAAGTTGATCACCAAAACATACATCAAGTGAATCAATAGAATACCCCATTGTCACCACGGGTATCCCACACAAGACATACATCAAGTGTTCTCAA
Source organism: Aegilops tauschii subsp. strangulata (assembly GCF_002575655.3). Classification (NCBI taxonomy): domain Eukaryota; kingdom Viridiplantae; phylum Streptophyta; class Magnoliopsida; order Poales; family Poaceae; genus Aegilops; species Aegilops tauschii. The sequence continues at coordinate 329,165,636 of NC_053041.3, forward strand.
ATCCTTAAAGACTCAATCCGATAAGATAACTTCAATGGGAAAACTCAATCCATTACAAGAGAGTAGAGGGGGAGAAACATCATAAGATCCAACTATAATTGCAAAGCTCGCGATACATCAAGATCGTGCCATATCAAGAACACGAGAGAGAGAGAGATCAAACACATAGCTACTGGTACATACCCTCAGCCCCGAGGGTGAACTACTCCCTCCTCGTCATGGAGAGCGTCGGGATGATGAAGAAGGCCAGCGGTGAGGGACCCCCCCCTCCGGCAGGGTGCCGGAACAGTGTCCCAATTGGTTTTTGGTGGCTACAAAGGCTTGCGGCGGCGGAACTCCCGATCTATTCTGTTCCTCGATGTTTTTAGGGTACATGGACATATATAGGCGAAAGAAGTCGGTCAGGGGAGCCACGAGGGGCCCACGAGGGTGGGGGCGCACCCAGGGGGGTAGGGCGCGCCTCCCTGCATCGTGGCTTCCTCGAAGCTTCCCTGACGTCTACTCCAAGTCTCCTGGTGCTTCCGTTCCAAAAATAACTCTCCCTAAGGTTTCATTCCGTTTGGACTCCATTTGATATTCATTTTCTTCGAAACACTGAAATAGGCAAGAAAACAACAATTTGGGTTGGGCCTCCGGTTAATAGGTTAGTCCCAAAAATAATATAAAAGTGTTTAGTAAATCCCATAAACATCCAAAACAGATAATATAATAGCATGAATACTTCATAAATTATAGATACGTTGGAGATGTATCAATCATGCATAAAAGAATTCAGAGATTCAAATAATATTCATAGATAAGCTGATCATAAATCCACAATTCATTGGATCTTGGCAAACACACCACAAAAAAGTATTACATCAAATAGATCTCCAAGAACATCGAGGAGAACATGGTATTGAGAATCAAAGAGAGAGAAAAAGCCATCTAGCTACTAGCTATGGACTCATAGGTCTGTGTTAAACTACTCACGCTTCATCGGAAGGGCAATGGTGTTGATGTAGAAGCCCTCCATGATCGAATCCCCATCCGGCAGAGCGCCGGAAAAGCCCCCTAGATGGGATCTCACGGGTACAGAATGTTGCGGCGGTGGAAAAGTGTTTTTGTGGCTCTCTCTGTTGGTTTGAGGATATATGAGAATATATAGGCTAAGAAACTAGTTCAGGGGGTACACGAGGGGCCCACAAGGGTGGGGGCGCGCCCTACGCCCCTGGGCGCGCCCTCCGTCCTTGTGGCCGCCTCATGGCTTCCCTTACTTGCACTCCAAGTCCCCTGGGTGTCTTCTGTTCCAAGAAAAATCATCGCGAAAGATTTATTCCGTTTGGACTCTGTTTGGTATTCCTTTTCTACGAAACTCAAAAACAAGGAAAAACAGGAACTGGCACTAGGCTCTAGGTTAATAGGTTAGCCCCAAAAATAATATAAAAATAGCATAATAATGCATATAAAACATCCAAAACAGATAATATAATAGCATGGAAGAATCAAAAATTATAGATACGTTGGAGACGTATCAATGACAGAGACACATTGTTCTTTGAGGACCGGATTGTGGTTCCAAAACGTGATCTCAGGAAGGTCATAATGAATGAAGCTCATAATTCCCTCCTCTTGGTACATCCAAGCAGTTCCAAGATGTACCACGACCTCAAGCTGTCGTACCGATGGACTCGCATGAAGCGGGAGATTGCCAAATTTGTGAATGAGTGTGATGTTTGTCGCAGAGTGAAAGCAGAACATCAATGTCTAGCAGGACTTCTCCAACACCTACCTATTCCCGAGAGGAAATTCGATCATATCGAAATGGACATTGTCACCGGCTTCCCCAAGTCTAAGAGAGGGAATGATGTTATCTTTGTTGTCATTGACAAACTCACAAAAGTGGCTCATTTCCTTCCAGTCAAAGAATATATCACCGCGGCTCAGTTGGCAGAGCTATACACCTCCAAAATAGTGTCGTTGCATGGGATTCCTTAGTTGATCTCCTCAGACCATGGAAGTATCTTCACTTCCAAGTTTTGAGACTCCTTCCAGAAGGCCATGGGCACCAACATTCGTTTCAGCATTGCCTTTCGCCCTCAAACAAGTGGCCAAGTTGAGAGAGTCAATCAAATCCTTGAAGACATGCTGAGAATGTGCGTCATCTCTTTCAGCATGAACTGGGAAGATTGCCTACCTTTTGTCGAGTTCTCCTACAACAACATCTTCCAAGCAAGTTCGGGCTAGACCCCTTTCAAAATTCTATATGGAATGAAGTGTCGTACTCCTCTCAACTAGTCAAAAACCGTTGAACGCCAACTTCTTGGCAATAAATTGATCACAAAAGTTGAAGATATGTGTAGAGTCATCCATGAGAACCTCAAAGCTACGCTATCGCGCCAGAAAAGCTATTACGAAAGCAAGCACCGTGACTTGGCTTTCGAGATTGGAGACCATGTCCATCTCCGAGTCTCTCCCATGAAGGGCACTCAACATTTCGGTATCAAAGGGAAGCTTGCCCCAAGATATGTTGGTCCTTTCAAAATTGTTGGCAAAAGAGGTGACCTTGCCTACCAACTCGAGCTCCCTTCCAACTTCTCAAATGTGCACGATGTGTTTCATGTGTCACAACTTCGCAAGTGCTTCAAGACGCCCGAGCGCACTATCGACTTCGAAGAGATTGATCTTCAAGAAGACTTATCCAATCGTGAGAATCCCGTTGCCATTCTTGAAGAAACCAAGCACAAAACTCGCAACAAGTCTATCAAGTTCCTCAAAGTTAAGTGGTCACATCATTCCGACCGAGAAGCAACTTGGGAACGTGAGGATCATCTCTGTTTTGAATATCTCGATTTCTTTTGTTCCTAGATCTCGGAATGAGATTCTCTTGTAGTGGAGGAGAGTTGTAACACCCAAAGAGTGATGGGTCCCATTTTGTAATATATCCAACCTTGGTTATGATCTAATTCCATGTGGGTTACATCATATTGGCTTCATCTTATTGTTTTGTTGTTTCATTTGTTGCATGCCATTACCATATGAGTGGATTGTTTTATCTTGCAGCATATTATTGCATTGAGTCACCCATGTTGTTGCTATGATCATCATTGTTGTAGATTGCATTTGATTTGTGCTTGTTCTTGTTCTTGTGTGTAACCCCATCAACATTTCTGCCTATGTTTCGGCATCTCCTCCATCCCAACATAAACCCCTCTCCATGCAAACCCCCTTGCCCGTCATCTTTCTTTCAATTTTATAGCCATTTATTAGAGTGAAAATTTTCATATCCAGAAAAATGTTCATTTTTTCCTATAAATCTTGCCCATGCCTTATACCTCTCTGTAAATTTTTATCTCTTTTGGACTTTATTTGGTTGGGTTAAAAATGCATCAATTTTGAGTTTACTTATTTTATTTTTCTATCTCCAAAAATGTATGAATCATTTTATTCAAATAGAGCAAAAATCATGGATCCGAGGGATATTCTGATATATCTCTTACCCCTCTCCCATCTCTTTGTGCATTTCTGCTCTTGTTATTCTATCTGAAGGACTTGAGAAAAGAAAATGAGAGAGAGGAAGAGCAGCCCAACGGCAGCAGCCACCACAGCCCAGCTGGGCCTCCCCTCCCTCTAGGTCGGCCCAGTACTGCTCACGGTCACTTACTCTGTTCCCCTCCGTCCTCCTCCGAGAGCAACTAATTAACGAGCACTCCTTCGGGAGCCTCCCAACGATCAGTGCCACTTGGCGCGCTGTCAGCCATTCACCACGTGTCGCGCTCTAAGCGTTCCCTCCGGATTTTGTTTTTTATTTTTCCGCACGCGTTTTCGGCTTTTTAAACGGGTTTTTCGACGTTTTCGTTCCACTGGTCTTCCCTAGCTTTTCGATCAAAAAAATTCGAAAAACCAAATTTTGTGCAAAAAAACGCGTTTTGTTTTTTTCGCGAGTCACGGCGTGCCTCTCAGAAACGAAAAAAATGCATTTTCTGTTTTTTCCTTTCGCGAGAGTCCTTTCACGAGAGGCACGGTTGTGCTTTCGCGAGAGTCATGGTCGTGCCTCTCAGAAACGAAAAAAACGTGTTTTCTATTTTTTCTTTCGCGAGAGTCACGGTTTTGCTTCCGCGAGAGGCACGGTTGTGCTTTCGCGAGAGTCACGGCCGTGCCTCACGGATCTCACGGCCCGAGCACCGCCACGCTGCCCCGGATATATCCTGGAGTCAAGCCGCGGCCAAGTATCGCCAAGTCCGTCGACATCTTCTTTCATTATGTCGCCTTCTTCACGGACAGCAAGTCCGCCGGATTTCTTCGCCTCCCTGCCGTTGATCTACTGCGTCGCGGGCCATTTAACCATGTCCTAGGTCTACTAGGTATACCCATACCTCTTCCTGTGCCATCTCGCCGTTGACTCCGCTCCGTATACGCCGTGCCTTCCATGTCATCATTGTGCTCCTGGTGCTCCAGGATGCTACGTTTCTTTTTATGTGTATCGTAGTTAGGATCTGGCAATGCTCGCCGCGCCTCCTCATGTCCACGTCTGTCTACACGCACAACCACGCACCTGCAGTGCCTCGTTACTACTCGCGCACACCCCAGAGCCTGGCTGCACCTCTGCTTCACCTCGCGTCTGCGTGCCTCGCCATGGTCCCAAGTTGAGCGCAAGCTCGAACTCGAGCGCCCTTTCTGGCCTTCTCTCCCTAGCCTCCCACGCCCATACAACCACATCGCGGCCCTGTTCTGCACGTCCGCCGCTGCTCGCCCCGCCCCGTTGTGCCCTCGCCGGTGCCATCGTCACTATCGTCTTCTCTGTTAAGAACATATGAGCTAGCACCACTTGTGGCTCTCTCAAAGGAACCGAGCCCAACCGCTCGCCTAGCCCGACTGGTTTGAGCCCTCCTCCTCTCCCAGGCGACCTGGGTTCGATTCCCGACAGCAGCAGCTAAACACTCTCCATTTTTTTATTTTCTCTCTTAAGACACATGGGCCCCAACAGGCATACACACACACACGGGGACAGTGTCATACAGACAAACCCCTCCTTTTATTTTTTCCTAAACCCAGCGAATTCCATTTCAGGAATCTTCCCGGTTTCCAAATCTGGACATTCCATTTCGGGACTTGACTTGTGCCATTTGTGAGCACTTTCATATCGGAAAATATGCATACTATATATGAAATTGGGGTAGAAAATCCAACTAATCCAACTGTGGCATTAGGTTTGTCATTTGAGCAAGTTTTGTTGCATGTAATGTTTACATAATTTGCCATTTTGTTATTTTTGTGTGAATTAATGCAAACATCATGTGAGTAGTCTTTGGACATGAAGTGGATCATTATCATGCCATATTACTGCTAGAATTTATAGAATGCGATTATATGCCCTGAAGTGACTACCACAAGCTTGTTAACATGCTAAGATAATATTGCTGTTGTCTACTTGTTGAAATCTACTAAGTCTGAAATTGCCAGTTATAAAACTTGCCATATTGTTTTGATGGTTCCCACTAATCTAAAACTATTCTGACCATGCTAAGTAATCATGATTTGTTCTATGTTACCAGTACTCTCATTCCATGTCTTTTGTTGTCATGTAGAACTATTGTAGCTTGTGGCTATGTTGCTTGCAAAATGCCATGATTATTTTATTGTCAGTTTTTGCATTGCATATTATTTTACTCACTATTTGAGATCCGTGCATCCGCTTCCGGTGATCTTCATATCCTATTCATCTCAAATCTTCCATTCTTGGTAGTGGCACACTTGGATTACCAAGAATTTGCCATATCCATCTTGTCTTCGCCATTTCCTTCCCGACATCGTAACCTTCGTTCGGTAGAACCGTAGCCCCATTCGTAACATTCTGCATATGCATTCATGATAGAATTGCATGTAGAACATGTTCATTTCCATGCCATGGTTGTTTATTGGATGCTTATTCTTCTTTGGGTAATACCGGGACCCTGTTGAGTACGTTAACGAGGAGCAAGGTTTCGATCTCACCGAGGAATAATTAGGCAAGATGATCATTCCTTGATATCACCACTATTTTTGCTTTGCTAGATATCTCGTTGCTATCGCTATGTCGCACTACCTACTACTTGTGTGTCAGCCTCACAAATTGTAAGGAAACAACCTCTAACACCACCTTCCTAGCAAACCGTTGTTTGGTATCTTACCGATTTGCTCGGCCCCTCTTATAGCGCTGCTAGCTACAGGTGCGGTGCGGGTTGTTCCATGTTGGGACATGGATATCATGGGATATCACACTATCTCTTATTTAATTAATGCATCTATATACTTGGTAATGGGTGGAAGGCTCGACCTTTTGCCTGGTGTTTTGTTCCACTCGGGTCGTCTTAGTTTCTATCATACCGGTGTTATGTTCCTTGATTTGCGTTCCTTACATAGTCGGGGTTTATGGCCCCCCTTGATAGTTCGCTTTGATTAAAACTATTCAAGCAAGGACAAACTTTGGTTTTAACATTTGCCTAATAACAACTAAAATTTGCATCAGGAGTAATTAACCCTGGGAATTCTTAATCAAAAAACCAGGCCAATGCTCCTCATGAGTGTTGGTCCAAACCGGGCAACCTACGGGGCCACCACGGGGAAACTCGAGGATTGGTTTTAATCGTAGCTTGACCTATCCGGTCGTGGCCTGAGACGAGATACGCGCAGCTCCTATCGAGGTGTCAGCATGTTGGGAGGTCTTGCTGGTTTTGTTTTACCATTGTCGAAATGTCTTCTGCACCGGGATTCCGAGCTTGATCGGGTTATCCCGACATGGAGGTTTTTCCTCCGTGGATCGTGGGAGTTTACGATGGACTAAGTTGGGACACCCCGGCAGCGTTTAATCTTTTCGAGAGTCATGCTCGCGGTTATGGGCGACTTGGAAATTTATGATATCCGGTTGTAGAGAACTTGACACCAAATTTAACTAAAATACACCAACCGCGTTTGTAATTAACCGTGATCGTCTCTTTTTAGTGAAGTTCGGGAAGATAACACGGTGGGGTTATGATTGAACCATAAGTAGCATTCCGGATCACTTCTTGATCATATTAATTTGTGACCGATATGCGTAGTCACTCATATTATTCTTGTACTTGTAAATTAGCCACTTAAACATGCTTAGTGCTTGTTGCAAACTTGCCAATTAACCTTGCCAAGCTTTGTTAGTCTTGATGTCATGGAATGAGATTGCTGAGTCCTCGTGTGTGACGCCCGGATAATTAAGCTACAGTAATACCAAGTTAATGGTGCCACGTCACCATTCTTACTGTTGCTAATCCTCGGTTGATCCAAATCGCAATCCAAATTCAAGCTCAAACTAAAGTCCAAAATTCAAATTTCTCAAACCTGCAAACTAAAATGTTCAAAGGGTGGAAAATAATCCCTCGATATTTGTCATGTTGGAACAACCCTCTTTTGAATTCCCAAAATCCCCCTGGGAATTAATTTTTGGTCCAACAGCAATTAAATTGGCCTTTTCAATTTCTAAAAATGGTTAGACAACTCATTTTGAGCCCAAACTTTTTGTGCCATCTAAGTATATTGTCTAGTATTTATATGACATGTTTCACATTTTACAGAAGGTTGTTGGTGGAACAACTAAATGCAAAACATGGGCTAAAAACTAAAACAGAAAAGTTTAACGAGAAAACAAAAGAAAAGGAGAAAAGCCCCACCATCTTTTCCCTATGGACCTAAACCTACAGCACACCCCCTGTCCCACTGGGCCTTGGCCCAGCTAGCAACAAAAACAAGCCTAGCCCACACCCCAGTCCTCTCCCTCCTCACGCTACAGAAGCAGGGGGCATCGTGGTGGCCATCCCATGGCGCCCCTGTTCCCTTGGCGGCCATCCCGCACCTCTCCGTCGTTCCCTCGCGCGTATAAGACCGCCCCGGCCTCCTCGACGAACCCTAGATCCCCAGTTCCCCCTCTCCTCTCCCCTCGCTCCCTTTCTTGATCTGGACTGGCGCCTGAGCGCTGCCATGGCTGCGCCGTCGTTGTCTACGTAGCCGCCGGCCTCCTCCCGCCTCTTCGTCGAGTCCATGAGCTCCGCCCGCTTCCGCTACGCCGGCCTCGACCACGAGTCCGAGTCGGGGATCACTGCATCGCCGCCACGCCTCGTCTTCTTCCTCGGCTCCAACGCACTTCGGCGATGGTTCCGGCGCCAGTGAGCCTCCCCCAAGCCGCCTTTTGCACACCTACAGGCTCCCGGTGAGAACATACGTCTTTCCCCTCTTCCCCTAGCTCGATCCCGTGCCTCGGTTAAGCTGCCGCTGTGGCCGAGCCCGTGTCGCTGCCGATGGGCTCGCCCCCGTCGATGTCGTTTGTTCCAGAGCATGTCGAGCACGCCACCGTGCTTGTGGCCTTGTGTAGAACTTGCCTGGGCCACTGGTTCATAGAAGCTGGGCGCATGAGCTCGATTCCTTCGGGCTCCAACTCCGGCCACTGCCCGCAGTCGCTCGCCGCCATCGCACGCCCGCGCCCTTACATGCCCTCGCGTCGCGCCCCTAGTCGCCTTGCCCCCCCCCATCCGCGCTCACTCACCGGCTCCGCCCAGCTGCTTCTGTCGGCACCGTCCGCTGTGCCGCTGCACGAGCTGCTTCTGTTGCTGCTGCTGCTGCCGCGAGCCCGCCCCTGCTCGCTGCTGCTCCGCTGCCGTCGCCCCACGCACGGCCCCTCCTCCCGTGCTGCAGCCTTCCTCCCCTGTCGCCGCCCCCTGCTTTCGCTGCCGCCGCTTCTTGCTCCGACCGTCGCAGCTCACCTCGCCGGCGCGCGTACCCCGCCCTGCTCCCCCCACACGCCTGCCACATCCTGCATCGGCCTCGCGTGCCTCGCTGCATCGCCGCGCGCGCAGCCCTACCCCGCGTCGTGCCCCGCCTCCCCTGACCTCGCCCGCGGCCACTGGTCACCGCTGCTCGCAGCTCGCCCCGCCGTCCGCTCCGGCGCCACTCCGTCCGAAGCCGAGGCCCCGGTCGCGCCCTCTGGCCTCGTCTCTGGTGGCCTTGCGTGCGGGCGCCAGCGCCCACACCCGCCCCGTTAATGCGCCCCGCCCCGCTGGCCTGGTGCCACTACCAGCGGGCCCCCACGTCCCTAGTTAAAAAGATTTTAAAATAAACAAATAATAAAAATTATTAATTAAATAATTAAATAGGTAATTAATAAACTTAATTAACCTTGTTTAATTAGTCTAATCAACTAATTTAGTTAATTCAACCCTGTTAGTTTAGTTAGGTTAATGACACATGGGTCCCTGGCATCAATTTGACCAGTCAGCTGGCTGGTTGACTGCTGATGTCAGGATGATGTCATGATGATGCAGTATTATCTTTTTAGTTAATAATAAGTCTAGAATATTGTTAAAACTTTGGAAAAAAATCATAGAAATTAATCTGTAACTCTAATGAAAATACTTTGCACATGAAAGTTGCTCAGAACGACGAGACGAATCCGGATACGCTCTCCGTTCGTCCGCCACAAGTTCCTATCATAGCGAACATGCAACTTTTCCCCTCCATTTCATCTGACCGAAAATGCCAAACTTCGGGAAAACTTTCCCGGATGTTATCCCCCTTCGTCGGTATCGTGTAGCACTGTGTTAAAACACCCCTAGCAGCGCTTATTGTCATGTCATGCATCTGTGTGCTTTGTATTTACTGTTTCTTCCCCCTCTTCTCTCCGGTAGACCCTGAGACTGATGCTTCCCTTGTGATCGACTACGTCGACGACGACCCCTTCTTCCCTTTCAGTGGAGCTTCCAGGCAAGCCCCCCTTTGATCATCCTGATACCGCCCATTCCATTATCTCATGCTTGCGTTAGATTTTGCTATTGTTATTGATTGCTTCTATTCTGATGCATAGCCTGCTTTTGTAACCTGTTGTTGTACCTTACCTTCTTATCCTAACTGCTTAGTATAGGTTTGTTAGTGGTCCATCAGTGACCCCCACCTTGTCCTTGTTGCCCCTGCTTCATCATCAGCGACTCGATCAACGTGATTCACGACCAGAGCCCGACACCTCACATCACATCACGCCCCTTTTTGTTGCTCGACTCTGCAGGGTTACCATCGAGTGCCGAGGGTGGAACCTCATACGCACTCCTGATGACAACTCTGTAGTGTAGCTATTCGGTCGTGGTCAACGAGGGTGGTTCCTCCTTCACCACTCCCGATACGACTCTGTCGTGCAACCCCTCAAGTGTGAACCTCGAGGGTGGTTCCTCTTACGTTCACCTTGATGATTACATCAAGTGGAATTCTCCGAGGGTGATTCCTCGGGTTTTCCCATTAATGTTTGGACACACGGTTACCTTGACTTTACTTGAGACCATGGTTGAATTCAGGTCGGCCCTGATGGGTACCCGTGAGTTGATGTGAAAGTCGGGCGGGCCCGTTGAGCACCCGCGAGTTTTCTACGTGGCACGGCCGGGCATTCTGGGCCCTTGCCTTAAGTCCATGAGGTGGGTGACGGGGTCACATTATCATGAGTCTCAGCTTGTCTCCGCGAGCCCCCAATGCACTAACAGGTTTGGGTATTTGTTCTGAGTTGGCCATTGGCCTTTACGCACTAACCACCATGCGAGAATAGATATGGGCCTCGACGTCGTGGTATCAGCCGAAGCTTTGTTAGACGTCCAGTTCAGCATTGTGGCACGGTCGGATCGTGCTGGCCATTCGAGGCGGCGCTGGTATTCACCCTGCACACAACGACCCAGAGTGCAACGGGCGATGGGCCCAAGCCCCGGGGAACTCTGCTAAGCCTAGGTAGGGCTACGACGTGTTGATCTTCCGAGGCCGGGCATTGACCCCAGAAAGGTGTGTCCGGCCAGAGTAATCGAGCGTGTTGGGTAACATGGTGCACCCCTGCAGGGAAGATATATATTTGAATACCGTGTCCATGGTAATGGACGTTCAGACTTGTATCCAGATCTATTACAACTAGAACTGGTTACTTGAGGTATGTGAACGGATATGTGGCACCGGGATTGCTTTCTCGTAGGGAGTCCAGGAAGGATCTCTGGGTGTTAATGTTACAACATGCTTGTTAAATTAAAATGCTATTCTTTACTCTTCTACATGCTGCAAGATGCTTGGAGCTGCTTGAAGATGCTAGTCTTCGATAGGCTAGGCCTTCCCCCTCTATTCTGGCATTCTACAGTTCAGTCCACAGATACAACCCTTCCATTTGATACCAATGCATACTTAGTTTAGATCTGATGCTTTCGAATACTTTGGATGAGTACTCACGGTTGCTTTGCTACCCCTTTTCCCCCTTCTTCCTTCTTTCCGGTTGTTGCAACCAGTTGGTGGATCCCTGGAGCCAGATGGCACCGCCGACGGATACTGCTACTTGGAGACCGCCGACGAACAGGAGTAGTTAGGAGGTCCCAAGCAGGAGGCCTTGCCTCTTCAATCGTTGATGTTTGTGCTAGCCTTCTTAAGGCATCTTGTGTACTCAAGCTTCTGTATTCGAGCCCTCGAGGCCCTTGTCTTGTAATATGAAGCTTGTATTATTTTGATTTGTGTCTAGAATTGTGTTGTGATATCTTCTCGTGAGTCCCTGATCTTGATCGTACACATTTGCGTGTATGATTAGTGTACGGTCGAATCGGGGGCGTCACAAGTTGGTATCAGAGCCGACTGCCAGTAGGAACCCCCTTTCCAACTCCTTGCCGAAGTTGAGTCTAGTCTTTGAAAAATTGTTTTACTAACATGGCTGTGTGGCTTATGGGCCCATGTCGCCATTGGGTGGTATTAGGATCTTTTATTCCTCGTCTATACTCTAGGACTCTGACCTATCTTCTATTCGGGTTAAATGATTTTGTTAACTCTAACTCTAGGCTCTCGTAAATACTTTCTCCCGGAGAACCCCTCACTCCAGATGATTGCTTGGTGCACCAGAAGATTCTGAAGATACTCTCCGATGTTCTCTCGAGACCCTTGCGCCCTTCGTCGTTGCGATCCCTACCACCGATAAATCCTTATGGGTAACTACCTACATTATCGTTCATACCTTCATCCCCAGTTGCTCTTGTTATTACAAGATGTCTTGAACTACTCTCCGATGTTCCAAGAAAACTTTAAGCTTACTGCCCTGCAGTTCCTTGCCGCATGAATACACCTATGAATAATTCCTCACACTTATCGAGGATTTGTTCATTCCTAGTTGATCAAGTGATTCACAAGATACTTTTAAGTACTATCCGATCTTCCGAAAATCCTCAGTATACTATTACTCTTGTTCCTCCTTACGTGCTTACATTATGGTTACTTCCATATGTCTAGTAATGTTCGTTAGCATCCTTTGTCATCGTAATTTTGAGAATTTGATTCGATTTGTGTGTGAATGCTCGCGATCATCGGTCCTATTTAAAATTCTTCCCTTGGTTCAGACGTCACCCCGGACATTAGCTGGTGTTCGACAAATCAACCTTGATTGATTGTCGATCTATGTCTATTCTACTTACTTGTCTTGATCAGAGCCTATTCTTCTGATCCCCCATTTTGGAAATCATAATTCCCTTTGCATTCGAGCTTTGAATTAGTCAGTTGTTTCTATAATCTGATATCCTTGCATTCTTTCTTCTTCTGGTTGAGTACCGATGCTCACATCAGATCCCTTGTGAACCACCAGATCCTTTGTTGAGTTTTATCCGACAGCTTCCTTCATATTCAATAACCTTTTGAGCCTTCCCTCGGATACATAATGCCTTGGTAAATTGCATCTTCTGTTTCCTCAACCATACTCTACTTCTGAGCTTGAGTTATTTACTCCTGAAGTTTGTGGTCAATGTTCATAAGATGCCCCAGTGTGTTGAACCTACGCCTTCCCTAATCTGTGTGAAGCCGAAGATTATGCGAGTTATATCTACTAGCGTTTCTTCGAATAAATTTTGACCTCTTCAACGTCGTCGAAGACGAGCAGTAAATGGAAGGTTATGCACTCATGAAGTGGTTGTCGACCTTGAACCTTTGTGTTCATGCCCATGGACCCGATGTGGAACTTATCATGGAAGCTTCTTGTTATAATAATAATCCCCTTGTGATAAGTACATCTTGTATCTATCTTTGGTCCTTTGCAACCGTGGTTTTGACCATATTGTTCTCCTTTGATTCCATTTCTCGAACAAGTTAAATTACTTGTCTTCTACAGATCTTTTCACCTGTCCAACCTCTATCCTGTTCTACCTTCGAGTATTACCCTCTGGTATTTCGAGAATATCACGGAACTACATAACTTCTTATGAGTTCTTCATCAACTGTTATTTCTCGCCGTTCCAAGTTTCCACGGGTTCTGAGTTGTTGGACACTCGAGAACACAGATAACTAATTCGAGTCTACGCTTTCCTTTCCATTGTTTTGTTAAACCTTTCTTGTAACCTGACATAACTGAGCAGTGATAATTCCCTGCTTATGTTAACACCTCGGTGTACAAACTCTGTCAGTAAGACCTTGTTACTATTGTGGATGATATTTCGGTAGCCAACGATGGACGAGAACTTTGCCTATTGGTCTGCCTCATCTTAACAAGGAGGAAAATGGTTCTCTTCATCCCTCGCCCTTGGTACCAACGTTGTTGCCAACATAATTGCCAGGCTATCCTATGACCTGCCTTGCTATCATGACCGTGCAAATATTAGTGCCTTCCCGCTTTTAACCCACATGGTGGGCCCATAACCCATAGTTCCACAGGATCGAAACCTGACTCTCCTGTACAACCTTGACTCCGAAATATTCTTTGCACTTGGCTTCGTATGTAAATCACGAGCCACCTTCCTAGTGATCTATTCTCGTATCAGATGAAATACTTATTCCATTGCTCTGAACCCCCTTTCACCCTCTGTTTTAGGCAACGAACGATTGCCTACCCGCTTGAAGCTTCTTATTGCACCTCCTTACCTTTCTCTCGATGACTTTCTTGAATTTCAACTTGAGAGGTGCCTCCATGCCACGTTCACTGAGATAGCCCCCAGGTACCTATCTTCTGTTGAGCTCCGTCCTTCCCGAGTCTTTCTTTCTTAGTCCACCCCTTAAATATCGGGACGAGATTTCTTGTACTGGAGGAGAATTGTGACGCCCGGGTAATTAAGCTACAGTACTCCCAAGTTAATGGTGCCACATCACCATTCTTACTGTTGCTAATCCTCGGTTGATCCAAATCGCAATCCAAATTCAAGCTCAAACTAAAGTCTAAAATTCAAATTTCTCAAACCTGCAAACTAAAATGTTCAAAGGGTGGAAAATAATCCCTGGATATTTGTCATGTTGGAACCAACCTCTTTTGAATTCCCAAAATGCCCCTGGGAATTAATTTTTGGTCCAACAGCAATTAAATTGGCCTTTTCAATTTCTAAAAATGGTTAGACAACTCATTTTGAGCCCAAACTTTTTGTGCCATCTAAGAATGTCTAGTATTTATATGACATGTTTCACATTTTACAAAAGGTTGTTGGTGGAACAACTAAATGCAAAACATGGGCTAAAAACTAAAACACAAAAGTTTAAGGAGAAAACAAAAGAAAAGGAGAAAATCCCCACCATCTTTTCCCGATGGACCTAAACCTACATCACACCCCCTGTCCCACTGGGCCTTGGCCCAGCTAGCAACAGAAACAAGCCCAGCCCACACCCCACTCCTCTCCCTCCTCACACTACAGAAGTAGGGGGCATCGTGGTGGCCATGCCATGGCGCCCCTGGTCCCGTGGGGGCCATCCCGCGCCTCTCCGTCATTCCCCCGCGCGTATAAGACCGCCCCGGCCTCCTCGACGAACCCTAGATCCCCAATTCCCCCTCTCCTCTCCCCTGGCTCCCTTTCTCGATCTGGACCGGCGCCCGAGCGCTGCCATGGCTGCACCATTGTCGTCAGCGTAGCCGCCGGCCTCCTCCCGCCTCTCCGTCGAGTCCACGAGCTCCGCCCGCTTCCGCTACGCCGTCCTCGACCACGAGTCCGAGTCGGGGATCACTGCATCGCCGCCACGCCTTGTCTTCTTCCTCGGCTCCAGCGCACTTCAGCGATGGTTCCGGGGCCAGCGAGCCTCCCCCAAGCCGCTTTTTGCACACCTACAGGCTCCCGGTGAGCCCCTACGTCTTTCCCCTCTTCCCCTAGCTCAATCCCATGCCTCGGTTAAGCTACCGCTGTGGCCGAGCCCTTGTCGCTGCCGATGGGCTCGCCCCCGTCGATGCCGTTTGTTCCAGAGCATGTCGAGCACGCCACCGTGCTTGTGGCCTTGCGTAGAACTTGCCTGGGCCACTGGTTCGTAGAACCAGGGCGCATGAGCTCGATTCCTTCGGGCTCCAACTCCGGCCACTGCCCGCAGTAGCACGCCGCCATCGCGCGCCCGCGCCCTTGCATGCCCTCGCGTCGCGCCCCTGATCGCCTTGCCCCCCCATTCATGCTCACTCGCCGGCTCTGCCCTGCTACTTCTGCCGGCACCGTCCGCTGTGCCGCTGCACGAGCTGCTTCTGTTGGTGTTGCTGCTGCCGCGAGCCCGCCCCTGCTTGCTGCTGACTTGTTGTTGCTCCGCTACCGTCGCCCCATGCACGGCCCCTCCTCCCATGCTGCAGCCTCCCTCCCCTGTCGCCGCCCCCTGCTTTCGACGTTGCCGCTTCTTGCTTTGACCGCCGCAGCTCACCTCGCCGGCGCGCATGCCCCGCCCTGCTCCCCACACACGCCTGCCACATCCGGCATCGGCCCCGCGTGCCTCGCTGCATCGCCGCGCGCAGCCCCAACCCGAGTCGTGCCCTGCCTCCCCTGACCTCGCCCGCGACCACTGGTCACCGCCGCTTGCAGCTCGCCCCGTCGTCCACACCAGCCAAAGCCGAGGCCCCGGCCGCGCCCTCTGTCCTCGCCTCTGGTGGCCTCGCGTGCGGGCGCCAGCGCCCACACCCACCCCGTTAACGCGCCCCGCCCCGCTGGCCTGGTGCCACTACCAGCGGGCCCCCATGTCCCTAGTTAAAAAAAGATTTTAAAATAAATAAATAATAAAAAATATTAATTAAATAGGTAATTAATTAACTTAATTAACGTTGCTTAATTAGTCTAATCAACTAATTTTGTTAATTCAACCCTATTAGTTTAGTTAGGTCAATGACAGGTGGGTCCCTAGCATCAGTTTGACCAGTCAGCTGGCTGGTTGACTGCTGATGTCAGGATGATGTCATGCTGATGCAGTATTAACTTTTTAGTTAATAATAAGTCAAGAATATTGTTAAAACTTTGAAAAAAAATCATAGAAATTAATCTGTAACTCCGATGAAAATACTTTGAACATGAAAGTTTCTCAGAACGACGAGACGAATCTGGATACGCTCTCCGTTCGTCCGCCACACGTTCCTATCATAGCGAACATGCAACTTTCCCCCTCCATTTCATTGGACCGAAAATGCCAAAGGTCGGGAAAACTTTTCCGGATGTTATCCCCCTTCGTCGGTATCGTGTAGCACTGCGTTAGAACACTCCTAGCACCGCTTATTGTCATGTCATGCATCGGTGTGCTTTGTATTTACTGTTTCTTCCCCCTCTTCTCTCCGGTAGACCCCGAGACTGATGCTGCCCCTGTGATCGACTACATCGACGACGACCCCTTCTTCCCTTTCAGCGGAGCTTCCAGGCAAGCCCCCCTTTGATCATCCCGATATCGCCCATTCCATTCTCTCATGCTTGCATTAGATTTTTCTATTGTTATTGATTGCTCCTATTCTGATGCATAGCCTGTTTTTGTAACCTGTTGTTGTACCTTACCTGCTTATCCTAACTGCTTAGTATAGGTTGGTTAGTGATCCATCAGTGACCCCCACCTTGTCCGTGTTGCCCCTGCTTCATCATCGATGACTCCATCAACGTGATTGACGACCAGAGCCCGACACCTCACATCACATCACGCCCATTTTTGTTGCTCGACTCTGCAGGGTTACCATCGAGTGCCGAGGGTGGAACCTCATACGCACTCCTGATGACAACTCTATAGTGTAGCTATTCGGTCGTGGTCAACGAGGGTTGTTCCTCCTTCACCACTCCCGATACGACTCTGTCGTGCAACCCCTCAAGTGTGAACCTCGAGGGTGGTTCCTCTTATGTTCACCTTGATGATTACATCGAGTGGAATTCTCCGAGTTTGATTCCTCGGGTTTTCCCCTTGATGTTTGGACACACAGTTACCTTGACTTTACTTGAGACCATGGTTGAGGTCAGGTCGGCCCTGAGGGGTACCCGCGACTTGATGTGGAAGTCGGGCGGGCCCGTTGAGCACCCGCGAGTTTTCTACGTGGCACGGCCGGGCATTCTGGGCCCTTGCCGTAAGTCCATGAGACGGGGCGACGGGGTCACATTATCGTGAGTGTCTGCTCGTCTCCGCGAGCCCCCAATGCACTAACAGGTTTGGGTATTTGTTATGAGTTGGCCTTTGGCCTTTGTGCACTAACCACCACGCAAGAATAGATATGGGCCTCGACGTCGTGGTATCAGCCGAAGCTTTGTCAGACATCCAGTTCATCATTGTGGCATGGTCGGATCGTGCTGGCCATCCGTGGCGGCGCTGGTATTCACCCTGCACACAACGACCCAGAGTGCAATGGGCGATGGGCCCAAGACCCCAGGGCACTTAGGATGTAGACCGGCGGGGACCTCTCTACTGAGCCTCGGTAGGGCTACGACGTGTTGATCTTCCGAGGTCGGGCATTGACCCCAGAAAGATGTGTCCGGCCAGAGTGAGCGAGCGTGTTGGGTAACATGGTGCACCCTTGCAGGGAAGATATATATTCGAATAACATGTCCATGGTAATGGACATTCAGACTTGTATCCTGATCTATTACAACTAGAACTGGTTAATTGAGGTATGTGATGGATATGTGGCTCCGGGATTGCTTTCTCGTAGGGAGTCGAGGAAGGATCTCTGGCGTTAATGTTACAACATGCTTGTTAAATTAAAATGCTATTCTTCACTCTTCTACATGCTACAAGATGCTTTGAGCTGCTTGAAGATGCTAGTCTTTGATAGGCTAGGCCTTCCCCCTCTATTCTGGCATTGTGCAGTTTAGTCCACACATACAACCCTTCCATTTGATACTAATGCATACTTAGTTTAGACCTGATGCTTGCGAGTACTTTGGATGAGTACTCACGGTTGCTTTGCTACCCCTTTCCCCCTTCTTCCATCTTTCCGGTTATTGCAACCAGTTGGTGGATCCCTGGAGCCAGATGCCACCGCCGACGGATACTGCTACTTGGAGACCGCCGACGACCAGGAGTAGTTAGGAGGTCCCAGGCAGGAGGCCTTGCCTCTTTGATCATTGATGTTTGTGCTAGCCTTCTTAAGGCATCCTTATTTAACTTATGTCTGTACTCAGATATTGTTGCTTCCGCTGACTCTTGTGTATTCGAGGTTCCGTATTCGAGCCCTCGAGGCCCTTGGCTTGTAATATGAAGCTTGTATTATTTTGATTTGTGTCTAGAGTTGTGTTGTGTTATCTTCCCGTGAGTCCCTGATCTTGATCGTACACATTTGTGTGTATAATTAGTGTACGATCGAATCGGGGGCGTCACATCGTGGCTCACAGATTACTACTACAACTGTTGCAGGTACCGATTCAGATACAGGTGATGGTAGAGCTCAAGTGGGAGTATGACGAGGATCGTGGTCGTATGTATGTTTCGTTTCTGGATGAGCAGTAGTCACTTCTAGTCGGATCGATCGGGATTGTAGCATGGGCGGTTATGTCTTTTCTCATTTGATTTCGTCCGTAGTCGGACCCTACTCTTCTCTTTGGATGAATGTATGAATGATTGAATATTATGATGTAAACATGTGGCAAGTGTCAGCCTTTATCTAGTATTCTCCTTTGTTCATTACATGGATTGTGCGAAGATATAACCATCCTTGCGATGGGCTAATATGCGCTTATGCCCCTAAGTCGTGCCTCAACACGTGTGGGATATAATCGTTGAGATGGCGTGCGCGAACTTATTGGAGAGACCGTGGATCATGTTGGAGACGAGGCCGCGATCATTCACCGGCATGCCGCAGTCGAAGAGAGTGTCAGCGAGAGTCTAGAGGCAGTTGCAGTACTCATTGACGGAGAGTTCATTCTAAAAGAGCCCATGGAAGTCCTCCAACGCCAAGATGCCCAGCTGATTGCGGTTTTGGAGGAAGAGGCGTTGGATGGCCATCCATAGAGAATGGGCGGTGGGGTTCTGATAGTTGACAATGCCGAGGAGCCAGCGGATGATACACCAATCCAGTTGCGCCCAAACGGAGTCGGTGAGGCAAGTCCGGGCATCCACAAAGTCGTCGATGTGGTCCTAGATGTTGAACGACATGAACAGGGCATGGAAGAACGAGAGCCAGGTGGTGTAGTTGGGTGGCGAGAGCTCGAGAACCACAGGCACTTGGGAGGGTATGTTCATGGTGAGTATGTTTGCGAGAGGCACTGACAGCATGGAGGAGAAAGAGGGGTTGGCATCGACGAACGAATTGCTGCTTGAGGCAGAGAGGAGAGGTCAGAGAGATCCATGAGGGGAGAGGAAGCTAAGAGAAAGGGATCGCCAAGAACACGGTTAATCTGATACCAGGTAGAAATGCATACACACACACTGTGGTTGAAACTGAATTCTCTATTAATCAGTGATTCGGTTTATATAGTGTATACATCCCATGCAAGTCTCTAACTGACTAACCAACTGACTAGCTAAACTCTAGCACTAGACTTACCGATTGTGGTCAGTGGGAGATGTGGGTGTTGGGGAACGCAGTAATTTCAAAATTTTCCTACGATCACGCAAGATCTATTTAGGAGATGCATAGCAACGAGAGGGGAGAGTGTGTCCACGTACCCTCATAGAGCGAAAGAGGAAGCGTTTAGTAACGCGGTTGATGTAGTCGAACGTCTTCGCGATCCAACCGGTCCAAGTACTGAACGTACGGCACCTCCGCGATCTGCACATGTTCAGCTCGGTGATGTCCCTCGAACTCTTGATCCAGTTGAGGTCGAGGGAGAGTTTCGTCAGCACGACGGCGTGGTGACGGTGATGATGAAGTTACCGGCGCAGGGCTTCGCCTAAGCACTACGACGATATAACTGAGGTGTGTTTCTGTGGAGGGGGGCACCGCACACGGCTAAAAGATCAACTTGTGTGTCAATGGGGTGCCCCCTCCCCCGTATATAAAGGAGGGAGGGAGGAGGCTGGCCGGCCCTAGGGGCGCGCCCAAGGAGGGGATTCCTACTAGGACTCCAAGTCCTAGTAGGATTCAACCAAGAGGGAGAGAGGGGGAAGGAAGGAGAGGGAGAGGGAGTAGGAAAGGGGGGCGCCGCCCCCCTTCCCTTGTCCTATTCGGACTCCAAGGGGGGGCGGCCTGCCCTAGCTGCCCTCCTCTCTCTCCAATAGGGCCCATGGTGGCCCATTAGTTCCCCCGGGGGGTTCCGATAACCCCTCCGGCACACTTCCAGTGTCCGAATAACATGGTCCAATATATCAATCTTTATGTCTCGACCATTTCGAGACTCCTTGTCATGTCCGTGGTCTCATCCGGGACTCCAAACAACCTTCCGTACATCAAATCACATAAACTCATAATACGAATCGTCATCGAACGTTAAGCGTGCGGACCCTACGGGTTCGAGAACTATGTAGACATGACCGAGACACATCTCCGGTCAATAACCAGTAGCGGAACCTGGATGCTCATATTGGCTCCTACATATTCGACGAAGATCTTTATCGGTCAAACCGCATAACAACATACATTGTTCCCTTTGTCATCAGTATGTTACTTGCCCGAGATTCGATCGTCGGTATCACCATACCTAGTTCAATCTCGTTACCGGCAAGTCTCTTTACTCGTTCTATAATGCATCATCTCGCAACTAACTCATTAGTCACATTGCTTGCAAGGCTTATAGTGATGTGCATTACCGAGAGGGCCCAGAGCTCTCCGATAATCATAGTGACAAATCCTAATCTCGATCTATGCCAACCCAATAAACACCTTCGGAGACACCTGTAGAGCATCTTTATAATCACCCAGTGAGGTTGTGACATTTGATAGCACACAAGGTGTTCCTCTGGTATTCGGGAGTTGCATGATCTCATAGTCAGAGGAACATGTATAAGTGATGAAGAAAGCAATAGCAATGAAACTCAATGGTCATAATGCTAAGCTAACGGATGGGTCTTGTCCATCACATCATTCTCCTAATGATGTGATCCCGTTCATCAAATGACAACACATGTCTATGGTTAGGAAACTTAACAATCTTTGATTAACGAGCTAGTCAAGTAGAGGCATACTAGGGACACTTTGTTTTGTCTATGTATTCACACATGTATCAAGTTTCCGGTTAATACAATTCTAGCATGAATAATAAACATTTATCATGATGTAAGGAAATATAAATAACATCTTTATTATTGCCTCTAGGGCATATTTCCTTCAGTCTCCCACTTGCACTAGAATCAGTAATCTAGGGCACATCGCCATATGATTTAACACCAATAGTTCACATCGTCATGTGATTTAACACTTTATAGTTTCACATCGCCATGTGACCAATACCCAAAAGGTTTACTAGAGTCAATAATCTAGTTCACATCGCCATATGATTAACACCCAAAGAGTACTAAGGTGTGATCATGTTTTGCTTGTGAGAGAGGTTTAGTCAATGGGTCTGCCACATTTAGATCCGTATGTATTTTGCAAATTTCTATGTCTACAATGCTCTGCACGGAGCTACTCTAGCTAATTGCTCCCACTTTTAATATGTATCTAGATCGAGACTCAGAGTCATCCAGATCAGTGTCAAAGCTTGCATCGACGTAACTCTTTACGACGAACTCTTTGTCACCCCCATAACCGAGAAACATTTCCTTATTCCACTAAGGATAATTTTGACCGTTGTCCAGTGATCCACTCCTGGATCACTATTGTACCCTCTTGCCAAACTCATGGTGAGGTACACAATAGGTCTGGTACACAGCATAGCATACTTTATAGAACCTATGACTGAGGCATAGGGAATGACTTCTCATTCTCATTCTATTTTCTGCTGTCGTCGGGTTTGAGTCTTTACTCAACTTCACACCTTCTAACACAGGCAAGAACTCCTTCTTTGACTGTCTGAACTACTTCAAAAACATGTCAAGGTATGTACTCATTGAAAAAATTTATCAAGCGTCTAGATCTATTTTTATAGATCTTGATGCTCAATATGTAAGCAGCTTCACTGAGGTCTTTCTTTGAAAAAACTCCTTTCAAATACTCCTTTATGCTTTCCAGAAAAGTCTACATTATTTACGATCAACAATATGTCATTCACATATACTTATCAGAAATGCTGTAGTACTCCCACTCACTTTCTTGTAAATATAGGCTTCACCGTAAATCTGTATAAAACCATATGCTTTGATCACTTTATCAAAGCGTATATTCCAACTCTGAGATGCTTACACTAGTCCATAGATGGATCGTTGGAGCTTGCACACTTTGTTAGCACCTTTAGGATTGACAAAACCTTCTGGTTGCATCATATACAACTCTTCTTTAAGAAAACATTAAGGAATATTGTTTTGACATCCATTTGCCAGATTTCATAAAATATGGCAATTGCTAAGATGATTCGGACAGACTTAAGCATCGCTACGAGTGAGAAAATCTCATCGTAGTCAACACCTTGAACTTGTCGAAAACTTTTTGCGACAATTCGAGCTTTGTAGATAGTAACACTACTATCAGCGTCCGTCTTCCTCCTGAAGATCCATTTATTCTCAATGGCTTGCCGATCATCGGGCAAGTCAACCAAAGTCCACACTTTGTTCTCATACATGGATCCCATCTCAGATTTCATGGCCTCAAGCCATTTTGCGGAATCTGGGCTCATCATCGCTTCTTCATAGTTCGTAGGTTCGTCATGGTCTAGTAACATGACTTCCAGAACAGGATTACCATACCACTCTGGCGCGGGACGTACTCTGATTGACCTACGAGGTTTGGTAGTAACTTGATCTGAAGTTTCATGATCATCATCATTAGCTTCCTCACTAATTGGTGTAGGAATCACTGGAACTGATTTCTGTGATTAACTACTTTCCAATTCGGGAGAAGGTACAATTACCTCATCAAGTTCTACTTTCCTCCTACTCACTTCTTTCGAGAGAAACTCCTTCTCTAGAAATAATCCATTCTTAGCAACGAATATCTTGCCTTCGGATCTGTGATAGAAGGTGTACCCAACAGTTTTCTTCGGGTATCCTACGAAGACACATTTCTCTGATTTGGGTTCGAGCGTATCAGGTTGAAGCTTTTTCACATAAGCATCGCAGCCCCAAAATTTAAGAAACGACAGCTTAGGTTTCTTGCTAAACCACGGTTCATATGGTGTTGTCTCAACGGATTTAGATGGTGCCCTATTTAACGTGAATGCAGCTGTCTCTAATGCATAACCCCAAAACGATAGTGGTAAATCGGTAAGAGACATCATAGATCGCACCATATCTAATAAAGTACGGTTATGACGTTCGGACACACCATTATGTTGTGGTGTTCCAGGTGGCGTGAGTTGTGAAACTATTCCACATCATTTCAAATGAAGACCAAACTCGTAACTCAAATATTCGTCTCCGCGATCAGATCGTAGAAACTTTATTTTTCTTGTTATGATGATTTTCAACTTCACTCTGAAATCCTTTGAACTTTTCAAATGTTTCAGACTTATGTTTCATCAAGTAGATATACCCATATCTGCTCAAATCATCTGTGAAGGTCAGAAAATAACGATACCCGCCGCAAGCCTCAACACTCATCGGATCGCCTACATCAGTATGTATTATTTCCAATAAGTCAGTTGCTCACTCCATTGTTCCGGAGAATGGAGTCTTAGTCATCTTGCCCATGAGGCATGGTTCGTAAGCATCAAGTGATTCCAAAAGCCCATCAGCACGGAGTTTCTTCATGCGCTTTACACCAATATGACCTAAACGGCAGTGCCACAAATATATTGCACTATCATTATCAACTTTGCATCTTTTGGCATCAATATTATGAATATGTGTATCACTACGATCGAGATTCAATAAAACATTCACCTTGGGTGTATGACCACAGAAGGTTTTATTCATGTAAACAAAATAACAATTATTCTTTGACTTAAATGAATAACTGTATTGCAATAAACATGATCCAATCATATTATGCTCAACGCAACACCAGATAACATTTATTTTAGGTTCAACACTAATCCCGGAAGGTAGAGGGAGTGTGCGATGGTGATCTTATCAACCTTGGAATCACTTTCAACACACATCATCACCTTGCCCTCAACTAGTCTTTGTTCATTTTGTAACTCCTGTTTCGAGTTACTCATCTTAGCAACTGAACCAGTATCAAATACCCAGGGGCTACTATGAACACTAATAAACTACACATCAATAACATGTATATCATATATACTTTTACTTTGCCATCCTTCTTAACCGCCAAGTATTTGGAGCAGTTCCGCTTCCAGTGACCATTTTCTTTGTAGTATAAGCACTCGGTTTCAGGCTTGGATCTAGCTTTGGGCTTCTTCATGGGAGGGGCAACTTGCTTGCCATTCTTCTTGAAGTTCCCTATCTTTCCCTTGCCCTTTTACTTGAAACTAGTGGTCTTGTCAACCATCAACACTTGATGCTTTTCTTGATTTCTACCTTCGCCGATTTTAGCATTCCGAAGAGCTCGGGGAATTCTTTTCGTCATCCCTTGCATATTATAGTTCATCACGAAGTTCCAGTAACTTGGTGATAGTGTCTAGAGAACTCTGTCAATCACTATCTTATCTGGAAGATTAACTCCCACTTGATTCAAGCGATTGTAGTACTCAGACATTCTGAGCACATGCTCACTGGTTGAGCTATTCTCCTCCATCTTGTAGGCAAAGTTCTTCTCAGAGGTCCCATACCTCTCGACTCGGGCATGAGTCTGAAATACCAATTTCAGAGCTTGGAACATCTTATATGCTACGTGGCGTTCAAAACATTTTTGAAGTCCCGGTTCTAAGCCGTAAAGTATGGTGCACTAAACTATCAAGTAGTCATCATACCAAGCTTGCAAAACATTCATAACGTCTACATCTGCTCCTGCAACAGGTTCGTCACCTAGTGGTGCATCAAGGACATAATACTTCTGTGCAGCAATGAGGATAATCCTCGGATCACGGACCTAGTCCGCATCACTGATACTATCATCTTTCAACATAGTTTTTCTCTAGGAACATATCAAAAATAAACGGGGAGCTACATCGCGAGCTATTGATCTACAACATAGTTATGCAAATACTATCAAGACTAAGTTCATGATAAATTAAAGTTCAATTAATCATATTACTTAAGAACTCCCACTTAGATAGACATCCCTCTAGTCATCTAAATGATCACGTGATCCATATCAACTAAACCATGTCCGATCATCATGTAAGATGGAGAAGTTTTCAATGGTGAACATCACTATCACTACAAAAAAAGACACATCTGTGACTGCTACCTCTTGAGCACTGCGTTGGTTTTCCCTTGAAGAGGAAAGGGTGATGCAGCAAAGTAGCGTAAGTATTTCCCTCAGTTTTTGAGAACCAAGGTATCAATCCAGTAGGAGGCCACGCTCAAGTCCCTCGCACCTACACAAACAAATAAGAACCTCGCAACCAACGCGATAAAGGGGTTGTCAATCCCTTCACGGTCACTTACGAGAGTGAGATCTGATAGAGATGATAAGATAATATTTTTGGTATTATTATGATAAAGATTTAAAGTAAAGATGCAAAGTAAACAAAGATAGAAATAGCTTGTTGACGTAAGATTAATATGATGGAAAATAGACCAGGGGGCCATAGGTTTCACTAGTGGCTTCTCTCAAGATAACATAAGTATTACGGTGGGTAAACAAATTACTGTCGAGCAATTGATAGAATTGAGCATAGTTCTGAGAATATCTAGGTATGATCATGTATATAGGCATCACGTCCGTGACAAGTAGACCGACTCCTGCCTACATCTACTACTATTACTCCACACATCGACCGCTATCCAGCATGCATCTAGAGTATTAAGTTCATAAGAACAGAGTAACGCTTTAAGCAAGAGGACATGATGTAGAGGGATAAACTCATGCAATATGATATAAACCCCATCTTTTTATCCTCGATGGCGACAATACAATACGTGACGTTTCCCCTACTGTCACTGGGATCGAGCACCGCAAGATTAAACCCAAAGCTAAGCACTTCTCCCATTGCAAGAAAGATCAATCTAGTAGGCCAAACCAAACTGATAATTCGAAGAGACTTGCAAATACAACCAATCATACATAAAAGAATTCAGAGGAGATTCAAATATTGTTCATAGATAATCTTGATCATAAACCCATAATTCATCGGATCTCGACAAACACACCGCAAAAGAAGAGTTACATCAAATAGATCTCCAAGAGAATCGAGGAGAACTTTGTATTGAGATCCAAAGAGAGAGAAGAAGCCAACTAGCTAATAACTATGGACCCGAAGGTCTTAGGTAAACTACTCACACATCATCGGAGAGGCTATGGTGTTGATGTAGAAGCCCTCCGTGATCAATGCCCCCTCCGGCGGAGCATCGGAAAAGGCCCCAAGATGGGATCTCACGGGTACAGAAGGTTGCGGCGGTGGAAATAGGGTTTTTGCTCCGTATATGATGTTTCCAGGGTATATGAGTATATATAGGTGAAGGAGGTCGGTCAGGAGAGCTACGAGGGGCCCACGAGGGTGGAGGGCGCGCCCAGGGGGTAGGCGCGCCCCCTGCCTCGTGGCCTCCTCGTTGATTGCTTGACGTCCACTCCAAGTCGCCTGGATCACGTTTGTTCCGAAAACCACGTTCCCGAAGGTTTCATTCCGTTTGGACTCCGTTTGATATCCTTTTCCTTCGAAACACTGAAATAGGCAAAAAAACAGCAATTCGGGCTGGGCCTCCGGTTAATAGGTTAGTCCCAAAAATAATTTAAAAGTGTATAATAAAGCACATTAAACATCCAAAACAGAATATAATATAGCATGGAACAATAAAAAATTATAGATATTTTGGAGACGTATCAAGCATCCCCATGCTTAATTCCTGCTCGTCCTCGAGTAGGTAAATGATAAAAACAGAATTTTTTATGTTGAATGCTACTTAGCATAATTTTCAATGTAATTCTCTTATTTGTGGTATGAATATTCAGATCCGAAATATTCAAGAGAAAATTTTAATATTGACATAAAATTAATAATACTTCAAGCATACTAACTAAGCAATTATGTCTTCTCAAAATAACATGGCCAAAGAAAGTTCATCCCTACAAAATCATATAGTTTGGTCATGCTCCATTTTCGTCACACAAGAATGCTCTCATCATGCACAACCCCGATGACAAGCGAAGCAATTGTTTCATACTTTAGTAATCTCAAACTTTTTTTAACTCTTACGCAATATATGTCGTGAGCCATGGATATAGCACTATGGGTGGAATAGAATATGATGATGGGGGTTATGTGGAGAAGACCAAAAAGGAGAAAGTCTCACATTGGCGCGACTAATCAACGAGCTAGGGAGATGCCCATTGATTGATGTCAATGGAAGGAGTAGGGATTGCCATGCAACGGGTGCACTAGAGCTATAAATATATAAAAGCTCAACAAAAGAAACTAAGTGGGTGTGCATCCAACTTGCTTGCTCACGAAGACCTAGGACATTTGAGGAAGCCCATTGTTGGAATATAGAAGCCAAGTTCTATAATGTAACATCCCAAATTTTCAATTTGGTATGTTATACATAGATCATCATTGCATATCATATTTTATTGCATTTTGACAAATCCTCGATAAATCCTAAGCAACTCAAGGACCCTCGGAGAGAGTTGGGGATTTTCTCGAATTTTCATATTTGATTTTCATCAAATAATAAGACGAGGATTTTGGTTTTAATTATTTTCTCTCCGGAAAAATATTTCATTAAACAAAATAAATGAGAGGAGAAAATATGACTTCTCCAAAACAATTGAAATATTGGAGGAAAAATGTTAAAATCATTTATTGAATTTTATTTGCAATTTTTATTGCATTAAAAATATTGCATGTTTTCAAAGTATTTATTTTGTGTTAAAACAATGTTCACCCTATTCTAGATTTTCTACCTAGACGGGGAAAATTTATTTTATATTTGTTGGACTTTTATTTATTTTTCTACGAATTTTTCCGCGGAACGTATTTAAAAAAAACAGCGCCCGCTGGGCCGAGCCCAGCCGCGCCAGCCCGCCCGCGCGTCGTCCTCCTCGCGCACGATGCCGCCGCCGCGCCGAGTCCCGCTCGCCCACGCCTCTCAGGCCGCCCCCTTCCCCCCCCCATATATATAGCGCCCCGTCCCCTCTCTCACCCCCGCCGCCGCCTGCCCCGCACCCCGCCGCCGCCGCACTTGCCCGCCGCCGCCGCCCGCACGGGAGCCGCCGCCGCCGCCGTTTGCCGCCGCCCCCTCGCGCCCCTCGCCCTCCCCCGAGCCCCCGCACCCCGCAGGAGCCGCGCCGGAGCCGCCCCGACGAGGTATACCTCAATGCCGTTCGGTTTGCCGGTTTTTTGTTAAAAAAACCGTTGGTTTAAAAAAACCCTAGATCGGTTTTCTTTCGGTTTTATTATTTTGCGAGCGTTCACCGAACCGTTCGTTTTAACGAACGCGTTCGTCGGTTTTTCACTGTTAACGAACGTCCGTTCTTTAACCGTTCGTCCTTTTTCTTTTTCGTCGGATTTTTCCGCTATTTTTTCTCAGATTCGATTTCTGATCGTATCTTCGTTTCTGTTTAACTTCTCGCTCGTTTATCGGAATCAGGCGATTCAAGCGCCTAGAGTTTCGTCTCGAAATTCTCTTTCCGTTTAACCTACTCAAACAAGTTTTTGCTACTGTAAAATTTGACCTAGATCCAGATTAGTAAACGAAGCTTGTTTCTTTCGCAGTTTGACTTTCGTTGTTTCTTTCGAGTTGATTCTTTTTGCAAACCGGAGTTCTTAAGTTGAACTTTCTGGTTGGATCTTTCATTCGAGTTTTACCTGTGCATTAGATGAGTACTGATTGTATGCTTGTTTGTTTGCGTTAGAGTACCCGGAGTGTGCCGCTTGTTACTTCGAATCGCTAGGTTTTGCGGATCATCAGCAAGGCAAGTAACACTTTGATCATATACGTTCCATACCCAGTTTTTATTGCATTAGATCTATTCCTCAAACATTGCATGATTAGGATCTAATTAAATTGTGGGTATTGGGAAGTAGTTGAGGTAGTACCTATTACCTATTTTATTATCAAACCCTTGGGAGTTACTTCTACGCTTGCTATTATATTGCTATGCTATGCTCGTAGACGTGGATTGGGTTTGAGTGAATTTTCCATGACAGATGTGAGATTGTTAATTTAATGGTTTACTTAAGGTGGCAACTAAAACTCACATATGGGTGGATTGAGGTACCTGGGTATTCCAGGATTGCCTGTTTTTCTTTTGGACCGCCACCCAGGCTCAAAGGGATCATGAGATTATTCATGCTAGAAACTTCCGTGTGCAGCCGCAAGCTATTATGGGCTCTAGCATAGTTGACTAAGTTGTGTGAACTCTTACAGTGGTAGACTAGCAGATGTAGGGGAAAGTAGGTGTAACTGTCTACCCATACGTAAGGTGCAAACACTTCTGAAAGACTGTGTCTCGGTCATCCGTTACTCAAACACCATGTAGTGCGAGTAATCCAACGGAGGAGATCGAGTCTTGTGGGGAAAAGTGCACAAACCTCTGCAGAGTGTACAAACTAATCATGGTTAGCCGTGTCCCCGGTTATGGACAACTTGAGTATCTAGTTCTTGGATTATCATGTGAATCTCGTCACTATGTTACTTTTAATTAATTTTGTTGGGTTAATGATGATTTCTTAATTGGGATTGAGATGCTGTCAACCATCTCAATGTTTCACAACCACCATGATAGTTAAATAAAATTTATTCCTTTGAAGTAGGATAAAACTGGCTTTTCGCAAAATTGTAACCATAGAGCTTTCCACCAGCCATATATGCATGTAGTATAGCCTTATTGTTGTTCATTATTCTCTATGTGTTACTTTGCCAGCATATTCTATGTGCTGACCTGTTTTCGGGCTGCAACGTTTCATGTTGCAGACTTTTCAGACGACGAGTAAGGTGCCTTAGGTCGTGGTCTTATACTCAGTGATGCCGCTGGAGTTGATGGACTCACTTATCTTCCAAGTCTTCCGCTGTTATCGTTTTTAGATGGCCTTAAGCCATGTTTATCATACTTATTCTCTTTGGAGATATTCGATGTAATAAGTGTGTGATTGCTACTCTGTTATAAATCCTCCATTTGTACTGTGCGTGTCAGCATTACTGATCCAGGGATGACACTGGTGCACAGCAGCACAGACCATTTGAGGTCTGGTCGCTACAAAGTTGGTATCAGAGCACACGCTGACTGTAGGACACGACCACTAAGCTTAAGCCCTAGAAAGCTTCTCTCTTCTCATTTCTGACCCCTCTCCACTTTCTACTCTTTTAGGAATGGCGGATGCAAGGATCAAGTTCATGCAACCAGATGAAGACACGCCGTTTGGTCGACACTTGAAGGAAGTCACTAAGTACTTGAACATAGGAATACCAAGCATCACCGGAACCTACAACGCCACATTACCTGAAGAGGAGAGCTGGAGGATTCAAGTTCACATTCCAGGAAGGACGTTTGTGCCAGTTACTAAACCCATAAGATTGGTTTTCGAAGCACCAACCTGGAGTTTAGGGAAGAGCATGGCCGCACACATCGCCATGGGACGCATTGGAGAAGTCTACCACCAGGAGCTTAAGGATACAATTTACCAGATTTGTGGACGCCGAGACGCGCAATGGGAGATGATCAGAACCAAGAAGGATGGATCAATTGCAGCTTTCATCCAGGAGCAGAACCAACATATTCGTCGCCAGGAGAACCAGATGTGCACGAAAAAGGAAGAACTGAAGAAGGCATTAACGAAGATCAAGGAGCTCCAAGAAGAACTCAAGGCTACACGCGAGGATTATATGGAGGAAATCATCGCACTAGTAGGGAAGAATGACGACCTGGAGAAGAAGATTGGAGTATTCATGGGAAATCCAGTGCCAAAAGCAGAAGCCGACGAATGCACTTGTCCGGATAACTACATCATCATCGACGACACTGACTCGGAACCAAGTGAAGACGACTTTGTTGACGAAGCTGGAGCAGACATCATGGAGTCTTCAACGGATCAGAATTTCTAGTAGACCACCACATCAGTAGTAGTTTTCCCCCATTTACTAGTATAGTTCAAGCACTTTGTAACGCTAGTTAGATCGATTGTTTTTCTTTGTTCGAATTGATTGAGTGATATTGATTGTATTTGTCTCATGAGCATATGGGTAGTGTTTTCTCTCTAGACCTCATTCTATTCTTAACTCTCATCTTTTCTAAACCTATCAGATGCCTCCGAGACGCGACACCGGATTTGTTTTCCCACCAGAGATCACCCAGTTGATTCAGCAACAGAATGCCCTGATGCAAGTGTTAGTGCAGAACCAAGGCAACAACAACAAAAACAACAACCCACCGCCACCACCACCTGTTGATCACTTAGCCCGTTTCTTAAGGCTAAACCCGCCGGTGTTTTCCAGTAGCACCGAGCCGATTGTAGCAGATGATTGGCTCCGCAAAGTTGGAAGGGAGTTGACCATTGCAGGATGCACAAATGCGGAAAGAGTGCGTTTTGCCGCACATCAGCTTGATGGACCCGCAGCATCATGGTGGGAGAATTATACAGCCACGCATCCTATTGACACTGTCACGTGGGATCAGTTTCAGCAAGCTTTCCGTACAGCACATGTTTCAGCAGGAGTTATGGCTATGAAGAAGCGTGAATTTCGCAACCTACGCCAAGGAGGACGCACCGTAGGCCAGTATGTGGAGGATTTCAGTAAGTTAGCACGTTATGCACCAGATGACGTTGCTACAGATGCAGCCAAGCAGGAGAAGTTTTTGGATGGACTGAATGATGAGCTGAGTATGCAGTTGATGGTAGCAACCTTCAACAACTACCAGGAGCTGGTAGATAGAGCTCTCATGATTGAAGGAAAGCAACAACAGATTGAAAACCGTAAGAGGAAGTATGGACGAGGGAAGTATAACTCAGGAGCTCAACAGAAGCCTCGTTTTGCCCCAAAGCCGGGAGGACAGTTTTAGCATACCCATGGAGGAGGTAGTTCGCACAACCATAATGGCTCTAAAAATGGTAATGGGAATGGAGGAAGCAACGGACAGAACCGCACCAACCCATCTACCCCAGCCAAGAGGGACCTGAGCCAAGTCACTTGCTTTAAGTGCCAGAAGAATGGACATTATTCCAATGAATGTCCTGAAGCCCAAAATGGAAATGGCAATGGAAGCTCTGGGGAAGCCGAACCCGTTCAACAAAGGGCATGTGAACCACGTGAGCGTGGAGGAGGTTGAAGCTCAGCCTGATGCAGTAATAGGTAAGTTTTTGGTTAAGTCATTTACTGCAACTGTTCTTTTCGATACTGGTGCATCGCATTCATACATATCAAGGGGATTTGTGAATAAGTTTAAGCTGTCCACCAAAGTTCTCAGAACCCCTATGTTAGTAACCTCGCCAGGAGCAGAGTATATGGCAACCCACGGATGTTTTCAGATACCATTGGCCATTGGTAGGCATGTTTTCCCCTCAGACCTCATAGTTTTGGAGTCGCAAGGTTTGGATGTGATTTTGGGAATGGATTGGCTATCGTTGTATGGAGGAAACATCGATTGTGCCAGCAAGACGATTTTGCTTACCACCCCAGAAGGAAAAAAGGATCAAGTATGTATCTCGGCATATGCCGAAGAGGACTCAAGTAAATTCCTTATCATGAGTAGTACAGGAGGAAGTACCAGTGGTGAAGGACTATCCGGATGTATTTCCAGAAGAGTTGCCAGGCATGCCACCGGATAGAGACATTGAGTTCTTGATTGAACTTTTGCCAGGCAGAGGGCCAATATCTAAGAGACCGTACAGGATGCCCGCAAAAGATTTGGAGGAAATTAAGAAGCAGATCAAGGAGTTACTGGATAAAGGCTATATTCACCCAAGTTCGTCACCTTGGGGATCACCAGTACTTCTAGTGGAGAAGAAAGATGGATCGCTGAGGATGGTTGTTGATTACCGTGGATTGAATGAAGTGACCATCAAAAACAAGTACCCACTGCCGATGATCAATGATTTGTTTGACCGCCTACAAGGAGCTAAAGTATTCTCCAAGATCGATCTACGATCAGGATACCATCAGTTAAAGATTTGAGAGCAGGATATACCCAAGACGGCATTTACCACCAGATATGGATTGTACGAGTATACCGTTATGTCATTTGGTCTGACTAACGCACCTGCCTATTTTATGAACCTGATGAACAAAGTGTTTATGGAATTTCTGGATAAGTTCGTCGTGGTGTTCATTGATGATATTTTAATCTTTTCCAAGGATGAGGAAGAGCATGAGGAGCATTTACGATTGGTACTTGAGAAGCTCAGAGAACATCAGTTATATGCCAAGTTCAGCAAATGTGAATTTTGGCTGAAGGAAGTTGGATTCCTCGGACATGTTATTTCTGGAGAAGGAATAGCAGTGGACCCTGCCAAGGTTGACACAGTGACAAGTTGGGAATCACCCACGACAGTTGGAGAAATCCGGAGTTTTCTTGGACTTGCAGGATACTACCGGAGATTCATCGAGAATTTCTCGAAGATTGCTAAGCCCATGACTGAGCTATTGAAGAAGGACACCAAATTCAATTGGACTGAGGAATGTGAAGCTAGTTTCCAAGAGTTGAAGAAACGATTGGTTACATCACCAGTGTTGATTCTGCCA
Organism: Aegilops tauschii subsp. strangulata; assembly: GCF_002575655.3. Lineage (NCBI taxonomy): Eukaryota > Viridiplantae > Streptophyta > Magnoliopsida > Poales > Poaceae > Aegilops > Aegilops tauschii. The sequence continues at coordinate 329,199,554 of NC_053041.3, forward strand.
GATCAACGCAAGGATTACAAAGTTTATTGCGACGCTTCTCGTCGAGGACTTGGAGCAGTGCTTATGCAGGAAGGAAGAGTTGTGTCATATGCTTCACGACAACTTAAACCCCATGAGAAGAATTATGCTACGCATGATTTGGAATTAGCAGCCGTGGTGCATGCATTGAAGACATGGAGACATTTTCTCATCGGAAACCATTGTGAGGTGTATACGGATCACAAGAGTTTGAAGTATATTTTCACACAGAAGGAGTTAAATCTCAGACAGAGGAGATGGTTGGAGCTCATTAAGGATTATGATATGAGATTGCATTATCACCCAGGAAAGGCTAACGTAGTAGCAGACGCGTTGAGCCGCAAGAGTCATGTCAACACCGTCATGACAGGAGAGTTACCTCAGGAGTTAGACGAAGACCTTCGCGATCTATGTTTGGAGATAGTCCCAAGAGGCTATTTAGCGACACTGGAGATTCAGACTACCTTGATGGAAAGGATCAGAGAAGCTCAGAAGACAGACAAGGAGATTGAAGAGATAAAGGAGAAGATGAGCAAAGGAAAAGCCAAGGGATTTCGTGAGGATGAGCACGATACCTTATGGTTTGAGGACCGCGTATATGTGCCAAATGATCCGGAGATCAGGAAGTTGATTTTGCAAGAAGCCCATGATTCACCGTACTCGATTCACCCAGGGAATACCAAGATGTATTTGGATTTGAAGAATACTTTCTGGTGGACCGGAATGAAGAAGGATATTGCTGAGTATGTAGCTGTTTGTGATGTATGTCAGAGAGTGAAGGCAGAGCATCAGAAGCCAGCAGGATTGCTACAACCATTGCCGATACCCGAATGGAAGTGGGATAAAATAGGCATGGATTTTATCACAGGATTACCCAGGACTCGTTCAGGCTATGACTCAATATGGGTTGTAGTCGACCGTTTGACGAAAGTGGCTCATTTCATTCCAGTAAAGACCACTTATACCAGTGCTAAGTTGGCAAAGATATACATGAGCAGAATAGTATGTTTGCATGGAGTTCCGAGGACCATTGTATCAGACAGAGGAACCCAATTTACCTCGAAGTTTTGGAAGCAGTTACATGAAACATTGGGAACCACGCTAGAATTTAGTACAGCCTTTCATCCACAGACTGATGGACAGACCGAGAGAGTCAACCAGATTTTGGAGGACATGTTGAGAGCTTGTGCACTAGATTATGGATCTAGTTGGGACGACAATTTGCCATATGCAGAGTTTTCGTATAACAACAGTTATCAAACCAGTTTGAAGATGGCCCCTTTCGAAGCCTTGTACGGAAGGAGGTGTAGAACACCGTTGTTATGGGACGAAGTTGGAGACCGTCAGTCGTTTGGACCAGATTTGATTAAGGAGTCTGAACAGAAAGTAAGGTTGATTCGCGACAGGCTCAAGGTAGCCCAGTCCAGACAGAAGAGTTATGCTGATTCTAAACGAAAGGAGACAGTTCACGAAGTCGGAGACCGAGTGTATCTTCGAGTATCACCACTTCGAGGAGCGAAGCGCTTTGGAGTTAAGGGAAAGTTAGGGCCCCGTTTTATCGGACCATACAGAGTTGTGGAACGTATGGGAGAGGTTGCCTACAAGCTGGAATTGCCCGAAGGATTGTCTGGAGTTCATGATGTATTTCACGTCTCCCAGTTGAAGAAGTGCCACGCAGAGATGGCCGAGATACCACTGAGAGATACTGTGCCACTGGAAGCGATTCAGCTGGAAAGTGATTTGACCTATTAGGAGAAACCAGTTAAGATTCTTGAGTATGCCAGCCGAGTTACCCGCAGCAAGGTTATCAAGTTTTGCAAAGTCCAGTGGAGTCACCACACGGAAGATGAAGCCACCTGGGAGCGAGAGGAAGATCTACGGAAGGACCACTCCCACCTGTTTTCTAGCCAACCCGAATCTCGAGGGCGAGATTCATCTTAAGGGGGGTAGGTTTGTAACATCCCAAATTTTCAATTTGGTATGTTATACATAGATCATCATTGCATATCATATTTTATTGCATTTTGACAAATCCTCGATAAATCCTAAGCAACTCAAGGACCCTCGGAGAGAGTTGGGGATTTTCTCGAACTTTCATATTTGATTTTCATCAAATAATAAGATGAGGATTTTGGTTTTAATTATTTTCTCTCCGGAAAAATATTTCATTAAACAAAATAAATGAGAGGAGAAAATATGACTTCTCCAAAACAATTGAAATATTGGAGGAAAAATGTTAAAATCATTTATTGAATTTTATTCGGATTTTATTTGCAATTTTTATTGCGTTAAAAATATTGCATGTTTTCAAAATATTTATTTTGTGTTAAAAAATGTTCACCCTATTCTAGATTTTCTAACTAGACGGGGAAAACTTATTATATATTTTTTGGACTTTTATTTATTTTTCTACGAATTTTTCCGCGGAAGGTATTAAAAAAAAACAGCGCACGCGCCCGCTGGGCCGAGCACAGCCGCGCCAGGCCGCCGGCCCGCCCGCGCGTCGTCCTCCTCGCGCACGACGCCGCCGCCGCGCCGAGTCCCGCTCGCCCACGCCTCTCCGGCCGCCCCCTTCCCCAAGCCGGCGGAGCCCCCCCCATATATATAGCGCCGCCCCCCCTCTCTCACCCCCGCCGCCGCCTGCCCCGCACCCCGCCGCCGCCGCACTTGCCCGCCTCCGCCGCCCGCACGGGAGTCGCCGCCGCCGCCGTTTGCCGCCGCCCCCTCGCGCCCCTCGCCCTCCCCCGAGCCCCCGCACCCCGCCGCACCCGCACCCCCGCCGGAGCCCCGCCGGAGCCGCCCCGACGAGGTATACCTCGATGCCGTTCGGTTTGCCGATTTTTTGTTAAAAAAACCGTTCGTTTAAAAAAACCCTAGATCGGTTTTCTTTCGGTTTTATTATTTTGCGAGCGTTCACCGAATCGTTCGTTTTAACGGACGCGTTCGTCGGTTTTTCACTGCTAACGAACGTCCGTTCTTTAACCGTTCGTCCGTTTTTCTTTTTCGTCGGATTTTTTCGCTATTTTCTCAGATTCGATTTCTGATCGAATCTTCGTTTCTGTTTAACTTCTCGCTCGTTTATCGGAATCAGGCGATTCAAGCGCCTAGAGTTTCGTCTCGAAATTCTCTTTCCGTTTAACCTACTCAAACAAGTTTTTGCTACTGTAAAATTTAAACTAGATCCAGATTAGTAAACGAAGCTTGTTTCTTTCGCAGTTTGACTTTCGTTGTTTCTTTCGAGTTGATTCTTTTTGCAAACCGGAGTTCTTAAGTTGAACTTTCTGGTTGGATCTTTCATTCAAGTTTTACCCGGAGTGTGCCGCTTGTTACTTCGAATCGCTAGGTTTTGCGGGTCATCAGCAAGGCAAGTAACACTTTGATCATATACCTTCCATACCCAGTTTTTATTGCATTAGATCTATTCCTCAAACATTGCATGATTAGGATCTAATTAAATTGTGGGTATTGGGAAGTAGTTGAGGTAGTACCTATTACCTGTTTTATTATCAAACCCTTGGGAGTTACTTCTACGCTTGCTATTATATTGCTATGCTATGCTCGTAGACGTGGATTGGGTTTGAGTGAATTTTCCATGACAGATGTGAGATTGTTAATTTAATGGTTTACTTAAGGTGGCAACTGAAACTTACATCTGGGTGGATTGAGGTACCTGGGTATTCCAGGATTGCATGTTTTTCTTTTGGACCGCCACCCAGGCTCAAAGGGATCATGAGATTATTCATGCTAGAAACTTCCGTGTGCAGCCGCAAGCTATTATGGGCTCTAGCATAGTTGACTAAGTTGTGTGAACTCTTACAGTGGTAGACTAGCAGATGTAGGGGAAAGTAGGTGTAACTGTCTACCCATACGTAAGGTGCAAACACTTCTGAAAGACTGTGTCTCGGTCATCCGTTACTCAAACACCATGTAGTGCGAGTAATCCAACGGAGGAGATCGAGTCTTGTGGGGAAAAGTGCACAAACCTCTGCAGAGTGTACAAACTAATCATGGTTAGCCGTGTCCCCGGTTATGGACAACTTGAGTATCTAGTTCTTGGATTATCATGTGAATCTCGTCACTATGTTACTTTTAATTAATTTTGTTGGGTTAATGATGATTTCTTAATTGGGATTGAGATGCTGTCAACCATCTCAATGTTTCACAACCACCATGATAGTTAAATAAAATTTATTCCTTTGAAGTAGGATAAAACTGGCTTTTCGCAAAATTGTAACCATAGAGCTTTCCACCAGCCATATATGCATGTAGTATAGCCTTATTATTGTTCATTATTCTCTATGTGTTACTTTGCCAGCATATTCTATGTGCTGACCTGTTTTCAGGCTGCAACGTTTCATGTTGCAGACTTTTCAGACGACGAGTAAGGTGCCTTAGGTCGTGGTCTTATACTCAGTGATGCCGCTGGAGTTGATGGACTCACTTATCTTCCAAGTCTTCCGCTGTTATCGTTTTTAGATGGCCTTAAGCCATGTTTATCATACTTATTCTCTTTGGAGATATTCGATGTAATAAGTGTGTGATTGCTACTCTGTTATAAATCCTCCATTTGTACTGTGCGTGTCAGCATTATTGATCCAGGGATGACACTGGTGCACAGCAGCACAGACCATTTGAGGTCTGGTCGCTACATATAATGAAAAATTCCCGCTAGTATATGAAAGTGACAAAACAAGAGACTCTCTATCATAAAGATCGTGGTGCTACTTTGAAGCACAAGTGTGGAAAAAGGATAGTAGCATTGTCCCTTCTTTTTTTTTCTTTTTTTTGGGCCTTTCCTTTTTTTATTTGTCCTTTCTCTTTTTTTTTGGGACAATGCCCTATGAATGATGATCATCACACTTCTATTTATTTACAACTCAATGATTACAACCCGATACTAGAACAAAGTATGACTCTATATGAATGCCTCCGGCGGTGTACCGGGATGGGCAATGAATCAAGAGTGACATGTATGAAATAATATGCATGGTGGCTTTGCCACAAATACGATGTCAACTACATGATCATGCAAGGCAATATGACAATGATGAAACGTGTCATGATAAACGGAACGGTGGAAAGTTGCATGGCAATATATCTCGGAATGGCTATGGAAATGCCATAATAGGTAGGTATGGTGGCTGTTTTGAGGAAGATATAAGGAGGTTTATGTGTGATAGAGCGTATCGTATCACAGGATTTGGATGCACCGGCGAATTTTGCACCAACTCTCAAGGTGAGAAAGGGCAATGCACGGTACCGAAGAGGCTAGCAATGATGGAAGGGTGAGAGTGCATATAATCCATGGACTCAATATTAGTCATAAAGAACTCACATACTTATTGCAAAAATCTACAAGTCATCAAACACCAAGCACTACGTGCATGCTCCTAGAAGGGATAGATTCGTAGGAAAAGACCACCGCTCGTCCCCGACCGCCACTCATAAGGAGGACAATCAAAGAACACCTCATGTTTCAAATTTTTTACACAACGTTTACCATACGTGCATGCTACAGGACTTGCAAACTTCAACACAAGTATTTCTTCAAATTCACAATTACTCAACCAGCACAACTTTAATATTACTACCTCCATATCTCAAAACAATCATCAAGCACCAAACTTTTCTTAGTATTCAACGCACTTATAAGAAAGTTTGTACTAATCTTGGATGCCTATCATATTAGGACTAATTTCACAATTTAAGAAAATTACCATGCTGTTTTGTAGGACTCTCAAAATGATATTGGTGAAGCATGAGAGAACAATAGTTTCTATAAAACAAAACCACCACCGTGCTCTAAAAGATATAAGTGAAGCACTAGAGCAAAAACTATATAGCTCAAAAGATATAAGTAAAGCACATAGAGTATTCTAATAAATTCCGAATCATGTATGTCTCTCTCAAAAGTGTATCCAGCGAGGAAGATTGTGGTAAACTAAAAACAAAGACTCAAATCATACAAGACGCTCCAAGCAAAACACATATCATGTGGTGAATAAAAATATAGTTCCAAGTAAAGTTACCGATGAACGAAGACGAAAGAGGGGATGCCTTCCGGGGCATCCCAAGCTTTGGCTTTTTGGTGTCCTTGGATTTACCTTGGGGTGCCTTGGGCATCCACAAGCTTAGGCTCTTGCCACTCCTTGTTCCATAATCCATGAAATCCTTACCCAAAACTTGAAAACTTCACAACACAAAACTCAACAGAAAATCTCGTGAGCTGCGTTAGCGAAAGAAAACAAAACACCACTTCAAGGTACTGTATTGAACTCATTATTTATATATATTGGTGTTAAACCTACTGTATTCCAACTTCTCTATGGTTTATAAACTATTTTACTAACCATAGACTCATCAAAATAAGCAAACAACACACGAAAAACAGAATCTGTCAAAAACAGAACAGTCTGTAGTAATCTGTAACTAAAGCAAACTTCTGGAACTCAGAAAAATCTACCAAAATAGGACGACCTAAATAATTTGTTTATTGATGTGCTGCAATTGGAATCAGTATTTTATCACGTTGTGGTGATTTTTAACAATTTTTTTCGTGAACAGAAAGTTTCTGGAATTTTCAGCAAGATCAAATAACTATCATCCAAGAAGATCCTATAGGTTTTACTTGGCACAAACACTAATTAAAACACAAAGACAAATCTAACCAGAGGCTAAATCAAAGATTTATTACCAACCAGGAACAAAAAGTAAAAAAAACTAAAATAAAATTGGGTTGCCTCCCAACAAGCGCTATCGTTTAACGCCCCTAGCTAGGCATAAAAGCAAGGATAGATCTAGGTATTACCAGAACAATGGTAAGGTAAATCATGAAAACTCCTTTCGTATTCTCTACGTTCAGCAGCAAGTTTCCTTTGTGGCAAGCAAAAGTAAACAAAGGGGTTAAATTTAATAGGATAAAAAGTCCCCAAGATCAAGCTCGGGAGGTATGGGTTCCTCCCTTGGCCCCTTATATTGTACAACCAATTCATCATTACAAGCGTTCTTTTGACAAAAAGTCACGAGTCTTTGCTCAAGAGAAAAACCTAACCCATTATTCTGAATAGCAAAGTCGTCATTAAGTTCAGAAATTCTATCAACTAAAACATCGGTAGGAACCTTCTAAGGTTTTCATTATAGGCAACATGATCCAAAGATTGTAAACGCATTATGTCTTCTTGATTAAAAAGGATAGCTTCTACGGGAGGATGACCAGCATCCACCCTATAATGCGCAAAAATTTCTTTAGCCTCTTTCATTATAAATCTGAACTCATGGGCCAAAAAGATAGTAGCGTCACGCTTAACAGGAGAGTACTCAATATTAGAAAATTCTAGGAAAATTCTTTGTATGCAAGGATGCATATGAAGAAATTGCCTTTCAAGTTCAACTACGAGCAAGGATATCGCATCCGCAAGGCTACTAGTTCTGTGAAGAATAGAGCCACCCATGATGGGCAAAGCACCGGCACAAGTAAAGAAATCTTGAATAACTCATTTCCCAATAATATTACCACTACCGACTCGAAACTTTTTAGTATGCAAGATAGTAGGTTCCTCAAGAGGATCATCGAGGGCATCAAAGTTTCCCATGTTACTATTATTGCCTTCATTAGCGATAACCTCCCCAGATTCATACATGGCCAAAGAAAGGCAAGCGGAAAAGAGGGAGAACGGAAAAAGAGGGCGAATAAAACGGCAAGGGTGAAGTGGGGAAGAGGAAAACGAGAGGCAAATGGCAAATAATGTAATGCGAGGGATAAGAGTTTGTGATGGGTACTTGGTATGTCTTGACTTGTGCATAGACTCCCCGGCAACGGCGCCAGAAATGGCTCGTTGCTGGGAGTCAAATCTTGACTTGACTTGGTGTAGGCCTCCCCGGCAACGGCGCCAGAAATCCTTCTTGCTACCTCTTGAGCACTGTGTTGGTATTCCCTTGAAGAGGAAAGGGTGATGCAACAAAGTATCATAAGTATTTCCCTCAGTTTTTAAGAACCAAGGTATCAATCCAGTAGGAGGCCACGCTCAAGTCCCTCGCACCTACACAAACAAATAAGAACCTCGCAACCAACGCGATAAAGGGGTTGTCAATCCCTTCACGGTCCCTTACGAGAGTGAGATCTGATAGAGATGATAAGATAATATTTTTGGTATTTTTATGATAAAGATTTAAAGTAAAGAATGCAAAGTAAACAAAGATAGAAATAGCTTGTTGACGGAAGATTAATATGATGGAAAATAGACCCGGGGGCCATAGGTTTCACTAGTGGCTTCTCTCAAGATAGCATAAGTATTATGGTGGGTAAACAAATTACTGTCGAGCAATTGATAGAATTGAGCATAGTTATGAGAATTTCTAGGTATGATCATGTATATAGGCATCACGTCCGTGACAAGTAGACCGACTCCTACCTGCATCTACTACTATTACTCCACACATCGACCGCTATCCAGCATGCATCTAGAGTATTAAGTTCATAAGAACGGAGTAACGCTTTAAGCAAGATGACATGATGTAGAGGGATAAACTCATGCAATATGATATAAACCCCATCTTTTTATCCCCGATGGCAACAATACAATACGTGTCATTTCCCCTACTGTCACTGGGATCGAGCACCACAAGATTGAACCCAAAGCTAAGCACTTCTCCCATTGCAAGAAAGATCAATCTAGTAGGCCAAACCAAACTGATAATTCAAAGAGACTTGCAAAGATAACCAACCATACATAAAAGAATTCAGAGGAGATTCAAATATTGTTCATAGATAATCTTGATCATAAACCCACAATTCATCGGATCTCGACAAACACGCCGCAAAAGAAGAGTTACATCAAATAGATCTCCAAGAGAATCGAGGAGAACTTTGTATTGAGATTCAAAGAGTGAGAAGAAGCCATCTAGCTAATAACTATGGACCCCGAAGGTCTGAGGTAAACTACTCACACATCATCGGAGAGGCTATGGTGTTGATGTAGAAGCCCTCCGTGATCAATGCCCCCTCCGGCGGAGCATCGGAAAAGGCCCCAAGATGGGATCTCATGGGTACAGAAGGTTGCGGCGGCAGAAATATTGTTTTTGCTCCGTATATGATGTTTCCAGGGTATATGAGTATATATAGGCGAAGGAGGTCGGTCAAGAGAGCTACGAGGGGCCCACGAGGGTGGAGGGCGCGCCCAGGGGGGTAGACGCGCCCCCTTCCTCGTGGCCTCCTCGTTGATTGCTTGACGTCCACTCCAAGTCCTCATTCCGTTCCCGAAGGTTTCATTCCGTGTGGACTCCGTTTGATATCCTTTTCCTTCGAAACACTGAAATAGGCAAAAAACAGCAATTCGGGTTGGGCCTCCGGTTAATAGGTTAGTCCCAAAAATAATATAAAAGTGTATAACAAAGCCCATTAAACATTCAAAACAGAATATAATATAGCATGGAACAATAAAAAATTATAGATACGTTGGAGACATATCAGTGACATTTTGGGCCGAACGAAAAAAAATTATGTCATACTTATGACACTTCTATGACGATAATTGTGACAAAACCAGGTATCATCATAGATGTGGTGGGCTCCTACTTCTATGACAAAAAATCATGACAGAAAATGGGCTTTTCGTCCTGGGCGGGCCGGAGACGCAGCTGCATGACATTCTTTGGGCCGTCCATGACGGAAAAAACCGTGGTAGAAGCGAGGGCGAGGAAAATTTCGGGGAGTTCCCGGTTACGGTGGGTGGTCGGGGGCCGAGCGATGCGCGTTTCTCTCGTACACGTACGCGTGTGTGTGCGACGCGTTGGGCTCTAACTGAACCTGAGCGAGGCGTTGGGCTATAACTGAACCCGAGCGATTGCACTGCAGGCTACGCGTTACTGAACCCGAGCGATCGATCGATGGCTGTTAACGGAACCCCATCGAGCGATTCCTTCGCTACTGCTGCTAACTGAAGCCGATCGATGCTGCCTTTGGATGAACAGTGAGCGTTGATGGGGGCGTTTGGATGAACAGTTCCCGGTGGGGGTGGATGGACAGGGCCCCGTGGTGTTGCCTCTAGATGAACAGGACCCCGATCGATTGAGCCAGTTGGGGCTGAATGAACCGGAACCCGTGGAGGGTTGGATGAACAGGACCACCCCGTGGAGGGCTGGATGAACAGTAGACGGTGGAGGGCTGGATGAACAGTAGCCCGTGGAGGGGTGGTTGAACAGGAGCCCGTGGAGAGGGCTGGTTGAACAGTAGCTGGTGGAGTAGCGCGTGGTGGAGGCTGGATGAACAGGAGCCCGTGGATGAACAGTCGCAGGTGGAGGCTGGAGGAGGTCGACGGTGGATGAACAGTAGCACATGGAGGCTGGAGGGGTCGACGGTGGAGATGAACAGTATCCCGTGGAGTCCCGTTTTGCGGTACGCCACACCCCTCCCGATGAATAGGACCCCCATTTCGACCGTAGCGCTCCAACACAAGTCCGTTTCCTCCGTTTTGCGGTACGCCACACCCCTCCCGATCAACAGGACCCCCATATTGACCGTAGGAGGTCCGTTTCCTCCGTTTTGCGGTACGCGAGACCCCTCCCGATGAACAGGATCCCGTTTCGACCGGGACCGGTCGAACACAAGGCCGTTTCCTTCGTTCTGCGGTACGCCAGGCCTCGTTTCCATCTGCTGTTCCATCCAAGCCAGTTGGCTCCCACGGGTTCCGTTGCCTCCCGATGAACACGACGAATTCCGTTGCCTCCCCATGAACACGACGACGACGCTGTTGTTGTTTTTTGCGGGCGACGACGACACTGTTTCTCCGTTCCACCCAGCCATGTACATGAGCCCTGGCCATACGTATGCGCGAGTAGGCGTTCGAGACCCCGCCCGTATGTATGTACGTGGCTGTATTTTCTTTCTTGCACACTGGCCGCTATACATACGTGTACATGCTACGTGCGCGCCTCTACTATGACACGTGCGCGCCTCTACATTGACCAGTATGTACGTACACGTTCCCGACCAGAATGACAACGTTATGTATGCTTTGACCAGGTGGGTCCCGACTGTCAGGCACTTCCTTGCGTGCGAAGATGTAGCTGGTGGGTCCCAGCAGTCAGGGGGGCGAATCGTTTTTTTTGCCCGGACGCACTTCCTTGCGTGCGAAGATGTAGCTGGTAGGTCCCAACAGTCAGGGGGGAAACGTTTTTTTCGCGAAATACGGTTGCCCGTCCGGTGGGTCCCTGCTGTCAGGTGGAGGAATCATTATTTTCCGCATAATAAGGAGGCACTTCCTTGCTGCGGCCGTGGACCCAGCTATCAGCCTCTCCACGTATAGTCCACGTCCGATGGAAGCCGCTCCTTGACCATGTTGACCATGCCATGCCGAGAGCACCAGGGCGGTGGACGACGGCGAGGCCTAGGAAGGGGACAACACGGAGCCGGGGAAGACGGGACAGTGGATGCCCACGCGTAGAGGAGTATGAGGGTTCACTGGTTCGCTGCGGTGTGAGGCTGCCGACGCCGCAGAATAACAGGGGTGTGTGTGAGTAGAGGGATGGCCTGGCCAGCGGTGGGAGTAGTAGGGGGTGAGGCCTCCGCGGCATCGCAGCCGGCCATGGGAGGCAGGAGCACGAGGCAGGACCGACGCTGGTTTGGGCGGCTGGAGCAAGAAGACCAGAGGTTGAAGAAGCACTACGGTCGTTGGATGGACATCGTACGGTCACTGGAGCTAGAATCGTTCATATTGACTAAGTTGACAAAGCCCTCCGTCCCCGTCAACTTAGTTGGCCCACAAGTCAGCCTCCCACTATTGTGGGTCCCAACTAGCAGGGGGTATTCATTTTTTTCGTGCGTAATAAGGAGGCACTTCCTTGCGTGCGAAGATATAACTGGTGGGTCCGACCTGTCAGCGGCGGGAACGTTTTTTTCGCGAAATACAGAGGCCCTTCTGGTGGGTCCCAGCTGTCAGGTGGAGGAATCATTATTTTGTGCATAATAAGGAGGCATTTCCTTGCGTGCGGCTGTGGACCCAGCTGTCAGCCTCTCCACGCACAGACTACTTCCGATGGTGTCGTTCATTGACCACGTTGACCACTCCGCGCCGAGCGCACCCAAGGTGGTGGACAACGGCGAGGCCCCGGACAGCAACGAGCCGGAGATGGGAAGACGCGGGAGTAGAGTCGCAGACGGAGAGGTGTACGAGGGTTAACTGGTTCTGGTGCGGTGCGGTACGGCAGTCGGTGGAGAAGAACAGGAGGTGTGGAGGGGTGGAGGGATGGCCTGGCCAACGCTGGAGTAGCGCTTGACAGCGAAGCGTGCTAAGCAGAGCTGCTAGCAGCAGGAGGCGGGAGCAGGTGGTCCCGGCGGAGCTGGAGGAAGAAGACGAGAGACTGAAGATGGATGCCGGTCGTTGGATGTAAATCCAATGGCTAACGATGTCAGAATCATTTGTTGGCTAAGTTGACAATGACTTGCATTGGCTTCGACCTATTGGCCCACATTTCAGCCTCCTCAAATGTGGCACGTATTCAACCCATTTTTTCAGAATTTACAGTCTTTTTTTGCGGGGTAGAATTTACAATCAATTTGATCTCTTGTTTTGAATTACAGTCCATTAGCTGGGCTGGGTGAACAAATAATGTAGCATCCATGCGGCCCATTTATGTTTTTTCTAAAAAATTACAGGCCATTTGCGCTTTCTCGAAATACATGATTTTGCTGGCCTGATTCTAATTATAATGTTGGGGTGGGCGCAGCAATGTTATCAAAAAATAAACAGGGGCTGAGCATTTTGTTATATATATATATATATATATTTAAATAATAAGTGATTTACTATTACGTTGGTCCTTAAATCTTACCAAGCTTTTGTACACAATCACCAGGATTTTCGTTGCCAAAAAAATCCAGGATTTTATTGTTAAGAAATTGTTTTTATAAGTTAATAAGATGTGGGATATTGTTTTCTTACATACGTAAGTATCTGTTAAATATATGATGACAATAACAATAATATATAATAACATATAAAATAATTTAAATATATATAATATAGTTAGAAGGGAAACATAAGTTGGACCACGCGTTCCTATTCTTATATAGAAAAATAGAACAGACCTCTGCGTTTTCTTCAAAAAATACATAAATTGGGCTGCCGATGTTTCAGGAAAAATAAAACCTCAGATGGGAGGTCCATAGGCCGGTCGATACATGACGACCCTCAAGAAAATACAAACAGGCCTATGGACCTCCCATCCGAGGTCGTGGGTTGCGCATGTTAAAAAAGAAAGCCTAGACGGGGCAGCCCAAAACCCAACTGATACTTGCTGGCCCAGTGATAATAAATGATACCTGCCAGCTCCCTGGCTTCGTTGTGAATTTATCTCCTATAGTAACTACGTTGAAGCACCTAAAAAATGTAACTATGTTGACAAACCCGTGGGCCCCAACGTTAGTATAGCATTAGGAGGAAGTATCTTTTCGATGAGGCACTTGCTTGCCTACGGCCATAGACCTGGTGGGTCCGGACTGTCCGCCTCTCCAGATTCCTCTCGTTTGTTCAGCATGTTCACAACGGCAGACAGCGGCGTCGTGGCGAGCGCACAAAGGCGCAGGAGGAGATCCGACCACCTGAGGAAGTGCCTTAATAGTAACGAAACAACTAAACTAGCCTAGTGGCCGAGTGACACTGCCCGACAGATGTTCCGCCCGGGTTCGATTCCACCTGTGCCAAGAAAATATCTCCAAATTTTTTGCCTCTGCCTTTATTGACATGTGGGTCCCAATTTTCATCTATGCACACCACGTCCAACACTTGCCAAAACTTCGTCCCTCGTTTTCTCTGTTTTTCGCACACTCGACATTGTGTGGGCATTTTGAAAATAGCATATCTTTTTGACTGTGCATCATATGAAGATGTGCTATGCATGAATGTTGATCAGCATGATGTTAACTGGCTGGTAGTTCCAGTTTTGACCATGAATAAAACTTCCAACAGATGTTAACACTGTTTGAAAAGGCCATGTTAATATAAATGCTCTGCCTCTGAAAGTTGCAGTTTCTTATCTGAAACTGAACTTGGAGTTTCTTATCTGAAACTGAAACTTGCAGTTTCTTCTCTGAGAATCACATTGTCTGCACTTTTATACTCCTATGAAACTACATTTTTTAAGTGCTAAAAATAGATCTCTAGAATTCATAAAATACTTCATATGCTCAATACTGCAAATCTGAAATTCAACAGACATTATTATCTGAAAGTACTCTCAAAATACACAACACAATTCACAACCTGCAAATAGTGACAACCCTAAGCTCCTCCTAACAATTCACAACCTGCCCGACTATTGGGCTGGGGGGCAGTCCCTCCTATTCCTCGATGGCAGACAGCCGCCCCGTGAGACGATGTGAACGGCGAGGGAGAGGATGGTGGGGAAGTGTCGTCGGGCCAACTGTTTTTCTCCTCTTGTAGTTGGGTTCGGTCGACGAAGACTCCACCGGCTCGCTTTGGCACGACACTCTCACAAATGGCACCCTGTAGATGCTCGATCCTTCAATCTCTGGTGGATGCTCCATCTGGGATCGATACTCCCACCACCACTCCCTCACGATCGGATTCAGTGAATCTGTTTGCTCTATGCCCCAAAGGAGCAGCTCTATGTACTCCCGCGCGACTCCCTCCAGGAGTATCGCGGTCTTTTCGCTCTGTTGCAGATATTTGGCCATGGATGTCGCCGTCGCCGCTAGTTTGTCCTTGTTGTCAAACCAAGACTGTATCTCCAACATCCTAGCTAGCTTCACAGGGTCGCCGTCTGCGATCCTCATGTATCGGTTGTACTCCTCCATCGATCTACTTCTCCACAGCACCTTCACTCACCGGCGGTGGTTTTAAAATGGAAGAGGAGAGGAGCAACGCTGGTTTTGGATTAGAACGGGAGAGGAGCGACGCCGGTTTTGGATTGGAACAGGAGAGGAGGGGCGGTGGTTTTGAAATGAAAGAGGAGAGGAGCGGCGCTGGATTTAGATTGGAACAGGAGAGGAGCGGTGGTGGTTTAAGAGGCGAAGAGCGGAAGAGCGGTGCTGGTCTTTGAAGTAATTTTTTTTGTTTTGCGTATTTTGGGTCATAGTTTGACCACGTACAGTATTTGACAAGCAAAATGTGAATGCATGTCACCAAAAATTGTATCGTTTGGTTCGTATCTAAATGTACTTTCAAATTATATTATTTTTGCAACGTATAACATATATTTTATTTGCGAAAATCATGGTCAATTATGACCCGGAATAAAAGGGAGACTAGTTAATGTGGGGTCGCTTTCTTAATTGAAGGGTAAATTGATTTTGATTTTGATCCAGTCACAGCGCGCCGGTCCTCTCGTCCAATCCTAAATCACCGCCGCACGCTCCTCTCCCTCTTCTCCATTGCAAAACCACCTCCTATCCTCGCCACCATCTCCATTCAAAAACCACCGTCTCGCCTCTCCCTCTTCTCCATTGCAAAACCACCTCCTCTCCTCTCCATCATCTCCATTCCAAAACCACCGTGTCGCCTCTCCCTCTTCTCCATTGCAAAACCACCTCCTCTCCTCTCCATCATTTCCATTCCAAAACCACCGTCTCGCCTCTCCCTCTTCTCTATTGCAAGACCACTGTCTCTCCTCCCATCTTCCAAAGCTAGCACCGGACCACTCAGAAGGACATTTAGGGAGAGGATGCAGCAGTGAATCAGGCAGATTGCCGGTGGCGACCAGGCAAAGTTAGCTAGGTTGAAGGAGATCCTTACTTGGTTTGATAATGAGTGGGAGATTTTGAGGACGGTGAGGGCCATGTGGCAATGTATGCAAAAGAGCGAGATGGCAGCAATGAGGGCGGCGATGTACATGTACTCCTCGGCGGCAGTCACGTCGCAGTCCTTCGAGTTCATCGAGTATCTCCTCTGGGCAATGGAGCAAACAGATTCGCCCGAGGCGAAAGTCAGGAGGAGGTGGTGGGCATACAGGTCAAAGGTCGAGCACCCAGAGGATAACGAATCGATCTAGTACGGTGTGCCATTCGTGAGGGTGCAGAGCTAGCCGGAGGCACAGGAGTATTCGTTCTCCCACCACAAGAGGAGGCCGGATGGCGCGACGTCGCTTCCCCGCCGTTCTCCACGGTTCCCTCGACGCTCGCCTCATTTCAACGGCGGCGGTAGGGTTTAAGGTAAGCTTCGCACTAACCTAATCTTCCACCTACTCATGCTTACAATCAGTGTGACAACTAATGAAAATCATGGTTACAACCAGTCTCCGAGTACTACGCCAATCACCCTTAAATAGCTCTGGACCTTTGGGTCAAAGTTGTGACACTATGTACAAATAAAGAAAAATAGATTGGTGCTTCTTTCAGAAAAGAGTACTCCCTAGAAAACTGCCAATATAAGCTACTAGTATTTGGTTAGAGGATTTGCTGCCGAGAAAGATCCGTCCACAGAGAGCGCCACACATCCCACTAGTGGTGGTGGATGCCAATGTGTGCATGGAGCATGGTTGGTGTCGGTAATTTTTACTTGGCACACCTCGCACTCTGCATATATGCCGGTTCCATCCGTACATTTGTGCAGTTCCACCAAAATGCAGCTGAATAACCCTGTTTGCACAGATAATGAAAAAGCATGATTACATTATAGTGGCACTAGTTGATGAAACACGCAAAATGAATAGAAGAAAATATTGCGATAGTATCATAGTATGCCATGCTGCGAGGGCGAGATGGGCCCTGCGACGCCTCATACGGTACGCCACGCCTCATACTGGAAATCGTCCCAAGTCTCCCCAATACACCTTCTGCCAGTGATACACATCAGTGTACAGCGGTATTACAAGGAGGGGCCTTGAGACATTCAAATATCTATTTTTGTGCAGATCAACTAAAATTAAGCACCCCGGTTTGCAGAAACGCTTAAACATTAACAATGGGACTAGTTGATGAAACATACATTAACAAAGAGAAGCACTTTCATTATCTACATTGGAAATGAAATGATAGAGAGGATACTCGCTCTATTTTAACTGTATTATTACTTCAATTTATCAGTGACACTAGGGTCGAGCAGGTGGCAAACAAGGTGTACTGTGCGTCGCAAGGATGAAGGTCGGGGGTGCTTAGACTGGGATGCTGAAGCTGGCTCTTTCAGTCCCTATCTTCCCCCTGATGTTTCTATGGTAGCATTTGGGTTGTAATCCAAACTTAGTCGAGCTGGTGCTGCGTCCCCCTACCTACCTAGCTTATGTGGAGAACTTGTCTCCTGCTAGTACTCAGTCTGTTCTAGTAGTAGTTGCATAACTGCCCGTTTACACTGAGATGTTGTCGGATAATGGTTCTCTATGGTTGGGTTTCTTTAATGAAATCGGAGGGAACCCCCTCTTTCGATATATAAAAAAATAGTGGAACTAGTGGTGCCAAAACATTGCCTCAAATTAATAGTGCCACTAGATTAAGGTGCAAAATAATAACACTACTGCTTTATCATGGCAGTGCCAAAATAGTAGCACAAGAGCAGGATCAACATGCAGGATCTTTGGCAAACGGCCAGACCAAAAAAGAACATACCTCGTGATGGGAACCATATCTGCAGTCAACGCCATCATAGAAGGGATGACACCAGTCACCAACATGGATGATTCAATTCATGGGACCTTTTGGTGCAGTTCACCTAAAATGAAGCAATGTCCCAAGAGCTAGCAGCTTCTTTTTTTTAAGAAAAGGGCTCCAGCCCCGGTTCCATTTCCATCAGAAAACGAAACCCACATAGCTTCTTCTTCATTAGTTACAATAAAATTGAGCAACATCAAGGTTGGTCATGAAGCTCCTGAAATGTTTAACTATAATTTGGATATCATTTGTGCAGTTCAACTAAGATCAAGCGTGAAATGTATATCTCTGTTTGCACAAAAAAGGTGGAAAGGAGGGTGACTAACAAGTGATGAAACATGCATCAAATGAAAAAAGCATGTTCCTTATCTGAATGGCAATTGTACAAGGACAGTAGCAATTTCTAGCAGCATTGCTAGATATTAGTGTGGGCATTAGGATTAACTATGACAACCGTTAAATACGACATTACTTTAATGGTTCCATTGCTTCATTTTACCAGCAACATTACATTAACAGCTGCTACAGAGTCGGTATTTGGGCACGGGAGAGTAGGCGGACCCGGACAGTTGCATCTCTAATGAAAAGAAGCAACTTATCTTAATGGGAAATTTAGCAGGACATGAAGAAAGTGCCATTGATTCATATTACTGGAGGCATTACATTGAAAACAACATTTGTTTAACGTGTCCTTACTTTTAACAGTACGACTGCTACATTTTACTAGTGGCATTACATAAGAGCAGCTCGGGGCAACAAACATCAGAAGAGGATATCTGGGTTGGTCCCATTTTTGTTCGGTATATAGCCACCTTATACTGTGTGAGGCTAGCAAATCTAGTGCTGGACTTACTCTGTTGACATGTCCCCTAGTCCCCACTTTCTTTCCTTTTTCAACCAATAGATCGGGTTTATATTGAGTTTGTACTGCGTTCCCTTTATTTCCCTATTAGACCTAGAGACCAGTTGGATAGCCAGTCTCTGCTACTTTTCGCCCCCATTATTTCCTCTTTCGACAAAGTCCTAGATTCAGGTAACAAATCTTCCCCCACCCCCACCCCATTTCTTCCTTGTTTGAACCAAGTAGTACTAGATTCGAGTGCATGAACTGGTTTTACCTCTTAACAGTAAAAAATTAGGTGGTTTTCGAACAACCGATAGATCCTATCTACGAGGGGGCCTGAGAAATAGTAAAAGATACAAATGCAGCGACGTCAGGAGCTCGAAAAGTAGGGCAAGGGCGGTTTCGAAGGAAGTTATACCTGAGGGTCGCCGAGATGTCGCTAGGTGGGCGGCGGGAGGCCGGATCTGCCCACATTATGACAGCGAGGAAGAAGGGGTGGGAGGCCCTCCCTCGCCAGCGATGCTTGGGAGAGAACGGCAAGGCATGCTGATCGGGATGCGCCGGCAGTGGGTAAGAGCCGTCGCCGAGGACGACTGCGTGAACGTTGCACCTTCTCACCTTCCCCGACGGAGAGGATCCGGCTGGATCTGTGACCAGTGGTGAGCAGAGAGAGAGTGTGTGGCCACCGCTGCGTGTTTAGATCTGGAGAGGACGAGACAGTGTGAAGAGAGCAACACTAGCAAGCAAGCGCGGAGGCTCCTGCCTATATAGTGGAGTACTAGTTTTATTTTGTCTACCGGCCGGAGCTGGCTTGACCTCAGCAATGACTGTCGAGCAGTCTTCATGCATGTGCCCCGGAGGCGCAGTTGTCTTCATTTTGATCTGAAGCACCGGATTATAACATATAACACGAAAAAATGCCACATGACAAGAAATCATAACCTAACTGCCCAAAAGAGACAAGATGAATCCCGACGGACAAACTAGACGAGGATGAAAGCTCAAATTAAAGATAAACTCGTAGAAAAGGGGTCCGTCGATAGATGTCCTAATTAACATAGCCGGCTTGACCTAGATGGCAGCCGAGTAGTCTTCGTGCATGTGCCCCCAATGACTAGCCCAACTCAGTTGTCTCTGTTTAACCCTCGCAGTGATCCGAAGCACATGACACCTAATTTTGCGAGATGACAAGAAACCTTTTTTTAGATTTCTCACCAGAACTACAGCCCTGTACAACATAGCCTGCACAATATGTAGACGATAGCCAATCCAGGCATGTCTGCTGGAGTCTGGTCACATGCATGGACGAACTGATCTTCCGTGTCTTGCAGGGATCGTCCAGGTACCAACGTATGTACTCCTACGACACTTCTCTAGTAGTACTATCGCTCGTCTCTCTCTTCTATTAACTCACCCGACTTGCGGGGCCAGGGAGTGTGTCTATGGTCGGTTCTCAATTGCGGTCCCACATGTGTGTGCAAACGCAATATGACGCGCGTTCCATTCGGAGAGCGGCGTGCCAGACCGACCGACTGTCTGGGGTGCGACGCGAACGCGACGGGCCTGTTGTATACTCCATACATGTGTACCGCCATTTTCTTGAGGCTTTGCTCCATGGCGCAATCCATTGATACAAAATTAGTATACGGTACTATTTAAAAGTCAAGGGCGGGGCTTTCCTGCGCGATAGGCGGGGCAGTTCCGGCTAGTCGTTTCGACAGAGACGCGAGAAGATGAGGGAGTAGGCTGCCGCAAACGTAGGGCTGTGTGATTTGACAGCGAGTTACTGCTGGATAGGTGGGGCCCCGTGATTTGACTTGCCATTATCATTTTAACTGCGACGCTACGACCGGCGTGAGTCTCCCGATTCCTGACCACCTCCATATAGGTACCTCTCCCAATGCTCCACCATGTAGAGGCTGGCTCCTGCATGAGAGCCCACTCCTCCACTTTTTCCTTGCCTCTTTCCTCCACATATGCAAAAATGCCATGTAAAGCGGGCTTATAGCCCACTATTGTACTTAAGTTAGTACAAAGTTGAGTCATCTATTTTGGAATGGATGGAGTACTTACTTGCTCCTACAGGTGCTAATCTTGCCACATAGGCATAAAGTCTGATGTGGCAAGTTAATTAAGAAGAGAGAGACTAGTTTGGTGACCCAAGGAAGAAACGGTGCTAAGCGCGTGTACCTAGGTGAAAATACAATTTTGAGTCTATAGTTAATTAAATGAAGCAAACTTAGCAACAAAAAACTAAGCACCTATGCATTGGGGACTTGATTGCTAAGCCATTTAATGCCCTTAGCACCTCATCTAAGCACCATTTCATTGAAAGAGGTCACTCCTTGGCAAATGCAATAAATACTACGAAGAAAGAGATAGAGAGAAGTAAAAAAATACTCTTATAGCCAGCCTTATAGCTAACCTTGTTGTAGTACGAGTGACTAAGTGGTGACTATGTATGACATGCCAACATCAAATAGCCTAACGCACCGTGTTAAATCTCCAAGGGCGCGACCGCGCGAGCGAGGCAATGGTCGTGGTAGGCGGCGCGACCATGATACGGGCTGCTGGCAGCCCTTGGATCTGAGATCGAACGGTCGCATGCTAAGTTGCTGAAAATTTGCGGAATAACCCTCCAGGATAGGATATTCACCCATAGGTCTAGAATCACGCCATGCAACCATTTGATCTCAGATCCAAGGGCTCTCGGAAGCCCGTATCATGGGAGAATGGAAAGCTTCGTATCACCTGTAATTTTCCCGACGCTTGACATGACATCGAAAGCCATTTAATTGGGCGTCGAGTAGACATGACATCTAATTGGGCATGCATGAATCCATTTATCCAGCAGGCAAGCCACTACCCTTCCGTTCGCACGCCCCACTCAGCATTTTTACAATCAAAAAACCGCTGGCAGTTCGCTCCTACTCGTCCCCGGATGTCCTTTAACATTACGGCAGTTCGCTCCTACTCGTCCTGTCCTTTCACATTACGGCAGTTCCACTAATCCTAACCCTCCTCCCAAATTCATGGTGTCCCAAATCTCCATGATCGGCGGTGAGTACAAGGTTAGAACCATCACCGGCGATGAGTTCGACGTCATCTACACCCGTTCTTCCGCGATGTGACAGGATGCCTTGCTCGCTTCAGTCACATGTTCAAAAACTCAAATGATGAGTGGGTAGCTGGGCTAGATGTTGAGTACACCACAGTCCTGGGACAAGAGAAGGATCTAAAGGAGGAAGAGAAGAAGAAGCCCGCCGTGATCCAGGTTTGCGTGCATGACTTATGCTTGGTTTACCACATATGCTAAGCCGACGTTGAGTGCGAGGAATTTAAGAACTTCCTCAAGGGCAGCCTAGTCAAATTCATTACTGTAGACTTTACAAATGACAAAAGAGTCCTGGGTCGGATAGGCCTCATTGTAGGCAAGCCCTTCAACCTCCAGAAGAATCGGCTGCTGCCCTCCCGTGGTCAGCCTTCAATGCTGACCCAGGCAGGAGCCATGGTTCATCCTTCGTACAGTAAACTAGAGAAACCTCCGTACATGTTTCATCGTCATGCATGGCAGTGGAATGTACTAGATATAGACCACATCCACTATGCTGCAGTGGAAGGCTACCTTTGTTTCAATATCTACAAGGGTTGGATGAAGAGCAAGAGCCAAGTGTGCGGTTCAAGCAAAGAAGTATCAGCCAAGAGGAAGAGGGACAAGGATGAAGTCGAGGACGTGGACGAGGACTCCGAGTAAGGTGGCAGTGTCATTGCTCATGGTGGTTCTAATGTAGTGTCTACCGAATTAGTTGCATAGTTTAATTTCATGTGTGCTTAGTATAATTTGAGGGGTGTCTTGTGTTGAGCCCCCAGCAGAACTATGTTATGTTTCTTATCGTTATATTTCGTACATTTCATCTTTTAGTTGGTATAGTACTACCACTCGTTTCTTCACATTATATACGTACAATATATATGGCCAACATCATATAGCCAGCAGTTTAGTTGTCAAAGAAATTCAGGGTGCTTAGTTTTGTCAAAGAACTCCAGGGTGCTTAGTTTTATTCGAGGGGTGTGTTGTGCTGGACACCATTAACTTGTCATTGTGAGAATCGGCTTATTTTTGTCATGTAACATGGTCAACGGGTTTGACGTGAAAATAACAATGACTAATGGCATTTCTGAGCAAACATCTAACTTAACGATGGCATTTTTTTAGATATCTAATTGCATTTTTGAGCAGGCATCTCATGGATCGATGGCATTTTTTGAGTAGTTGTAACTTCTAATGGCAAAACTGAGTAGTGATACACAACTAGTGGCATAAATAATAAGAACCCAAGAATTAAATAGTTATGCTAATTTCTTTATTTCTTTATACCTTTGTGCGCGAAACAATATACGCTGCCTCCCCACAGATTTTCTTTACAGAGGCAACATAGAACTATATGAGTGCCCTGTTAAATTTTGGAATTATTTCGGGTTCGTTTGGCCTTTTTTATACATTAATTGAGTTTCTGGTCATTTAATGTGCATAATGCAAATTTGAACTACAAGCACATGCTCCCGTGCACCAAAGTTGATTGAAAAATCACATGTGTGTCCTCAGGTGAATTTCTAGGTCCCATGTAAGAAATGGGAATGAAAGTCAAACATCTGGGCATCGTGGTTCGGCCGAGAACATTGAGAAGCTTGGTTTTAAAATTCTTGTAAATCCAAAACACGCCTGAAAATCATGAAACTTGGCATGGTGTCATGTCATGGTACTACCATGCTATGGTAAAAAAATTGCAGAATAGGAACAAGTTTTGGTATAAGTTTCTTGCAAACCGGAGCTTCTCTCAAGAAGGTTCTTGGTTCTGAGAGGGAACGTGTCACCTTTATGTGCATAATTCAAATTTTAAATACAAGCACATCCTGCAGTGCACCAAAACTGGTTGAAAAATCACATGTGTGTCCTCGGGTAAATTTCTAGGTCCCATGCCAGAAATGGGAATGAAATTCAAACATCTGGGCGTCATGGCTCGGCTGGAAACATTGAGAAACTTGGTTTTTTAATTGCTGTAAATCCGAAACACGCATGAAAATCATGAAACTTGCCTTGGTGTCATGACATGGCACCAACATGCTGTGGTAATTTTTCTGTCCAATTTGCGAAGGCGCGCACATTAACAATCAACAAAGTCATTTTGGAACAAGTGTTGTCATGTTACAATCAGAAACACAAGTATTATTGAAACCGTGGGCGTTCTATTTACCATTTACGTGCCGCCACGCGTCCCCTTTTTTTATTAGCTAGGAGGCGCTGTGCAGGGTAGCTATTTGATTACGGGAGGCGTGCGATCAGACCCCTGCGCGTGCTTATCGGGAGGAGAGCCCTTTGGCCTCCATCTGCCATCCACCTCTCTCCCAAGGTCTCCATTAATGGCGCCCGAGCCTCTGTTTAATGGCGTGGCAATGTCTCACTCGACTGAGATTTAATAGAGAAAAAAGAAAATCTGAAAAGAAAATTTTGCACGGATCTTGATGTAAGATCCGGCGAACCTACATAGCATCTACTACGACTTATAGCAAGACTGATGAATATATATAAGGACGGCGAGAGTGGGTAATAATTGTCTTACATAATTAGGAAGATAATTAAAAAAGTCACATGCGGCTATGCCCGAAATACACAAGGGCAAAAGAAGAAGGAAGACGCGTCACTACAAAAAAATACACTTCCGTGATGATATGTGTTTGTCACAGTAGGTCGCGTTTTTTGTCATGCATGTACATCCATGACGATTTTATGACAGAATCAAGATAGTCATACCTGTGCTGTCGTAGAAGTGTTCCATGACATTACCAAAATTATCATCACGGAAGTGTCCACTTCCATGACGATAAATCGCGCGTCACAGAAGTGCTTTCGTCAAGGGTGACCGACACGTAGCATCCACCGTAACGGAACACCGTTAAGCTATCGGGTCGGGTTTTGGATCCGATAACCCGTTAACAGCCCCGACCAATGGGAAATTGCCACGTGTAAAATGTTTATTGGCCGGATGAAACACGTGTTAGCTCGTCAGTGGGTCAGATAGGCGCCTATGATATGTCGACACGTGCCACGGCCCACCACTGGCCCATTTAGCTTACAAAGCCGGCCCGTTTGACTTGGTCAAAAGTTAACGAGCTGGCCCATGAAAAGCCTGTTAACGGTCTCTTCGCAAATAGCTCATTTTACGGCCCGTTAACTCACGGCCCGTTAGGCCCTAAAGGAAATTGGCCCAACAACGTCATGTGGGCCGTCGAATATAACACCAACCCATTTCACTTTCGGCCCATGTATGGCCCATGACGTCTTTCGGCCCATATGACGCCTTCGTATCTTTCGGCCCTTTACAGGCCCACGGTGACTCTAGCCCATAATGAACAGTAATTTTCTTTATACCCGTTAACGGCCCGTGATTTACATGGGCCGTTTCCAGCCCATGTTAGCTTTCGGCCTATTGACGGCCCATACGTTCTTGGGCTCCTTTTCGGCCCTCGATTACTTCCGGCCCGTTACTGGCCTGTTCCCCTAATGGTCCAAATTCGGCCCATGGCAAGAGTCGGCCCGTTACTGGCCTATTCCCCTAATGGGCCAAATTTGGCCCATGGCAAGAGTCGGCCCGTTACTGGCCTGTTACCCTAATGGGCCAAATTCGGCCCATGGCAAGAGTCGGCCCATTCCTGGCCTGTTAACCCGTTGCGCCGTTTCCAGCCCGTCCTATATTGGCCCATTAACGACCCATTATGCCTGTGACAGAATTAAGCCTTTGCTGTCCTACGGCCTGTTAACGGCCTTTTACCGTGCTGGGCCGATACCAATTACGCCCGATTACGGCCCATGTAGACCCATTTATCCGACGGCCCGAGGCCCACCGATTACAGGCCCATTTATCGACGGCCCGTAGGAGACCCATGGATCCTACGGCCCGTATATGGCCCATGATAGTTGCGGCCACTAGCAAACCAGGGAAAAAGAAGACTAGGAAATAAATAAGGCCGAAACTAATGCTAGGCTATTAAGGCGATTGCACAGATTACATCCACTCGGCATCAAAGATCGCCACCAGTGCAAATATAGGGAACACCCTACACTATACAAATATGGCTTGCTGTTTTCTTCAGCCGGTGGCTGCACGTTAAGAATAAATTTTGTATCGCACCAAAACAAATTACAACTATATAACAAAAGGAAGGTTGGCATAAAACTTAACAGTCCAGCAGATAAATGCACCACCAGAAGTTCAGAAGCTCAGTTCATTTGACCTGACTGTTACGTCTTCATGCTGTATTGTTCGATGGAGCACCATAACCCTCGCCTTCATTTCCCCTAGGCTCCTGAACAACATAGCAAATGTCTGATAGTCTAGTTTCAAAACCATGCATATCTTGACGACATTGAGCAATGTTTCTCCTTGTTTCACAAAGGGTCTCTGTTAGGGAATGGACTTGTGTCTGGAGCGCAGATACAACATTGCTTTCGGCTTGCATATCTTGATCATGAGGCAGTTTGGATGATATTGCCTTAACAACCAACCCAGTATTACGCAGGAACGCGCTTTTGGCACTGTTAGTGGACAGGTACTGACCCACTGCAGCAAGAGCTGACATTGCGGTTATAGTTACCTTGCCACCTTCAGAAGGTGGCGGTTCCACCATTTTTTCCATAGCTTGCTGAAAAGTTGAGGTTTTACATTAGTAGTACCAAAACAGAAGATATTAAGGAGGCAGCAAAACCAAACAAAATAGCTTTGGTCTATATACAGAACTTATTCTGGTGAACCCATGTAAAATATTAGTTGTATTTTATTGCAAAGTACATAATAAAACCAGGTTCCAAACATATGACCGTGTACCATCGCTAATGTATTGTCTATTTCTTCACATTGTATTGAGGGCTAAGGATAAAGAGACGAAGTTTATAATACGGTAAGCATAGTATGACATCATTCATATCACAAAACAACTGAGAACAGACAAACAGGCAATTGTAACGTTGTGTGGGCAAGTCCAGCACGGAACTAGATTACGGGTCAAGATCAAAGGAACATCACTCCTCTCTTTTAAACCTTGTAAGGTGCAATGATACGCTAAGACAATTGTGTATAAAGTTGAAAAGAGTAATAGACATTGGCTGCAAACCATGCAGTTCAAGGCACAAGTCAGAGTAAGTAGTAGTTAAAAGGCATGAGGATTAAGGACTTACAACAGCGGCTTTGACTGGTGTAGTCATGCCCTTCTTCTTGCCGGTGTGACAGTCCTTGAAGATTTCCACAGCATTTGGTTCAGGTACTTTTTGGTCCTTGCGGGCTTTCCTCTGCATTTCGAACAAGTCAATATAGATCTGATAATATGGTACAGCAAAAAGAGTGAAACAGCAGCTAATTACAAGAGCCTCGCAGTGTGCAATATAGCTACGAGATCCTGTCGTCTGTTGGAATTTCACTTTCGTACGGTTGGCCTTGTTCTTTGAACAGTTCACCTACAAGAAGATAGATTTGTGTGGCACATGCGTAAATAGGACTTCAACATGTGATCTGATCACATATATATAATGTACCTGATACTTCGGATCAGACCAGTGTTTAACAAGGCCCCCCCAGTCTTCATCCGATATATTTTCCACTGGAGATGTTTGGGAAAGTTCACTATTAGCCTTGCCTTCAAAGTGAGTTTTCCTCAAGTTATACCGATACTGTCGCAGAGCAGACTTGAAAACATGGGTGCAAGCTTGTCTAGTTGCATCATCTTGGCAATCCAACTTGAACCTCATCTGTTGAAAATTATGGGAGTCTCATTATCAGCAACCTAGAAAGTATGGGACAGAGCAAGACGATATTACTAGTTTCCATACATAACCATACTTACAGATAAATGGTCGAGGAAGGTGTTGAACTGGGTTTCATCTTTGTCATTCCTGTACTTAATCCATGTTGGGAGGATACGTACATGACACCTAACGGCAACCGCTGCCTCTGATACTAACTTGGCTGACTCTGTAGCATCACGTGGCCTTTTTAAACCTGCCTCAAAACGGATCTCCATTCTTCCTCCTCTAGATTTAGTTAACCTATCGAGCATTATCCCTGATGTTTGTTTCCTCTTGCGCCTAGGTGCTAGTCCAACAACGAACATAGGAAGTGTTAGTGTACATCAAATTGTGAGACTACATATAAAGAAGCATGCAACTGTAACTTGACTCCAGCAACTACCTTCTTGTTGTTGAAGCTCACAAGGTTCATCTGATATTGCCAACTCGTCTTGTGTCAAGAGTGCTTGGAAAGTAGTGTCAGGTGGCAAGGGAGCTTGGGAACGTGCTGCTAGCTCAGTTGACGCACGAGTAAGTCGTGCAGCTGGTAGTATTGTGGTAGGTGTTGCAAGAACTAGGGCTGTCTCTGCTTGTTTGGTGGCAGCTATTTGTTTCCGTTTGGCTTTTTTTGCAACTCGTGTAGCATGGGATGCCGTGTTTGTAGAATTTTCCGCTAGACTTTGACCTTCTATTGCACCATCAGTACCAGCAGAATCTGCAGGATTCATCCGCTTCTCATTCCCTGCCATTCTGTGTTTCTTCCTCTTTCTCTGTGCCATGTTAAGTCAAGCCGACAAGAAAAACGAATAAAAATTTAGTTCTTCAGAACAAATTGATGCGTGATGCAGACGAACTGAACTTTGATGTTAGACAACCACATGATAGGAGGATGTAATATGTATTAAAAATAGGACGGAAGAGATAACCAGAACTATGATGTGTAAACTAAGAAGAAGACATTTCACCAAATTAGAAGCAATGCAATGGAAGGTAGACACCATATGAAAGATGCTACAAATATCGCTCTGCCAAGTTAACAGTGTCTCATCATAAATGGCGTTTAAACAAATGTGAAGCAGTACAAGAAATAAATCATATGCAAGATGCAAACAACATCACACTACCATGTTAGAGGTCTCTCGTCATTAGTGCCATTGCATATTCACAGCATTGCATATTCACAGCTTATGATGTGTAAACTAAGGAGAAGGCATTTCAACAAATTAGAAGCAATGAAAGCTAGACACCATATGAACGATGCAACGAATATCACTCTACCAAGTTAAAACTGTCTCGTCATAAGTGCCATTTCAACAAATTAGTAGTACAAGCTAGAAAAGAATGTGAGATGTAACCTATATCACACTCCGAAGTCAAACGTGTCTTATGATAAGTGATTGTTGCAGGTTACACAACAGTAGTAATTTGATGTAAGAACATGGTGTGATAGACAGATATTGTATGTTCTAGAAACAGGAACACGTGTCTTATTCAAGTATAATGTGTAAAGTAAGCAGATGGAATTCAACAAAATTAGAAGCAATACAAGCTAGACATCACACATAACATGCAACCACATATAACAGTGCCAAGTTAGAGGGAGCACCGGTGATGCTGCACTAGGGGAGACGTGCTCATCATAAACACAGCTTTCTTGAGTGTCTATGCATGTGTTGTCTTGGAAATCATCTTGGTGGTATGGAGGAGTTGAAACTGTAGAGGCCCTCCGTTCGAAAGGAGCACCTTTATCCGCCGCCTTGCTAACTTCCTTCCGTTTTATTGATTTTGAATTGTCGAGTAAAACCGACAAGAAAAAGCAATAAAATTCTCTCTTCAGAACTCATTCATGCATGATACTGACAATCACTACTTTGATGTAAGGCAAACACATGATACCAGGATGGAATATGTACGAAAAACAGGACGGCATGGCATGTTCACAACTGTTTGTGTAAACTAAGCAGAAACCATTCCAGCAAATAAGAAGCAATGCAAGCTAGACACTACATGAAAGATGCAACCAATATGACTCTGCCAAGTTCAAAGCGTCCCATCATAAATGGAATTTCAACAAATTAGAAGCAGCGCATGCTATAAATCATATGAAAGATGCAACTAATATCGCACTGCATATACTAAAGGTATCTCGTCATGTTGATTGATGCGGGATACAAAAAAAATAGTTTTATGTAAGGACATGCTTAATAGACAGATGTACTATGTACTAAATACATGAAGGCATGTCACATTAACAGGTATAATGTATAAGCTTAGGAGACTAGCACATGCAGTTTAACCAGATTGGAAGAATTACAATCTAGACACCATATGCAAATGCAACCACATATCACGCTGCCAAGTTAGAGCAAGCACCTGCGATGCTAGTGTAGGGGAAATGCTGTAATCAACTACAGAGCTACGTTCACTATCTTCATCTAGCATTTCTGTTTCTTGAGAATCATGTCGGGAGGCTAACGCTGCATTCTTTAAATGAGGAGTAGTCCCCATGCCTGCCTGCCTCGTCATAAGTGATTGATGAGGGATACACAAGAACATTAGTTTGATGTAAGAACATGGTTAATACACAGATGTACTAGTATGTACCAAAAACAGAAAGGCATGTCATATTCAAAGGTATAATGTGTAAGCTAAGCAGATGGAATTTAACCAAATTGGAAGCAATACAAGCTAGACATACGGCTGGAGTGGTGAGCATGATCATCTAGGACCTGAGAGCCTGGTGGGAGGCGGGCTGCTTCGCCACCATCGCAGCTTTTTAGTTGGCTTCCAGGTGATGCCTATCTTTGCTGGGCTTGTCACTGGCTCGGCCAGTGCCCTCACTAGCTATTTGTCTTCAGGTGCTCACGGGATGGTGGTTCATGTAAAAAAAAATATTTCCTTATCTTACTGACTTCGGCCTTTCGAATACAAGCTAGACACCATATGGAACATGCAACCACATATGACACCGCGAAGTTAAAGCAAGCACCTGGGATGGTGGTTCGTTGCGAGCGAGGTCATCAACTCCAAAGCTACGTTTACCGTCTCCATCTGCTGACACTGCACCCTTTATAGCGCTGTAACGTGTCTTGCCTAACCGCACACGAAGCTAGAGCGACTTCTCTCTTTTCTTTTTGGCTTCTCTCATGGCAGCAGAGTCTGAAATACCCTTGCATAAAAACACAATAGTGAGAGTAAGGGTGAAGTGTGTGCAGAACTAGTGCACTGTAAAAGTAGCAGATAGCAGGTGGCTGAAAAATAAATCACAGGAGACATATGATAGCTCTACAACATTGCATGGCAAACAAAATTAGATTCTACTCCGTATGATTTTGTAATATATGAGCACAGGAAATGCAGGTACTCCTCCAGCACACCACCACATGTGGTCATATCTAAGATAACAGTCGACTGAAAATAAATAGGTCAGTCGATTTTTTTAATGAACCGTCCGGTCTATAAGGAACGGGTAGATGGCCTTCGTCAACCTCCCGCCAGTCACTGTTGGCGATCTTTCTCGAACCGCCAGCGACCACCGGCCCAGACCCCTGCCTTCGCCGCCCCGCCCTCCCATCGACCTCACACCACCGCCGTGCTTGGCAGCGCCCCCAGGCCATCCCTTTAATCCCGGCCGACCTCCAGATCGGGCGCCAGTAGCTCTAGGCCGCACACGCCCCTAAGATAAACACCAAGGCGCTGCTTCCCCGGCGTAATAGGCGTACTAGCGCCTGTTACGCCGGGGAATGCTTCCATTAATTGGGAATCAACTGGCCAGAAATTGAAATTCAGGGGGGCGACGGATCTCTAGCTAAGGTGAAATAGTATATGAGGAGAAACCTTGTGCATCACGAGTTACTAGGCACATCTAGTATCAAGAAGAAGCGGTCAACTAGTGTCTTCTGTGGGATGAATACCGTGCAAGCAGAGACATAAGATTTGCACGAATAAGGGAAGAGGAGTACCTTTTTCGGTTGCCGGTGTGGTCACCTCCACATGTCGCGCCGATCTTCTTCTTTTTACCGGGGAAACCGATGTTCTCGAGGGTGCAGGCTTGGACGAACCCATGGCCAAATTGTTGACTGTGTTGCCGTGGCCGTATGTCGGCGGAGGGGAAGCAGATCCGAGGCGGCGAAGGACGGCGTAGCAGGAACAACTCCGGTGCGGTGGAGGGTGGCGAAGTTGGAGCGGCAACGGTGAGGCGCAGGACGGCGTGGTTGAACTGGCTCGGGTACGGACGGCTCGGCCTCGGCTTCAACTACTAGCCGTGGAGGGCGTTGCGGTGGACGACGACGTCGGGGTATCGGCTCCGGCGTGATGGAGGAGGGTAGCGGTTGATGGGTGGGATGGGGTGGCGGACGGAGGACGCCGGGGTGTCGCGGCTGGTGGAGAGGTAGTTTTGGCGCCCACGGAGTACGAATGGGGAATCGGACGGGTGGGGGGGAACCATGTTTCGGTCTGGGACGCACTTGTTTTTGGCTTTTTTGAACAGAAGATGGGACGCGCTTGTTTGAAATTTGGGGAAAGTACAAACTTTGCACCCCTCTTAAATTTCGGACCTACTGCGGGTCGGGGTAGGATGGTAATCCCAGGTGTCCCAATGTGATGCCCCCGATTTGACCGTACACTAATCATGCACGCAAATGTGTACGATCAAGGTCAGGGACTCACGGGAAGATATCACAACACAACTCTACAACATAAATAAGTCATACAAGCGTCATAATACAAGCCAGGGGCCTCGAGGGCTCGAATACAAGTGCTCGATCGCAGACGAGTCAGCGGAAGCAACAATATCTGAGTACAGACATAAGTTAAACAAGTTTGCCTTAAGAAGGCTAGCACAAACTGGGATACAGATCGAACGAGGCGCAGGCCTCCTGCCTGGGATCCTCCTAACTACTCCTGGTCGTCGTCAGCGGGCTGCACGTAGTAGTAGGCACCTCCAGTGTCGTAGGTGTCATCGTCGACGGTGGCGTCTGGCTCCTGGACTCCAGCATCTGGTTGTGACAACCAGATAGAAAAGAAAAGGGGGAAAAGAGGGAGAGAAGCAACCGTGAGTACTCATCCAAAGTACTCGCAAGCAAGGAGCTACACTACATATGCATGGGTATATGTGTAAAGGGGCATATCAGTGGACTGAACTGCAGAATGCCAGAATAAAAGGGGGATAGCTAGTCCTGTCGAAAACTACGCTTCTGGCCATCTCCATCTTGCAGCATGTAGATGAGAGTAGATTGAAGTCCTCCAAGTAGTATCGCATAGCATAATCCTACCCGGCGATCCCCTCCTCGTCGCCCTGTTAGAGAGCGATCACCGGGTTGTATCTGGCACTTGGAAGGGTGTATTTTATTTAGTATCCAGTTCTAGTTGTCGTAAGGTCAAGGTACAACTCCGGGTCGTCCTTTTACCGAGGGACACGGCTATTCGAATAGATAAACTTCCCTGCAGGGGTGCACCACATAACCCAACACGCTCAATCCCATTTGGCCGGACACACTTTCCTGGGTCATGCCCGGCCTCGTAAGATCAACGCGTCGCAGCCCCACCTAAGCACAACAGAGAGGTCAGCACGCCGGTCTAACCCTATGCGCGCAGGGGTCTGGGCCCATCGCCCTATGCACACCTGCACGTTGCGTACGCGGCCGGAAGCAGACCTAGCCTAGTGGCGTTCCAGTCCAATCCGGCACGCGCCACTCAGTCGCTGACGTCAAGAAGGCTTCGGCTGATACCACGACGCCGGGATACCCATAACTACTCCCGCGTAGATGGTTAGTGCGTATAGACCAAATGGCCAGACTCAGATCAAATACCAAGATCTCGTTAAGCGTGTTAAGTAACCGCGAACGCCGACCAGGGCCAGGCCCACCTCTCACCTGGGTGGTCTCAACCTACCCTGTCGCTCCGCCACAAAGATCCACTTTCGGGTACTCCTACGAGCCGACCCGACTTTAGTCATCACATGTGTCATGTATATAGTATATAAGTATATACCCGTGATCACCGCCCAGGTGATCACGGCCCGATAGTATAGCACAGCAGACGGACAAGAATGTAGGGCCACTGATGGAAATCTAGCATCCTATACTAAGCATGTAGGATTGCAGGTAAAGGTAACAACAGTAGTAGCAAGGATAGGCTATGCATCAGGATAGGATATCGGAAAGCAGTAACATGCTACACTACTCTAATGCAGGCAGTATAGAGAAGAATAGGCGATATCTGGTGATCAAGGGGGGGGCTTGCCTGGTTGCTCTGGCAAGTAGGAGGGGTCGTCAACTCCGTAGTCGAACTGGGCAGCAGCAGCGTCGGTCTCGTAGTCTACCGGAGAGAAGAGGGGGGAAGAAACAGTAAATACAATGCAAACATAAGCATGACGATGCGTGACATGACAATGAGCGGTGTTAGGTGTGTCCTAACGCGACAGTAGGTGGTACCGGCGAAGGGGGGGACATCCGGGAAGTATTCCCGATGTTTCGGTTTTCGGACAGACGGACCGGAGGGGGAAAGTTGCTAGTTCGATAGGTTAGGGAGGTGTGGTGGACGAACGGACTGCGTATTCGGATTCGTCTCGTCGTTCTGAGCGACTTTCATATAGAAAGCATTTTCATCCGAGTTACGGTTTAAAAGATATGAATTTTCAAAGTTTATTTGAATTTCTGGAATTATTTGAATTAAGCAAAAATGAATTATGACGTCAGCATGAGGCAATGCTGACGTCAGCAGGTCAACAGAGCGACTGACCAGGTCAAACTGACCAGTGGGCCCCATCTGTCATAGACAGTGGGCTAACAGAAGATTAAACTAATTAATTTTTAGTTAATTAACTACTGGGCCCACCTGTCAGTGAGTGATTAGATTAATTAATTAGTTTTAATTATAAAAACATTTTTCTTTTCTTCTTTTTTTTAATTTTGCGGCGGGGCCCGCATGTTAGTGACTGGGCCTGCCCAGTCAGCAGTTGACTGGGTCAACCCAGTCAACTGGGACCCACGGGGCCCACTGGCAGTGGCCCTGGGGTGGCCCCAGGCCAGCCACGTCGGCGGCCGGCGCCGGAGCGACTCCGACGAGCCAAACGCGGCGGCGCGGCTCGGGAGGGGCGCGGGTTTCGCGCACAGGGGGTCTGCGGGGTTGTGGCTGGGCGCGTTCGACGCGGCTCGGCGCCGCGCGTCCAACGGTGGTGGCCGGAGTGGCTGGAACGGGCGGGGGCGAGCGCTTCGAGCTCGCCGGCGGCGAGGTGCTTCGGGCTGGGGCGGGTGCGGCGTTAGAGCGCGCGAGCGGCCGAACTAACTAGCTAGGCGGGTGCGGCACGATGCGGTCGAGCTAACGGGCCTACGCCCATGACCAATTGGTCACCGGAGACCCGCCGGCGACGAGCTCCGCGGCGCTGCGTTCGGGCGCGCGTGGGGAAGCAGCTAGGGGGCGCGCGAGAGCGAAAGGACAGGGGAGGAGGGGGGAGAAGCTCACGGCGAGGCTGTAGGGGGACGGCAGTGTGCTCGGGGAGGCTCGTCGGAGGCGAAACGGGGCGGCGATCGACGACGGCCGTGCGGGGAAGAAGAGCTCGGGGAGGTCGTTGCAGGGGCTCCGGTCTCCAACGGGCTGCACCAGACGAAGCAACGGGCGACGGCGGTCCTTGGAGACACCTTGGGGCGGCGAGGTGGGTACGGTGGCCGTGTGAATGACGGTGAACGGCGGCGACCGCGTCGGGCGTGGGGAAGGAAGGAGCAGCGCGGATCTGGGGGGAGAAGAGAGAGGCGCAGAGGCCGAGAGGAGAGCGGGGGCGAGTGGGAGAGAGGCCCGAGGAGGCGGGGGGTGCTGGCGCCCTTATCCTCCCCGTCGCCGGCGAGGTGGTGCGGCGGGGACTGCCCCTGTTCCGACCCCGGTCGGGGGAACAGGGAAGGGGGGCGAGTGGGAGAGGTGGGCTGGGCCGGGGGTCGGCCCAGTTGGGCCAGGGGTGCTGTGGGGGGGGGGCTTCTCCTTTTTCTTTTTCTTTGTCTGTGTTCTTTTGCATTTTCTTTTTATTTGTTTATTTTCTTTTCTGTTTTATTTCATTTAAAAGTATTTAGGTATTTTATAAAAATGTGTTTTCTCCACCATAATTACCAGTGTATTATTTGGCACCCACCGAACATTTTTGTTTAAATTTTTGAAAACTTTTATTTTCCACTTTAATTTTAGTTGAAGTTTGAATCAGGAGTTTGAACAGAAAATGTGATTCCAATATGATCAAGCCCTGTTTAGCAACATGATTAGCTTAATCACAGAGAGTTACTGTAGCATGATTCTCGGGGTGTTACAAATCTCCTCCACTACAAGAAATCTCGTCCCGAGATTTAGGAGGTAGAAGGAAATAGTGCGGGGTATTCTTCGCGCAGACGATCCTCTCGTTCCCAAGTGGCCTCATCTTCAGAATGGTGCGACCACTGGACTTTGAGAAACTTGATCGCCTTCTGACGTGTGCGGCGTTCAGCTTGGTCGAGAATGCGGACCGGATGCTCCTTATAGGAGAGGTCTTGCTGCAATTCGAGCACTTCATGATCCACAGCTCGGATTGGGTCCTTGAAGCAACGGCGGAGCTGTGACACATGGAACACATCGTGAACTTGAGAAAGGTTCGGCGGTAGCTCCAGTTGGTATGCCACTTTTCCACGCCTTTTGAGAATAGTGAATGGGCCAATATAGCGAGGAGCTAGTTTGCCCTTGATCCCGAAGCGGTGAGCACCCTTCATAGGTGTGACTCGAAGATAAGCCTTTTCGCCAGGTTGATAGACCATGTCTTTATGATGACGGTCATACTGACTCTTCTGACGTGACTGAGCAGTCTTGAGATTCTCGCGAATAATGCGGACTTGTTCTTCGGCATCTTGGATAATATCCGGGCCGAAGAGTGGACGTTCCCCAGTTTCTGACCAGTTCAGAGGGGTTCGGCACTTTCGTCCATATAACACTTCGAAGGGGGCCATCTTCAGACTAGCTTGATAGCTATTATTATAAGAGAACTCAGCATACGGGAGAGATTCCTCCCATTTCTTGCCGAAGGAAATAACGCAAGCTCGAAGCATGTCTTCGAGAACTTGGTTGACGCGTTCAACTTGTCCTTGCGATTGAGGATGAAACGCAGTACTGAATGACAGATGAGTTCCCATAGCTTCTTGGAAACTTGCCCAGAATCTTGAAGTGAATAAGCTGCCACGGTCTGAGCTGATAACCAATGGAATACCGTGGAGTGAAACAATCCTGGACATATAGAGCGTTGCCAACTGGCTAGCAGTGATCGTTTCTTTGACTGCCAGGAAATGTGCAACTTTGGAAAGCCGGTCAATGACGACAAGAATAGCATCATTACCTTTCTGTGATTTGGGAAATCCAGTGACGAAGTCCATCTCAACATGGTCCCATTTCCATTCAGGAATAGAGATAGGTTGCAGAGTTCCAGCAGGCCTTTGATGTTCTGCTTTGATACGACGGCAAACGTCACACTCAGCAACATAACGAGCAATGGCTTGCTTCATATTAGACCACCAGAATCTCTGACGGATGTCTTGGTACATCTTTGTACTACCAGGGTGGATACATAGAGGCGTATCATGAGCTTCTTTCATAACTTCCTGTGTCATATCCCGGTTTTTCTCTGCACATGGCACCACTAGGCGGCCCTTGAAGTATAAGGTGCCATCTTCAGCAATGGTGAAGAATGAGGGCTTTCCTTCTGCGAGGTAGCGCTTAATCTTGTGGGCTTCAGAGTCATACTTCTGTAGCCTTTTGATGCTATCCACGAGATCTGGTTTAGCAACTAGGGTATTGAGGGAACCCTGGGTAACAACGTGGAGGTTCACCTTGCCAAACTCCTTAGGAGGGGGAGTGAGTGCACCCGAAGGAACAATATGGAGGTTCAGCTTCCTGAATTCTTCAACAAGCGAGGGCTGAACTTTGTGAACCTGGAGGTGGTTGCAGTAAGACTTGCGGCTCAAGGCATCAGCCATTACATTAGCCTTGCCTGGCGTATAGGAAATGCCCAAGTCAAAGTCTGCAACAAGCTCCATCCATCTCTGCTGACGGAGGTTCAGATCTGGCTGAGTAAACAGATACTTCAGACTTTGGTGGTCAGTGAAGATCTCGCAACGATTACCGAGAAGGTAATGTCGCCACTGCTTCAGCGCATGAATGACAGCAGCAAGTTCGAGGTCGTGAACTGGGTAGTTCTCTTCGTGAGGGCGCAATTGCCGAGAGGCATAAGCAATCACTTTGCGGTATTGCATTAGGACACAGCCTAATCCTTGACGGGAAGCGTCGCAGTAAATGACAAAGTCCTTCTTAGTATCAGGTGGAGCTAGAACTGGAGCAGAAGTCAACTTGTCTTTGAGTGCCTGGAAACTTTCCTGACATTTGTCTGTCCATTGGAACTTGACGCCCTTATGCAACAGGTTAGTCAGAGGCCTGGCGATCTTAGAGAAGTTCTCGATGAATCGACGGCAATAGCTGGCGAGACCGAGAAAACTTCTGACTTGCTTAACGTTCTTGGGAGGAGTCCAATCAAGAATAGCCTGAACTCGCTCGGGGTTGACGGCAATACCATCCTTAGAGATGACATGCCCAAGATAGGTTACTTCCGGTAGCCAGAATTCACATTTGGAGAACTTGGCATATAGTTGATGTTCTCGTAGCTTTTCCAGCACAAGTCGAAGATGTTCAGCATGTTCTTCTTCGTTCTTGGAAAATACCAGGATATCATCCAGATAAACCACGACGAACTTGTCGAGGTAATCCATGAATATGTAGTTCATCAGACGAGAGAAGGTGGCTGGAGCATTGGTTAAACCGAAAGACATGACGGTGTGCTCGTATGAACCATAGCGAGTGACGAAGGCGGTCTTTGGGATATCCTCTTCTCGAACACGGATCTGGTGGTAGCCCAACCTCAAGTCGAGCTTAGAGAACACTGACGAACCCGCCAGTTGATCATATAGATCATTGATCCGAGGAAGAGGGTATTTATTCTGAATGGTAGCTTGGTTTATAGGACGGTAGTCTTGAACTAACCGGTTTGTCCCATCCTTCTTCTTGACAAAGAGAGAAGGTGCTCCCCAAGGAGAGAAACTTGGGCGAATGAATCCTTTGCGAAGAGATTTGTCGATTTCCTCCTTAAGCTCAAGGAGTTCATGCGGCGGCATTTTGTAGGGTCGCTTGGCTATAGGAGTGGTGCCTGGTTTCAAGTCGATGATGAATTCGACAGCTCTAGCAGGGGGAATCCCTGGAAGTTCTTCAGGAAACACGTCGAGGAATTCACGCACGACGGGAATGTTTTCAATGCCCTCGAGTGGTGCAGCATTCAATGCATTCAATGCATAGAGCCTTGCCTCGGCATTTTGCACCAGATGAGCTTGGTAAGCAACTATTTCATCTGAAGGGTGTAGCAGATGGACGGTCTTAGTGGCGCAAACTATAGAAGCAGTATGCGCTTTCAACCAATCCATACCCAAAATGAGGTCGATGTTAGACGACTTCAGGATAATGGGAGAGGCATAGAATTCCAGCCCTTCGATTTCCACGGGGACATCGATGCCAACCAAGGAGGTTTGACACTGTCCCACGGGGGTTTTGACCAGTACCGAAGTGTTCATCTCCTCACATTTAACGTCGTGCTTGTATGCAAAATCTTCTGACATGAATGAATGCGATGCACCTGTATCAAATAAAACGGATGCTGGTACTGAATTTACGAGGAGTGTACCCATCACAGTAGCAGGCTGGTCTTGAGCTTCGTTGAGATCAACGTGGTTGGCATGAGCACGACCATAAGACTTAGCATTGTTGTTGCGGGGCTGATTGTTACCACGGCCAGTTGCTGGAAGGGCCAGTTGATTCTGGTTCTGGTTGCATTCTTTAGCACGGTGTCCTGGTTGACCACACCTGAAGCACAAGCCATTATTCGGAGTGGGAACAGGAGCTTGGGATGGTGGAGCTGGAAGTCTTGACTGCCTAGACGGTGGTGGAGGCAGGCGAGGTGCAGCATAGGTCTGCCTTGGGGCAGATGCATTTGGACGGTACATGCTGTTCGGGATCCATATCTTACGCTTCTGTGCGGGCGAGCCCGAAGATGAGCCCGTGTCACGGTTGCGCCTGTGAGAGCTCTGGTATTCCTGCAGACCAGTTTCGACATTGATGGCCTTGTTCACCAAGGTGGCGAAATCAGCAAAGTCATGCACTAGAAGTGCGAGCTTGATGTCAGCTTGAAGGCCATCACGGAACTTCTCCTGTCTGCGTGCATCAGTTGCAATGTCCTCTTCAGCATAGCGAGACAAGTCCAGAAACTCCCGCTGATAAGCTTCAACAGTTTTGTTGCCTTGGGTGAGGTTGCGGAACTCACGCTTCTTCCGGTCCATGACTCCCTGAGGAATGAAGCGGGCACGGAAAGCAGCTTGGAAGTCTGGCCAGGTGATGATTGTTCCAGCTGGCAGAGTACGCCTGTGGCTGTCCCACCATTGAGCTGCGGGTCCCTTCAAGAAGAAGGAAGCAAAAGTGACATAGCTGGCAGGGGCTACATCAGCAGACTCCATCTCATAGGTGATGTCATGGAGCCAGTCATCAGCATCCAGAGGCTGAGTTGAGCTGCGGTAGATGGTTGGGTTGAGGCGTATGAAATCTTGAAGAGTCACTTGGGCTGGATGCTGGTTCATATTGGGGCGAGGAAACTGAGCCATCATATTTTCCATGAACTGGCGGTTCAGTTCAAACTGTTGGATCATACCAGCCATGTACTCAGGTGGTGGTGGGGCATCGCCACCACGACCACGACCACCTGGTCTAACCATCCTGCTAATATATAACAGGGGTAGTTCAGCATTGAGAAATATTTGCAAAGACAAGAATCATTCATGATGAAACATGCATAACGAAAGGAGCACGATAGCTACTACATAGTAGTCGGCATAACTTACAAAAGGGGTCATGCATAGAGTTCAGTACATAGAGTTCAGTACATAGACTAAAACATCATAGGCGGCACACAGGCTCGCGGCGAATGCATCTAACACTACAAGCAAGCCTACATCAGTCCCAAGAGGTACTGTGGAGGTAATCGTAGCCCGACAGCTGGTAGTGAGGCAACGGATAGCCCTCCACGTCAGCAGACTGGGGGCCGCGGATACTCAGGTGTAGAGCCCGACGCTCAGGTGGCAGAAGAGGACCAAGTGCGGGAGAGTAGCCTCCCACCTCTGGCCAACCTACACCGTGGGGCATCACGGTCCTGGCTGGGTAGATCGCAGTACGCGGTACCTGTCCAGATCGAACAAAGGGGTGCAGCAGCGTCAGAGCACGGTAAAGGTGCTGACGGGTGGTGTACATCTCGTGGTGAAGAGCTCGGTTAGCTCGATCCAGCCCATCAGCATGCAGAACCAGGTTCTGATGGTAGAAGGGCTCTCGGGTGACAGTGGAGTAGGCAGCAGTATAGTATCCCTCCGCACCAACATCAGATGCGATAGCAATGTGCCTGAAAGGGGAGGTGTCCAACTCCCGATACTCTCCACGAAGACGTGTCAGAGCAGCATAGGCAGCATCGTGGACAGCCATATCGATGGTCACACCAACACCATGTGCGGTGTGCAGCACAGTAGTGGAGTCATACTCCCGCGAGTAGAGGTGGACGATGGCGCGGTACTGCTCCTGGTTAAAGTCCTGGTACTCCTCATAGACAGTGTACTCAGGGTGCCAGCGATAACCCAGATAGGTCATCATCTCAGCTAGCACCGCAGGTGATCCCGAGGCACCAATGGCCATCGTGTGGCGAACGACCTGCCTCGTGGGTTCCATCTGAAAGCAAAGACGTTTCAAAGGAGTCAAATGACAGTGTGTGAATTGTTCAAAATACTATTCTAAGAAACAACTATGGCTTATCCAACATTGGGGTGAATGTGGTCACGGGATCCTAGTGTTAGAGTTAGTAAATTCGTTTAACCCGAGTAGAAGAGAGTTCAGAGTCCCAGAGTAAAGGTCGAGGAGTAAAAGATCCTAGTACCACCCAATGGCGACGTGGGCCCGTAAGACACACAGCCATGTTAGTAAAAGTTTTGTAATGTCTAGACTCGACTTCGGCCAAGGAGTGTGGAAAGGGGGATTCCTACAGGCAGTCGGCTCTGATACCAACTTGTGATGCCCCCGATTTGACCGTACACTAATCATGCATGCAAATGTGTACGATCAAGGTCAGGGACTCACAGGAAGATATCACAACACAACTCTACAACATAAATAAGTCATACAAGCGTCATAATACAAGCCAGGGGCCTCGAGGGCTCGAATACAAGTGCTCGATCACAGACGAGTCAGCGGAAGCAACAATGTCTGAGTACAGACATAAGTTAAACAAGTTTGCCTTAAGAAGGCTAGCACAAACTGGGATACAGATCGAACGAGGCGCAGGCCTCCTGCCTGGGATCCTCCTAACTACTCATGGTCGTCGTCAGCGGGCTGCACGTAGTAGTAGGCACCTCTAGTGTCGTAGGTGTCGCCGTCGACGGTGGCGTTTGGCTCCTGGACTCCAGCATCTGGTTGTGACAACCAGATAGAAAAGAAAAGGGGGAAAAGAGGGAGAGAAGCAACCGTGAGTACTCATCCAAAGTACTCGCAAGCAAGGAGCTACACTACATATGCATGGGTATATGTGTAAAGGGGCATATCAGTGGACTGAACTGCAGAATGCCAGAATAAAAGGGGGATAGCTAGTCCTGTCGAAGACTACGCTTCTGGCCATCTCCATCTTGCAGCATGTAGAAGAGAGTAGATTGAAGTCCTCCAAGTAGTATCGCATAGCATAATCCTACCCGGCGATCCCCTCCTCGTCGCCCTGTTAGAGAGCGATCACCGGGTTGTATCTGGCACTTGGAAGGGTGTATTTTATTCAGTATCCAGTTCTAGTTGTCATAAGGTCAAGGTACAACTCCGGGTCGTCCTTTTACCGAGGGACACGGCTATTCGAATAGATAAACTTCCCTGCAGGGGTGCACCACATAACCCAACACGCTCAATCCCATTTGGCCGGACACACTTTCCTGGGTCATGCCCGGCCTCGTAAGATCAACGCGTCGCAGCCCCACCTAAGCACAACAGAGAGGTCAGCACGCCGGTCTAACCCTATGCGCGCAGGGGTCTGGGCCCATCGCCCTATGCACACCTGCACGTTGCGTACGCGGCCGGAAGCAGACCTAGCCTAGTGGCGTTCCAGTCCAATCCAGCGCGCGCCACTCAGTCGCTGACGTCAAGAAGGCTTCGGCTGATACCACGACGCCGGGATACCCATAACTACTCCCGCGTAGATGGTTAGTGCATATAGACCAAATGGCCAGACTCAGATCAAATACCAAGATCTCGTTAAGCGTGTTAAGTAACCGCGAACGCCGACCAGGGCCAGGCCCACCTCTCACCTGGGTGGTCTCAACCTACCCTGTCGCTCCGCCACAAAGATCCACTTTCGGGTACTCCTACGAGCCGACCCGACTTTAGTCATCACATGTGTCATGTATATAGTATATAAGTATATACCCGTGATCACCGCCCAGGTGATCACGGCCCGATAGTATAGCACAGCAGACGGACAAGAATGTAGGGCCACTGATGGAAATCTAGCATCCTATACTAAGCATGTAGGATTGCAGGTAAAGGTAACAACAGTAGTAGCAAGGATAGGCTATGCATCAGGATAGGATATCGGAAAGCAGTAACATTCTACACTACTCTAATGCAGGTAGTATAGAGAAGAATAGGCGATATCTGGTGATCAAGGGGGGGGCTTGCCTGGTTGCTCTGGCAAGTAGGAGGGGTCGTCAACTCCGTAGTCGAACTGGGCAGCAGCAGCGTCGGTCTCGTAGTCTACCGGAGAGAAGAGGAGGGAAGAAACAGTAAATACAATGCAAACATAAGCATGACGATGCGTGACATGACAATGAGCGGTGTTAGGTGTGTCCTAACGCGACAGTAGGTGGTACCGGCGAAGGGGGGGGACATCCGGGAAGTATTCCTGATGTTTTGCGTTTTCGGACAGACGGACCGGAGGGGGAAAGTTGCTAGTTCGATAGGTTAGGGAGGTGTGGTGGACGAACGGACTGCGTATTCGGATTCGTCTCGTCGTTCTGAGCGACTTTCATATAGAAAGCATTTTCATCCGAGTTACGGTTTAAAAGATATGAATTTTCAAAGTTTATTTGAATTTCTGGAATTATTTGAATTAAGCAAAAATGAATTATGACGTCAGCATGAGGCAATGCTGACGTCAGCAGGTCAACAGAGCGACTGACCAGGTCAAACTGACCAGTGGGCCCCATCTGTCATAGACAGTGGGCTAACAGAAGATTAAACTAATTAATTTTTAGTTAATTAACTACTGGGCCCACCTGTC
The DNA here is from genome assembly GCF_002575655.3 of Aegilops tauschii subsp. strangulata. NCBI lineage: Eukaryota > Viridiplantae > Streptophyta > Magnoliopsida > Poales > Poaceae > Aegilops > Aegilops tauschii. The sequence goes on from NC_053041.3 coordinate 329,243,235, forward strand.
AGTGAGTGATTAGATTAATTAATTAGTTTTAATTATAAAAACATTTTTCTTTTCTTCTTTTTTTTAATTTTGCGGCGGGGCCCGCATGTCAGTGACTGGGCCTGCCCAGTCAGCAGTTGACTGGGTGAACCCAGTCAACTGGGACCCACGGGGCCCACTGGCAGTGGCCCTGGGGTGGCCCCAGGCCAGCCACGTCGGCGGCCGGCGCCGGAGCGACTCCGACGAGCCAAACGCGGCGGCGCGGCTCGGGAGGGGCGCGGGTTTCGCGCACAGGGGGTCTGCGGGGTTGTGGCTGGGCGCTTTCGACGCGGCTCGGCGCCGCGCGTCCAACGGTGGTGGCCGGAGTGGCTGGAACGGGCGGGGGCGAGCGCTTCGAGCTCGCCGGCGGCGAGGTGCTTCGGGCTGGGGCGGGTGCGGCGTTAGAGCGCGCGAGCGGCCGAACTAACTAGCTAGGCGGGTGCGGCACGATGCGGTCGAGCTAACGGGCCTACGCCCATGACCAATTGGTCACCGGAGACCCGCCGGCGACGAGCTCCGCGGCGCTGCGTTCGGGCGCGCGTGGGGAAGCAGCTAGGGGGCGCGCGAGAGCGAAAGGACAGGGGAGGAGGGGGGAGAAGCTCACGGCGAGGCTGTAGGGGGACGGCAGTGTGCTCGGGGAGGCTCGTCGGAGGCGAAACGGGGCGGCGATCGACGGCGGCCGTGCGGGGAAGAAGAGCTCGGGGAGGTCGTTGCAGGGGCTCCGGTCTCCAACGGGCTGCACCGGACGAAGCAGCGGGCGACGGCGGTCCTTGGAGACACCTTGGGGCGGCGAGGTGGGTACGGTGGCCGTGTGAATGACGGTGAACGGCGGCGACCGCGTCGGGCGTGGGGAAGGAAGGAGCGGCGCGGATCTGGGGGGAGAAGAGAGAGGCGCAGAGGCCGAGAGGAGAGCGGGGGCGAGTGGGAGAGAGGCCCGAGGAGGCGGGGGGTGCTGGCGCCCTTATCCTCCCCGTCGCCGGCGAGGTGGTGCGGCGGGGACTGCCCCTGTTCCGACCCCGGTCGGGGGAACAGGGAAGGGGGCGAGTGGGAGAGGTGGGCTGGGCCGGGGGTCGGCCCAGTTGGGCCAGGGGTGCTGTGGGGGGGGGGGCCTTCTCCTTTTTCTTTTTCTTTATCTGTGTTCTTTTGCATTTTCTTTTTATTTGTTTATTTTCTTTTCTGTTTTATTTCATTTAAAAGTATTTAGGTATTTTATAAAAATGTGTTTTCTCCACCATAATTACCAGTGTATTATTTGGCACCCACCGAACATTTTTGTTTAAATTTTTGAAAACTTTTATTTTCCACTTTAATTTTAATTGAAGTTTGAATCAGGAGTTTGAACAGAAATGTGATTCCAATATGATCAAGCCCTGTTTAGCAACATGATTAGCTTAATCACAGAGAGTTACTGTAGCATGATTCTCGGGGTGTTACACCCAAATAGTGGGCGGGAGCGATTTCGGCCGCTGTGTGCTTAGGCAGCCATTGTGTATGAATGTTTTTCGGATGCGGTTGCGTGGAGTCTAGATGAAGCTACAAACCTACCCCGGTTTAGACCATTGGACATCGGGCCGGTAGGTTTCACGGGTCGGAGTTATTAGAAGAGTAATTTCCTTGTACTACCAAACATTGGTCTCACGCGGTTTCAGGCGAGTAGAGGCTCTTTTGGCGCTTCGTTCGAAATTTTGAAACACAAGCATTCACGTTTAGAGTACTCGTGAACTATGAGGATTGACCTAAATAGACAACGTTATATTTGACCTTGTATGTTTGAAAACCTCATTAAATTATCCGCTTCTTTTTGAAATTTTGACACTTGAAAATCCTATAACTACGATTATTTTGGAATGGAGGAGCTAAATTTGAATCTATTTTGTACACGACTACATATGCTATTATGTACAAAATCAGAGCAAAGATTGGTGCCCCCATAATTTAGGTATGGTTTACAAATGCCATGATATCAAATTCAAATAATTGAATGGACTTCATGTTGAATTCGATTTTTTTAAACCACCTTAAGTTGAATTCAAATGTATGCTAGTTCATAGGTAGCTATTTATAATGTCCATTGTGTAACTTTCGTATGTATAATGTGCTTTACACACACAACATGAACTATACTCATGTTTATATTCGATTGCTAAAGCGATGCATTGTCTGGAGTTCAAAATACTAACTATGTGGATCAATTGTGTCGAATAATAACATAGACATGCTCAAATTCGATAGAATCTAGATGTCTGATGGATCAATGACCGCTCCTTACGCGAATTGCAAATATCATGATCCCATCCTAATATTTGGATACAATTTATATCTTTAATCAATGTGTAGAGCAGTCTTTTACGTGTAGTTTCACTCTCCATCGGTGGTCTCTCACACATGCTCACACACTCTCTCCCGAGGTGTCTTTCTCGCACACATGCTCTAGATATAACCCTCCCTCCCTCTCGTAACCATTTACAACTTTTTTCACTAACCTTTATCACAAGCACTCTTCCTCTCGCAAACATACACACGCACAATCCTCATTGACCCTTTCTATATACATGGACCTGCCTACGTGTCTCATGTACGCACATTATCTTTACGCCTGTCTCTCACGCATTGTCTCACACCTCTCTTCCTAATCGACGAGTATGGTTCTAGCAGAGAATTCTGTAGGATGCCCCTTAAAGTTAGGTTTGATGAATAGTAATATCAGAGATAAAGGGGTTACCTTAGTTCGAGAACCTAGGGTTACAAATCCTAGCCGGCTTTGTCAGTGGACATAGAGTCCTTCACAATTCTGCTATCTTTGTCTTGTACGACTAGTCATCCATGGGTCTTCCTAAATGCGTCACGGGCCGACCAATGTGGCGCAGGTCAGAACCGAACGAAGGGCCTCACCTCGACCCACCGGACCTCACGCGGTGACACACCCTCTGCCCCCACGTCTCATTATCTTCTCACACCCACACATACCAACACAAACACCACACACAGAAAATTTCTCCTGGTGCCTCTATTCCCTCCCCCCTTGCATATACACACTCAAGGGAATGGAATCTCTTGTCGTGACGTCATATTCGTCTCTCTCTCTCTAGACCACTCTCATTTCTCGTGCTATCTCTCCCACCCCCACCCCCCCCGTCGGCCCCTCTATCCATGCCTCTCTCGAATACGTAATACACACACATACCTCTCTAGGCCCCGCCAAATGCATCAACTACACATTCACACATGTTACATCACGTACCCCATTGATCTAAAAAGCCCTCTCTTCACGTTTATTTCGCATACAACGTTCCTTTTGAATAAAGTGTGGCCAAAAAATTATTTTAGAGTTTCTACATATATACAACATTACAAAGTTATATGGAGGAGTACGAACGCTAATTTGCATTGCATGGTGCCCACAATGATATTTATTCCGCACTGTGAATTTGTATATTTTTATACTATATACAAGGTTAGTCATAATAAAGAGAAACGAAGAGCATCTCTCTCTCCATCGCATACCCCCCTGTACGCCCCTTTCACGTATGCACACAAAACTATCTCCAGGTCCTCTAAAAGTAAGCCCCCAGAAAATTCACGCATGTTTCATCTTTCTCTCGCGATATATGCAATGACGATCATTGTATTTGAAGCGAAAGCACGATACATACATTGGACTTCCGAATCCACTCATTACGGTCACCATTTACGTTTAGTGGTTATTATACAGTCACGGGCTCACCGTACAACTCTGTATTTGCTCATGACATGACTACTTGACACTACTGGAATCAGCTAATTTGCCATCTGCCAGCTCTTTGCCGTCTGCTAGCTGACGGCAAAGAAGCTCTTTGCCATCAGCTACCCAAAAGCAGACGGCAAAGAAGCTCTTTGCCGTCTGCCAGCTCTTTGCCGTCGGCCAGCGGACGGCAAAGAGTGAGGTGGCCCCCACCCCCCGCCCGTTTTTGAAAAACTTAACGGGCCACCTCTTTGCCGTCCGCTAGCAGATGGCAAAGAGGCAAAAAAGCGGACGGCAAAGGGGGGCGGACGGCAAAGAGCCTACTACCTAACGGCCCGTACCCCCCGCCCGTTACTCACTTCTTCCCTCTCCCTCGCCGTTTCTCTCCTCCCACGCCGCCGCCCGCCGCGCGCCGCCGCCGCCCCGTCGCCCCCGCCGCCCCGGCTCGCCGCCGCCCCGGGGCCCCGTCGCCCTCACCGCCCCGGCCCCGCATCGCCCGGGCCCGGCCCCCCGCCGCCCAGGCCCGCCCCCTGCCGCCCCAGGCCCGCCCCCCCGCCGCCCCAGGCCGCCTCCTCCACCGCCCCGCCCCCTCCTCCACCGGCCTCCTCCACCCCCCAGGTGAGCCCCCCATTTTTCAGTTTTTTTTTCTGTTTTTTTCTCTTTTTTCCTTTTTAGTTTTAGTTTTAGTTTAGATTTAGTTTTAGTTTAGATTTAGTTTTAGTTGTAGTTTTAGGTTTAGTTTTAGGTTTATGTTTAGTTGTAGGCTTAGTTTAGTTTGAGGAAAGAAGAAGAAGAAGAGAAAAAGAGGAGAGGAGGAGAAGAAGAAGAGGAAAAAGGAAAGGAAGAAGAAGAAGAGGAGGAGGAGAAGAAAAAAGAAGAAGAGGAAGAAGAAGAATAGAAAAAGAGGAGAGGAGGAGAAGAAGAAGAAGAGGAAAAAGGAAAGGAAGAAGAAGAAGAGGAGGAGGAGAAGAAAAAAGAAGAAGAGGAAGAAGAAGAAGAAGAAAAAAGAGGAGAGGAGGAGAAGAAGAAGAGGAAAAAGGAAAGGAAGAAGAAGAAGAGGAGGAGGAGAAGAAAAAAGAAGAGGAAGAAGAAGAAGAAAAAAGAGGAGAGGAGGAGAAGAAGAAGAGGAAAAAGGAAAGGAAGAAGAAGAAGAGGAGGAGGAGAAGAAAAAAGAAGAAGAGGAAGAAAAGGAAGAATAGGAAGAAGAAGAAAAGGAAAAAAGAGGAAAAAACCCCGACCCGACACGGCACCCCGACCCCGACCCGGCACCCCGACACGACACCCCGACCCCTAAACCCCGACCCCGACACCCCGACCCCGAGCCTGACCCGACACCCCGACCCCGACACCGACACGGCACCCCGACCCCGACCCCGACCCCGACACCCCGACCCCGACCCCGACACCCCGACCCCGAGCCTGACCCGACACCCCGACCCTGACACCGACACGGCACCCCGACCCCGACCCGGCACCCCGACCCGACACCCCGACCCCGAGACCCCGACCCCGACACCGACACGACACCCCGACACCGACACCCTGACACCACACCCACCCTTACCCCGACACCGACACGGCACCCCGACCCCGACCCGGCACCCCGACCCGACACCCCGACCCCGAGACGGCACCCCGACCCGACACCCCGACCCGACACCCCGACCCCGAGACCCCGACCCCGAGCCTGACCCGACACCCCGACCCCGACACCGACACGGCACCCCGACCCCGACCCGGCACCCCGACAAGACACCCCGACCCCGAGCCTGACCCGACACCCCGACCCCGACACCGACACGGCACCCCGACCCCGAGACCCCGACCACAATACCCCGACCCGGACCCCGACCCCGACACCCCGACCCCGAGCCTGACCCGACACCCCGACCCCGACACCGACACGGCACACCGACCCCGACCCGACACCCCGACCCGACACCCCGACCCCGAGACCCCGACCCCGACCCCGACACGGCACCCCGAGACCGACACGACACCCCGACCCCCGACACCTCCCGAAAAGGTGTTCTTTGGCCTTCCAGAAGCCGACGGGGTCATATATTTGTGAATTATTAGTTAGGTCATATATCTTTCGATTTTGTTATGAAAAACATCATATATAATTGTGTTGATCGGGCAGTTTTAAATGTGCAGTTGTTTCATCGCTGCGAGGTTTGGTGTTCGACGACCTCGCCGTGCATTTGACGAGCTCTGCCCCTTCGTTCGTGGGTGAGCACAAATGACATGTCCTCCTCCCCCATTAATTATTTGATCTATTCCGATGAAACTTGATAGCTAGATATATATGTGTCTTGAATCATCAGTATGCGTAACCAATATGTGTCTCCCGTTCGAAAGCGTCATAGTTATAAATATGCATGCATTTGCATATTTATAACCTTGATTCTTTCGAATTGTCCAACGCTATCCATGGACAGCCCGAGTATGTTTAGATTGGGTTCGTTTTCCCATATGCTTTGCTCCGGATCCGACGCATAAATTTCGTCAGTGCCTCCCCTGTTGTTCTCCGGGTACACATCCTCCCTGTTTATTGCAGAGACGTGTATCAGGAGAACAGCGAGGAGGTGCTGCCGAAATTTTGCGTAGGATCCGGGGCATAGCATGGGAAAATGAACCCAATCTAAACATACTCGGGTGGGATTAGGACCTATCATTACCTATTAGAGTGTAGGTTGCATGGACGTAATAAAATTGACAAAGTAGATCAACTGATGAATACATACATGCTGAATTATATATATATATATATATATGTTGTGTGTCTAGTAGCTCTGAAAGTCAAGATGAGTGATCGTGCGTGGATGTACACCGGTCACACTGGTCAGAACAAATGGAGCACTGAATGGTTCACAAAAACCAAGGGGTTTGTGCGAATCTACAGAGGGGAGCCAGTCTTGATAAATTGAAGATATTTGGTCTCAAGAGTCATGATTGGCACATATGGATTGAGCGGGTAATGCCGGTGATGTTGCGTGGCTTCATCCCTGAGGATGAATGGCTAGTACTAGCAGAACTCAGCTATTTCTTCCGTGTTCTTTGTGCGAAAGAACTATCACCTGGCGTGCTAGAAGAAATGGAAGAGTTGGCGCCGGAGTTGATCTGCAAGTTAGAGAAGATCTTTCCACCGGGCTTCTTTAATCCAATGCAACATTTGATTTTGCATCTCCCGACCGAGGCAAGATTGGGGGGGCCCGTGCAAAATCGTTGGTGCTACCCAACTGAGAGGATGCAGAAGACGCTTCGACAAAAATGTAAAAAATAAACGTAGAATTGAAGCATCGATGGCTGAGGCATTCATCACTGAGGAGGCGGCAAACTTCGTGACAGCACACTACGAAGCCAAAAATCGTCATTTGCATAATCCGAAGCCTCGGTACAATGCTGACGACCCTAAAAAGGGTGGATCCAACCTCAGCCTATTCAAAGGGAATCTCGCACCAGCCAGTGTTTCAAATCCAGTATCTTTGGATAACGAACAATGGCGGACCATTTCGTTGTATATCTTCAACAACCTGATAGAAGTGCGGCCGTACATCGAGTAAGTTCTCGGTGCATAGTTTCGCAACTTCTATTTCCTTTGAACTGCTCTTATTCCTGGATATTTCATACAGTCGATACGTCGCCTTATTCTCGTATGGAGCGGTGATCCAAAAGGATTCTGTCGAAGAGTATGAGCTTCTCGCAAAGCAAGGAGGCAGCTATCCCGGTTTCATCTCTTGGTTCAAACAAACGGTAATTTCTATTAGACTTGTAGGCTAATTTGTAGGCGGCTATCCCGGTTTCATTCGCTAATTTGTGCGTAATGCAACAATCCTTTCATATTAAACTTGTAGGCTAATTCAGAGTCTATGAACGCCGAATTGAGACAAGTCGCTAATGGTTTTGACTATAAGGTCCGTTCATTTGACAAATACGACATCAACGGGTATCGCTTTCGTACCTATGGCAAAGAGCTATCTATGGCCGACCGAAAGTCTACAAATTGTTGTGTATCTGCTATCGGCGAAGGAGGTACCGAGTATTATGGGAGAGTTGAAGCAATTTATGAACTTCTATTCTATGGTGAAAACCCACCGAATGTCGTAGTCTTCAAATGTTATTGGTTTCAGCCGAAGGAGACTAGAAGGACTCATGAACATATAGGGCTAGTTGAAATCAACCAAAGCACCCATTTAGATGTTCCTGATGTCTATATTACGGCTCAACAGGCGACCCAAGTATTCTATCTACCGTGGGCCTGCCAAACTAATCCAAATCTGAAAGGTTGGGATGTCGTTTATGAAGTGCCGCCACGTGCTAGACTATCTCCCCCAAAGGAAGAGGATTATGAACCTCACATTAACCCAGACACATATGAAGGAGAATTCTTCCAAGAGACACGTCTTTCCAAAAAGCGTTTCAAGAACCGCTATACTTCACCCCAAAACATTGAAGTAGACAGCGACAGTGAATCCGACATCACCCCAGAGGAGGAACAAGAAGAGCCGGAACAAGAAGAGCCGGAACAAGAAGAGGTTACTGCTGCGGATGACCTGTCATTGCTTCACCGATTACGTCAAGGTGGCCTTGCACATGTTGATGCCACTGAACCCTATGAGCCCGTCATTGATTATAGTGATGATGATGATTATGCATTTATTGATGATACTGATCGAGATTATTAGTAGTGTCAGGTATTAAAATTTTTAATGTTGTACTTGATGATGATACACTTAAGTGATACACATATTATTATTCATGTCGGTCTTTTTTTTATGTTGTACTAATTTCGTTTACTGTTTGTCATGGCAGGTGTTGAAAGATGGTGGGCGCTGGTCGGGAGCGCGCCAAGGCCCCTTCTTCGTCGGCGCGTGGTCTGAGGTCTTCGATTCCAGACGTACCTCTCCGCCGAGCGTTGCTGGACAGTATGTCCACACCGCCGGGCCCTTCTTGGTCGACCGCGGTGCCCAGCAGGGGACGAGGTAGGAAGACAGGAGGTGGGGCACGTGGTCGCGGGAGAGGAGGTAGGGTGACTGCTAGGGCACCTTCCTCGCCGCCACCCCCAGCTGTTTCACCCGAGCACGTGACTGCTAGGGTGGACTCGTCCGAGGAGGAGGCTACACGGACTCCGGTCCACGAGCCTCCGGTCCACGGGTCTTGGGCCCACGAGCCTCGGGTCGACTGGCCTTCGGCCCACGAGAGTTCGGCCCACGAGACCCCGGAGGAGCACACGTCCGGATGGGGTACCTGGCCGGATCAGCCCGAGGAGCCGAGTGGCCATGCTGGTGATGGCGGGGAGCCGACTGATCTTGAGGAGGAGGGTGGCACCGTGTACCAGCGTGGTGCTACACGGCTCCCGTCCGTGCCGGCGACCCGCGAGCAGAGGTGGTTGATCTTCCCTGATGGGGAGAGGTACGTAAGTGCATTTAATATTTTTGTACCTTCTGCATTCACGTTTCTTCAAATAACTAATGCGTTGGCCTTGTCATGCTGCAGGGGTTGGGACCACCATCATAGTGTCCGCCGGCCCAACTCCGTCCTTGGAGTTCTTTGCCGGCAAAACTTCCCGGGGTTTGTCACGTTGCCTGGTGAGGGTCGGCTTCCAGAGCTTGGGTTGAGCTGGGAGCACTACGTGGCTGCCCCGGCCCCGCCGGATGTCATTATCGACGGTGTCGTGTGCGACACGAGGGCAGACATGGTGATCAGGACGTTCTGGGTAATTTCTCCTTTACACATTTCAAAATCTTCAACTAGCTAGTTATTAATTGTACTAATCAATATTGTCTCATTTGATTGCAGACATTCTACAGGTGTGAGGAGGGATACGAGGAGGACTGCGCAAATGTTATCCAGAACGTCTGCAAGCGCCTACACCAGAACTTACGGCACGAGGCTCGGGTGCAGGCTGTTCGAGACTACTACGCCTTGCGTGGTATCAAGAAGACCAAGCCGGCGCGCCGCGATAAGTTCCTGAGTAAGGAGCAGTACATGAAGGTAATTCTTAAGGCCTTCTACTTAAGTTCCTTCATTTAGTAATTCTTAGCCGTAGCGCTCAAGTTTCTATTTGCTAACTTAGGCGCCTCCGAGATGGTGTGCGGATCGGATGGATTGTTGGGAGGTGTTGGTCGATGAGTGGTGCTCACAAGAATGGCTCGCCCTCCACAACCAGGCCAAGGACAAACGTGCCCAAATGGAAGGTGTGCCACACCATCAAGGCAGCTCCAACTTATATCAGTTCGGGCGCAACTGGGTATGTGGTTTGCTTCATGATTCATGCAATTCATTCATCATGCTAGCTTGAGCCCTTTAATTACTAATTTTCATTGTTTCTCTCTTTCAGGCACGCCACAATAAGGCGGATAAGGTGCCAGAGGTGTATGACCTGTATGCCATGGCCCACACTGGCTCTTACAAGAAAGTCAAGGCTTTCTCTCAGTCTGACCTCGATGATGCAAACAACTTCACCAACATCTCCTCCCGCAACAAGCTCGTGAGATATAGAGATGAGGGGAAGGCGAGGAAAGGGGAGGACTTTAACCTGAGCCAGGGTCCCATTGATCCAGAGCTGGTGATGATATCTGGTGGCGGGAGGTCCCATGGCTCCATAGCCATTGGAGATGGACTTATCCGTTGTCCTAGCACTCTCCCGGAGATCAAGGCGCGCCAGTCGAGCTCCGCTCCTGAGATAAGGCCTCGTGAACGGCCAGTGCAACTCGCCATCAAGGTTAGTGATACGTACTCAGTTATCTTTCTCCATTACATTGTGTGCGCTTCCATCAATGATTACAAATGGTCATGTGAGTGGTGCTGCAGGCTGCTATACAGACTGAGAGAGATAGAACGGAGAAACTTCTGGCGGAGGCGGCGGAGAGGCAGCGGGAGATGGAGGAGAGGACGAGAAAGATGATGGAGGAGGAGAGGGCACGGAATGACATGCAGGCAAGGGCCATGTACGAGCTCCTTGTGGTAAGTTTCTTCTGCAGATTACTTGCTAGTCCTAACATTTGAGTCTCATTACTAACTAGTATGACTCTGTTCTGAAAACCAAATGTGCAGTCTGTGTGCGAGAAGTCCGGTCAGCCCGCTCCGCCGATGCCAGTGATTGCTCCTGGGAGCACGGTGAGTTTAGTTTGAATGGACATTACTTGGTAGTCTTAACATTTGAGTGTCGTAATGCTAACGAGACATTGGAAATGATCTTTGGTGCAGCTTAACTCCAGAAACGCATCGCACGATCCTTCTCCAGGTAGCGACACTAGCCACCCCGCTCCTACACCTCCCTGATCACGGTAAGTTTCTCTAGTGTTTTGCTTAACAAATGCATAAAGACCTAGACTTAGCTTTATTTCCTCCAATATGCTTACCATAATGACCTAGAGTTAGCTTATTTTCCTCCAAAATGACCCATTTTACCTAGGTTAGCTTATAAATGATGCAGTTCATCCAAGTTAGCTAAAAAATGACCCATTTTACCTACATTAGCTCCTAAATGATCCATTTTACCTACGTTAGCTTTAAAATGGCCCATTTCACCTAGGTTAACTCCAAAATGACCCATCTTACCTAGGTTATCTCATAAACGATCCATTTCAACTAATTTAGCTCATAAACGATCCATTTGACCTAAGTGAGCTAAACAAGATCCATTTCACCTAAATTAGCTCTTAAATGATCCATTTCACCTAAGTTAGCTCAAAAAGATCCATTTCAACTAAATTAGCTCTAAAATGACCCATTTTACGTAGATGAGCTCCTAAATGATCCATTTTACCTACGTTAGCTTTAAAATGACCCATTTCACCTAGGTTAGCTCCAAAATGACCCATTTCACCTAGGTTAGCTCCAAAATGACCCATTTCACCTTACTTAGCTCAAAAATGATGCCCTTCACCTTAGTTAGCTCATAAACGACCCATTTCAACTAAGTTAGCTCATAAATGATCCATTTCAACTAAGTTAGCTCATAAACAACCCATTTCAACTTAGTTAGCTCATATATGATCCATTTCACCTAAGTTAGCTCATAAATGACATATACTTCTTGTTCTAGTCTTCTTCTTGTTCTAGTCTTCTTCTTGTTCTAGTCACCTATTTCTAACTTTCTTATTTACCATTTTCCAGATTTCATTCACTTGATGGAAGCTAGCTTGCTATGATGGAGTGCTTGCTTTTCCTTTGATGAAACTTTGCATTGTATCTAGCTTGCTATCTTCATGACACTTTGCATTGTAATATATATATGGATGGAACAATGTGTATGGATGGAACTTCCTTATGTATGAACAATGTGTATGGATGAAACTGATGTGATATGTGATATGAAACTTATGTGCTAGATATGTGTTGGATATGTGCTGGATATGAAACTTATATATGTGATATGTGCTACAAATTGTGGGATTTAATAAAAAACAGAAAAAACAGACAATATGCAGGCTCTTTGCCGTCTGCCACCGACGGCAAAGAGCTCTTTGCCGTCTGCCGCAGATGGCAAAGAAGCCACGTGGCAGCCAACTGTGCTTCCTGGGAGCTGACCCATTTGGTCAGTTTGCCTATAGTGGCAGACGGCAAAGAGCTCTTTGCCGTCGGTGGCAGACGGCAAAGAGCTCTTTGCCGTCTGCCGCGGACGGCAAAGAAGCCACGTGGCAGCCAACTGTGCTTCCTGGGAGCTGACCCATTTGGTCAGTTTGCCTACAGTGGCAGACGGCAAAGACTTTGCCGTCCGTGGCAGACGGCAAAGAACCTGCACTTTGCCATCAGTGGCAGACGGCAAAGAACCTGCCATCTAGTGACGTGTAGATGACATCATAAGGCGGACGGCAAAGACCAAAGGCTCTTTGCCGTCTGCGGCGGACGGCAAAGGTCTGCCGTTAGCCACTTAACGGACTGACAGCGCAATTATTGCCGTCCGCCCTCTTTGCCGTCCGCCGCAGACGGCAAAGAGCCTTTGCCGTCCGCCGCCAGGAAGCAGACGGCAAAGCAGCTGTTTACCGTAGCCTTCTTTGCCGGAGCCTTTTGCCGTCCGCGGCTGACGGCAAAGGTCTTTGCCGTCCGCCTTTCGAGCCTTTGCCGTCCGCCATGGCAGACGGCAAAGTAGCTGTTTCCTGTAGTGTGACCAATTAAACGCTCCACGTGGCACCTCTAGTGTTGCATCACATTATCTCACTACCATCGTGCCCACCTGTCGACTTGTATCTACTCTACGTCTACACTCTTATAAAATACATAAAATACACTCTTATAAAAAACAGAGTTGGTGATGATGGTGTGCCTGCCATCCTGCAATATAGGCCGTCCGATTTATATCTGACGGATAGGAAAGAAACTATGGCAATTTTGCAAAAAGGTACCCACACACCTCTCCACATTTGCAAATAAGGCCTTCCCTCGTTCATCCTTTTCTCTCACAAGATAAACAAGTCAACAAATGCATCTTGATGTTATGTGCAACCCACGGGCATCTTGCTAGTAAGAATGAAAACAAACGATAAAAAATATTTGGACGGTGGTTCGAAGTCATGACCGCGGGCACAGCGGACAAGGTGGCCTTGTATTGGTATGCTGAGCCGTCTGTTTTAACACACAGGAGCTGGTGTGGTGATTATACACACACACACGCATGCACACGAACTGCATCCACGCAACACTCACACAAACACATGCACCCACGCACGCACGCAACACTCACACGTACACACGCAGCCACGCACGCACGCAACACTCACACGCACGCACGCAACACTCACACGCACACACGCACGCATGCATGCACACACCAGTACACCACACGACCAACACACACTCTCACGCTCAAGTGCTCAACCTACACGTGCATGCGCACACATCAGGCCCTGACAGACACATACACAACCAGGTGATTCCCACGCACGGGTTGGAGCCTTGTCGCGCCTGCGTAAATTTGTGTTTATCTGACCTTTTGCCTATGCGAACTGACAGGTGGGACCCACAAGGAACGTGGTCAATTTAACTAGTCAACATGGCGCCACGCAGACTATCTGGCCGGTCAACAGAGTGCAATCCGATGCTGAACTGTGAGCAAGTGACCGTATAATCACCGCAAAACGTATATAGTGACCGTAATCAGCTTATTCTGAAGTTCGGTGACCGTATTACGCTTTTCTCTCTATAGGCCTTCCAAAACTACATCTCTACACGTTCTCGCATGTTACATCTAACAACTATGCAATACAGCACTACTACTACACTCTAACACAATAAATCATATGTGTTTTTAGTTTTACTAGATATCATATTGTTACTTATAATTATTCAGTTTGCATACACTAAAATTGCCTTTGAAATGTATGGCCAGTATCATCTACCGCGCGGGCAAAATCCCGCCCTTTCCTGTTTAATCGGGTTTGTATCGATGGATCGTGCGAAACAGCAAAACTATAGTACTATACAGTACTACAAGTGACAGTTCACTAGGCCGTCATGTCATCTACTCCTCCGTCGTAAGAGTGGAGCGCTCGCTTTCATAAATCTTCTAGTCCCTTTCGCCCACATGTAGGACATCAAGCTACCGGGTCCACGTGCCATACCGGAATACAGTGCAGAGCAGCCGGGGTGAAGCACCCTAGTCATGGCGCCGGCGTAGTAATGAGCAATGAGGCGTCAAATCACAAGCTGCACCTTTCCCGCAGTTAAGTTGGAGGGATGAAGCAACCATCATTTCACTCGTTGCTGAATCCACTTCTCCCTCATCTTCTTCAAATTAACCACGTGTTGCTTTTGTCGTTGTTCTGCCTCATGTGGGACGTGGATCGGCTTGGTAAAGCACTGACACGTGGGACCGCATGTTAGCAAACCGCCAGGACAACGTCCTCCGAAAATAAGAAGCCTAATCCTAGACTTACAAAGGGCTACGTAGCTGCTACGTATACTTTCCATCTAATCTATATATGCCCCCCCTGATTTTCAGGTGGGGTGGGCCTAATCCTCTCCTTTAATCCAATCAAATAGTCCCACATCACATCAGTTCGTAACTTTACGTAAACCATTATTTGGATGTAGCATTGCTCAAATAAGAAACCTCCCTCGCCATCCGCGCGGCAAAATCACCTCCTTTTTACTAATCTTGATTCTATAATTTTTTAGATCAATATAATTGAGATTTGTATAGATAGCACACAGGAGAAAAACCAAGTGGTACGGTTAAGGGCATCCACAATGTGTAGCCAAATGTGAAAATAGCTTTTGGCATCGTGGGAACCATTGTGGACGGTGTTGCCAAAGCCAAAAAGATGGAACCGAAGCTCCCTGATTGATTGATTGAAGGAATAGAAAAATGCAACGTCTCTCCTCTTTCTCCCATGCTTGGACCCATGTAGTACAGTATAGAGCACAGAGTCTACTCCCCTGTCCCTTCTATCACAAATCACAAAGCAGTGAGGCGTCAAATCACAAAAGCACGGACGAAGCAACCATCATTTCACTCTTTGCTGACGCCGCTTCTCCATCGTCTTCTTCAAGAAACCATCTCATCGCACTAGTACTCCTAGTAGTACTAGTAAAGGACTTCCTGGATGCAAATAAGGCGGTTGTCTCGGCTTGCAGGCGGCACTTGCGAACGACTTACCGTAGTCTCCCTCAATGGTGTTCTCCGTCGAACGCACTTCGCCAAACCACCAAAAAAAAGATATCGTCGACGTCACCGCAATGGGGAAGGAAGTCAAATGTAGTTACTACCTCCATTTTTTTGTACACAAGGCCAGTATATCAAAATTACAATTTGCAAAGGCCACTAACACTAATCGAGGCAAAATTGATGGGGTTAGCAACCAAGGACATTAATATCCCCTGCATGCATGCGGAAGTGAGAAGGTTGGTTTGCATGGCGCTGCATTAATCAAGCGATGAGGAGTGAGATGGTTAGCTCTTTGGTCTTTGGAGAAAAAATACGCATTAATTGACACGTGAAACGAGGATTTGTATCGATTAAATCCCGTGAAGGAAAACCCCGCCTTTCTTTTTTAACACTAGTACTCCTAGTACGTACGTACTTATCCTATTTGGGTCTAGGCCTTGCATTGCCAAACTTTGCCACGCATTTTTGCCAAGCTTGCCTAAAGCTTTCAAAATGAGAAGGAGGTACACTTGCGCATAGCTGTCGCGGTCGCACCGCAACCTCACACGGTCGCTCCTGCACGTCGCGGTCGCACCGCACCCTCACACAGTCGCTCCTGCACGCCGCAAACCCAACCAAGGGAACGCACCCTCACTGACACGTGCTGTCGCATGTGAACAAACCAAACTCAACCATCCTATCGCTGACACATAATTTTCGTTCATAGAGTATGTTTATCCAACCGCATGTTGGGGAGTATCCGTACGGCCCGTGCGGTGGTCTGTTGGGGAAGAAGAAGAGGTGAGGAAGAAGGAAAGAAGGGTTAGGAGACGTAGGATATTCATCCAACCACCTGAAATGGTAGACTGACCCAAGTCAGGCGACTTGCATAACAAATATATGTTTTTACACAACAAAAGATCCATAAAAATAACAACATAAAGAAAAACTATCACTGCTCGCGGAAAGAGACGGCCTCGTCGTCTTTGGCTGCCGGCGCGAACCAGCCATCGCTGTCGACGTGTGTCTCCGCACCGTGGTTGTCCTCGGCCTCCAGCTACTCGTTCAAGCGGAGCGTGTGGGCGCTCTGCACGGATGAGAGCACAGCCTGGTTCAAGTCGAGGACGTCCGGTTCCGCCTGCAGGAGGGCCTCGATAGCAGCGGCATCCGCGCGCTCCGCGTCGAGTCGAGCCTCCGCCGCCCGGCTCAAGTCCAGGAGGTCCGGTTCCGCCTGCAGGAGGGCGTCGATGAGAGCGGCATCCGCGCGCTCTGCGTCGAGTCGAGCCTCTACCGCCCGGTTCAAGTCCAGGACGTCCGGTTCCGCCTGCAGCAGGGCCTCGATGGCAGCGGCATCCGCGCGCTCCGCCTCAAGTTGAGCCTCCGCCGCCCGGTTCACATCCACGACATCCGGTTCCGCCTGCAGGAGAGCCTCGATGGCAGCGGCATGCACGCGCTCCGCGTCGAGTTGAGCCTCTGCCTCCTGGTCCTCCTTTAGTATCGCCATGTTGAACCGCTGGTCCGCCTGCACCATGGGGGACTCGGACGCCGGCACGAAGTCGACGTCCATCATCTCATACCCATCGGGGGCCTTCTGCGCCGCGACCTCTGCCATGAACATTGGATAGGCTTCCTCCTCCTCGTAGCTTGGCTCCAGAGAACTCGGGGATTGGCCCACCGCAAAGCGAGCTTGGGAACGGAGGTCAATGGCGCCGACCGCCGCCGCGATTTCTGCGCGGCGCTCCGGCGTCAGCATCTTGTAGTAAGTGATCTTGCGGCGCACCATGGCTTTCCAGCGAACTAGGGGACACTTGATGCGGGCTAGGGGATTGAAAGGTGGGGGAATGGGCTGCAGATTCGGTGTGGTTTTAGGGCAGTGGCTGGCGTAGGCCGAGCAGCGAAGGTTCTGGTGTGAATAGTGGTTCCGGTGATGACCGGTCAATCGGTTTTGACTGTACATCACTTTTGTCGCTTTCGCATTGCAGCCCGGCACGCTGGACCCTCCACGTCGCTCACCGAATGGAACGCGCTTCGTCTTGCATTTTCGCTCGCTTGTGGGACCGCAGTTGAGAGCAAACCGACGTCCCTCCCCCTCCCCCGCCCGCGTCATTTATTATACCACCACTCCCTCCGTTTTATGCGGAGTAAATAAAAACAGAGGGAGTATACTACGGATGAGGATCCCCTGACGTGGCCGAACCCATTGAGTAACTGACAGGCGGGGCCTAGCAAGCATGGGGTCTGCCAGTAAGTGACCGAAAGGGAGGGTAAGGCAGGGATACCTACGTCAGAGGATCCACTTCCACTATACTACTTTGACCAAATGTTAGAGTAATAATATATGACATGCAACTTACACAAATGTTAGAGTAATAATATATGACATGCAACTTACACAAAGCATACAGGGTCTAATGCGTTTTTCGAGGCTAACTTTGACCAAATGTTAGAGTAATAATATATGACATGCAACTTACACAAAGCATACGGTCAAATTCGTATGTGAAAGGAGTTTCCAATGATATAATTTTCACATTATACATCTCATGTACTATTAATCTTGTCAATAGTCAAATTGGAAACCATCTCGAGTACAAATCTGGGAGTACGTACGAATCTAACAATATTGATTGGGCGTTGTTGAATGTTGATACCTTTTTGATCAAAGTAGAGATACTTTGACTACACATAAAACTTATATGTAAACTAGAAAGGATAGGGGGAGTATATTGTACGTTCAAAAATGAAACGAACATTGAATACCCTTTATATATGATTTGCAGATGCTATGATCACCGGTTCAAAATTTTGAATCCGCCTTAGGTATCACGTGCCCCCACTCGTTCCCTCTCGATTTCATCTCGGGGTCTGGAGATCTATTGAAAGAGGACTAGGGTGGGTACATGCGAATGATACTCGGCGGAATGTTCAAATGAGGCATGCTGGAGGATGGACTCGACTGGAGGGCGACATGATCGATGGAGAAGAGGGTTGGAGAGGAATGAGAAATAAGCAAACGCCACATGATTATACTTGAACGACTCAAATAAACAATAAGTTATCTCGCTTGGCCTACATAGTGAAAGGCCTAATGCGCAATGCGCAGCACTGACGCTCGAATATGGCCGGGAAAACAGGGAAACCGACATGTGGGGCACACCCGTCGGGACGACGTAGCGCAGACTAGTCCAATGGAGGAGCTGGCCCATGACCTCCTCGCCACCGACAACCGTTCATGTGGGTCGTTGGGGCCAACAACGGGGTGCAGCTCCAGCACCGCCTCTAGACACGGCGACCGCGGTGAGCGACACGCTCATATCGTCGCTAGACACGGTCGGTTTCAGTGTGTCGAGGGTGGCGTTAGTGCTGTGGCACGACCAACGGTATGTTTGGTTTGTGCCCAAGGTTGCCCCAGCAAAGCATTGGGTAGCCAAAATTTTGGTTGAGGTATTGGTTGCCCATGATTTGGCCGACATTGGCAAGAAAAATGAACTAGAGTTGGCTAGAGTTCATTGGCATGCCAAAGAAATGGCAACCATCCAAACAAAGACCAATCTTTGGGTCATGACCAAAATGTTGGTTGAGGTATTGGTTGCCCATGATTTGGCTGACATTGGCAAGAAAAATGAACTAGAGTTGGCTAGAGTTCATTGGCATGCCAAAAAAAGGCAACCATCCAAACAAAGACCAATCTTTGGGTCATGACCAAAATTTTGGTAAGGTGCACTTTGGCCACAATCCAAACACACCCCAACACCCGGCTCGTCGAGGATGCACGGGGCACCGCGACGCGTCCGCGGAGTGGTGTAGCGCGGCCAACTGCATCCTCTGGACCTGAGACCATGCCGGGTCATCTTGCTTTTTCAATGACATGCGTGGATCGCATGTGAGCAAAGGGAATCTCCAACGTTGCCACGACCGCAGCTGACTACCCTGGCACACCAAAACCCTCGTCCCTCGCGCCGTCGCGCGGTGCGTTCCCAGCCGGCGCCAGCTGCCCGCATTCATGTCGTCCGTTCGTATGTCGTCGTTAAGAGGCTCGGTGCCCGAGGAACCAACTCCGGCGACTTAATGACGCACCCGGATGCTTGGCCTCACCGGAATGCGCTACTTAAAGCGGCAACGCCCAGCTAACCTCCACACCATAGCACATCGTCCTCCTACCTGGCACCACATCCGCCATGACCGCAAGTGCGAACGCTCTGCGGGAGAGCTTGTCTTCGGGGATGAAGCTCGAGGTCGCCGCCCTCGCTCAAGTCACCTCTCGCGACGCAATAGCGGCGTAGCCGGACGCGGACGCGACCGCACAAGCGGTGGCCACGCTGGCGGCCGACGACGGGAGCACCGTCAGCCACGTGTCCTACTTGCCGCCGTCCAATGTCCGGCACCGCCGAGGTCGGGGACTCCTCCGAGGATGAGTAGCGCATGCGAGGCGGCAGGGAATGGTGTGCCAACTGGCCGGTCTGTATCCCGTGTTCTACTCTTCCTCGCCGGAGACCGCACCTTCACTTCACGGGTCTTGAACCCCGCCCCCGTACATAGAGATCGTAGATGGAGGACATCGGTCGCCGCCGTAGAATAGGTTTAGGGTCGGGTTTCTTTTATTTTTCTGTCCTATAAAAGTTTGAAATGTAATGAAAATCTACCGTGTTTGCATTAATCTCGGCCGGTGTATATGAACTTTCACAATAATATACATATTGTAGGAGTACTAGCAAGATGCCCGTGTGTTGCATGGAAGATCAAGATCTTGTGGGAGAAAAGGATGAATGAGGGAAATCCTTATCTGCAAATGTGGAGAGGAGTGCGGGTAAATTGTCATAGTTTCCTTCCTATCCGTTAGATATAGATCGGACGGCCTATATTGCAGGATGACAGGCACACCATCATCACCAACTCTGCTTTTTATTGAACCGAGACAAATCTAACATGCGAAGTAAAACAAACACATAGGGTCTATACATACACAAATTATCTTAGGCACTCCAATAGTACGTCCACTACACATTCACGCATTTCACATCTTTCTACATCTACGGGAACCTACGAAAGGGTTAACGTAAATTGCCTCTCTCTCTCTCTCTCCTCCCCTGATTTTCATGGTGGTGGGCCCCTCCTTCCCCCCAATCTACAATCAACAGCTCACACGTTTCACATTACGTTAATTACGTAACTGGGATTACGTAGGTGTAGCATTACTCGTCCTAAAAACCCAACTAAGCCAACCTCCCAGCATATCGCGCGGGAAAAGACCCGGCCGCGCCGTTTTAGTCAGGATTACCGGATTACTAGTAGTAGTATCGATGGATCGCGCGAAGCAACAAATTTTTTTTTTGAGGGGGCGAAGCACCTAGTTTAAAAGGAAAAAAGGCGGTACACTCACAGCACTCCTGTCGCGGTCGCATTGCACCCCACACACGTTCGGTCCTGCACACGGCTCACGCAAACGGAACGCGCTTCGGCTTGCCTCTTCACTGACACGTGGGACTGCACTTGGAGAAACCGAACATGCGCCAAACTCCCCCCGCCCACCGCGCGAAAATCCCCCCCCCCACACACACCCAAAAATTCCCCCCAAATCCGATTCAACCGCCATTCGGCCAACTAGCCAATAATATTCCCCAAACCCCCTCCCCCCTGTCCCCCTCCACTCCATTCGCTCCGCCAAAGCCGCCCTCCCCGCCGCGCCGATACGTCGGCGCCACGGTTCGGCGATCCTCTCGTTCCCACAGTACGCTCTCGTAGACTGCCGTCCTCTAGCAGCGCCGCCACCTCTGGCTACGTTCTTGTGGAGGCGCACGGCGGTCAGCGCCGCCACCGCTGGCGACGTTCGTGTGGAGGCACACGGCGGTCAGCTTCTCCCACGGTACGCGCATTATAGACTGAGGCCCCGTTCATGTCGGTGTAGCGCTGAATGTTAGCTGATAGACGCTGTTAATCTCACTGTTTGCCAAAGTAGTTTACTGTCAATATGCTCTGCTTAAGAAGCTTCCTTGCCCTGTTCTGCACTCAATCTACTTAGTTGAGATGGCATGCCAAGGCCGATTAGTTGCTAAAATATCTTGCCATATGCTTATTGTGACGTAGATTGCCATCGTCTAGTAGCCAATCTGTTAGGTGAAATAGCTCTACACCGTTTTATACTTGATCTTTGTTGCTGCGATGGCCTTCGATAGTTTGATGGCTGTGTGCTCGGCCTCATTGACTGCTGAAACAGCCTGCCATAATTTGGCACTCAAATCTGTTTGCTGAATTAGCTTTACATATATTTCGTTACTTAGATCTGCTCGTCCAAATATCTTGCCATAGCTTTAGACATCGACCTAGGTATTTTTTTCTGGACTTCATAATAAAGCATATATGTTTTTCCTGTAATATCTAGTAGAAGAACTAATTTGTATGTCTAACAGATGGACAGGACTTGGATAACTTCTGCTCGAAGATTCTCCGCTGCATATGTCGAGGGGGTTGAAAACTTCATGAACTTTATCAGAGCTGAGTACGGTGGTCCGAAATCAGATGTGCTCTGCTCGTGTAGCAGTTGTATGAATTCAGTTACAAGACCCCAGTCAACTGTGCAAAATCATCTACACTTGTATGGGATGTCGGTCACATATACTAGGTGGGTTCATCATGGTGAAGCTGTGAACGTCAATGTTATTGACTACGTGGAAGCAGCAGATCACCATCTTGATCTGCCTGATGCTCAGGTGGAAGAGGAGGAGGAGGTGGTGGTGGCGGAGCGAGTGAGTTTGACCAACATTGAAACAATGCTACGAAATGCTCGTGCATTCCGTGAACTTTCACCTGCAGAAGAAAAACGGTGGGCCCGCATGTTGGAACAATGCAACGTTGTTGTCACCCCAGGAAATAAGCTGTCAGTATTCTCAGCTATGGTCACCTTTCTTCAGGTGAAGACATCTGAGCGGATGACCAACAAATCATTTGATGCGATGTTGGCTGCTTTCCACGAATCTTTCCCAGATGCGTCTGAGCTGCCACACACCTATAGTAAAATGAAGAATTTCCTTCGTGCAGTTGGAAGTGGATATGATATGATCCATGTTTGTAAGAATAATTGTGTTCTGTTTCGGAAGGATTATGCCAACTTAAGTGAATGCCCGAAATGCAAATCATCAAGATGGAAAGATGGCGATGCTGTGAAGAGGATTCCTCATAATGTTCTGAGACATTTTCCAATTATACCAAGATTGCAAAGGTTGTTTCATGATGCTGAAACAAGAGAGGATGTACTGTGGCATTCTAGGAACCAGGAGTACAGAGATCAAAATGTAATGAGCCATCCATCTCATGGTAGTTAGTGGAAAAGCTTCAATGATAAACACAAAGAGTTTGCTGCTGACCCGAGACACATTAGACTTGGCTTAGCTTCAGATGGATTTAACCCATTTGGCCACCAGAGCGCCACATATAGCATGTGGCCAGTGCTTGTTATCCCTTACAACATGCCTCCAAATGTCTGCACCAAAGAATCAAACTACATGATGGCCTTGCTCATCCCTGGTCCAAAATGTCCTGGAAAGGATTTTGATTTGTTCATGGAGCCTCTTGTGGAGGAACTTCAACAGCTATGGAAGGGTGTTCTCACTCGAGACCTATATAGCAGCCCACCAGCTGATTTCTTTCTGCGTGCTGTTATAATTTGGTGCATCCATGATTATCCGGCTTTGGGCACTATGTCAGGGCGAACGACACATGGTTACAATGCATGTGTTCGCTATGACAGGAATCCGCTGTCATACGCAATACTTAGCAAGATCTGTTACATTGGACACCGTCGTTTCCTTGCCAAGGACAAGCCGCATCCTAGAAAATACCGAAGACATGTGTTCAATGCAAAGCATGAAAACCGTGATGCGCCAAAGAGGCTCACTGCCGATGAGTTGCAAGTGGAATTAGAGAAGGTCAGGCATATTACACCAGGAAACCATCCTGGTAATGGTAGCGGGAAAAGGAAGCGTGGCAGGGTAGAAGAGAGATTATTGTTTACCCGCAGGTCCACTTTGTGGGACTTGGAGTATTGGAAAGATTTGGATCTGCGGCATAATCTTGATGTGATGCACATCGAGAAAAATATATGTGACAGCATTATCGGCACACTTCTTAATATTAAACGCAAGACGAAAGATACCTTAAAATCTAGGATTGATTTGACACACCTAGGTATCAGATAGGATTTGCAGGTGCAAGATGAAGGTAAACCACGGGATATGGCACCAGCTGTGTACGTCTTGGACAAGGTAAAAAGAAAAGAAGTCTGCGAGGTCCTGTCACGTGTGAGATTCCCACATGGATTTGCTTCCAACCCTAAAAGGAGAGTCAGTGCAGATGGAAACAAGGTACAAGGGTTGAAAACTCATGACTGCCATGTCCTACTTCAAAGTGTTTTACCTGTTATCCTTAGAGGATTGGGCCGCCCTGACTTATACAGAGCAGTTGCAGAGTTGGGACAATTCTTCAGGGAACTCTGCAGTAGGAATATCAGGATAGATGCTTTGGAGCGTCTTAGAGACAAGATACCAACTATCCTATGCGACCTTGAGAAGATATATCCTCCAGCCTTCTTTGATGTGATGGTGCATTTGGCTGTTCATCTACCTGATGAGGCACTACTTAGAGGTCCAGTACAGTATGGCTGGATGTACCCTATTGAAAGGCGGCTAGGCACTTTCAAGGGCTATCTTAGGAACAGAGCTAGACCTGAGGGTTCCATTGCAGAGGCCTACATTGCTACAGAAGCGTTGACATTCTGCTCAAAATACGTCAAAACAGTTGATCAGCTTAGCAAAGAGGTGGGTGAAGACAATCCCGGCCTCAATGTTTTCGATTATTCTGTTCGAGTTACAGGGAAGAGTCGACAAGAGGACAAGCCTAAAGATTTGGACAAAATGGTTTGGTATGTGTTGAATAACTGTCCTGAGATACTACCTTATATCAAGTAAGTGCAGTACTGCAGCTTATACATCGTAATCTACTAAACTTGCAGCACATTCTTATATATTTAGTTGTTTGACGCGATCACTATGTTGTGCAGCATCTACAAAGAGGAGTTACTGCCGCAAAATCCAAGAAACATTGACAAACTGGTTATGGCAGGATTTGCGAAATGGTTCAAGAACCATGTAAGCTTTTGAAGTGCACTGTCAGTTTTTTTAATATATTGAGTACATAAGATGATCAGCTTGTCTATTTTCTAACCATAGTTTAAGAAGATGCGGGAGGATGGGCAGGCAGTTGATGATGCCCTTTACTCACTAGCAATGGGTCATGATACTCGGGTAAGACATTATGAATCTTGCGTTGTTGGAGATGTGCGCTACAACACCCTTGCACGAGACGAAGGCAGGAAGACACAAAACAGTGCCATCATGAGCACAGATACGTATGACAAAGAGAAAACTAAAATGTATGCTAACATAGCAGACATTGTTCAGTTGCACTATATCTCCAGTTTCGAGGATCATCGGTGTGTGGTTCTGTTGTGCTGTCGTTGGTATAACCTGTTTTCCAGGATCGCAAAACCCAGAGCTGATGATTATTTCAAATCCATCAATGTCAAGGCGGCGTACCAGACCAACAAGCCTTTTATTTTGGCAAATCAAGCAACACAGATATTTTTCTTGGAAGACACATTTGCACGTAGCGATAACTGGAGAGTATTGCAAAGGTTTGAGCAGAGGAATTCGTTTAATGAAGTTGCACAACAAGATGATGCTTACACTGCTCCTGATGTACAAGATAACACAGATGTTCCTAATATCTTTGAGAACCATCACGTCAATGACGCCGGTGAAAAGATTGCCTGTCGTGCTGTGGACATACAAGAGTTGATCAAGAAGAAGCCAACGTTCGAGGACGTTGAGGACGAAGAAGAAGATGACACCGTGGGGAATTACGATTCAGACTGATACACATGGCAAAGATGTTGACGCTGCTGCTGCGGATGATGATTACATTGCTTTTGTCGTATTTGCCTGTCAGAAGACGTTTTTCTATCTACTATGTGAAATTGTGTTTGCTATGACAACTGAAACCTGATGAACATGTTGTTTAGTATTTTGCTGTGAGAACATCACTTGTTATGTATGCTGATTTGTGTTTGGTGATTGTATGACAACTAAAACATGATGACATTGTTGTTTAGTTGTACTCATATTTGGCTGTGAAACTTCAATTTGATGACATAGTTTGTTGTTGGACTGCAATTTGCTCGACGTCTTCGAATGAGAACAAAGCTGACCCGACAGGGCCTCTGCTATTTATTTATTTATATGAGCAAAAGGGGATACCCCCTGATTTCCGTTAATAGAAATCATTAGATGTTCACAACACTACGCCCAGCCTGTTACACAGGTTTCATTCATTACTAGTTTCAGCAAAGTGCTCATGTCATAGCCACTGAATACATCACGAGTGCTACATACACTGCAAATAAAGAGACAATCATCCTACAGAGCACATCGATTTTGCCCATTATCTTCACAAGCTCTTTCATCTCCTCATTGTTGTCAAGGCCGTTCAGCAGCTGTTGCTTGGCCATGATCAGAGGAACTGCATCTTTAACCTTCTGCTCTGCATCTTCCTCTTCTGTCGTTCCTTCAGTTACTTGTCCAACACCCCAACCTGCTGGTATTGGGATTCCTCGGCTAACCAAATAATCAGCGTAGTTGCATTCCCCCACATCAGCAACTTCCAAGAAATACAAACCACACGAATCTTCCCTTTTCTGCACGAATCAAATTGGAAGATCATCAACCAAACTATTAAAAAAATCAGCAACTGAAAGCAGCAGAACAACACTTAAACATATTATTACCCCATGATTCGGGCATTTGTAGAAGACTCGGCCAGGGTTGCGGATTGTGGTTGAGACGCGACGGATGACTCTGCGTGATTTGCAGCAGTGGCACCACACCAACGGCAGTGGGTTGCGATGAGCAATCGGCTGCGGTGCGCGTGCCGGCGGGGGTGTGTGAGACCCACAGGCGATGGTACGGGTGGCGACTTGGCGCATATCTAGTTGTTGCCTGCTGAAGAGCAGGTGGACGAGCAGCCGGCGGACATGGTTGTTGCGGCCAGAGCTTCTGATGCTAGGCAGAGTAAGTAGAGAAGAGGAGAAGCGAACGTTGGATATGTCAGTTTCATTACTTGCAGAGTAGCATAGCACCATATATAGTCATAGTCTAGGTTTGGATTCGAACCAGCTACAGGAGGGACTCTTGTTTTGCGAAAAAAATTATTTCTCCACATGACAGCTGGGACCCATCGGCTGTATCTTCGCACGGAAGGAAGTTCCTCTTTGTTTTGCGAAAAAATTATTCATTCCGTTGACAGCTGGGACCCGTCAGATTTGGTGACTGACTTGTGGGCCTACTAAGCGGACGTGTACGCACGGCTTTGTCAACTTCATCAACAAATGATTCTAGCAGCCGGACCGTTGGATGTTAATCCAACAGCCGTGCTCCTTCTTCAACCTCTGTTCTTGCTCCTGTCTCCCGTGGGCGGCACCGCGGCTGTGCTGCCGTGCACCCGAACCAGTGAAGTTTCCCACTCCTCTCCATCTGCGACTCCACTGCCTCGTCTTCCCCATCTCCGGGTCGTTCTAGTCTGGGTGCGCTCGGCACGGTGTGGTCAACGTGGTCAACAACCGAGAGTCATCGGAAGATGACTGTATGTGAGAGGCTGACAGTGGGGACGCACCACGCCCATGGACGCATGCATGCAACGGAACGCACCGAGGTCAACGTGGTCAAGGAATGACTTCCATCAGAAGTATACTGTACGTGGAGAGTCTCAGCTGGGTCCACGGCCGCAGCAAGTAAGTGCCTCCTTATTACGCGGAAAATAATGATTCCTCCAACTGACAGCAGGGACCCACTGGACGGGCCAACGTATTTTGCGAAAAAAAACGTTTTCCCCCTGACTGCAGGGACCCACCTAACGGGCCACCGTATTTCGCGAAAAAAACGTTCCCCCGCTGTCAGCTCGGACCCACCGGAAGTGCCTCCTTATTACGCACAAAAAAATGAATACTCCCCCGGCTAGCTGGGACCCACCTTGGTGGGAGGCTGACTTGTGGGCCTACTAAGTTGACGGGGACGAAGGGCTTTGTCAACTTATTCAATATGAACGATTCTAGCTCCAGTGACCGTACGATGTCCATCCAACGGCCGTAGTGCTTCTTCAACCTCTGGTCTTCTTGCTCCAGCCGCCCAAAGCAGCGCCGGTCGTGCCGCATGCTCCTACCTCCCATGGCCAGCTGTGCTGCCGCGGAGGCCTCAGCGCCCCCTACTATTCCCACCGCTGGCCAGGCCCTGCAGCGACGACAGCCTCACACCGCAGCCGAACCAGTGAACCCTCGTACTCCTCTCCGCGCGGGCTTCCACTGCCGCGTCTTCCCCGGCTCCGCGTCGTCCCCTTCCTAGGCCTCGCCGTCGTCCACCGCCGTGGTGCTCTCCGTGCGGCGTGGTCAACGTGGTCAAGGAACGACTTCCATCGGAAGAGTACTGTACGTGGAGAGGCTGACAGCTGGGTCCACGACCACAGCCCAGTTTTTTGTGATTTGCCAAGTAAGTCGCTTTGTCAGGCCTGTTGGGCTGCAAATCTTTCAAGACGAGGAGAGCTTTCATTCGGCTGGCCGAGAAAATGGCCCATCAGTAATGAGAAATGGGCTATACATTTTTAAAACACATCAAACCGGCAATTAGTTTCAAATATCTTTTTTTTCATTTCGAGATTTTAAATTACATTAATTTTTATGCGTGGAGAATTTGTTGGATTTTATATTGATATACATTTATTTTTAAAATCAGTTTGAATGTGAGTCGAAATTTCGGGATTAAAAACAGTTCGGACCGCACCGAAATATGCAAAATTTCGTATAATTTTTTAACCGTGGCCACAATATGGGCTGTAATGCTAACAAAAAGAATATGGGCTCCAAAAAACCTTAATAATTAGCAAATGGGCTGTAAATTATTAGAAATAATGGCAGATGGGTTGTATGCTATTTCCCACAGATTTGAGGCTTTCCTAAAAAAGGTTGACACACAAGCAGTGACTGTTGGATGGCCATCCAACGGCCGTCGTGCTTCTTCAATCTCTGCTCTTCCTGCTCCAGCCGCTCAAACAAGCGCCGGCGGGACTGCCTACTCCCTCCTTCCCGCGGCCGGCTCTGCTGCCGCGCAGGCCTCACCGCCCCACCATACTCCCATCGCTGGCCTAGCCATCCCTCTACTCACCCACACCTGCTGTTATTCTCCGGCAACGGCAGATGAACCAGTAAACCCTCGTACAGTCGTACTCCCCTCCGTGTGGGAAACAACTGCCGAGTCTTCCCTGCCTCCGTGTCGTTCCCTTCCTAGGCCTCGCCGTCGTCCACCGCCCTGGTGCTCTCGGCGCGGCCTGGTCAACATGGTCAACGACCGACATGCATCTGAAGTGGACTGTACGTGGAGAGGCCGACAGCTGGGTCCACGGCCGCACGCAAGGAAATGCCTCCTTATTACGCGCAAAATAATGATTCCTCCACCTGACATCAGGGACCCATCGAAAGAGCCTCTGTATTTCGCGAAAAAAGCATTACCACCGCTGACAGCTCGGACCCACCAGCTATATCTTCGCACGCAAGGAAGTGCCTCCTTATTATGCACAAAAAAATGAATACTCCCCCTGTTAGCTGGGACCCAGTATAGTGGCAGGCTGACTTGTGTGCCTACTAAGTTGACGGGGACGGAGGGCTTTGTCAATTTAGTCAATATGCACGATTCTAGCTCCAGTGACCGTACGATGTCCATCCAACGGCCGTAGTGCTTCTTCAACCTCTGGTCTTCTTGCTCCAGCCGCCCAAACCAGCGTCGGTCATGCCTCGTGCTCCTGCCTCCCGTGGCCGGCTGCGATGCGGCGGAGGCTTCACCGCCCCCTACTACTCCCACCGCTGTCTAGGCCATCCCTCTACTCACCCACACCCCCTGTTATTCTGCGACGACGGCAGCCTCGCACCGCAGCGAACCAGTGAACCCTCGTACTCCTCTACGCGTGGGCATCCACTGCCGCGTCTTCCCCGGCTCCGCGCCGTCCCCTTCCTAGGCCTCGCCGTCGTCCACCGCCCTGGTGCTCTCGGCGTGGCGTGGTCAACATGGTCAAGGAACGGCTTCCATCCGACGTGGACTGTACGTGGAGAGGCTGACAGCTGGGTCCACGGCCACAGCAAGGAAGTGCCTCCTTATTACGTGCAAAATAACTATTCCTCCACCTGACAGCGGGGACCCACCGGACGGGCCATCGTATTTCGCGAAAAAAAATGTTTGCCCCTGACTGCTGGGACCCACCAGCTACATCTTCGCATGCAAGGAAGTGCATCCGGGCAAAAAAACGATTCGCCCCCTGACTGCTGGGACCCACCAGCTATATCTTCGCAGGCAAGGAAGTGCCTGACAGTCGGGACCCACCTGGTCGAAGCGTACGTAGCATTGTCATTCTGGTCGCGAACGTGTACGTATATATATACTGGTTGATGTAGAGGCGCGCACGTGTCGTAGTAGAGGCGCGTACGTGTCGTAGTAGAGGCGCGCACGTAGCATGTACATGTACGTACAGCGGCCAAGGTGCAAGAAATAAAATACGGCCACGTATGTGTACATACGGGCGGGGTCTCGAACGCCTACTCGCGCATACGTACGGCCAGGGCTCGTGTACATGGCTGGGTCGGAACGGAGAAACAGCGTCGTCGTCGTGTTCATGGGGAGGCAACGGAATGCGTCGTGTTCATGGGGAGGCAACGGAATGCGTCGTGTTCATGGGGAGGGGTGTGGCATACCGCAAAACGGAGGAAACGGACCTCCTACGGTCGAAACGGGCGTCCTGTTGATCGGGAGGAGTGTGGCGTACCGCAAAACGGAGGAAACGGACCTCCTACGGTCGAAACGGGGGTCCTGTTGATCGGGAGGGGTGTGGCGTACCGCAAAACAGAGGAAACGGACCTCCTACGGTCGAAACGGGGGTCCTGTTGATCGGGAGGGGTGTGCCGTACCGCAAAACGGAGGAAACGGACCTCCTACGGTCTAAACGGGGGTCCTGTTGATCGGGAGGGGTGTGGCGTACCGCAAAACGGACGAAACGGACCTCCTACGGTCGAAACGGGGGTCCTGTTGATCGGGAGGGGTGTGGCGTACCGCAAAACGGACGAAACGGACCTCCTACGGTCGAAACGGGGGTCCTGTTCATCGGGAGGGGTGTGGCGTACCGCAAAACGGGACTCCACGGGATACTGTTCATCTCCACCGTCGACCTCCTCCAGCCTCCACGGGCTACCGTCGACCTCCTCCAGCCTCCACGGTCTCCTGTTCATCCAGCCTCCACCGCGCGCTACTCCACCGGCTACTGTTCAACCACCCCTCCACGGACACCTCCACCGTCTACTGTTCATCCAGCCCTCCACACCACGGGGTCCTGTTCAACCAACCCTCCACGGGCACCCCTCCACCGTCTACTATTCATCCAGCCCTCCACCACACCACAGGGTCCTGTTCATCCAGAGGCAACGCCACCGCTCACTGTTCATCCAACCCCCCCCCCCCCCGCAACGCTCACTGTTCATCCCAGAGGCAGCATCGATCGGCTTCAGTTAGCAGCAGTAGCGAAGGAATCGCTCGATCGGGTTCAGTTAACACCCATCGATCGATCGCTCGGGTTCAGTAACGCGTAGCCTGCAGTGCAATCGCTCGGGTTCAGTTAGAGCCCAAGGCCTCGCTCGGGTTCAGTTAGAGCCAACACCTCGCACACACGCGCGTACCTGTACGAGAGAAACGCACATCGCTCGGCCCCCGACCTCCCACCGTAACCGGGAACTCCCCGAAATTTTCCTCGCCCTTGCTTCTACCACGATTTTTTCCGTCATGGACAGCCCAAAGAATGTCATGCAGCTGCGTCTCCGGCCCGCCCAGGACGAAAAGCCCATTTTCTGTCATGATTTTTTGTCATAGAAGTAGGATCCCACCACATCTATGATGATACCGGGTTTTGTCACAATTATCGTCATAGAAGTGTCATATGTATGACAGAAAAAAAAATTCGTTCAGCCCAAAATGTCACGGATGTGTCTTTTTTTTTAGTGCATACAACAATCTGGCTCGCTGATCTCTACTTTCTTTATGCGCTGCAGGTCGCGGAGACTAGTTCTCGCGGCGGGCGATGATCTCTTTCATCAGTTTCATGTCCTTAATATGCTGCTTGGCAGCATCCATGGATTCCTCCACCAGCCTGTTGCGCTTGATGCGGAGCATGGCATTCTCGTCCATAAGTTTCTTGATGATGATGCCCGTCCTCTGCAACAAGGCAGCGGTCTCCTCCTCCTGCTTCGCCCTTCCGGTGATCTTCGCCCTCAGCAGGTCGCGCTCGCCTTGGAGCTTCGCATTGCCCTCCCCTAGTTGCCAGATGACGCCGGTAGCCTCGTCCTGCAACCTCGCCCAGCCGGAGATCTGATCCATCTGGCTATGGACCATCACATGCATGCGCGTGTAAGAGTCCTCGCCTGCCTGCGAGAAATTTTCCCAGGCCGCCGCGGTGCGGCGGGACCTTCGTGCTGCTTCGGCGGTGCGGCCGAACATCTCTGCTGCTTCCATGGCGTGGCCGGACCAGTCTGCTACATCGACGGCGCGGCGGGACCTCTGTGCTGCTTCGGCGGCGTGTCAGGACCTCTGTGCTGCTACTGCTGCACGGCTGGACATGTCGGCTGCTTTCGCGGTGAGGCGGGACACCTCTCGTGCTTCCTCTTCCATGCTCACCTCTCCCTGGTGGAAATCTCTCGACCCAGAACTCATGCTAGCCATGGCTTGATTGACTTGATTGTTTTTTGTGGATGAGTAGTTGAGGAGGAATGTGCAGTCATCTTAGCATAGTAGTATTTATAACCGAGTACTACTAATACGCTCCTAAGTGGGAAACCGTTTAGGTTGTGATCGGTGTGAACAGGTTTGCAATTAAATATAGCATGGTAGTAGTAGTAATTTGGAATGTGACGAGACGCGCTCAAAATTTATTGACGGTTCTAGTTTCGAAGTGCGGCACTATTCCCGGATGGCGTAACGTCGGCACGTTTTCTCGGCCGTGGTGTAGAATATGCCATGGTACTAGTTATTTTTCTACTGCTGTGTACGTGCAAAAACTGGCACCGTCGGATACATATCTTACGCTTGGCGTTCGACAGGAATAGCCTCGTGGCGAGCTATAGACTAGTCTTTTTTTAGACGCATTACACCTATCTCTCGGGACTTCTCACACGCACCATCACTGCTCCCTAGGTTGATGCCACCCACATACACTTGTACTCTGAGAAGAGGTGCACGCACGCACATGTCCTCTCTCACACACGCATCTGTAGCTACGAATTGTAGTGTTCTCAACCATACGATTGGCTCTATCATAGGTTTCACGTTGCTCCTTGGCCTTGAGATTGAGAAGTTTAAAATGCGGAGGCTAAGATGGAGGCGCGAGGTTTTGGTTAATGTGCGGGCCGCACACGCCACCAACACAACACGAGCTTCGTCTGCCTGGTGCGCATGCAGTCGGGTGAGTTGTCCAAGTATAGACATAACCAGGCCCTCGTTGGTATCCGCGCCTCGACTTCGGCTGGTCATAGTGGAGAGTAACATAGACTAGTTACTAGTCTATGTTACTAGTACCTTCATAGTGGGTAGTGTCATATAGTATATGCATAATTTGGCGACGAGCGCTCCTATATGTACCACCTTTTTTCTTTAATTTCATCTTGTTAGTTTTGCTCCATGGCGCAATCCATCGATACTACTACTGTACAAATGTATACATTTTTTAAAAGGCTAGAGGGCGGGGCAGTCTAGCTTGGTCCTTTTCACGAGAGGCGAGGGCCTTTGTGATTTGACGGCTCATTACTGCTGGAAGGCGGGGCCTTGTGATTTGACTGCTCGTATAAATGTGCCGACGACCTGAGGAGGAGCAAAGAACCGTGCGGTATACTCAAGTTTTCCATTGGAGTAGTACTACGACAAAGGAGCACGAAACACAGCAGCCCAGTGCCATATGGCGATAAAAAATTATCTAATTAGCTAGTCACCTCATTGTTAGCATTGTTCTATTCATGCCTCGCAGAGAACGTGACACGTGCGGCGAAACACCCGAAGCAAAAGAAGAAACACAGGAGGAAAAGAAGGAAGATTATCACCCCAAATGATCTAATTCGCCGCGGAGTCGTAACTGCTTCTTCATCGCCTCCCCGACCTCCATCTCCTTGCGCGTCTCCTCCGCCATATTCTTCATTCTGTCCATGACACGGGATTTCTCGACGCGAGCCTTCATCATCTGTTCCACGGCCGCATTATGTACCTTGACAGCAGTCGGGTGCTCGATGCGGAGCTTCGCCAACTCCTCCTTCTGTTCCATGACGAGGGCCTGCGGCATCTTCATCGAGGAACTACTACTCTCATGCAGCTTCTTCCAGCCGGCATTCTTCTCCTTCAGCAGGTCGAGCTCGTGGCAGAGCTTCGCCTTGTCCTCCTGAAGTTGCAGGATTGCGTCGGTCGCCTTCTTCTCCGAGGCAATGCTCTTATTCAGCAGCATCACCAAGCCGGCGGTCAACTCCCCCTGCTTATTGAACTCAGCGGGCATGTCATCGAGGCTCTCCTTCAGCAGCTCCACCAAGTCGTGGATGAACTCCTTCTGCTTATTGAGGTGCTTATTGAGCTGATCGGGCATGCCGTCGAGGGATAACGACTCCAGCGCCGCCAGCTCGGCATGTTCGCCTCCGCGGCTAGGGCACTCCTGGGAGCCATCGCCAGCCCGTGAGAGATCTTTCGAGGTCTCTGCGTGGCGGCGAGCCCTTTCTTTTTTTCCGCAGCCTTGGTTGTCGCTCCCTTGTTACGAGTAGTTCTCGACCTAGAGCTCTGCGCACCGGACATGGCAAGGACGGACGAAGAAGAAGCACTTATGAGGAGGAAACGTAGAGTAATTTTCGGTTAGGTAGTCCCCCTTTTTATAACCTAAGTACTAGCACTGGTACTAATACCTGCATAGTGCGAACACGTTCAGGTTTGGTACGTACTAGTAGGTGTGAGCAGGCTTGCACTTAATTGTAGCACTAGTACTTTCGAATGTGATGGGAACAAGGTAAAGATAAATTCATGGGTTCTGGTTTCGAGGCCCGAAACGGCTCCTGATGAGTTTAGTGGAACATAAATTTCAAGTAGACTGCACTGCTCAGATGCGTAAATATTATGTTACTGTCAAAAATTGGCACAAAATACGAAGGAGACCAATGGAAGTACTACTAGCAACCCATGATTTAACTACTCGCATGCGCGCAGTGGAGTAGTAATTGACCATCAATGAAGTGAAGGACTTTACACGCGTCAAATTATCACATGGGGTGGATCTTGGTACAAAATTGCATCCGCCCGTGTACCCGCGTGTGCGTGGGAGGGAATGAGTGCGT
Organism: Aegilops tauschii subsp. strangulata; assembly: GCF_002575655.3. NCBI lineage: Eukaryota > Viridiplantae > Streptophyta > Magnoliopsida > Poales > Poaceae > Aegilops > Aegilops tauschii. The sequence continues at coordinate 329,278,050 of NC_053041.3, forward strand.
CCGTGGCGTGCATGCACATCTTCGCTTCGTGCATGTACCGCCAGTGTGGCTCAGGGAGGACGAGTACATTCTTCTGGAACCAGCAGCACGTCACTGTGATCAATCCACACGAGGATGTCGCGACAACGCCTCCACATGTGCCCCGTGGCTTCATGAACTATAAGAGAGACACTGTGTAGCGTGCCATTGTGTTTTGCACATACTCGAAGTACTAGTAAGGTACACGTGTATTGCACGCGTCAGGTTTTGCAACCAAATTATAAATAAATACCACACTATAGCATGTAAGCTCTGAGTCATATATGCCTGATGAGACCTTCGTTTAATTCTTATAGTTCATCTCATTCAAAATCAATTAGTTTTTATAAAAAACCTAGGGCCTCTTTGATTCGTAGGATTTCCAAAATGCGGGAATAGGAAGAACATGGGATTAGAGTGGAATGTCGTCTTGAATCCTACAGGATTGTATGAGTGTTTGATTGTGCATAGAAAAAACGCAGAATTATTTCAAAGAGGTTTGAGTGGATGGGATGTTTCCTATGGAATCTAGTGCAAATGAATCATATGGAAAAATTCCTATGGTTTACAATCCTACGAATCAAACAACCAAGATAGGAAATTTTTTGAAGGATTAGAATCCTCCAAAATTCCTTTGAGAATCCTTTGAATTAAACAAGCCCTTAATCTATTTTATGATTCATGGAATTGTGTGTTGTAAAGCATAAAGTAAAAACAAATAATGGCAATTCAACTAGAAAAAAAAGTTTGGACAGTTATGATATGGAAGATTCTAGAACAAAGGAGAACCACTGTTGTTTTGAGATTTGTGCATTATGCTTAAGTTCAACCATGGAGTCTGCTAGATTGTACATGTGGCAAAATCTGGTGGGGGGCTAGAAGATGGTGCGAGGGGCCGAGTGCAGGGAGACTATGAAGGAGTGCACAACTGCGAGATCGATATTTAGAGAGAGGGGGCGAGAACGTGCGCTGTTGCATGTAGTGGCGGAGCCATGAAAAATGTCCCATGAGCTAGGGGGCCAAGCATTGCTAATCCTTTACGAGGAGGGCCAATTCATCAACTTAAAACATTTTTACCAGCAATTGTCTAATGATCACATTCATATTAGCCTCGATATATAGTGATGTTAGGGGGGCAGGGCCCTTGCTGCCCCCTGTCTTCGCCATTGTGCGCGCGTTTGAGAGATGAAGCAGAAGGCATGGATGATGAGAGGGGGGCGTTGGATATATAATTAATGTGGGTGTATTAGCTATATATGTAATCCTATATAGAGAGGTATAGATTGATCGATGTGGACGTGGGAAACAGGGTGAGACCTCACTAGATATATAGATTGATCGGTTTATGTGGAAAACTATGAAAGACCTAGCTATACACACACACACACACACATAGAGGAACATCGATCATTGCGCATGCACGTGAGAGATAAAGAATGCCCGATATGATGGAGAGGGGGATGTGTGTGTGTGCCTTCATGGGAGACCGACCTGAAGAAAAAGATTGCATGTGTGCGATGGATAATGCCGACTGGTAGTGTGTGTGCATGCATGCACGAGAGAAAGTTAGTGGTACAATTATAAAGAGAAGACCAATGTGTGGGTGTAAAAGACTAGGTGAGGTCATAATCAATGTAAAGTTGAATTCAAATATTTGAATAAGAGATCATGATGTTTGAAACCCAAGCATGCATGAATATAACGGAGATCTGCGCGGTGTGGTTTGGAAACGAGCATGTTGTAATGTATACACATTGAACAAGGTCAGACTGGTTTGAATTTGAGATACCGATGGCAGAGATAGTTTGGCCACATTGCATCCATGCATGGACACACTATTCTAATTGGAGATGATGGGTGGCTTTCGCATCACATATCTATATCTATACCCCTATATATATATTATATTTTATATTTTTTATATAGTGTGCGGATAACTTTAACTTTGAAAGATGGTCGTTGGATGAGGCCAATCCGATGGTGCAGAGCTGGCAAATTTGAGCACTACTGGCCGTTGGATATCATCTAGATTCCACCAGATTTTGCCACATGTACAATCTAGAAGACTCTATGGTTGAACTTAAGCATAATGCACAAACCTCAAAACACAAGCACTTCTTCTTTGTTCTAGAATCTTCTGTATCAGAATTGCCCAAATGTTTTTCTACATGATTTGTTTTTACTTTATGCCTTACAACGCACAATTCCATGAATCTTAAAATAGATTAGCTTTCTTATAAAAACTACTCCCTCCGTAAACTAATATAAGAGTGTTTACATCACTACTTTAGTTATGTAAACACTCTTATATTAGTTTACAGAGGGAGTAGATGATTTTGAATGAAATGAACTATAAGAATTAAACGAACATCTACATCATGCATATATGACTCAAAGCTTACATGCTATAATGTGGTATTTATTCATAATTTGGTTGCCAAATCTCATGCGTGCAATGCACATGTACCTTACTAGTCTAAATGGTGTCTGTGTGTGTGTTGTGCGTGTTAAACACATTGTACGTAGTATATCATACTAGTCTAAATTGTCTTTTTTTGTACACGTTAAGCTTGTTCTCCCGAAATTTCAACCGCGCCTTGTTATGCCGAAATTTCAAGCTAGTGTCTCTGTCTATCGTGCTGTGAAACTCCCGCCTCTTCAACCCGCGCCTTTTTACCCCGAAATATTTAAGATAAATCTTTGTCTCGTTGTGCTCCGACAAATCCTCCATCTCAACCCGCGCCTTGCTATTCCAAAATTACAACGCGCGCGAAAACTCCCACCTCCTGTGAAATCCCGACACACGAAATGCCCGTGATACCCCTGAACCGAAAGAACCGCCTCAAATCGGTGGGGGTACTTTCATAACTTACCCCACATTTCGGACAAGCGCGTCCCTAAGCCATGGTTCCCCACTCCCATCCCATCCGCCCACCCATTCGTACACCGAGGCCGGGAAAACCCGCGAAGCCCCACACCCTCCTCCGTCCGCCACCAAGCCGGAGCCTCTTCCCTGACGACGTCGTCCACAGCAACACCTCGGCGTCCCTCATCCACCGTACCGAATGAGGATCCGTCGTCGATCTGGTCGTCCCGCCGGTTCAGCCACCCCGTCCTCCACCTCCAAGGAGCTGCCCCGACGTTCCCCTCGTCTTTCGCGCCACCTCCATTCCCACACCATCGTCTTCACCTGCACCACCGGAAGATCATCATCATCACCGTTTCCTCAGATGAAGCTGCGGCCTAATCGGCGCCACCAAAGAGGTTGTACACTAATCGCCGCATGTTCTTCTTGATTCAATCTCACGGTGCTGCCGGCGCTCAGTCCCGAGCCGACACGGCGCGGCTCCATCCACTGTGGCGTCGCCGACACTTCCTCCACGATGTCGTTCCCTCGGCGGCAACGTCCACATCAGTAGGAGCTGCTGCTGCTTTAGCTCTCGCGCGCTGCTGCTCTGCTCTTGCTCTCGGTCCCCTGCCTTGTCTGCTCTTGCTCGCGCTGCTGCTCTCGCTCTTGCTCTTGCTTGCGATGCTGCTCCGATTTAGCTACACTTCAGTCGACTGAATCAACTTTTGGGTCAGCCGATTTTCAGGGGGTGGGGGGGCTCGCCGAAGTTAAGGAAGAACCTGCCGTAGCGGGGAGGGGGGCTCGCCGGAGAGGTACCCCACTATCTATCTTAGGGTTCAGGGTGGGGGCGGTGGTCGCCGGTGGTGGTGGGGCGGTGGCGTGGGGATCGCCGGAGAAAAAGCTCGGCACAGGGGGGCCTAGAGGGATAGCCGGGGCAGCGGCGGACCGGCGGTGGGGAGTGTTTTCGGGGCGGGCGGGGCGGCGCACCGCCGGCGGCGGGCAGCTGTTTGGCCGATGGTGGCTGGCGGCTCAGGGGGGTGGAGGTTCAAGATGAGATGCAGGCCCTTGATTTCGTATCCAACGGCTGCAAAATCGACTGGCCAGAGATGAAAAAGTCAGTCGACTAACGTGTAGCCTCACCTCTAATGGGTTCAGTTTCGACAGTAAAATTCAGTTTCGACAGCAAAACACAGTTTCGACAGTCAAGTTGAGTTTCGATAGTTAAATTCAATTTCGACAGTTAAGTTCAGAGATGACCGGCTGATGTATTTTACATCTAGCACTTTGTGGTTACGTATTTTACGTCATCTATTGGAGATGCTATTAGAATTCCACTCAGGTTAACGTTGTCTCTCTTGTCCTGCTTCAGCCTCGGCGTCGTACAACTCACTGGAGCTGCTCCAACAATGAAACCCTCCATCACAGCGGAGCAGTACCTCGGGCTCCATCTCCAGACGCCTAAGATCTTCTTCCCCTCCTCCGGTAGCCAAGTCAGCCGGAGCATCCTCACCGGCCAACCCAATCACGCTGAGATCGACATCGCTTCGCCAAAGAGGTCGTACACTTGTTCCATATCTCTTTTACTCTACATGTTATATATATTGTCCACTGAGCACACGGAGTAACGGGAAATACGATTATTTTATCCTACTATATGACAAGCAGTGAGGTACCAGGAAACTTAGCTATCCGTGATGGACTCTCTTGAAAGCCATCATTATTTATCTCTGCGCGTTTGAGTTGTGCATTTGTCGATGGCCCTGGGAGTTGAGCTAGTAGGGCAGTGGCCTGGGTCCAAAGTAATAGAAGTAGCACAAAAACATTTTTTTTAGTGTAGGCTTTTCCTTGCTCAAGCCTACCTGCTAGAATCGCCAGTGCTTGAAAGGAAAAGTGAATGAAAAACATAGGAATTGGAAAGTTTCGTATGGTACTACTTTTCATGAATTTGGTGCAAAGGAATGGAGCAAAGGAAAACTGTAGGATTTGTTCCTTTAGTGTCTCCTTGAAAGAAAAACTGTAGGAATTTTAATTTCCACCTGTCCTCCTTTTCAAATTCCTATTCATGAAGCACAAGACTAAGAGATAGTAGCATAATAGCATTATAACCGTACATTTTCTTGTGGTTTGACTTAATCTCACCATGCTTCTTTGCATCCTGTGATCTTCCAATTCTTGTGAACCAAACACCCAGATTGGCAGAAATCCTGTGTTTTTAAATTCTCTGTTTTGCATGTGCATTCCTATCCTATTCCTGTCTATTTCCTATCCCTGCATTGTTAGAATCCTCAAATTCAAACAAGCCCTTACACAATTACTTCTGTTACAGATATGTGTCAAAGAAAACCTTGTGTGGTTTGTCCTGCTCCTGCGGTGCTGTGTTCCACCCCAGCTCAGCTGATCCAACGACGGAAGGGTTCACCACAGCAGGGATCCGCTCTCCAGGCTGTCTTTCGCCACCTCAGATCTTCTTCCCCGCCGCCGGCAGCCACGACAACTGCATTACCATCATCAACTGAGAAGATGACCTTGAGGACTACACGGGTCCGCAAGAGAGGTCACACTCTTCCGTGTCTGCTTACGTTATGCATCGCTTAATATGATGACATGCTACTTTATCGTTGTGTTCACCTATTAGACTCCGAGTCAGGTCCAAACTTATGCTGAAACTTGAGTTTTTAAATGGTTGCGGGGTACATATTGGGGCAGCAATTAGTACTATCTGTCTACTATCTGGTTAATCTCGGGTGTCTACTATGAGTTTCATGTTGGGTGCAAACAAACATTGAAGGAGTCATTATCTGTATTTTTTAACTAAAGCTATTATCTGCCTGCTATCATTGGTTTTGGGTCTATCCACAGTTTGCTACCATCACTCTGGATTTGTGCATGCACTCCTTACATAATCTCACTATGTTTTATTCCTATGCATATCAGTTATTGTACACAATGGAACTGAACATGTAGAGCAAAAGAGACGAGCCTTGCATGGCAATAAAATTTCATGCAGACGTCACTCCATGGTGGGCGCAAAGGCAGCCCCCCTCCACCCATTTCGGATCGTAATCAAGAGGAAGATAACTGTTCTGAGGGGGATTCAGAAGCAGAAGACCACTCCTATTTACCCCATGAGGTCTTCGCTCTAACTTGGCATGCTGATGTTGGTAATATCATGCATATGGTGCCTTGCATTGCTTATTCTATACATCAAAGATGTCATCTGCTTAGTTTAGACATGCTTTGTGTCAATGACATCTGTTTAGTTTCTTTATCGTACATGTGAATCATGCAATGCCATCTTGTTTAGCCAGGCATCATATATGTGAATTTTGCAATGCCACCTTGGTTAGCCAGTCATCTTATATGTGAATTATATCATGACATCATTTTTTATTATGTGTTAAATTTGTCAACAATTTTAGTACATTCAATTACTCTTCCTGTGCATCAGCCATTCGGCACAGTCATGGAAAAATCTGGAGTGGAGACAAGGTCTTCAGAGCAGACAATGCTATCTGACGAAGCGCATGTCTTGCTGGTTACAGATAGCTCCTCAGAGGAGGATTCAGAGACAGATGAACAGTCCTACCCCCCCCCCCCCCCGAGGTGCATGCTCTAACTTGGCAGGGTTATGTTGCTCATATCGTGCGTAAGGTATCTTGCATTGCTATGTCATTTGCTTAGTTTAGACCTGCTTTGTGTGAATGCCACCTGTTTAGTGTCCAATTACCATATATGTGAATTATGCAATGCCATCTTGTTGCAAGACATTATATATGTGAATTATGCAATGCTATCTTGTTGCAAGGCATTATATATGTGAATTATGCAATGTCATGCTATTTAGCCAAGCGTCATATATGTGAATTAAATCATGTCGTCCTTTTTTTGTATTTCTCATTGCTTTTGTCGACAATGTTTGTATATTCAACTGCTCTTCCTGTGCATCAGCCATTTGAATTGGTGATGGAGAAATCTGGAGTGAAAACAAGGTCTTCAGAGCAGACAATGCTACCTGCTGAAGCAGATATCTTGATGGTTACAGATAGCTCTTCAGAGGAGGATTCAGAGGCAGATGACCAGTCCTATTATCCCCCTGAGGTGTATGCTCAAACTTGGCAGGGTTATATTACTCATATCATGCATATGTTGTATTGCAATGCTTAGTTTTTACATCATATACACGATATTGAATGCCATCTCCTTAGTTGACACATCATATATGTGATTGCCCTCTGCTCACTTCCTTAGTATATAAATCATATATTTGAATTATATCATGCCATGATGTTTACATAGACAGCATGTATCTGAATTATGGCATGCCAACTCATTTTCTAAAGACATAATATAGTTATATCATCTCATCCTGTTCACATAGTCATCATATTTTGAATTATGTCATTCTATCCGTGAATTATATCATGCCATCATGTTTCCATCGACGGCATGTTTGTGATTTATGGCATGCCAACCATTTTAATAGACACATCGTATAGTTATATCATGTCATCCTGTTTACATAGTCATCATATTTTGAAGTATGTCATTCTATCTTGTTTAGTTAGCCATCATACATGTGAAATTGTGTCATGCTATCCTGTTTAATTAGCCATCATATATGTGAAATTATGTCCTGCTATTCTGTTTGGTTAGACAACATAAATGTGAATTATTCCATGCCCTGTTTTCTTCCCTACTATCCATTGCACCTGTCTATCTTACAATGTCTGTGCATTCAATTACTTTTCTTGTTTATCAGCCATTTCAATTGGAGGGGTGATGGCAGTATCTGTGGGAGTAAAAACACGGTCTTCAGAAAAGATAGTGCTACCTGTCGGTGGAGATAGAACCATGGTTGTACTTGCCCAAGAACCAGCCCCACCACACATAACCCAGACTCACTCAGATTGTAGCCCTACCCAGTTGGACAGAGAACCAGCTACACCCCTTCTAACCCCAACCCCAGCAGATAGTAACCCAGTTCCCGTTGACACAGCACCGTCTCCACCACAGAGCACCCAAACACAAGCAGTTAGTAAGGCAACTGCAGTGTCCAAAGCACGACGACCACCACTCCGAACCCCAAGTCAACGTTTAAAGCAGAAGAAGAATTGTTATCAGGTCAGGTTCCGTAGCTATGGCTCATACTACTTTGCTCTTGCATCACTGTATTTACTCATACCAACTAATTTCAAATTTGAAGGATGCAATTGAAACTCCAATGGCGCAACAGGTATGTTTTAAACCTGTTTCTTTAACGTGTTTGATGTTGTAACTTGCTCTATGTTGATTTCAGTTTCAATTGAATAAACAGTTATGTTCTCATGCCATGCACATTACAAGTGTTGTTATTGTTGTGTAGTTTCCCACACTTATATTATGTCTATGCTGCTTTGTCTTAAATAGATATGATTCGAACTGTATCTATCTTGATTTGGCAACATAAACTAGAATGATATAGACCATACAGTGACCATACTACATAGATATATGTTTGTTTCATGCTGTTATCCTGTCCACCTTACTACTGAACTGGTTTACCAAAATGAGTTTCATATACTACATTGTAAACCTGTGATGTGTTTGTTTGTTTCTCTTTTAGAACGCGGATAAAATATTGGAGAAGAGTACCCCGTTATGCAATGGTAAAGGAAGTAATGTAGATAAGGTTCAAGATAGTGAGTCATCCCTGTTGGTCTCCAAGAAAGCTGATAAAAACTATATTGAAGACACTGAGACAACCCCAAAGTCCTGTCTTGATGTAGTGTTCGAGTTATTGGCTACTACTACTGGCACCAGCTCTTCGAACTCGCTGCCTGAATCAATTCGGCTTCTTGAGTCTCAACTTCAAGTTGAAAGACATCGATCGGATGTTATGCGACAGGAAGCTGAAGGACTGAGGAAGTCCCTGCAGAATTCAGATGCATACTTTCTGGTGCAACATCAAGTGCTGGAGGATTTAAGCGCCAAACAAGAGAAAGTTAATAAGCTTGCTAAGCATCTTGCCAGCATTATGGGTACCCAGGATATTGTTTCTTGAGCTCTTCTGAAGTGGTTTCAGTTCTGGACTTGTTTTGCTGCGGCGTTTATATGCTGCTTTGTTCCCAATATTTGCACTCGTGGTGAACTTTGATGCCCAGTGGATGTAATATGTGTAATAGCCGTGATAGCCTAGCGTAAGTTGCTTGCTTATTTATTTCCTTATTGTCTTATTTATTTGTTTTCTTGTAGTCAGTGCAGTTCTTTTTCCGCGGTTTGCTAGTGGCCGCAATAACCTATTTTTTAAAACTAGGCCACAATAACCATGGGCTACATATTTACTGTAGTTAACATGGGCCTCCTACGGGCCGTAGAAACAATGCGCCTTCTAAGGGCCGTAGAAACAATGCGCCTTCTAAGGGCCGTAGAAACAATGGGCCTTCTGCGGCGTAGAAACAATGGGCCTTATACGGGCCGTGGACACAATGGGCCTTCTACGGGCTGTATCATCAATGGGCCTTCTACGGGCCGTACGATCGGTTGGCCAAACATGGGCCAATAACAGACCACATTATGGCCGTAAATGGGCTAGAGTTGAAATCGTCCGTTCATGGGCCGACCATAACGGGTCGTCGTTAATCGGCCGTATTTGATGACGCTATGAAAACGGCTCAACGTATTAACAGGCCACAAACGGGCCGACTGTAATCACGGGCTGAATTTGGCCCACAAGCAGAAAATGACAGTAACGGGCCGTAAGTAAACGAATGATGGAAATGAGCCCAAGAATAAATGGGCCCTGAGAAGGCCGAAAGATAACATGGGCTGGAAACGGCCCAACGGAATAATGTGCTGTTAATGGGTATAAAGTGACACACTGTTCATTACGGGCCAGTTTCACCACGTGCCGTTAATGGGTATAAAGTGATACACTATTCATTACGGGCCAGTTTTACCACGGGCCGTTAATGGGCCGAGAGTTACTAAGGGCCTCATATGGGCCGAAAGACGTCATGGGCCATACATGGGCTGGAAGTTAAAACGGGCTGGAATTATATTGGGCGGCCCAGATGACGATATTGGGCCTAATCCGGATAGGCCGTAAACGGGCCCTGGGTTAGCGGGTTGTAAATGGGCTATATGCGAACATGTCGTTAACAGGCTTGCCGTGGGCCGGCCCGCCACCTTTTGACCAAGTCAAACGGGTCGGCCTTTTGACAGGAATGGGCCTCTGTTGGGTCATGCCACGTGTCGACGTATCATAGGCGCTTTGGGTCCAATGAGTGGATGACATCTGTCCCAACGGTGAGCCGACACGTGTTTCCTCCAGCCAATGATGATTTTACACGTGGAAAATCCCCATTGGTTGGGGCTGTTAACGGGTTATCGGATCCAAAACCGGACCCGATAGCTTAACGACGTTCCGTTACGGTGGATGCCATGTGTCGGTCATCCTTGACGAAGGCACTTCTGTGATGCGCGATTTATCATCATGGAAGTGGACACTTCCGTGATGATAATTTTGGTAATGTCATGGAACACTTCTACGACAGCACAGGTATGACTATCTTGATTCTGTCATAAGATTGTCATGGATGTACATGCATGACAGAAAACATGACCTACTGTGACAAACACGTATCATCACAGAAGTGTATTTTTTTGTAGTGTATGTTGATCATATCTACTATATGATTCACGCTCGACCTTTCGGTCTTAGTGTTCCGAGGCCATATCTGCATATGCTAGGCTCGTCAAGTTTAACCCGAGTATTCTGCGTGTACAAAACTGGCTTGCACCTGTTGTATGTGAACGTAGAGCTTATCACACCCGATCATCACGTGGTGCCTCAGCACGAAGAACTGTCGCAACGATGCATACTCAGGGAGAACACTTATACCTTGAAATTTTAGTGAGAGATCATCTTATAATGCTACCGCCGTACTAAGAAAAATAAGATGCATAAAAGATAAACATCACATGCAATCAAAATAAGTGATATGATATGGCCATCATCATCTTGTGCTTTTGACCTCCATCTCCAAAGCACCGTCATGATCACCATCATCGTCGGCTTGACACCTTGATCTCCATCGTAGCATCGTTGTCGTCTCGCCAGCTATTGCTTCTATGACTATCGCTACCGCTTAGTGATAAAGTAAAGCAATTACATGGCGATTGCATTTCATACAATAAAGCAACAACCATAAGGCTCCTGATAGTTGCCGATAACTTTTACAAAACATGATCATCTCATACAACAATTTATATATCATCACGTCTTGACCATATCACATCACAGCAAGCCCTCCAAAAACAAGTTAGACGTCCTCTACTTTGTTGTTGCAAATTTTACGTGGCTGCTACGGGCTTCTAGCAAGAACCATTCTTACCTACGCATCAAAACCACAACGACTTTTTGTCAAGTGTGCTGTTTTAACCTTCAACAAGGACCGGGCGTAGTCAAACTCGATTCAACTAAAGTTGGAGAAACAGACACCCACTAGCCACCTGTGTGCGAAGCACGGTGGTAGAACCAGTCTCATGAACGCGGTCATGTAATGTCGGTCAGGGCCGCTTCATCCAAAAATACCGCCGAATCAAAGTATGACATGCTGGTAAGCAGTATGACTATTATCGCCCACAACTCTTTGTGTTCTACTCGTGCATATAACATCTACGCATAGACCTGGCTCGCATGCCACTGTTGGGGAACGCAGTAATTTCAAAATTTTCCTAGGATCACGCAAGATCTATTTAGGAGATGCATAGCAATGAGAGGGGAGAGTGTGTCCACGTAGCCTCGTAGACCGAAAGCGGAAGCATTTAGTAACGCGGTTGATGTAGTCGAACGTCTTCGCGATCCAACCGATCCAAGTACCGAACGTACGGCACCTCCGCGATCTGCACACGTTCAGCTCGGTGAAGTCCCTCGAACTCTTGATCCAGTTGAGGCCGAGGGAGAGTTTCATCAGCACGACGGTGTGGTGACAGTGATGATGAATTTACCGGCCCAGGGCTTCGACTAAGCACTATGATGATATAACTGAGGTGTGTTTCTGCGGAGGGGGGCACCGCACATGGCTAAAAGATCAACTTGTGTGTCTATGGGGTGCCCCCCTCCCCCGTATATAAAGGAGGGAGGGAGGAGGCCGGCCGGCCCTAGGGGGCGCACCCAAGGAAGGGAGTCCTACTAGGACTCCAAGTCCTAGTAGGATTCCACCAAGAGGGAGAGAGGGGGGGAAGGAAGGAGAGGGAGAGGGAGTAGGAAAGGGGGGCGCCGCCCCCCTTTCTTTCCCTTGTCCTATTCGGACTCCAAGGGGGGGCGCGGCCTGCCCTGGCTGCCCTCCTCTCTCTCTAATAGGGCCCATGGTGGCCCATTAGTTACCCCGGGGGTTCCGGTAACCCCTCCGGCACTCCGGTTTTACCCGAAACTATCCGGAACACTTCTGGTGTCCGAATAACATGGTCCAATATATCAATATTTATGTCTCGACCATTTCGAGGCTCCTTGTCATGTCCGTGATCTCATCCAGGACTTCGAACAACCTTCTGTACATCAAATCACATAAACTCATAATACGAATCGTCATCGAACGTTAAGCGTGCGGACCCTACGGGTTCGAGAACTATGTAGACATGACCGAGACACATCTCCGGTCAATAAACAATAGCGGAACCTGGATGCTCATATTGGCCCCTACATATTCTACGAAGATCTTTATCGGTCAAACCGCATAACAACATACGTTGTTCCCTTTGTCATCGGTATGTTACTTGCCCGAGATTCGATCGTCGGTATCACCATACCTAGTTCAATCTCGTTACCGGAAAGTCTCTTTACTCGTTCTGTAATGCATCATCTCATAACTAACTCATTAGTTACATTGCTTGCAAGGCTTATAGTGATGTGCATTACCGAGAGGGCCCAGAGATACCTCTCCGATAATCGGAGTGACAAATCCTAATCTCGATCTATGACAACCCAATAAACACCTTCGGAGACACCTGTAGAGCATCTTTATAATCATCCAGTTACGTTGTGACGTTTGATAGAACACAAGGTGTTCTTATGATATTCTGGAGTTGCATAATCTCATAGTCAGAGGAACATGTATAAGTCATGAAGAAAGCAATAGCTATAAAACTCAACGATCATAATGCTAAGCTAACGGATTGGGTCTTGTCCATCACATCATTCTCCTAATGATGTGATTCCGTTCATCAAATGACAACACATGTCTATGGTTAGGAAACTTAACCATCTTTGATTAACGAGCTAGTCAAGTAGAGGCATACTAGGGACACTTTGTTTTGTCTATGTATTCACACATGTATCAAGTTTCCGGTTAATACAATTCTAGCATGAATAATAAACATTTATCATGATATAAGGAAATATAAATAACATCTTTATTATTGCCTCTAGGGCATATTTCCTTCAGTGGGGCGGTAAAGTGACTGTGTGGACTGGTTCCAACATCACGGTCAGATCTGACTTAACTTTTGTAAAAAACGTCAAAACACTAAATTTACCCTCGCTCAGTGCCCTAAAAAAATCCTAGCGCTCGCTTGGTGTGCTGGCGACTGGGTACTCGACATGCACGAGGCTGCCTGTCATTTTTTGGTGATGCGAAGCCTGTTGTCGAGGCTGCCTGAATTTTTTGGAGATGCGAGGCTCGTTATCTCTATCTCTACTACTTAAAAAGAACGAAAGGTTCCCATTTCACCTTTTTTTCCACCACCCCTTCGTCCAACCTCCAATGTAACTATATGATAATTAATCACCTTAATTTACTTACCTTCTGAACCAATTCCACTTTAATACTTACCAAACTTCTAATCCAAATATAAGGTAATTCACGGTCAGAATTTAATAAATATTTATTTACACAATCGCATTATTATTGACAGGTAAATCACAAGCTAACGTACTAGAATATTTATATCCCGTTACAATGCACGGGCATTGTTCTAGTCAAAACAAACGTGCGAGGCTCCCGAGAGAGGCGGCGATTTCTTTTCTAGCCGATTTTCACATTGCTTTTCTTTTGAAAACATCCAATCTATTCATTTTTAATCGTGGCAGTACAACAAACATCAGATGATAAAAATCACATTCAGATCCGTAGACCACCTAACGACGACTACAACCATTGAAGTGAGCCGAAGACACGTCGCCGTCATCGCCCCTCCCTCCCTCAGCGGAGCAGGGCAAACTTGTTGTAATAGACAGTCGAAAAGTTGGCGTGCTAAGGCTCCATAGGACCAGCACACCAGAATAACAATCACCGCCGATGAAGAGTAGCGTCGATCGGAAGGATCCAACCTGAAAACACATGAACATAGACGAACAACGAACATATCCGAGCAAATTCACTAAGGACAGATCCGCCGGAGACACACATCCACACGCGCACCGGCGATGCTACACGCACCACCGGAACGGGGGCTAGGCGGGGAGAACCATACTCCATCTTCAGGGAGCCGTCGCCGTCTCGCCTTCCTGAGTAGTACGCAAACCCTAATAAATCTCAAAGACACATCTAAAACCGAAGCTCTGCCACCGACAAGGGTCGGGATCTGCCACGCTCCCATGACCCTAAGGCCACCGAAGACAAGACGTATCTGCAATGGCGCCGATGGGAAGCAGAGAAACCCTAGTTAGGGAGGAGGCGGCTGCCTGAGGAGTCATGTACGTCAGATCCAACTTTCCTGTCAGGATTGACTAGAGAAGGTATAACATTGCTTTCTATTTCGAATGGTTTAATTTTAATAAAAAACATTCAGTAATTTTCAAAAGTTCAATGTTTTGAAAATTGTTCATGAATAAAGAAGTGTTCGTGAATTTGTAAATAGTTCATGAACTAAAAAATCCGTGAACTCCAAAAATGTTCGCGGATTCAAAATAAATTCATGGCGAATTAGAAAAATGTGTGCGGATTAAAAATACGGTAGCGGCAAATTAAAAAACATTTCGAACAATGTTCATAGATTCAAAAAATGTTCACAAATTTGAAATATGATCGCTGTGGATTCAAAAAATGTTACGAATTTGACACATGATCGTGGTGGATTCCAAAAATGTTCATATATTTAAAAAATGTCCATTAATTGAGTTCACGTATTCGAACAATATTTGTGGATTCAAAAAATGCTTTTGAATTTGAAAAAAGTTTTCTAGATCAACGTTTGTAAGTTCCAAAACAGGTGTGAATTAAAAAAAAATCATGAATTTGAAATATGATCGCTGCGATTTCAAAAAATGTTGGTACATTGAAAAAATGTTCGCGAACTCAAAAAATTCCGCAATTTTAAGAAAATTTAAACCTATAAGGTGGTTGGGAGACTCGCTCTCATGAAGCTCCAGCGATTTTCTTCAATTTTTACCGTTGGATGCTGGTCAAACAGGTCACCAGTGTACTCGTTCGCGTTGGACCGTTGTCCGCGTCGTCGCATTCTGTTTTGACCGTGCGGTGAATTCGCAGGGGCAAATGACCTATGGGCTCAGGTTGTGTAGCGATTGGCTGGGTCAGCCGTTTCTGGGTGTTCGTGCGGCCTCTTGTCAAGCGTCGCGTGCGCGCGTCGCACACGTCGTGCATCTCTTCCATTGCTGCTTGCTGCTTTGGCTGGTTGGGTGCTGTCACTGCAGGTGGGTCTACTTTGCCTCAGGTCCCACCCGTCGGTCTCCTGATGTGGCTTGTTTATGTGTGCATGGTGTCCCCATGTTTGTACAGAGGAGAAACAAGATGGACTGACAGGTCGCACGTCCCACACGTGATCTGTGCGGAGCGGTTGGCCAAACATTGATAGGTAAAAAGGACAAATTTAACCTGTGAACCAAAAGAATTCACATATTGAACTATCTTTGAAAAAAATTCATTTCATGGACCTTTCGTGTAGCGTCCGACAGCCAGGCGTCACACTACACCGTGCAGCGCCTGACTGACAGGCGCTACATGTCTGACCAACGTCGCTTCCCGAGTTACCTGAAAATTACTAAGTCAGTGTGTAACGTCTGAGAGCTAGGTGTTATACTGTACAGTATAGCGCCTGGACGCTGGGCGCTGCACTTATAGGAATTGGTTTTGCGTTTGCTGCGCTGTCGCGAGCCGATGAGAGATACATGCATGCTGACCCAGCTGCTGCGCTCTGTGATAACAGTCAGAGATCAACGTATGTCACGGTTCACGAGGCCCAACACATATGCATGCAAGTCCATCCATTAGCCTATCACGGTCGCTAGAAAATCAGCGGCGGCTCCGTCCTCACACCGGCAAGCAGCCTTGCGTCACTGGTTTCTTTGACGTGGCGTGTTGCAGGGAGACGCATGATCCGCTGCATGCACTTTTAACATGATCCGGTCTTTGGCCAGGCCAGCTGGGTCAGCATCCATGCATCTTCCGGCACGACGTGACCACTGCCCCCCAGTCCCGCGCTGTATTAAAACCCGCGGCACCTCTCGTCGGCTCGCGACAGCGGAGCGCAGTGACACAAAATCAAAACCCCTATCCCCTGTCGGTGTAGCAACTAGACGCTAGTCGCTGCACTGTATGGTGTAGCGTCTAGCTGTTAGGCGTTACATATTGACTTGGCAATTTTCAGGTAGTCCGGGATGCGATGTTGGTTAGATGTTGTGCTTGTCAGTTAGGCATTGCACAGTGTAGTGTGACGCCTGACTGTCGGACACTACACAAAAAGGTTAGCAGAGTGAAAAAATTTCAAACACAGTTTAGTTTGTGAATTCTTTTCATCCAGAGGTCAACTTTGTCGTTTTTGCCACATTGGTACGCACGACGCAGCAGTAACACATAGCCTCCCGACGCATACACACCCGCCCCACACTAAGACGGGTAGGCCGTGTTGGCTTCTGGTCCTACACGTCGGTGCATGGGGTTGTTTTCTTTCTGGCTTTGACGTCGGATATTGGAGAGAGAGAGGAGATGGAATGTGGCGTCTTCTCCCTTCTTCCGCGCCAAAGGATGAATCCATCCCCATCCGTGGAGCACTCCTTCCACGATCCCCCAACAGCCGCCGCACTCTTCTTCCCATCCTCCTCCACCTTGCCTGGGCTCCGCATCCTCCTCCTCTCTCTCTCTCCCTCTCTCCTGTGCCACCGGCTTCCTCCCTCGTTGGTGGACCCCGCCCTGCTTCGCCTCCTCCGCCAGCCTCTTCTCCTTGACGTCGATGGCAGCAGTGTGAACGGGGGCAGCAGCCGCGGCTGGATGCGATGAGTTGACCGAGCTAGTTCCACGCTGAGGAACGGCCCCCCTTGACGCCATCCTCTGCGGCGATGCTCTGCTGACTCCGTTCGTCATGGTTCCTTGCCTGCTCCCTTCCTCTTTGGCATTCTGTTCCTCACGGTATTTAGCCTTGCTACCTCCGATTTGTCCATGTGCAGGTTTATGCTTTCTGTTCTGCATTCCCCTGTCCACGAGTTCTTGCCTTCAACGCTGAGGTGAAATGGCTCTTCCCATACTTGTCTGTAAGCTATTTGATGAAATGCAGTACTTTTTCTTCAGTTTTATTCCTATTGCTGAGTCTTACTCCTCTTGTTGATCTTGCCTGCTTTTCTCGTCGGTCTTGCATTTGTAGCTCAGGTGAATGGCCTCTCGACTAAAGAAGACGGTTATTTCTATGCCTAAATGTTTTTTGTTGGCAGAAGAATCCGTATGGAAGAAAGAAATACAATTTATGTGAATGCAAGTTTGGATTTGCAGCGATCAAATGGAGCATGCCAATGCATACTATAGCTGCCATATACATCATCTTGCTTTTAGATTTTGAAATACATAGTTACCAAATAACCAAACAGTAAAACATGCAAAAAAAAGTCTTTCGTTTGTTTTGATCCTGCAGCCCTACTGCTCCTGAGCCAAAATCCCATGACCATGCCTCCACCTCTCCTTCGTTGAATGAAGGAGTCTGGTTGCTAAAAAGAGAGTTTTAATCAGTCTATACGACCTCTCTGCACATGTCTTTTCTTCGTATTTAAGAGGCCTTCATGCTTTGTTAGTTTTCTGATAGATATGGAATTTTAATTTGATAGTCCCAACAACAGTGGGTGCCAATGGAGTTATCTACTAATAATGTATTGTCAATCTGACATACTTTTGTCACCTTCTATCATGTTTTAAGCTCTATGAATGAATGATCGGTGCCATGTTTTTCTTCTTCATTTTCATGTGGAAGTATTTGATATATCGTGGGTATGGATGATTTATTTGTAGAATGTTGATAGAGGCAAAGGTGTCCCGTCTTTCGATGAGATGATGAATATCGCTTTGATGGAAGTCGACTTTGACGATCCGACTACGAACGTGCGAGGACGTCGCGCCTTAGCAATCGCTAAACCAACTCCGAGAGGTTATCGACCACGCCGGAGCACGATCAACCTGACCACGAGGGTCTGTTTCCTGCGAGCAAACGAAGAACAAGCAAGAAACTGAGATTGCAATCTGGATATTGCGAATATAAGATGAAAGCTTTATTGATCAAGGTGGAGTTCTGTGACGCCTTTGTCTGGTCACTGAACACAAACGAAGTACGCAAAGTTGCAGCTATGGCGAACTTTTAATCTAAACAAAACCCAAAGTCTAAACGACACCCTAAGGGCTGTATATATGGAGGAAGAGGGGGGAATTTTGTGGCCCTTGAGGAAGGGGTCCGAAACCAACCCTATCTCTTGTTTCCCCACACATACGGACTCTAAAAATAGCCTATACTTATGTATTTCGAAATTACATGGGCCTGGCCCAATAATAAGGTGACGCGGCACCTAGAATAGCCTCTGGACGAAAGTTATGAAGTAGCATCTTGTATATTTCGTCCAAGGCTTCATGCACGCATTATGGTGGCTTCAACGTCCTGAAATCATCACTTGTAACTCCGTTCTTGTTCCCCATGCGCATGCCATCATCTCCATGCTTGTTCTTGCTCCAATGTTCATCCTTCTCCAAGCTAGGCCCTTCATTTGTAAGCAAAACAAATGTATCCAATTTAGGCAGCATCATATTCTCATGAACATTAGAATCATTACCAAGAAACGAAAGTACCTGGTAATTTAATTGGCGTGCGCGAGCTCTAGTAATTGGTCCAGTATGTATAGCAGCAGGGCCTGTGGGTGTAACAATGGTATTGATGTCCTCATCATCCTCCTCTTCTTGAAATGAAGTCGTCCTCGACGGAAGCTCATCTTCCTCACCCAAATAAGGCTTCAAATCTGCAATGTTAAAAGTGGGACTAACTCCAAAATCTGCAGGCAGCTCAAGTTTATATGCATTATCATTTATTTTCTCTAACACCTTAAAAGGACCATCAGCACGTGGCATTAGCTTTGATTTGCGTAAATCAGGAAATCTATCCTTACGCAAATGTAACCAAACAAGATCTCCAGGTGCAAACACAACATGTTTTCTACCCTTATCTCCAGCAAGTTTATATTTAGCATTCATACGCTCAATGTTTTCCTTAGTTAACTCATGCATTTTTAAGATCAATTCAGCACGTTGTTTAGCATCAAAATTAACCTTCTCCGAAGATGGAAGAGGCAACAAATCAATAGGTGCACGAGGTAGGAAACCATACACAATTTCAAAAGGGCACATCTTAGTAGTAGAATGCAATGAACGATTATAAGCAAACTCAATATGAGGCAAGCATTCTTCCCACATTTTCTTATTATTCTTCAAAACAGCCCTAAGCATAGTAGACAATGTTCTATTGACTACAGTTTGTCCATCAGTTTGGGGGTGACAAGTAGTACTAAAAAGCAGTTTAGTCCCCAACTTAGCCCATAAACATCTCCAAAAGGGGCTAAGAAATTTAGTATCACGATCTGAAACAATAGTATTTGGCACACCATGCAAGCGAATAATTTCATGAAAGAACAAATCAGCAACATTAACAGCATCATCGCTTTTATTACATGGTATAAAGTGTGTCATTTTCGAGAATCTATCCACGACAACAAATATGCTATCCCTCCCCTTCTTTGTTCGAGGTAAACCTAAAACAAAGTCCATAGATATATCCTCCCAAGGAACACTAGGTACAGGCAAAGGCATATATAAACCATGAGGATTGAGTCGTGACTTAGCTTTTTGACATGTAGTGCAGCGAGCAACAAAACGCTCAACATCCCGTCTCATCTTTGGCCAAAAGAAATGGGTAGCAAGTACGTCCTCCGTCTTCTTCACGCCAAAGTGTCCCATTAATCCTCCTCCGTGTGCCTCCTGCAACAACAAAAGACGAAGAGAGCTAGCTGGAATGCATAGCTTGTTAGCACGGAACACAAATCCATCATTAACGACAAACTTGTTCCAGGTTCTTCCTTCTTTACAATTCTGCAATACATCTTTAAAATCAGCATCATGCACATATTGATCTTTGATGGTCTCCAAACTAAATATTTTGAAGTCAAGTTGTGAAAGCATAGTATAGCGACGAGACAATGCATCAGCAATAACATTTTCTTTACCCTTCTTGTGTTTAATGACATAAGGGAAAGTTTCAATGAATTCAACCCATTTAGCATGTCTACGATTCATTTTAGCTTGACTTTTAATATGTTTCAAAGATTCATGATCAGAATGTATAACAAATTCTTTGGGCAATAAATAATGTTGCCATGTTTCTAAAGTCCGAACAAGAGCATATAGTTCTTTATCATAAGTAGAATAATTCAGACTAGGCCCACTCAATTTTTCAGAAAAGTATGCAACAGGTTTGCCATCTTGTAATAACACACCTCCTAATCCAATTCCACTAGCATCACATTCAAGCTCAAAAGTCTTATTAAAATCAGGAAGTTGGAGTAAAGGAGCATGTGTCAACTTATCTTTCAATACCGTGAAGGCTTCTTCCTGTGCGGTACCCCAAACAAAAGGCACATCCTTATTTGTAAGCTCGTTGAGAGGTGCAGCAATGGTGCTAAAATCTCTCACAAAACGCCTATAGAAACCAGCGAGTCCAAGAAAACTCCGCACTTGTGTGACTGATTTGGGCTGCGGCCAACTCTCAATAGCTTCAATCTTGGCTTTATCAACTTCAATTCCCTGTGGAGTAACAACATAGCCAAGAAAAGATACTCGGTCGGTGCAAAAGGTGCACTTCCCAAGGTTACCAAACAAACGTGCATCACGTAGAGCAATAAAAACAGCACGTAAATGTTCCAAATGTTC
Organism: Aegilops tauschii subsp. strangulata; assembly: GCF_002575655.3. Taxonomy (NCBI): domain Eukaryota; kingdom Viridiplantae; phylum Streptophyta; class Magnoliopsida; order Poales; family Poaceae; genus Aegilops; species Aegilops tauschii. The sequence continues at coordinate 329,299,077 of NC_053041.3, forward strand.
TTCCAAAGATTTGCTATAAATCAGTATATCATCAAAATAGACTACCACAAATCGTCCAATGAAAGCACGTAAAACTTCGTTCATTAGTCTCATGAAAGTACTAGGTGCATTAGTTAACCCAAAAGGCATGACTAACCACTCATATAAACCAAACTTAGTTTTAAATGCAGTTTTCCATTCATCTCCCAATTTCATACGAATTTGATGGTATCCACTACGCAAATCAACTTTGGAGAATATTGTAGAGCCACTCAATTCATCAAGCATATCATCTAGCCTAGGAATAGGATGACGATAACGAATAGTAATATTATTAATGCCTCTACAATCAACACACATACGCGACGTACCATCCTTTTTAGGCACTAGTATAATAGGAACAACACAAGGACTAAGAGATTCGCGTATATAACCTTTGTCGAGCAGCTCCTGTACTTGACGCATAATCTCCTTTGTCTCCTCTGGATTGGTACGGTATGGTGCACAGTTGGGTAGCGATGCACCGGGAATTAAGTCAATTTGATGCTCAATCCCTCGAATAGGTGGTAATCCCGGTGGCACGTCTTGTGGAAAGACGTCAGCGAACTCCTGCAAAATGTTAGTGACAGCAGGGGGCAAAGAGGAAGGCACGTCCTCGAATGAAAATAATGCCTCTTTGCACACAAAAGCATAGCAAACAGATTTGCTAAAATCTAGCTCATCAATATCAGATTTTGTGGCAAGTAAACATGCACTTTTCAATTTAATTTCAGAAACAACACTAGATGGTTTATTATTAGGTTTCATTTGTTGCTCAAATTCATTTGCCACAATCTGATTTTCACTCTTATTTTTCTCTTGTTTTGCTTTATTAGCTCTATTAATGTCATCTTTCAAAATGGAATCAGGAGTCATAGGAAGCAACGTAATATTTTTATCCTTATGAACAAGAGTATACTGATTGTTTCTACCATGGTGTACAGAGTTTTTATCAAATTGCCATGGTCTACCAAGTAATAAGGAACATGCTTGCATGGGTACCACATCACAATCAACATAATCAACATATGTAGAGATACTAAAATGCACACGAACAGTACGTGTTACCTTAACCTTGCCGCTGTTGTTGAACCATTGGATGTAGTAAGGATGTGGATGTGGTCTTGTGGTGAGAGATAGCTTCTCCACCATCTCCATGCTAGCCAAGTTGTTACAGCTCCCTCCATCTATGATGACGCGAACAGAACGTTCCTTCACAACTCCCTTTGTATGGAACAAATTATGCCTCTGATTTTGCTCCGCTTGTGTGACCTGGACACTCAAAACACGTTGAGCAACTAAACATTCATACCTGTCAGCGTCTTCAGGAGCCATGTATTGCGTCTCATTTTCAGAATCATCTCCACCATGTTCTTCACGGGTAATAAGAGCCAAAGTCTCCTCATCATAGTCACTAGCGGACTCATACCCACCATCCTCAGTAGCAATCATTACAGCTGAGATTTGCATTCTCTCGTAAAATGTCCTCTTCCCTTACAACGACGACAAATAATATCACTTGTGTGCCCTGTCGATGCCATGGAAGAAGAAGAGCTCTGCGCAGGCCCGGCAGGTGTGCTCTTGGCAGAGAGTGGTGGTTGTGCCTGCTTTCTTGTATCACGGCTGGAGGTGGCACCTGATGGTGGTGATGGTGAAGTGGAAGTAGAAGATGCACGCGGTGTCCATGATGAAGGTCGACCTGCAGAAAAGTTAGTTCGCGCCAATGGCTGTCGATCCTGCACTTCACGTTCAGCTTTAAAAGCAAGATGGAATAAACGAGTGATATTATTATAATCCTTATACTCTAGAATGGTCTGAATCTCTTTATTTAATCCACCCATAAAACATGCAAGCATAGCTTCATTCTCCTCAACAATACCACATCTAATCCTGCCAGTTTGTAATTCCTGATAATATTCTTCTACAGAATTTTTCCCTTGTCTTAAACGCTGCAATTTTTGAAGTAATTCACGTTGATAATATGGTGGAACCCAACGAGTACGCATAGCAGTTTTCAAAGCAGCCCAAGTAGCTGGAACAGGATATAATCTACAATGTTCAGACCACCAAACACATGCAAAGCTAGTGAAAGCACAAACAGCAGCAGGAACACGTCTGTCCTCAGGATATTGTAAACATGTAAATCGTTGTTCAGTTTCTAACTCCCAAGTAAGATATATATCAGGAACATATCTACCCTCAAATGGTGGAATATTCAATTTCAGTTTAGGGAGATGGTCATGATCTCGTACCTGAGGTGGTGGTGCCGGCCTACCGTTGCGAATATATACCTGAGGTCGACCTGCTGGTGGTGGTGCTGGTGGCTGCACGTAGTTCTGATTTTGATCAACCTCATCCTCATAATCGCCCGCATAATCGTCATCCTCCTCAGCCGCCGCAGGAGCAGGAGCCAAAGAAGCATCAACAATAGGTGCGGCAGCACCCGAATTTTGACCAGTCTCAATTGGAACGCGCTGTGCCCGTCCCACTTGATTTGGAAGGCGGCGTTGGAGATGTGGTTGTTGTTGTTGTAGAGGTGCGACATGTGCAGCCGGTGGTGGTTGGGGAAGACGCTTGAGTAATTCAGTAAACTTGTTATCCAGCTTTGTCTCGAACGACTTCTCCACGGCATCTATCTTCTCCATAGCCTCTTCAAATCTGTTTAGCACATCTCCCACCTGGCCACTCATCATTTGCTGAAATTTATCATGCAACTCCTTGTTCCTCATGTTCTCCCAATCAGTCTCATCGGCTTGTGAACCTGCCATGGTTAGCAGCAATAGAAACACAAAAGAATATGATCCTACAGACTACTAGAAGTGGTGGTGATGGTGGTGTGTCACAAAACCTTCAAGCGAATCTCAAATTCTTACCAGTTCTTACCCAGCAGCAGGTGGTGATCGGCAACTGTTGTAGTCAAAAACTCTCAAAGCTTGGATATAGCGATTACCAGGGAGAGTCAAACGCACGATGTAGACCTATGTGGAGCTGGGAAGGCTTATAATATGGTAGCAAAATGGTAAGCAATAATCAATTCAGAGATGCAAAGTTGAATAAACGCTCAACGACGGTACTGTGCTGGTCCTAGGCTAGACCGTGCTAGAGACGCGAGCCTAGAACACTAACAAAATCACGGCGCTGCACGTAAACAAGGGAAAAGCACACTCTGGAAAAAAAAATCGCTCTTTTTTTTTTGCGCTCTCTTTTTTTTTGCGCCTCTTTTTTTTGCGAAAAATCACTATAATGGCGAGTGTCTCAAAACTCTTCCCAGGTCAAACTGACAGGATGGGCACAAAATTTTTTGACTATTTTTTTTTCGGAAATCAGGGCAGTGACGACGAAAAAGTGCGACAAAAAATCACTATGATGGCGAGTGTCTCAAAACACTACCCGGGGCCTAAAAATAGGATAGGGAAAAAATATTTTTGGTTGCCGAAATTTTGGCCTAAAAACTGCCCGGGGGTCTCCAGACTTTTTTTTTCCGAGACCTACTCAGGCAAGGAAACACGAAATGGAAAATATATGGATCTCTAAAACCAACCGAATATGAAAAGAACTCGGATTGGTGGTGGATATATGGCAGTAGGATATGGTAGCGGTGGTGGTATATGGATACGGATCGGTGGTATATGGATACGGATTGGTGGTGGTATATAGATACGGATTCAGAGCGGTGGCGGATAAGCAATGGTGGTAGATGGCAAGGCGATGATGATGGTGCGGCGGCGGCGTGACAACTTATGACCAGAACTCGAAACTCTAAAAGACTAGACTCTAAGACCAGCAACTTGACACGACGATGCAACCGCAAATTCAACAAAGCAAAAACCCTAAAAAGATTATGCAAAGGCTCAGATTGGTTCGGATATGATGAACTAACCCTAATTTTTTGTGTGGCTTTTTCGTGGACTGTAGGTATGAAGAACAGACTCGATCTAAACTACGAAAAACTGTAAAATCTCACCGAGCAACCTGGAACTCTGATACCACTTGATAGAGGCAAAGGTGTCCCGTCTTTCGATGAGATGATGAATATCGCTTTGATGGAAGTCGACTTTGACGATCCGACTACGAACGTGCGAGGACGTCGCGCCTTAGCAATCGCTAAACCAACTCCGAGAGGTTATCGACCACGCCAGAGCACGATCAACCTGACCACGAGGGTCTGTTTCCTGCGAGCAAATGAAGAACAAGCAAGAAACTGAGATTGCAATCTGGATATTGCGAATATAAGATGAAAGCTTTATTGATCAAGGTGGAGTTCTGTGACGCCTTTGTCTGGTCACTGAACACAAACGAAGTACGCAAAGTTGCAGCTATGGCGAACTTTTAATCTAAACAAAACCCAAAGTCTAAACGACGCCCTAAGGGCTGTATATATGGAGGAAGAGGGGGGAATTTCGTGGCCCTTGAGGAAGGGGTCCGAAACCAACCATATCTCTTGTTTCCCCACACATACGGACTCTAAAAACAGCCTATACTTATGTATTTCGAAATTACATGGGCCTGGCCCAATAATAAGGTGACGCAGCACCTAGAATAGCCTCTGGACGAAAGTTATGAAGTAGCATCTTGTATATTTCGTCCAAGGCTTCATGCACGCATTATGGTGGCTTCAACGTCCTGAAATCATCACTTGTAACTCCGTTCTTGTTCCCCATGCGCATGCCATCATCTCCATGCTTGTTCTTGCTCCAATGTTCATCCTTCTCCAAGCTAGGCCCTTCATTTGTAAGCAAAACAAATGTATCCAATTTAGGCAGCATCATATTCTCATGAACATTAGAATCATTACCAAGAAACGAAAGTACCTGGTAATTTAATTGGCGTGCGCGAGCTCTAGTTATTGGTCCAGTATGTATAGCAGCAGGGCCTGTGGGTGTAACAATGGTATTGATGTCCTCATCAAATGTCCCAGAATTTGTGAATCTCAGTGTACAAGAATAGATTTTTGTTCTGTACATGAGGTCTAACGAGACCTATAGGTTTTTTTGTTTTTTTGTTTTTTTGCCCTGCTGTTTCGTTTGGTGATCCTTCTTGTTCATATAAACAGGCCCAGAGTTACCTTCTTTCTTATCCATGTACAAGCAATGGGATATATAGCTGGTGAAGAGGCCATTGCCCCGGCTGTGGAGCTTGAGAAGTTCATATGGAATATGCAATTTTGTTAATTTTTTAAGTTATTTTCTGTTGGAATTTGGTCACATTTCTTTTGTGAAAGAATGTGTCATTGTCTAATACATTTGTGAAACAAAAGTTAGTTGTATATACTAGAGTGGATGGTTTCAGAAATTATGGGCAGTAATCAAGAGTGTGTTACAGGAGATTTGATTAATTACACATATGCTCTGGGCTGAAGAGATTAGTTAATTACATGTATGTTCTGCTTTGTGGTGTCACCCCTATTCATGCATAGTGAATTTTGTGGTGTCATTCTTTATATTGCTGCAGGTAAAAACAATCTTGTGACTGTAATATTTTTCTGGTGTTGCCATGATATTCGACTTCCTTCATGGAATGGCTCTGTTTCTACAAGCAGGTCAAGACCATCCTTTTTCTATATTAATTGTATTTACTTGTTCTTGGGCAACTCGACCTCCCAACGGTCCCCCGAGATAGATGTGAGAAGAAAACTGAGAGGGAAGTGTTGACACCAGATTTTGGCATAGAATGAAATGCAATTAAGATGGTCTCAAATGGAGAAAGTGGTCTACATGAAAAAGTTATGTATTGTCAACATGAACTTCAAGTTTGGCCATCGCCATCCGATCTCATCTCGAAGGCCGAAGTTGTGTTCGAAATACTGAGATTTTGTATCTAAAGCACTGTTAGGCTAATTACGCCTCAAGAGAGGCCTCAAATGAGAAAACATTCTACAGGAATTGTCTTCGTCTCATCGAAATGGTCGATTTTGATATAAAAATCGTATCAATCCGAGACCGTATGTAAAAGTTACAGCCACCTGAGTGCGGCCCTGTCACGGGGCAAAAATGGCGCGCCCCATCAGACACGGTGTCTGATGGGTAGCGCGAGTAACAGCCTGTTTTGCGCAAGCGATTCGGCTCAGGAGAAGGCTTCGAATCAAAAAACGTTCAACACGAAAGTTGTTCGTCTCGTCGAGTCAAATTTTCTTTTGGGCTCATCTTCATCCGAGGTCCGTTTGTGGCATGTGGGACATAAAAACCGAACTGATGTTCCAGACTTACCTAAATCCGAGTTCGATTAATTTTGGAAAGATTTGGACGTGATTTGGAGTCCTTTTCTTGTACGGGAAGTCCATCCACCTCTTATATAACTAAGGGGTGACGGCCGATTGAACAACGCACAATCGAACAACTCATCTACTTTTTACCCTAGTTTTACATCTCTCCCTGGTTCTTTCTCTCTCGTTATTCGTTCGTTCTTCGTGTTGAAGGGCGGCGATCCTCGAAGCTCTAGGGGTGGGCGAACCGACCTAGGGCAGCCCATAGCCACCGCGCATCCAGACGAGGTCCTTCCCGGGCGCGTGGGGTTTCGGGTTCTGAAAAGCACCCGCCGGATTGCTTGCGTACCGCGCTTCCGGACAGGTCTCCTTCGACATGAGCTGCGGTGCATCACCCTCGGTGTTGAAGGTACACGGTGACGTGTTCGTGTGCGAACACACTTTTTGGTGACTCCGCTGGGGACGAAAGATCAAGAATCATCATCAACCATGTCTAATCTCCCCAAGCCCTCAGAAGTTAGCGCCGATAACATCATTAAGCCCGGTTTTGATGAACTATCGGATGAAATCGCCAAGCCTATGAAGCGCGCAAGAAGCAGCATGAAGAGGCTTTTGAGGCGCTCAAGAAGAAGCGCGAGGAGGAGGATTTGGAAGCGTTTCTTTCAAATTTCAAGAAGGACCATCAAGGCAACATCACTCCGGTTGGAAACGTCAATTTCCCTCCTCTCATTGACGAACAAGATGAAGTCACTGTGAGTAAAGTTTTTTCTCGAGAGCAAGTGGCTGTAATTGAGAGTCTTGTTAGTAAGGGTAATGTGATGGCATACAATTCTTTTTTGGCTAGTGCTAATGCTCAGAAAAATATGCCTCCGTCATCTAGTGGTACTGTTGGTATATCTGAAAACCCTAGTCCAACTTTACCTATTTCATCGGCACCACCTATGCAACAACAATATAATATGTCGTTGAATTTTTACCATACTCAAACCATCCAGCTTGTGGCTGCACCTACATATCCTAATCCTATTATGAGTGTGCCCAATTCGGCGTCAACGCCGAATCACTTTGTCACACCACATACAGGCGCAAGCATGTTTGGTCTTTCGCCGAATTATGGTTCGGCGCCCATCCCACAAGTTGCACCACTAGCTAGTGCTCAGTTTGCTCCTATCTCATTGCCACAAACATCTTCATCTACCTCAGTTCCAATTTTAGCCAAATTAAGGGAGGATTTGCATAAGATGTTTCAAGAAACTTCCGGGAACGAGCCGAAAGTAAAGAGTCGTGTATACCAAAGGCCTTATCCTGAACACTTTGATGCAGTTTTGTACCCTCAAGGGTACAAGGTTCCTGATTTTGTTAAATTTAGTGGAGAGGGCACGAAAATAACTTGGGAGCATGTGGGTCAGTATCTAGCACAGTTGGGTGAAGCAGGTTCCATAGAAGAGTTGAAAGTGCATTTATTTCCCTTGTCTTTAACTGGCACCGCATTTTCATGGTTTGCTGCTTTACCACATGGCTCAATTCTCTTATGGTCGCAATTAGAGCAAAAGTTTCATGATCACTTTTATAGCGGCGATAATGAGCTAAAGTTGTCACATCTTACATCGTTAGGCAGAAACATGATGAATCGGTCACCGATTATGTCAAGAGATTTAGAGATATAAAAAACCGATGTTATAGCTTAGTGATAACTGAGAGACACTTGGCGGATCTTGTTCTTAATGGTTTGAAAACTCACATTAAAAAGAGGCTAGAAAGTTATGAGTTTTTGAGCATTAATCAAGTCTTACAAAAAGCTTTGGCCCAAGAGATTCGAAGTAAAGAGGTCCATAGGTCTACAACCGATCGTCCTAGAATGCATATAGTTGAACACAATGATGATAATCTGGACGATGAGGTTATGTCTATACTACTGAATTTGTTTGGTCCTCAAAGGCCAAACCCTATATGTGCAATGCTCTTAAGCCAATTCGTAAGAATCGTGATGAGGTTTACTTTTGATATATCAAAGTGTGATAAAATATTTGATGCTCTCTTGCAAGACAACATGATTAGAATATCACACACCATACCGCCGTTTGAGGAGCTAAAACGGCGTGCTTATTGCAAGTACCATAATTCATTTTCTCATGCTACTAACGATTGCAATGTTTTTCGATGACAGATACAATCGACCATTAATGACGGACGATTGAATTTTGCCGAGATGCAAGTTGATAAACAACCCTTCCCGATAAACACCATAGACTTGGAAGGGAAGAAAATGTTAGTTCGGCCTAACATAGCCTAATCTGCTAATAAAGATAATGTTGTTATTGGTGAACCCAAGAATAGCAAGGAGGGCAACAAGGTCTTGGGAAGAAAGATTGTGTTTGATAGGCAACCCGATGGCAAGGAAGTATTGAAGATCATCATAAAAAATCCCGCACTCGGGGGGCAACCACCAGTACAAGAAGATATTCATGTTAAATTTATCAAGCCCAAGAATTCAGAAGTTGGAAAGCGAGAAAAGAGTGAAGCTAAGCGCAAGCGAATCAAACCAACTTTTGATATGTTGCTATCCAAATATGCAAGTCAAGCGTCCGGTTCTAGCTCTAATCGTCCATCACATTCAAAGTGTTCAAGATTGCCTCCGAAGCAAGAGTTTCGACGCTATGCAAGGCCATATGGGTCATGGACACCGACACCATGGATGTCACAAACCCCGTATGCGCCATATTACATGAGAGAATTCAATGGAGGATGGGGGCAGCCCCCAATGGCTCCTTATGTTTTTCATATGGGATGGACAACACCTAGAAGGCCTGCTCGCGAGAGGCTTTATTATCGCACACAAGGCTGTTTGAGCTATGGTGCTAATCGGCCAACAAAAATTTCTCCAAGCAAGGCCAATAAAAAAGTGTGGCGTATTAAGTCACCTAATGTGGAAATTTCAGAATGCGACAAGCAAAAGGAGATCAAAAAGCAGATTGTTGGTAATCTGGCTAACTCTAATGGTGATATTGTTATTGTTCAGCAGGGTTCCATGGTTAATGATCATGAGGCTAGCACAAGCAAGGCCAAACCTAGGGATCCCAAATATACCCAACGTAAGTGGTGTCCTCTCGGTTTAACTAAGACCATGAAAAGGAGATTACAACGCATGAGGAATCATGAGAAGGTAGAGCGCAAAGAAGAGAAGCAAAGGGATGAATTGTTCAGTGAAGTTCGGCCCATCGCACTCACAAAACAAGTGTGGAGGCCTAAACAAAAAGAAAATGCAAATGCTTGTACATTAGCTACAACAACACCTTCACCACGAAAAGAGGATGATGTGACCCCTATTACATCGTCTACACCACCTGAAACATCCCCTTAAATTGAGGAAACTTTAAACCCAATATACACATTGGGAGATGAAGATGAGATGGTGGATTACGAATCTACACCGGTTCGGGAAGGTATGGATATTAATATGGTGTATTAGTTACCTGGCGAGTTTCGTGCTATAGGTGAAGAAGGGGATGTGGCCCAGCTGGATTTTGATCCTAAGAACGCTATCTTCGAGAAGCCAAAAGAACCGGTGAAACACTTGAAGCCATTGTACCTCAAAGGTCATATAAACGGATCACCGGTTACTAAGATGCTCATTGATGGTGGTGTTGTGGTAAATCTTATGCCCTATTCGGTCTTCAAGAAAGTTGGGGTTAGATGATGATCCATTGATGAAGACCAATATGGTACTTAATGGATTTGAGGGGGTAAAGAAAAGACAGAGGCCAAAGGTGTGATGTGCATGGAACTCACTGTGGGAAGCAAAACTTTGGCCACCACATTCTTCATCGCCAAGGTGCAAGGTAACTATAATGTTATGTTAGGCTGCGATTGGGTTCATGCTAACCAATGTGTGCCATCTACCATGCATCAATTCTTAATACAATGGGTCGATGGTGAGGTAGAAGTCATTCACGCGGATAATTCAGCCTGTGTTGCTTTGGCCGATGCATCGGTGGATTGGAATCATCCTGATGTTACTTGCTTAACAGGGCGTGGCCTCTCACAGTTTGTTTTCCTTAGTGCTACAAGGAACGGGTTCATTTCCATCTCTTTAAAGCCGATTGGTGGTAATCGGTTCCAAGGTATGATGTAACTAAGAAGTTAAAATCAATGGCCGATACATAATTATCGCCCTGAGAAATAAAAATGGTCGATGGAGTGTTAACATTGTCCTTAGAACAAACACGGTGTAAATTATTTTTCGGCATTCAAGCTTTGCCAAAAACAGGGGGCATGTGTTGACATCAGATTTTGGCATAGAATGAAATGCAATTAAGATTGTCTCAAATGGAGAAGTGATCTACATGAAAAAGTTCCGTATTGTCGACATGAACCTCTTTGAAGTTTGGGCCATCGCCATCCGATCTCATCTCGAAGGCCGACGTTGTGTTCGAAATAGTGAGATTTTGTATCCAGAACACTGTTCGGCTAATTACGCCCAAAGGGAGTCCTCAAATGATAAAAAATTCTACATGAATTGTCTTCGTCTCGTTGAAGCGGTCGATTTTGATGTAAAAACCGTATCAATCCGAGATCGTATGTAAAAGTTACAGCTACCTGAGTGCGGCCCTGTCACGGAGCAAAAGTGGCGCGCCCGTTCACACACGGTGTTTGATGGGTAGCGCGAGTAACAGCCTGTTTTGTGCGAGCAATTCGGCCATGCAGATAGCCTCGAATCGAAAAACGTTCAACACAAAAGTTGTTCGTCTCGTTGAAACGGTCAAATTTGCTTTTGGACTCATCTTCATCCGAGGTCGTTTATGGCCCGTGGGACCTAAAAACCGAACTGATGTTCCAGACTTACCTAAATCCGAGTTTGATTAATTTTGGAAAGATTTGGACGTGATTTGGAGTCCTTTTCTTGTACGGGAAGTCCATACGCCTCTTATATACCTAAGGGGTGACGGCCGATTGAACAACACACAATTGAACAAATCATCTACTTTTTACCCTAGTTTTACTTCTCTCCCTGTCGTTCGTTCTTCGTGTTGAAGTGCAGCGATCCTCGAGGCTCTAGGGGCGGGCGAACCGACCTAGGGCAACCCATAGCCGCCGCGCGTCTAGACGGGGTCCCTCCCGGACGCGTGGGGTTTCGGGTCCTGAAAAGCACCCGCCGGATTGCTTGCGTATCGCGCTTCCGGATGGTTCTTCTTCGACGTGAGCTGCGGTGCATCACCCTTGGTGTTGGAGGTACACGGTGACGTGTCCGTGTGCGAACAGGAAGATTGAACGACCAGGAAACGTCTATCTCAGGGGATTGCTGGGAGGCCGAGTTGCCCAGATCAAAGTGGAAATATCCTACCTGGTAAAATAGATTTGCTAAGCAACAAATTATCTTGACACATACTATTAGATTGAGTTTTTAACTAATTGCCCATTTTGTTGGCCAGAACCGTTGTTGATACAAAGATATGCCACATGATTGTTATTGTGAGAGCAATGTATGTTTCTATCCTTAGTTTATGCTCTCTCCTCCCCTCAATAAATATGACACATACAACTAACACATGCTCTTATTTTTTGCAGGTATGATTGCATATATTCTGTTTGGACTTTTTGAACCAAGTCGCAAACAACTTTGGAAAGGACAGTGCGTGTGAGTTTTTCTATATCCAGTTTGAATTCAGAAGCATTATGAATTCATTGTGTGCTTCCCTCCTCTTTCAAACTTAGTTTGGTTCTAGCAGTAGTTGGTTACTTCTTTTACCTATTTGCCGCTTATGTCTCCTACTCTTCATGGGAGGATAATAGTTATATCTAGAACTGCAGTTTGTGATTTAAGGATCTGCTAGGCATGTCATGGCAAGTAATTTTACCTGCCAATTGCTATGCGTCAGCATAAATATGTCCTGTTGTAGCACCTGACATTCAGAAACTCGGTGGCCAGGTATCATCCTTCAGACAAAATAATACCTTTCATTCAGATTATTAATACGTAATATTTCGCGTGAGAACACTACTGTGGTCTCCCATGTGCTACACCAGCAAAAAAGCTAAGGCCTTATTTCAGTGAACTAGCTACAGAATCAGCGCACAGATTTGCTTTCTCCTCTTGAAAGTTTTTTGTGTTTGTCTCTCATCATGAAATCAACATTTTTTTGATTTGTAGGACCTTTAGTATTTTTCTACATGGTGTGGTAAATATTGTTAGTTCTTTTGTCTTCCCTATTTTCCGGAGGTATTTCAAAAGCCCTTTTAGTCATTGCATCATGTATGCCACTGCCTGCCTTGGATCTTCGGGAACCTGTACTTAGCCATGTCAGTCAGGTTGCAGCAGCTGGATGCAGTTTTTTATTTCTAAGAAAATGGTGCCAGCGTTTTTGTCCCAACAGAAATTACAAAGCTTAACATTGCATCTTATAGCGGGTATTTGTGGGCTGTAAATCACACGAATCCATGTTTCATGGACAATGATTTTCCTGTTACTTTCCATGTAAATGAACGGCACTGGAAGTTAAATACTCGTTCCGTCCGGAAATACTTGTCGGAGGAATGGATGTATCTAGACGTATTTTAGTTCTAGATACATCCATTTTTATGCATTTCTCCGACAAGTATTTCCGGACGGAGGGAGTATAAAATATTGATAGTAAGCTACTTCCTGCAACTTCTAGATTTGAGCATTTTGGTTTGCCATTTAGATGTAATCCTAGAATGACTATCACATGAGATTAAGAAATGAAAGGATCTACATGTTTTGTGGTAGTTCACCTTTTTATTTTTATTTTGTGTGAGAGGATCTTATTTGGCTGTGTGCATTTTAGTTATGCAGAGGCCGGGTGTAATGCTTAAATCTTTTAAGTAATAAAGCACCCCTTTATGAAAACTGTAATTACTAATTATTAATTACCATTCATACTGTGTTTTTTATATTCTTCTGCTATCAAAAATTATCATGATGTTGCTGACATGTGAAGTTATACAGGGCAATGTGTTTGTCATTCTTGTTATCAATTCAGTACAGGCCTCTGGCTGACAAACAAAGTGACGCGTTTTCTGATCATAGCTAGCTACCACATAAAAGGTACGGCAGAATTTTGTTGACAGAACTTGCTGAAAATATCGGTCCTCATGTAATCTAACTGTAACACCTCTTGAGTCCAACTAGGAACTCTTTCATTATTGGATCTAAAGTCTTTGCATCAATCAGTTAATACTCCCTCTGTTCACCAATATAGAACATTTTAGACTGACCATACAACTCTCTAAAACGTCTTGTATTTATGAACAGAGGATGTAGTATTTGTTGAGTTAGCTTCCGTCCTGCACCTTCTATAAGTGTGTCATTCTGATGTCTGAAGGTAAAATACTGAAACACATATATTGTCTGTCATATTTTTTTGAATTCAGCTTAGCCAATGGCCTTGCATAGTGTGCCTCCATGGATGGAGCTTTCCTTGGGTGCCTTGTTTAATGTTTTACCATGGCTGGAGAATTAGCCGAGGCCCTTTCTAGATAGGTGACATTTATATAGCACCTAAGAGAAAGGGAACAAAATTGGTCCGCAAGCTATTCTTTCATGTTTTACTCCGAGTTAATTAAGTCTTTGTTCTATACAAAGATAGGCTTGTGATTCTTTTGAACTATAGAAAGTTTTGCTTTCTTCTATACCAAATTCAGCATATCCTTTTTTTCATCTTAAAAATTTAGCCTATACGTGCAGAACTTCAATGCAGAACCCATGCAATTTTGCAACATTTAAGCTATTCTTTCCTGAATATGTGATGTAGTTAACAAATTTCTACTACCCAGTATGGTCAAGAAATTACAAAGGAGTCGAGGTAGTATTGAAATTAAATCTAGGACTTGGCTCCTTCAGGTATTTCAAGGGGAAAATAGAGTTTTTTTAGAATATGTGACGTAGTTAACTAATTTTCTATTTTGCTTATTTATGCATCTGTGAACATAGCTTTCCACTTTAGCTCATATATAAACTGGATAGCAAAATAGACTTTGCCCATTTCATACCTATTTTGTCTTATTAGGAAAATAGAGCTTGTTTTATAGCTGATGCTCAATATGTTTTATCTATTGGTGAATGCTCAACTTTAGCTCATAACTGGATGGCAAAAGCTAATTCTTAAGGGGCTTTTGCCACTTTTTGTTTTATGGCTGTCTACACAGCTGATGGCATGCTTATTTCTTGCTAATTGTCAATTCTTTTGTACATGGTCTCTTAGCAACTTGTGGTATGCTAGGCAATAAGAGTATGTAGATAGCATGTATGGGTGTTACATTGTTTTGCGCCAGTTGAGATGCATCACATGATCTTTTTCTCTTGACATTGACGGGTATATTGCAGAGTCCTTTTTTTCATCACAAGGGGCACTAGGAGTGCTATTTGACTCAAAGGACAAAGAGTTGATCACAAGGGGGTAGCATTTAGGATATATACACAAAAGAGTATAGAACCAAATTATATGATGTACTCGTGTACACAATGTTTCTATTTATTACTATTTCTATTTTGAAGTAATTGACTACATATAGTGAGTGTTATGTTGTTGCAGAATGTTAAAAAAACTTCAGATAAAAAATAGGAATTATCAATGTTCGGTTGCATCCCATTTAGTTCTAGGAAGTATCTGAAAATTAGGCTAATTACTAACAAGGAATCACTAACTTATACCTATGGTGGACTGTATGGAGAGAAGAATGTCTGCCAGCTCTTCTTTCCTCAATCAAGGAGAAAGATTGCAGTTTTTAAATTCCGCCTTGTCTTCCATGCCTATCTTCTTCCTTTTTAGTTTGGCTATTCCTGCTGGGATTCTGAAACAACTAGAAAGAATTCAAAGGCAGTGCCTTTGGAGGAAACACAGGGATGAGCCAGCTCCATCTCTGGCTCCTTGGGACCTTATTTGTAGGCCTAATAATAGGGGGGAGGGGGTGGGGTTTGATATCCTCAACCTGAGGGTGCAGAACATTGCTCTTCTCCTCAAGCATGCAAACAATTTTTTGAACAAGATCGACCTTCCATGGGTGTCTTTAATATGGGATTCATACTACCATGGCAAGGTGCCACATGCAACAAGTGATTGTCAATCTTTCTGGTGGAGGGATATTTGCAAGGTAATGCAGAACTTTGGGGACTCTTCATGGGCCCAGATTAATGAGGGGGATACTGCTCTTTTTTGGTCTGATCACTGGAAAATTGGCGAGGAGGTTACTACCCTACATACCAGGTATCCTAGGCTGTTTTCCTATGTTAAGGACCCTTGAATCACTGTCAAAGAGGTTTTTGAGACTTAAGATATTTTTGGAAAATTTCACCTTCCACTGCCAGAACAGGCTTATGAGGACCTTATCATTTTGCAGTCTCTGATGGAGAGTCATGGTAGAGTGGCAGGATTGAAGGATGTGTGGTCTTAGCACGGGTCTACAAAGGAGTACAAGCCCAAGATGTTTTACTCTCACACTTATCTATCTCAATCCTTTAATCCCTTGCTCACTTGGATATGGAAATCTGCCTGCATCATGAAAATAAAAGTGTTTGCTTGGGTGCTCATTATGGATAGACTAAACACTAAAGATATGGTGGAAAAGAGGCATTGGCATATGGAAGATGTGAAGGAAATATGCCCTAGAGGCAATAATAAAGTTGTTATTTATATTTCCTTATATCATGATAAATGTTTATTATTCATGCTAGAATTGTATTAACCGGAAACTTAGTACATGTGTGAATACATAGACAAAACAGAGTGTACCTAGTATGCCTCTACTTGACTAGCTCGTTAATCAAAGATGGTTATGTTTCCTAACCATAGACATGTGTTGTCATTTGATGAACAGGATCACATCATTAGAGAATGATGTGATGGACAAGACCCATCCGTTAGCTTAGCATAATGATCGTTAAGTTTTATTGCTATTGCTTTCTTCATGACTTATACATATTCCTCTGACTATGAGATTATGCAACTCCCGAATACCGGAGGAACACCTTGTGTGCTATCAAACGTCACAACGTAACTGGGTGATTGTAAAGATGCTCTATAGGTGTCTCCGAAGGTGTTTGTTGGGTTGGCATAGATCAAGATTAGGATTTGTCACTCCGAGTATCGGAGAGGTATCTCTGGGCCCTCTCGGTAATGCACATCACTATAAGCCTTGCAAGCAATGTGACTAATGAGTTAGTCGCGGGATGATGCATTACGAAATGAGTAAAGAGACTTGCTGGTAACGAGATTGAACTAGGTATGATGATACCAACGATCGAATCTCGGGCAAGTAACATACCGATGAAAAAGGGAATAACGTATGTTGTCATTACGGTACGACCCATAAAGATCTTCGTAGAATATGTAGGAACCAATATGAGCATCCAGGTTCCGCTATTGGTTATTGACCGGAGATGTGTCTCTGTCATGTCTACATAGTTCTCGAACCCGTAGGGTCCGCACGCTTAGCGTTTTGACGACGATTTATATTATGAGTTATGTGTTGATAGAGGCAAAGGTGTCCCGTATTTCGATGAGATGATGGATATCGCTTTGGTGGAAGTCGACTTTGACGATCCGACTACGAACGTGCGATGACGTCGCGCCTTAGCAATCGCTAAACCAACTCCGAGAGGTTATTGACCACGCCGGAGCACGATCAACCTGACCACGAGGGTCTGTTTCCTGCGAGCAAACGAAGAACAAGCAAGAAACTAAGATTGCAATCTGGATATTGCGAATATAAGATGAAAGCTTTATTGATCAAGGTGGGGTTATGTGACGCCTTTGTCTGGTCGTTGAACACAAACGAAGTACGCAAAGTTGCAGCTATGGCGAACTTTTAATCTAAACAAAACCCAAAGTCGAAACGATGCCCTAAGGGCTGTATATATGGAGGAAGAGGGGGGAATTTCGTGGCCCTTTGGGAAGGGATCCGAAACCAACCCTATCTCTTGTTTCCCCACACATACGGACTCTAAAAACAGCCTATACTCAAGTATTTCGAAATTACATGGGCCTGGCCCAATAATAAGGTGACGCAGCACCTAGAATAGCCTCTGGACGAAAGTTATGAAGTAGCATCTTGTATATTTTGTCCAAGGCTTCATGCACGCATTATGGTGGCTTCAACGTCCTGAAATCATCACTTGTAACTCCGTTCTTGTTCCCCATGCGCATGCCATCATCTCCATGCTTGTTCTTGCTCCAATGTTCATCCTTCTCAAAGCTAGGCCCTTCATTTGTAAGCAAAACAAATGTATCCAATTTAGGCAGCATCATATTCTCATGAACATTAGAATCATTACCAAGAAACGAAAGTACCTGGTAATTTAATTGGCGTGCGCGAGCTCTAGTAATTGGTCCAGTATGTATAGCAGTAGGGGCTGTGGGTGTAACAATGGTATTGATGTCCTCATCATCCTCCCCTTCTTGAAATGAAGTCGTCCTCGACGGAAGCTCATCTCCCTCACCCAAATAAGGCTTCAAATCTGCAATGTTAAAAGTGGGACTAACCCCAAAATCTGCAGGCAGGTCAAGTTTATATGCATTATCATTTATTTTCTCTAACACCTTAAAAGGACCATCAGCACGTGGCATTAGCTTTGATTTACGCAAATCAGGAAATCTATCCTTACGCAAATGTAACCAAACAAGATCTCCAGGTGCAAACACAACATGTTTTCTACCCTTATCTCCAGCAAGTTTGTATTAAGCATTCATACGCTCAATGTTTTCCTTAGTTAACTCATGCATTTTTAAGATCAATTCAGCACGTTGTTTAGCATCAAAATTAACCTTCTCCGAAGATGGAAGAGGCAACAAATCAATAGGTGCACGAGGTAGGAAACCATACACAATTTCAAAAGGGCACATCTTAGTAGTAGAATGCAATGAACGATTATAAGAAAACTCAATATGAGGCAAGCATTCTTCCCACATTTTCTTATTATTCTTCAAAACAGCCCTAAGCATAGTAGACAATGTTCTATTGACTACTTCAGTTTGTCCATCAGTTTGGGGGTGACAAGTAGTACTAAAAAGCAGTTTAGTCCCCAACTTAGCCCATAAACATCTCCAAAAGTGGCTAAGAAATGTAGTATCACGATCTGAAACAATAGTATTTGGCACACCATGCAAACGAATAATTTCATGGAAGAACAAATCAGCAACATTAACAACATCATCGCTTTTATGACATGGTATAAAGTGTGCCATTTTTGAGAATCTATCCACGACAACAAATATGCTATCCCTCCCCTTCTTTGTTCGAGGTAAACCTAAAACAAAGTCCATAGATATATCCTCCCAAGGAACACTAGGTACAGGCAAAGGCATATATAAACCATGAGGATTGAGTCGTGACTTAGCTTTTTGACATGTAGTGCAGCGAGCAACAAAACGCTCAACATCCCGTCTCATCTTTGGCCGAAAGAAATGTGTAGCAAGTACGTCCTCCGTCTTCTTCACGCCAAAGTGTCCCATTAATCCTCCTCCATGCGCCTCCTGCAACAACAAAAGACGAAGAGAGCTAGCTGGAATGCATAGCTTGTTAGCACGGAACACAAATCCATCATTAACGACAAACTTGTTCCAGGTTCTTCCTTCTTTACAATTCTGCAAAACATCTTTAAAATCAGCATCATGCACATATTGATCTTTGATGGTCTCCAAACCAAATATTTTGAAGTCAAGTTGTGACAGCATAGTATAGCAACGAGACAATTCATCAGCAATAACATTTTCTTTACCCTTCTTGTGTTTAATGACATAAGGGAAAGTTTCAATGAATTCAACCCATTTAGCATGTCTACGATTCAGTTTAGCTTGACTTTTAATATGTTTCAAAGATTCATGATCAGAATGTATAACAAATTCTTTGGGCCATAAATAATGTTGCCATGTTTCTAAAGTCCGAACAAGAGCATATAGTTCTTTATCATAAGTAGAATAATTCAGACTAGGCCCACTCAATTTTTCAGAAAAGTATGCAATAGGTTTACCATCTTGTAATAACACACCTCCTAATCCAATTCCACTAGCATCACATTCAAGCTCAAAAGTCTTATTAAAATCAGGAAGTTGGAGTAAAGGAGCATGTGTCAACTTATCTTTCAATACCGTGAAGGCTTCTTCCTGTGCGGTACCCCAAACAAAAGGCACATCCTTCTTTGTAAGCTCGTTGAGAGGTGCAGCAATGGTGCTAAAATCCCTCACAAAACGCCTATAGAAACCAGCGAGGCCAAGGAAACTCCTCGCTTGTGTGACCGTTTTGGGCTGCGGCCAACTCTCAATAGCTTCAATCTTGGCTTTATCAACTTCAATTCCCTGTGGAGTAACAACATAGCCAAGAAAAGATACTCGGTCGGTGCAAAAGGTGCACTTCCCAAGGTTACCAAACAAACGTGCATCACGTAGAGCAATAAAAACAGCACGTAAATGTTCCAAATGTTCTTCCAAAGATTTGCTATAAATCAGTATATCATCAAAATAGACTACCACAAATCGTCCAATGAAAGCACGTAAAACTTCGTTCATTAGTCTCATGAAAGTACTAGGTGCATTAGTTAACCCAAAAGGCATGACTAACCACTCATATAAACCAAACTTAGTTTTAAATGCAGTTTTCCATTCATCTCCCAATTTCATACGAATTTGATGGTATCCACTACGCAAATCAACTTTGGAGAATATTGTAGAGCCACTCAATTCATCAAGCATATCATCTAGCCTAGGAATAGGATGACGATAACGAATAGTAATGTTATTAATGCCTCTACAATCAACACACATACGCGATGTACCATCCTTTTTAGGCACAAGTATAATAGGAACAGCACAAGGACTAAGAGATTCGCGTATATAACCTTTGTCGAGCAGCTCCTGTACTTGACGCATAATCTCCTTCGTCTCCTCTGGATTGGTACGGTATGGTGCACGGTTGGGTAGCGATGCACTGGGAATTAAGTCAATTTGATGCTCAATCCCTCGAATAGGTGGTAATCCCGGTGGCACGTCTTGTGGAAAGACGTCAGCGAACTCCTGCAAAATGTTAGTGACAGCAGGGGGCAAAGAGGAAGGCACGTCCTCGAATGAAAATAATGCCTCTTTGCACACAAAAGCATAGCAAACAGATTTGTTAAAATCTAGCTCATCAATATCAGATTTTGTGGCAAGTAAACATGCACTTTTCAATTTAATTTCAGAAACAACACTAGATGGTTTATTATTAGGTTTCATTTGTTGCTCAAATTCTTTTGCCACAATCTGATTTTCACTCTTATTTTTCTCCTGTTTTGCTTTATTAGCTCTATTAATGTCATCTTTCAAAATGGAATCAGGAGTCATAGGAAGCAAAGTAATATTTTTATCCTTATGAACAAGAGTATACTGATTGTTTCTACCATGGTGTACAGAGTTTTTATCAAATTGCCATGGTCTACCAAGTAATAAGGAACATGCTTGCATGGGTACCACATCA
Organism: Aegilops tauschii subsp. strangulata; assembly: GCF_002575655.3. NCBI lineage: Eukaryota > Viridiplantae > Streptophyta > Magnoliopsida > Poales > Poaceae > Aegilops > Aegilops tauschii. Next base: position 329,319,757 of record NC_053041.3, read on the forward strand.
CAATCAACATAATCAGCATATGTAGAGATACTAAAATGCACACGAACAGTACGTGTTACCTTAACCTTGCCGCTGTTGTTGAACCATTGGATGTAGTAAGGATGTGGATGTGGTCTTGTGGTGAGAGATAGTTTCTCCACCATCTCCATGCTAGCCAAGTTGTTACACCTCCCTCCATCTATGATGACGCGAACAGAACGTTCCTTCACAACTCCCTTTGTATGGAACAAATTATGCCTCTGATTTTGCTCTGCTTGTGTGACCTGCACACTCAAAACACGTTGAGCAACTAAACATTCATACCTGTCAGCGTCTTCAGGAGCCATGTATTGCGTCTCATTTTCAGAATCATCTCCACCATGTTCTTCATGTGTAATAAGAGCCAAAGTCTCCTCATCATAGTCACTAGCGGACTCATACCCACCATCCTCAGTAGCAATCATTACACGCTGAGATTTGCATTCTCGCGCATAATGTCCTCTTCCCTTACAACGACGACAAATAATATCACTTGTGTGCCCTGTTGATGCCATGGAAGAAGAAGAGCTCTGTGCAGGCCCGGCAGGTGCGCTCTTGGCAGATAGTGGTGGTTGTGCCTGCTTTCTTGTATTACGGCTGGAGGTGGAACCTGATGGAGGTGCTGGTGCAATGGAAGTAGAAGATGCACGCGGTGTCCATGATGAAGGTCGACCTACAGAAAAGTTAGTTCGCGCCAATGCTTGTCGATCCTGCACTTCACGTGCAGCTTTACAAGCAAGATGGAATAAACGAGTGATATTAGTATACTCCTTATACTCTAGAATGGTCTGAATCTCTCTATTTAAACCACCCATAAAACGTTCAAGCATAGCTTCATTCTCCTCAACAATACCACATCTAATCATGCCAGTTTCTAATTCCTGATAATATTCTTCTACAGAATTTTTCCCTTGTCGTAAACGCTGCAGTTTTTGAAGCAATTCACGTTGATAATATGGTGGAACCCAACGAGTACGCATAGCAGTTTTCAAAGCAGCCCAAGTAGCTGGAATAGGATATAATCTACAATGTTCAGACCACCATACACATGCAAAACTAGTGAAAGCACAAACAGCAGCAGCAACCCGTCTCTCCTCGGGATATTGTAAACATGTAAAACGTTGTTCAGTTTCTAACTCCCAAGTAAGATATACATCAGGAATGTATCTACCCTCAAACGGTGAAATATTCAATTTCAGTTTAGGAACATGGTCATGATCTCGTACCTGAGGTGGTGGTGCAGGCCTACCATTGCGAATATATACCTGAGGTCGACCTGCTGGAGGTGGTGCTGGTGGCTGCACGTAGTTCTGATTTTGATCAACCTCATCCTCATAATCGCCCGCATAATCGTCATCCTCCTCAGCCGCCACAGTAGCAGGAGCCAAAGAAGCATCAACAGTAGATGCAGCGGCACCCGAATTTTGACCAGTCTCAATTGGAACGCGCTGTGCTCGTCCCACTTGATTTGGAAGGCGGCGTTGGAGATGTGGTTGTTGTTGTTGTAGAGGTGCGACAGGTGCAGCCGGTGGTGGTTGGGGAAGACGCTTGAGCAATTCATTAAACCTGTTATCCAGCTTTGTCTCAAACGACTTCTCCACGGCATCTATCTTCTCCATAGCCTCTTCAAATCTGTTTAGCACATCTCCCACCTCGCCACTCATCATTTGCTGAAATTTATCATGCAACCCCTTGTTCGTCATGTTCTCCCAATCAGTCTCATCGACTTGTGATCCTGCCATGGTTAGCAGCAATAGAAACACACAAGAATATGATCCTACAAACTACTAACAAGTGGTGGTGATGGTGGTGTGTCACAAATCCTTCAAGCGAATCTCAAATTCTTACCAGTTCTTACCCAGCAGCAGGTGGTGATCAGCAACCGTTGTAGTCAAAACTCTCAGAGCTTGGATAGAGCGATTACCAGGGAGAGTCAAACGCACGACGTAGATGTATGTGGAGCTGGGAAGGCTTATAATATGGTAGCAAAAAGGGTCAGCAATAATTAATTCAGATATGCAAAGTTGAATAAACGCTCAACGATGGTACTGTGCTGGTCCTAGGCTAGACCGTGCTAGAGACGCGAGCCTAGAACACTAACAAAATCACGGCGCTGCACGTAAACAATGGAGGAGCACACTCTGAATTTTTTTTCTCTTTTTTTTTCACTTTTTTCCTCTTTTTTTTTGCTCCGCAACAATTTTTTTTCGAAAAAGTCTACAAATGGTCTAAAAACTGCCTAGCCAGAATTTTCCAGACTTAGTTTTTTTTTTTGAAACTGGAACTATTTTTCTACTGCGGGTAACACAGAAGTTTGGGAGTCCTCTGTCACGACTCGGAGTATGGCGTGATCCGGAAATCCAAAACAGAGTAACAAAATACTGGACTCGGACTAGGACTGGTGGCGGAGATAAATCTGATGGAACTCGGACTGGTGGCGGAGATGAATCTGGTGGAACTCGGACTGGTGGCGGATATATGTTGCAGGTGTACTCGGATTGGCGTGATGGCGGCAGATATGTGGTGGCGTATATGGACTCGGATTGGCGGTGAATATGTGGTGGTGGTATATGGCAGCGGCGATGAAGTTGGTGCGGTGGTGGTATATGCAGCAGCGATGATGATGATGCGGTGGTGATATATGGCAGCGGCGACGTGACAACCTGTGAACAGAACTCGAAACTCTAAAGGACTAGACGCTAAGACCAGCAACTTGACACGACGATGCAACCGCAAATTCAACAAAGCAAACACAGAAAAGATTATGCAAAGGCTCAGATTGGTTCGGATAGGATGAACTAACCCTAAATTTTTTTTTGGCTTTTTCGTGGACTATAGGTATGAAGAACAAACTCGATCTAAACTACGAAAAACTGTAAAATCTCACCGAGCAACCTGGAAATCTGATACCACTTGATAGAGGCAAAGGTGTCCCGTCTTTCGATGAGATGATGGATATCGCTTTGGTGGAAGTCGACTTTGACGATCCGACTACGAACGTGCGATGACGTCGCGCCTTAGCAATCGCTAAACCAACTCCGAGAGGTTATTGACCACGCCGGAGCACGATCAACCTGACCACGAGGGTCTGTTTCCTGCGAGCAAACGAAGAACAAGCAAGAAACTGAGATTGCAATCTGGATATTGCGAATATAAGATGAAAGCTTTATTGATCAAGGTGGGGTTCTGTGACGCCTTTGTCTGGTCGTTGAACACAAACGAAGTACGCGAAGTTGCAGCTATGGCGAACTTTTAATCTAAACAAAACCCAAAGTCTAAACGACGCCCTAAGGGCTTATATATGGAGGAAGAGGGGGTAATTTCGTGGCCCTTGGGGAAGGGATCCGAAACCAATCCTATCTCTTGTTTCCCCACACATACAGACTCTAAAAACAGCCTATACTAAAGTATTTCGAAATTACATGGGCCTGGCCCAATAATAAGGTGACGCAGCACCTAGAATAGCCTCTGGACGAAAGTTTTGAAGTAGCATCTTGTATATTTCGTCCAAGGCTTCATGCACGCATTATGGTGGCTTCAACGTCCTGAAATCATCACTTGTAACTCCGTTCTTGTTCCCCATGCGCATGCCATCATCTCCATGCTTGTTCTTGCTCCAATGTTCATCCTTCTCAAGGCTAGGCCCTTCATTTGTAAGCAAAACAAATGTATCCAATTTAGGCAGCATCATATTCTCATGAACATTAGAATCATTACGAAGAAACGGAAGTACCTGGCAATTTAATTGGCGTGCGCGAGCTCTAGTAATTGGTCCAGTATGTATAGCAGCAGGGGCTGTGGGTGTAACAATGGTATTGATGTCCTCATCATGTGTTTTGGTGACCGAAGTTTGTTCGGAGTCCCGGATGAGATCACGGACACGACGAGGAGTCCCGAAATGGTCAAGAGGTAAAGATTGATATATTGGAACGTAGTATACGAACACCGGAAGGGTTCCAGAGTTATCAGGTACATACCGGAGTATCAGAGGGGTTACCGGAACCCCGCAGGGAAAGATATGGGCCATATGGGCCATAGGAGGGAGGCTAACCAGCCCACAAGGGGCTGGCACGCCCCACACAAAGGAGGAGGCCGAATTGGATTAGGGAAGGGGGCGGCGCCCCCCTTTCCTTCTCCTACTCCCTCTCCTTTCCCCCTTCCCCCCTCCGGAAGAAGGAAAAAAGGGGGGCCAAATCCTACTAGGACTGGAGTCCTAGTAGGATTCCCCTCTCCCTGGCGCGCCCCTTGGTGGCCGGCCTCCTCCTCCCCTCCTTTATATACGGGGGCAAGGGGGCACCGCAAAGCACAACAGTTGTTCTCTTAGCCGTGTGCGGTGCCCCCCTCCAAAGTTTACTCCTCCGGTCATAGCGTCGTAGTGCTTAGGCGAAGCCCTGCACGGATCACATCACCATCACCCTCACCACGCTGTCGTGCTGACGGAACTCTCCCTCGACCCTCTGCTGGATCAAGAGTTCGAGGGACGTCATCGAGCTGAACATGTGTTGAACTCGAAGGTGTCGTACGTTCGGTACTAGATCAGTTGGATCGTGAAGACGTTCGACTACATCAACCGCGTCAACCTAACGCTTCCACTTTTGGTCTACGAGGGTACATGGACACACTCTCCCCCTCTCGTTGCTATGCATCTCCTAGATAGATCTTGCGTGATCGTAGGAATTTTTTTGAAATTGCATGCTACGTTCCCAACAAGATGGAGCGAATTGTGTGCTCTGCCCTCTGCAGACCAGAGAGACAAGGTACTATCTGTTCTTCAACTGCAATTTCAGTGTGAGGGTGTGGAACTATCTTCAGATAGATTGGTCATCTGGTGACTCAATGAATGAGCTGGTTATCCAGGCCAGGAGAAATTTTGACAAGCCTTTCTTCACTGAAGTGGTTTTCATTGCTTGCTGGAATATCTGGATTATTAGAAATGGCAGAGCGTTCAGGATGGAGAAGTGCCTTCATTCATGACATCACCCTTATGCAGTACAAAATTAAGTTTGCTATCAAGGGTGAACTCTTGAGATGGATATCTTTTCTACCTCCTTGAGGTTCTTTGTTGCTTTTATTCTTTTTTCTAGTTCCTTACTTTAGTCCCCCTGGTTACAACTTGTAATCCTTGTATTTGTACTTGTAATTCCTATTCTATTTGTACTTGTAATGCCCCACAGTTTCCAGTAAAAAAAATCTTATCATGACTTACTTTTTCTCGTGCCAATCTGTACAACTTTGAACTTTTCTTCTACATCAACATGCCTAACCTGAAAGAAGTTTTTTTTGATAAAGGGCGTTTTTATTGATTCAGAATGTAGCATCAAGAGGATACAAAACACAATGAGTAACACTGGCCTCTGCATAGCAAAGATGCACACAGCCAATGTCAATGCACACACATAAAGAAATACGCCGCCGAATAGCAAAGTCATATAAGACCGAAGTTATGTTTAGGTGGAGAAAAAGGAAGAAAAGAATAGAGCAACGGTGATCCACGTCGAGCAACTACTGACCAAAATGAAGATGATGTGTACGTCCATGATCCGGACTTTGGATAGCCGCCAAGTGTAGTCTACAGAGCCAAGAACCAATGACACTCGTGTGACGTAGATCAACTGTTGAAAGAGGTTGGCACTGCCAAAATCCCATATTGGGAACGCTTTGACGGTCCTAGTCCTTTGTCGCAAATGTACATCAATGATATAATTTGTGCATGGCCATTGGCCCCCAAACAATACACCATGAACTGACACTGCACCGCCATGGCTGCAACTTGCCTCCATAAGCTCCGCCATGGCCTGACCATCTGCACGTCCAGCCTCAGCAGCACTGTCGTCGCGCACCATCTCCACTATGATGTAACGCCGCCACCAAAGATCACTGATGCCTGCCATCACCTCCATGCCTCATCCACCCACATCTAGGCACCGGAGAGACAAAGAAGCTGCAGCAACGGTGCATACCACTGGTCCCATCAGCCAAACCATCTCCAAAACGATGCCCTCAAGATAGTCACGACACAAGAGTGACATCATCGTCCGCTCTGATGGTCCTAGGTATTCCCCTAGAGAAATACAGTTCGAAAGAAGAGAACGACCGCATTGACACCTTCAACAAGGCAACGATATGCCCATAGACACCGTCGTCAATGGCCCGGACCGCATCCGAGCCCAACTTTCGCTGGCCGTCTCGCCTCCCAAACACATAGGCCGGCTGACCCGCATGTACCACCACCCATGCCATCATCCTCGAAGCAGAGAGGGCTCACACCAGGGGCGCGGGGGTCACGCCCATCAGATCCAGACCAGTTTGGTACTGGCCGCTGCAGGAACGCTAACATGCCAAGCGGAGCCGCTGGGGCGCGTCACAAGCTGACGCTAAGGAAAGTCTGCATCAGGCCTGGCCGAGGGCCGGTGCTTGTCGGATCTGGACTTCTAGGTCGTAGACGGCGTGCTGCCTATGTCATGAAGAGGGGTTGATTGCTCCCGGGACCAGCATGGACGCCAACATCGGACCCCAACATACGCACCTCAGCAGGGCATGTGATACCGCATCTCAGTGGAGGACTCCGGCGATGGGAACCGCCGCCGCAACAGCCGAGAACCACCGGGGAAAGGCACCGCGCGCCGCGAGAGCTACCCCACCACCGCCGTCCGCGACACGTGCTTAGCCCGGCCGCATCCTCCGACAGCGGCAAGGGGTTGAGGAGGAGAGGGGAAGTTGCAAGGTGCGGCGGCTAGGTTGGGTGGCAATATTTAGTCGAGTGGCAATCAACCGCTGTGCCCCCCCCCCCCCCCCCCCCCCCCCCCCCCGCGCTCTCGTCCTCTGTTTTGGACTGGTGCCAGAGTGCCTTGTAACTTAACTGTACCCTCTATTAATGAAACATACGCAAGCTTTGCATATTCATGAAAAAAGCAAGTTGACAACAAGAATTTGCACTGAGAATTACCTTTGGCAAAGGAACATCCCATTTGCCAAAATTGCCATCCCTCTTGGACTGTGATTAGAGCGGCGAAGAGGATGATGGGTGAATAAAATCCAAACAGGCCGCAGCCAAGAGAGGGATGGAAAATTAGAGCGGTAAGGGTGGAGAAAGTGGAGCGCTGTTGGCCCTCGCGCGCGACATAGAGGAAGGGATGGAGGCGGAAGAGTCTACCTCTTGCTCCTCGTATCTCTCCATCTCTCTCACATTGTGGGGGTGGCAAGGTGGCCGAGCCTGACCAGCTAACAGGAGTGAGGAATGGAGGAGGCCCTGACCTCTCACGACGTCGTTAGATCACACATCAATGACGACGCATTACTACAGATTTGTTTCAAATGTAGTGGCACTTGAACTAGGGCTAGATGAGCATAGGAATCTACCATACGGCTAACTGTGTAGTACACTATACGTTACAAGAGATGGACTTATTTCATGGCGTAGATTAAATGAAATTGCAGGTGACTGTGTAGTACACTATGCGAGGTGGATGCGGCTTGCCCGCTTGTACATATGATGTAAAATGTGACATTGGGGAGCTTTCCCCCTCCTTTAATATATGATACGCATACTCGTGCGTATTCGATATATAAATTGCAGGTAACAAGAGTTCTTCGCAGCTTCAGGTTGTATGGTTGAGCACGCGGCGGAGCTGGATCTTCTGGCTCTCCATCCGAGCTTCTAGAAGCTTTGCTTTCAGGCTGTGCCTCTGGACCAGCTCCATGCAGCCTCTGAAGCCACGGTTCATCGAGTCCGGCGACGGCGAGCTCCATGGTCCCATGCTCGGGGAGCTCTGTCCCATACCCCGATCTGCAGCTTCGCCAGCGTCATAATACATACGTCTGTTCAACGAGTTTATTAGATCCACCTCCACATCCACCTGGTGGATTTCATGGTTTTCCCGAGGCCTCGAGAACTTTGATATTGCCGACTGTTTCTTCTCGTGCTCCACAACTTTGATATTGCTCAGGTCATTCTGCCAGACCTCCTCCGAATTGTCTCCACTCGTCCAGGAAATTCTGTCACATACATTGTTGACTGAAGGTTCGCTTCCATTCCCGTTCCGTGAAAAGCTTGAACCCTGAAAGTCTTTGTGGCTTGTAGTCTCCCAGCTGCTCTCATCTTCTATTTCACTGTCTTGGCAAGGGCTTCTATTGGTTAGGTTCTCCAGGCATACGTCAGCCATTTGGCCGCTAGCTTGTTGAATTTCTAATTCATCTAGTGAAGACCTCTGCACCTTGCATCGTCCGAGCTCTTGGCTCGGGCGGAGCTCCTTGAATATGGCTAATATTTCCTCCGATGCTGCAGGCGGCTCATACTTGAATTGAACCTCCAGGTCCCTCACCAAGCTAATTTCCCTTATAATTTTCTCTGCTTCTCGTACTAGAATGCTGCTGTCTCCCTTGGCACAACCCAAAGAGGCGACAAAGGCCTCAACATCCTGTTGCAATTTGCTTAGCTCGCCGTATTTGTCTTCCAGAGTGAGCCTTGCATCCACAAGTTTCATCTGCACCCGCTCTTCCCGCCACACCTCGGCCATCTGTAGCAACTTTCTGTCCTCATCCACCTCCTCCCGCCGTTTCACAAAGTCCCGCTCCAAGACTTCAATATCGGATTTTTGTTCCTCGACCTCCCTCACCAGTTTGTTGCACACCTCCTCGGCCATTTCCCGTGTCTTCCTCTCCTTGTCATACTCCTCCAACAGATTATTGGCTGCCAATTTGACCTCCTTCAACTCATCAACAAGCTTCAAGTTAATGTTCTCTAGTTGCCTCCGGTTCTTCTTCTCATGGTCGAGGTCTGCCTTCATATCCTCAAGAATGGATTGGGCCTTCTTGTGTTCTCTCCTTCGCCAGGTTGCTTTCTCCTCCCTCAGTTTCTCCAACAAGCGGTCAAGCTGCTTCTTAGCTGAAACACGCTCAGCTTCTAGCTTGCCCACCCTATCTTGTGCACGCTGGAGCTCCATCTGGATTATATTAGCATGAGTTTGCCCTTGCTGTTTTTCAATGAGATCAAGTTGGTTGGCGATCACATAGGCACCAAAGCTGAGGCGATCACATACGCTCTCAGACTTCCACTTTGTTGCATTCTCCAAGCCAGTGATCGGCATCAAAGCTGAGGCGAGATGAAGTTTAACCTACACAATTAAATCCACAAAATTAATTATACACCAGTTTAGGTGCCAATGAGCAAGCCGCGAATGAGTCAAAGCCACAGGAGCTTAACGAAGTAATTTCTAGCATTACTTTGTGGAGCTCTCCGCTGTGTTGCCCCAAAACGGAATTGGGGCTTGAAGTCTCAACCTTCAGACCATGTTTGTGACCAAGATGATCCTTCCTGAGAAGCTGGACTTGCAGATGTCTCGGTATAAACTGCCATACAAGTAAATGTGACCAAGAAGTGAGTGAATTGTCAAAGTCTAATGAGCAATCATCCTTCATTTTCATTCGGTCAGAGCAGCAAGATGTTATATGGCTAAATGAAAAAAGATCTACGATTTATCATAACTTCTCAGTAAAGAAAACACATAGCATACGAAGACAACAGTTATATAAAGATGTGCCGATAAAACTCTGGCAGTCCCACTGCTTGGGATCAGCCAGACTTTTTCAGCAAAGAACAGTCTCAGTGGACCGCATAACACCCTCCGAATTAAATCAGCATGAGCCAACCCACTGATCAGATATTTCTGAACCCCAACAGACAAGGAAGAATGTGTTGCTCACTTAATCGACTGCAGCAACATGGTAGCTGAAAACTAGATATAGTTGGCAATTTACATAATTAACTAACTGGACCGTGAGAAATTTTCTACTGCATTGTAAGAATTAGGCACTTCACTTTAAAATACAACATGAGTGGAGAAAATGGTGAGAGGAAACTTCTCAGCCCAAACTTTCTCTTTGTCACAATCACAGAGTAGCACTTTACACTAAACCACCTGGTGAGGTGATAGCAACCACTAAGAGCATGGTTAATAGTATAGCCAACTGCTGGCTATACAATATTGCCACATCATCTATAGTCAAGCTTATAGCCGGCAAGTACAGTAGTTGCATATGAATATGTACTATTTTATTGATACATGGCCCACTTCCCATTTTCACAAAGTGTTTAGGAGCGCGTGCTACAGCCAGCTGTTAATCAGTAGCCCGCTTCTCTTCTCTCTCCTCCATCTCATAAAGGGAAGAGGGGAAGATCACATGAGCAAGATTAGCTCACAAGAAATGCGCCCATGGACGGGCGGCCAATATTAATGCCACTCCCAACGATCGCTCGCATAGCTAACACCAATAAAGTGGGGATCTATGCTTCGATTTGGTTGCACCCGACGCCTCAACGGCCGGCCATTAACTGCTGCCCACCACGAGCAAGAACGGATGGTTGTACGGTAGTGCACTAGATAGGGCGCTTTAATGCGGGCATCGGCGTCCCAGATTCACCTCCGGTACGCCAGATTAGCGACGACATTAGCGATAATTCGAGCATACAGTTGGCTATAATTCATCCAGGGTTTAGCATTTTCTTCATTGGAGAAGATGTCATAGGGATGGCATTATGTACCTCGAGGCCGACACGAGATTTTCCCTGGTGCTCTGCGGCGGGCGCCTCCTCCGGCGGCCACAGGCGCCACACCGCGGCCGCGAGCCGCCTCACGGACGAAGCCCTCGGCGCCTTCTGCTCGCTGACGCCCTCCTGGCTCTCCCTGACGCTCCATCGCAGCTTCGGGGTACAGGACCCGCCTCGGCAACCGCTGGTAGCAGAGGAGGAGTTGACGGATGCGGGGGCGATGGGGTTTTCCAGAAGCCGCCGGCGGCGGCTCGGAGCGCGGAGCGAGGTGGCGGGGCGCGGCATTGTGGGGGTTAGGGTTCCGGCGGCGGTGTAAGCATGTGGGCGGACAGGAGAGCCGTTGGAGGAGGTGGCGGCGAGGGAAATGAGAGGAGGGGCTGTGGGACGGAGTGACCGAAGGACAGACAGTGAATGAAGAAAGGACCACGGTCTAGTTGGGACTTGCATCTCTAGTTGTCCACCCATTGAAAAACTTCGAACTTTAGAGTTTTTTAAGTATACATGGTCATTTTTTTTAGGGATAAATGCGAGGATCTCACTACTCAATTACCCTTTGAGAAACTTTAAACTTTAGAGTTTTTTAAGTATATATGATCAATTTTTAGGGGATAAATGTGAGGATCTCGCTACTCAATTAACCCTTAAAAAACTTTAAACTTTAGAGTTTTTTAAGTATAAATGATCATTTTTTAGGGGATAAATGTGAGGATCTCACTACTAAATTGTGTGAATTCAGAGATTACAACTCATCTATGGAGGAACTCAATGCTAATCAATGGAATCAAAGGAGAAAAGTAGTGGAGGAAGATGAATAGTACGAGGAGACGAGAACACAGCCACACACACGCCTCGGCCGAAGCCGCTGTTCCGATCCAAGCCAAGTCTGCTCGCGGTCGTCCGATGTATATATGTAGTTGATAACTTTGATAGCTTCTGCTTAGGCCCAAGGCCCAATAACGGTTCATAATCCAACCCAGGACAGGGGAAGTCGCTGACAATCCACCCTTCATAACATTCGGCTTGCCCTCAAGCCGAATCCAAGCCGAACCACCGGGATCCCAAGGCACTTGTACAGCAGACTGAACCCAATGAAAAGGTGTCTCCCGATTCAGTTGTAAGAATTGAAAGCCGCAGGTCTCATTAGGATGCACATAACATGACATCAGCTCGACCCTGGAGACATGAAGAGATCCTTCTATCTCTAACAGGACATCAGTTCGACCCTGGAAGCATGAAGAGATCCTCCTATCTCAATCACCAAGTAGCAGATCACTGCAATTAACCATGAATTCTTCCATTGTATAAGATCATAAGCTCCCTGAATAATATGACCACTGAGGCATGAGAGATACCAAGCTTGCAAGAAGCCATCAATCACGAGCTCCAAACAATTAGAATGCAGCCTTAGCATTGCTTCAAAGTGTTGTTGTCTGAACATGTTACCACCAGCCAAGTGCCTTACAGCCAAGAACAGATCATCCATAACTGCAATAAGACTGCATTTCAAACTGTAAGTACTCTGTGCCTCAGGGTTGTTCAGACTTGCTCGCATCTGGCCAAGGTGGTCGCAGCACGTGAAAAGTACAATAGTCTCCACCACGCTTCGGCTGCACATGATGGCGACAGTCCAATACACTGATCAGCTGCATTATAGACGAAATTAAGAAGAATGACGACCAACGAACAGGCTGCCACTCCCAATGCATTGTCTTGAGAATAAATTGTCTTCATAATTTTCCTCATACCAATATCCTCTTCATAATACAATGATGGCAACCATGGTTGTATATCAGAACTCGGACACCATGCAATTTTCCACTGTAAACTCTTAGAACCATATGAAGAATCATGTTCAGTATAATAAGACTGCGACCAAACACTCCCTGGTGCATAAAAATGTGCCCAAGCAATTTTCCATTGCACCAACGGAGAACCCAATTGATTATTATCACTCAGCAACAAGGATAGCTCTCAATAATGTGAGGGCTGCAACTCGTCCAGGCAAATGAAATACCGTCGTAGCTTATCAATCTTCAGAAACTAACAATAGAGACATGGCCGAGCAGGAAAACCTTGTAACAACTTTCACATAAAGGCCCAAGGAATGCAGAATTCAGTGAAGGTTCATATGCATGAGAACAATCATCAAACTCACCAAACCAAGAAAATGGACGTAACTTCGACATTAGAATTATTGTCGCTAGAACTCCTTTGTTGAGCTGTAAGAATACTGGCCATGGTGGTTTCAATGGCAAGCCATCAAGAGCAAGCAGTGACACTGAGTCAAGCAGATCGTGTATCAGGAGCTTCTTGGCAACAGTATGCTCTGGAGCTTCATGTGGCTTCCCAAGAGAACATGACCCGTACCTATCTTGGATTGGGAACCAGTACTCCGTTGATTGTACTCCTATTATGCCCTTGCTGTTAACAAATTCCATCCAGGCACATGAGTAGAAACATCTAGTATTCCATGACTTTTCATGAGGCAAACTGATAACAGGGTCGCAATTGTGCACTTGAACAACAGAGAATAATTTCTCCTTGTTTGCACCATAACTTTTATCATCTACAGGAGTGAGTCTGGCAGGAGCTAGTTTGCCAAGTGTGATATCCAGCAAGGGATGCAGCATTTCAGTGGTTGTGATCTCTGTTGGTGTAGGAGCCGAAATGGATACATGCATCAGAGCCATGGAAATTGACCTCAGTGCTCACCTCCCATGTAGCATGAACGACACTGGTCAAGGATGCTAGTGGTGTTGCTGTAGGAGTCGGCGTGGCCCGTGTTGCATTGTTTCCTTCTCCTGGGCACTCGGTCGAACACATGGTGGGCGTAGCTAGAGCAAGGTCTCAATCATCTGAGGCGGACACTGCTGCGATGGACGTGGAAGAGGATAAGGTCGCAGATCATACTGGGGATACAATGAGCTCGGGTAGGGGCACCTTGTTGACCTGGATGGCATTGGCGACGGAGTAGAGGCCTAATGTCGAACAGGTGATGGGCGTCTCAAGCACATGGTCCGCCTCGCTCTGCATGGTGGACACAGGCACGTCATTGGGACCTGTGGACACGAGAGGGTTGGTGTCTGGTGCCGCACCGGTGTCTCCTCCTAGGCTCGTCAAGCGGGTGGTAACCGGCGCGACGAGGGACGGAACGCCGCCTGATGCGAGAGCGACGACAGTTGCGCTTGACGCAAAGATGCCCGTGACCGCTGACGCTGAAGCGGGGTTGGAGGAGGAGGCAGCAACCTCTGACTCATGGGACCCGTCGGTGGTGATGCCGCAGCTCGAGACGCGCAGAGCACTGGTCGTGCTCGTCGCTGATGAAGTCAAAGACGTCAGGTCGGGGCTGTGCTTGTCGTCGGGGAAGACATGGCTCATAGCCGGTGTCGACAGAGCAGGCGCGGTCGCAGTAGCAGCCACAATTTCCTTGGCGCACTCAACATCATCGCGGTCGGGGACTCGATGGCATTTCCGGCGGAGGTCGCCGAACACCGTCTCCACAGACTTCTCTAGCCTCGCCTTGGAGGCGCGAAGCTTAGGTCCGGATCGCGAGCTAGCTGGGCCTTCAGAACCTCATACTTTGCCAAACCCTCCGGCGAGAGGCTCGCCAGGAGCTCCGTGCGCGATCATGAGTCCATGGATTTGATTGGGGACAAATTTGGTGAAATTTTGGTGCAAAATCAAACAGCTCTGATGCCAATTGTGAGGATCTCACTACTCAATTGACTGAATTCAGAGATTACAACTCATCTATGGAGGAACTCAATGCTAATCAATGGAATCAAAGGAGAAAAGCAGTGGAGGAAGATGAATAGTACAAGGAGGAGACGAGAACACAGCCACACACATGCCTCGGCCGAAGCCGCCGTTCCGATCCAAGCCAAGTCTGCTCACGCTCGTCCGCTGTGTATATGTAGTTGATAACTTTGATAGCTTCTACTTAGGCCCAAGGCCCAATAGCGGTTCATAATCCAGCCCAGGACAGGGGAAGTCGTTGACAATAAATTAGACCTCACGGATCCCTTGTCAACATTAGAGGAGTAAAAAAATAAGCGCCACCCCTTCCGCCCCTTAAATATACTCGACCGATGGCACTTCGCAGGATAATGTTTGCACCCCTTCGCACCGAATCTTCACCAGTGCTCCCTCTGGCGACCACCCGCAGCCTCCAACCGCACCCACCCCACTCCAATACGCCCACCGGTCTCCACCGACGCCTGAATCGATACTATCTCCGTCATTGCCGCCTCGATCTCATGGTCGAAAAAGCACCGAAGTTGCTTCGGTTGTTTGAAAACAAAGCCGACGGATGACGATGATGATTTAAAGCACTAGCGAGGAGCTTTGTGGCATCGTCATCACGACAAGATGAATGATCTTTGAAGACGACCATCGAGCTTTGTCGTTGGACAGGGAGGTTGATTTGAGGCCTGCCATCTACTGTCGCTTGCGAGCCGCACGTGTGTCGACTGCCGGACGATCTTCTACTCCATGGCCCGTTGTCCACCATGAGCTTTGGATTCGTCTCAACACCGCCGACAGGTGCTCTCACCTTCTTCGCCCGCAAGGTGTTCGATGAATTGACTGGGTGCATTTTAGCTATTTTCATTTGGTTTAGGTATTTTTGATAGTGTGTGCAAGACTACGGGTGCCCCGCCGGGTAAACTAATAGATGGTGGACCGGCCCTAGGGGCTAGTAGGCCGCACTGTTCCTGCAGGCCTCCGACTGGTGCGGTGATCCTGTTAAGGAAACCAAGGCTTCTTGGAGCACAAGCTATGAACTCCACCGACGAGATCCAAGTCAATTAGAATCCTTGTAACCCTAGGCTTCATCTTCCTTTGTAAGGTGAGAGGGGATAGCTTAGGGAGCAACTCCATAGCCGTCGTCTCGGTAGCTAACCCCATATTTGTTGTCGGCGTTCTGGGAACCAGGGTACCCAGACTTGCCTGCCTGTGGCCCACGGCGTGGCTCACTCAACGGCCTGGAACGACCCATCTGCAAGACCACCAACACAAGACCCTCGTGAGGGGCCAAGCCTCGCGAGGCGGACGACACCAAGACCTCCCGAGGGAGCGGCCTCCCCAGGCGGCCTCCCAAGGAGCGGAGATTTCTATGCAAGTACCCAGCCTCATGAGGCTACGATGACGTGAGCCATGACGACCAAGGCCAGGTGGGCGCAGAGGAGGTAGTTTCCTCTTTGGTGCTAAGGAGGCATGGACAGGCGTGGGTCCCCGAGGAATCCCCCAAAGGTTTCAATTCCAGTGCTACAAGACCAAGACCACAGGTCGGCAAGGCGGAGGTCATCACCGAGCCCACCGATGCATCACGACCAGAAGCTTTGCAGGCGAAGACCACCTTTCATCAGGATTAGATGTACTACTTGTCCCCTTTCAAATTGGCCGTTGTGGGATCCCTTCTCGCCTGATTTTTGGGCGAAGAGGACCAAGGCCACTATAAATATAGGTTAGCCACCACCGTAGAGAGGGGATCGAATCCTACCCTTTCCACCCTCACCAGAGCAGCCCTCGCGAGGTTGTTCATCCACTATACTAGTTCATCATCAGCCCCTCATGAGGCCAATCCACCATAAAGCAGGAGTAGGGTCTTACACCGCAAGGTGGCCCGAACCTGGTAAACTGCCGTGTTCATCTTCTTCCTTGCTCACGTGAATCCGGCTAGGCTAGGCTGTGGGGTGACGAGATATGATCTTGAGAGGTTGAGACCTTCTCACACACCCTAGAGTTTGAACCTCCTTGGGTCTGCGGAGCCCTAAATCCGACATTTGGCGCGCCAGGTAGTGGCATGTCAAAGCCCAGTCTCGTCATCAACCACACTTCGTCCTCACCCTGCGACAACCATGACAAGGGCCAGCCGAGCATGCGCCGAGCGGCGGGCCGCGCGCTTCGATCAGACGGCACCGCACGGCCACGGCGCTCCCCGCCGTGACCCGCTTACCTCGTCGCATCGTCACCAACGTCAAGATTCAATGCTGCCCCCCACGCGACACAGCGGGCGTGCCGCCGCGCCCTCCACCAACATCGACATGACAACATCCCTCCGTGCCGCGTGGGGGCTGACAGGCACGCAGGCCGCGCTCCTTGCGGCGCGCCAATTATTGCGCTACCGCCCTGACAATGGTGATCACGCCGTTTTGCTCAACCGGGTGGCCGAACTGCTCGATGTCGCCTGCCAGGATACGGAGCCCCTATGTCCCCCGCCCGTGCCGCGGCCCTCGCCACGGGCGGGCGCGCCCTTGCTACCTTTGCTTTCCCCTCTGGGAGAGCCTGGTGGGCTAAATGGTGGGAAGGAGACCGACGAGGCCCTCCCCTCAACCTAGGAAGCGCTTCCCCGAGCTCTGGGCGAGGTAGGCGGCCCACCAAGAGAGGCAACGTGACGGGCCACCTCGTGGCCATTGTGACACACCGGCAGAAGCGGCGGTTGGAGAAGCCGAAGAGCGACACCCCGGGCGCCACAAGCAGGCCCGCACAAGGGCCCCAACCGCGCCGTTAAACGCCTTTCCCCCGCTACGACAAATGCTTTCAGTGTGCACTAATCTTGGGATGCGGGTGAACTATGCTTCGGCAACACGCTCGGGAAACGGCAGCAGGACTAGGCGTGCCAAGGCGTGCCGGGCATACGGCGTCGCCCTGGGCGTGGACAGGCCCTCAGGAGGACCCGAGGACTTGAGGAGCCCACGAGGCTAGGGCGCCTCCCGAGGGTCTGGGGTCGCTTGAGCCGTAACCGCTCGACGTCGAGGGCCCAGAGACCCAAAGGCTCGGAAGGAGTCCAGGGCCTGCGCCGCGAGCCGGTCAAGCGGCCCGCGGTCGGTAAAAAGCCACGATGCGTCACTCGCTGGCGGTCGCCGGGTCGGTGACCCCGCCCAGAGCCGCTAGGCGCCTGATGTCTACTACACAACCTTCTTCTTGTAGACGTTGTTGGGCCTCCAAGTGCAGACGTTTGTAGGACAGTAGAAAATTTCCCTCAAGTGGATGGCCTAAGGTTTATCAATCCGTGGGAGGCGTAGGTTGAAGATGGTCTCTCTCAAACAACCCTGCAACCAAATAGCAAAGAGTCTCTTGTGTCCCCAACACACCCAATACAATGGTAAATTGTATAGGTGCACTAGTTCGGCGAAGAGATGGTGATACAAGTGCAATATGGATGGTAGATATAGGTTTTTGTAATCTGAAAATAAAAAAACAGCAAGGTAACAAGTGGTAAAAGTGAGCGTAAACGGTATTGCAATGCTAGGAAACAAGGCCTAGGGTTCATACTTTCACTAGTGCAAGTTCTCTCAACAATAATAACATAATTGGATCATATAACTATCCCTCAACATGCAACAAAGAGTCACTCCAAAGTCACTAATAGCGGAGAACAAACAAAGAGATTATGGTAGGGTACGAAACCACCTCAAAGTTATTCTTTCCGATCAATCCATTGGGCTATTCCTATAAGTGTCACAAACAGCCCTAGAGTTCGTAGTAAAATAATACCTTAAGACACACATCAACCAAAACCCTAATGTCACCTCAAGTATCTGTGGGTATGATTATACGATATGCATCACACAATCTCAGATTCATCTATTCAACCAACACATAGAACCTCAAAGAGTGCCCCAAAGTTTCTACTGGAGAATCAAGACGAAAACGTGTGCCAACCCCTATGCATAGGTTCATGGGCGGAACCCGCAAGTTGATCACCAAAACATACATCAAGTGCATCACGTGATATCCCATTGTCACCACAGATACGCACGGCAAGACATACATCAAGTGTTCTCAAATCATTAAAGACTCAATCCGATAAGATTACTTCAAGGGAAAACTCAATCCATTACAAGAGAGTAGAGGGGGAGAAGCAACATAAGATCCAACTATAATAGCAAAGCTCGCGATACATCAAGATCGTGCCAAATCAAGAACACGAGAGAGAGAGATCAAACACATAGCTACTGGTACATACCCTCAGCCCCGAGGGTTAACTACTCCCTCCACATCATGGAGAGCGTCGGGATGATGAAGATGGCCACCGGTGAAGGTTCCCCCCTCCGGTAGGGCGCCGGAACAGGGTCCCGATTGGTTTTTGGTGGCTACAGAGGCTTGCGGCGGCGGAACTCCCGATCTATCCTGTTCCCCGAAGATTTTAGGGTATATGGATATATATAGGCGGAAGAAATACGTCAGGGGAGCCACGAGGGTGGAGGGCGCGCCCCCTGCCTCGTGCCTTCCTCGTTGCTTTCTTTACGTGGACTCCAAGTCTCCCGGGTTGCTTTCCTTCTGAAAATAACTTCTCCAGAAGGTTTCATTCCGTTTTGACTCCGTTTGATATTCCTTTTCTTCGAAACACTGAAACAAGGGAAAAAACAGGAACTGGCACTGGGCTCTGGGTCAATAGGTTAGTCCCAAAAATAATATAAAAGTGTATAATAATGCCCATAAACATCCAAAACAGATAATATAATAGCATGGAACAATCAAAAAATTATAGATACATTGGAGACGTATCAGCATCCCCAAGCTTAATTCCTGCTCGTCCTCGAGTAGGTAAATGATAAAAACAGAATTTTTGATGTGGAATGCTACTTGGCATAATTTCCATGTAATTCTTCTTAATTGTGGTATGAATATTCAGATCCGAAAGATTAAAGATAAAAGTTCATATTGACATAAAAACAATAATACTTCAAGCATACTAGCTAAGCAATTATGTCCTCTCAAAATAACATGGCCAAAGAAAGTTCATCCCTACAAAATCATATAGTTTAGTCATGCTCCATTTTCATCACACAAGAATGCTCTCATCATGCACAACCCCGATGACAAGCCAACCAATTGTTTCATACTTTAGTAATCTCAAACTGTTTCAACCTTCACGCAATACATGAGCGTGAGCCATGGATATAGCACTATGGGTGGAATAGAATATGATGATGGGGGTTATGTGGAGAAGACAAAAAAGGAGAAAGTCTCACATCAAAGAGGCTAATCAATGAGTTTTGGAGATGCCCGTCGATTGATGTTAATGCAAGGAGTAGGGATTGCCATGCAACGGATGCACTAGAGCTATAAATATATGAAAGCTCAACAAAAGAAACTAAGTAGGTGTGCAACCAACTTGCTTGCTCACGAAGACCTAGGGCACTTGAGAAGGCCCATTGTTGGAATATACAAGCCAAGTTCTATAATGAAAAATTCCCACTCAAGTATTTTCCACTCAAGTTAAAGGGCCGATGGAGATGACCTCCATGCCATCAAATATTTTCCACTCAAGTTAAAGGGCCGGCAAGGCATTGGCTGAATAGCCTGCCCCCTCATTCCATCAGGAGCTGGGAAGCCCTCAAAGACGCCTTTAGGGAAAATTTCCAGGGCACTTATGTGCAACCTCGGAACGTCGACGACCTCAGCCACGTCATCCAGCAATCGGGCGAGTCAGCTCAGAAATTACGGAATCGATTCCTTACCAAAAAGAACCAGATTATCGACTGCCCCGATGCCGAGGCCATTGCGGCTTTGAACCAGAACATCTGAGATGAATGGCTCACCCGCCAGCTCGGGCAAGATAAGTCAAGTACCATGGCGGCCCTCACCTCACTTATGATCTGCTTTTGCATGGGAGAGGACAGTCGGCTAGACAACAATACTCACAATGGCGAGGCTGGCGCCTCGAAGGCTCGCGATGCCAATGGCAAGCCCAGGCGCAACAAAAACAAGCATAGGCATAAAAATGGAGGAAGCGACAACGAGGACGCTGCAGTAAATGCAGGGTTCAACATACCTAGATCCGGGCAAAAAATAAGTCCTTTAAAGGGAACACAGATGGACCCAGCCAGCTCGACAAGATCCTCGACAGGTCATGCGAAATTCACGGTACATTGGAGGAACCAGCAAACCATACCAACTAGAATTGCTAGGTTTTCAAGCAAGCTGGCAAAATGGCGACGGAGGGCAATAGTAAAGCCCAACCTCACAGCGAAGACGAGGAAGAACCTCGGTAGCCAAATAATGGAGGCCAGAAACAGTTTCCTCACGAGGTGAAGGACGTGAACATGATCTACATCACCCACATCCCCAAGAAGGAAGGAAACGAGAACTTTGGGACGTCTACGCATTGGAGCCCGTCACCCCGAAGTTCAGTCTGTGGTCGTCTTAGCCATCACATTCGAAAACCATGATCATCCAACCAGCATTAGGCATGGCGGATCGACTGCTCTACTCTTGGATCCGATCGTTGATGGATTCCACCTGACGCGTGTCCTTATGGACGGAGGTAGCAGCCTCAAATTAATTTACGCGGATACGGTCAGGAAGATGGGCATCAACTCATCTCGGATAAAGCCTAGCACCACCACCTTTAAAGGTGTCATACCAGATGTTGAAGCTCGTTGCATGGGAATAGTGATGCTGGAGGTAGTCTTTGGGTCACCCGAGAACTTCTGGAGCGAGGAGTTAATATTTGACATTTCTCCCTTTCACAACGGATACCACACACTCCTAGGGCGCACTGCATTTTCTTGCTTCAACGTAGTTCCGCATTATGCTTACTTAAAGCTAAAAATGTCGGGACCCAACGTTGTTATTACAGTTAATGTTGTTAGCAAAACCGAACGCTCCCTCTGAACAGAGGAGCAGACCGAGGCTTTTGCAGGAGAGGTACGGGCATCCGAGGAGGCAGCTCGTGCAAGTAAGCACACACCCAACTCCTCAAAGCTCGGCATACACGGCTTGACCATATGAAATAAAGAAATTGTGCCCCTTAAGGTTTTTTAGCATTTCCTTATAACAACTGCCTTCGAGCCAAAAGAATATTTTTATGATACAATTGCTATTCACAAAGGGCTTCGCTTTTAAGCTCACGCCCCAAATTACAAGTCCGAAGTATTCAGGTCTCAGACATTGCATTATATGAATTAGTTTTGAACCTAAATTTTGGTTGCCCGACTCTTGTGCTTACCTCTTACATTTCCAATCAATTCGGCTAAGGGTGTAAAGGAAGAACCACTATGATAGTGCTGCCAGCTCGCATGGCAGAGTGCCTCAGTGGAGAAAGCCAAAAACTGACTATCTTGGTAAGGGTAAACTGGTCAGCCGTCCGATGACCGCATCGAGCAATGTGTCATTAGAGATCACCCGTGTTAAACGAAGGGCTTCTTTCTCAAATGAGCTGAAGTGGCCAGTGGCATAAATCCCGGCTAGATAGCCGACCACCCCACACACTGGGGGCTCGTATTCGACCCCCACAGTCAAGCTCCTATGACTAAGTGAAATTTATAAAGTCATTATAGTCTAATTTTCTCGTTCCTATGTGCACGGACCGCCTTGGGGAACTGAGACGTCGACTAAGGGTCACGATCGCGTAAGGAACACCCTCTGTATACTGTACAAAGGGGTCGAAGCCGACGACTGGCCACTTTCAGTTTAACATGGTCAAACTGGAGCAAAAAAAGAAAGAAAGAAAACAACACAATCACATGACGGAATATAAAGTCGCATTCATTTTAAAAAGGAACTTTCGTACATCCAACCACACTTTGGCATACCGAAGTATTACCTAAAACTACAAAGTGTCCTTGGTGTACTTGGCCTCGGTATTCCAGGCCCCTTTCACTACCTCGGCGAGGAATTGCTCCACGGTCCAATCCTTCCCTTCGGTGGGTCCCGCGGCTACGACCGCTACTTCAACGCGCCGATAATGCATATTCATGCAGGCATATGCTCGTTGAGACCCCTCCAGGCATGTGGAGCGCTTCCAGCGAGCCACTTGCGGGATGACTTCTTGCAGCCGAGCCAGGAGCCTGAATTATGCGGAGCATCCTACGATCATCCCCGTGTATACTACGACTACTCCCCAAGCCCCAAGTGGACATACGACGAGACCTCAAGCATGCACCATTAGACAATGGGTGAACCTGCTCCTAAATGCGTCCACTTTCCATTCATGCGGGACATGGTTGCTACCTAATGCAAAGACACTACATGTGCTTAGGTACCAAGAAGACCCTCTCGGAGATGCTCGGAACGATGGACAAGTCCCCAAGTACAAGGATGAAGGAGCACGACAAGAGGAACCGGAGAAAGTCCACAGGACCCGGACATTCGGCCACTGGTGGCTTCACCACCAGGAGCAGCATAGCCACAAGCCAGCTCTAGGACCCGGACATCCGGCCCGAGCCGCCCGGACTTCCGGCCTCCGCCCAAAAATTCGGCCGAACCCTACAACACCTAATGTCAGAGACAGCCCGGACATCCGGCCGTGACCCCGGACATCCGGCCCGTCCCAAAGCCCCAGATATCCATCCCCCAGTTCTGATGTCCGGCACCTGCACGTGCCTAACCAGGCCAGAGGCCCATGTAACCTCTCACTCTCTTACCCCCCTCGTCCCTAGACTATATATATACCCCCTTCTCCTCCTAGCTAGGGTTAGAATTTTGATAGCTCATTTTGGAGATAGAGCTTTGCTCATCCACTTGTACCCCTACTCCATTGGAGACCAAGGCCTCCTAGGAGAAGATTCCCCAAGTGGATTAAAGACCCCCTTGTGGGAAGATCTCCTAGTGGATTCAAGACCTCCTTCATGGAGATGAATTAGTTACCCTTGTATCCCGCTTTGTTGGATTTGGACCTTTGTTTCCCTCTTGTGTACTTGGATCTAGCATATATGTGATTGGATCCAGTTGATTTGATAGTTTTCCTCTTGTGTGTCCTTGTGTGTTCTTCGTGTTCTTAGGGAATCCCCCTCCAAATCGTGAAAAATCGGCCATTAGGATTCCACCCTACATCATCTTGGTATCCTGAGCCATGTTGATCACGAATTTGGAGTCCCTACCCCCACTTTCTAGCCTAATTTTGCTTTATTTTGTCCAATTTCAAAAATCCCCACAAAAGTAGCCCCTCATGTTTTTGTGATTTGTTAGTTTGATGAGATTTTGTTGATTTTGATCCATGGATTCGAAGTGTTTCAAGTGGATCTAGCTTTTCCCCATCTTTCTCACCATTTCCATCCACGAAATTCGTCCAATTTTGACCTATGAATCATCTATTTCCGCCCCCAATTCGGAAAATTCCGCCGCAAACGAGATCTGGAATCATCGGGCCGGACATCCGGGTCCCCGGCTAGACATCCAACCCCTGGAGCAGAAAAATTGATGCGCTTCTGGACAGAGAGCCCCGGATTTGTGGCCTAGCCCCCGGATATCCGGCCCGTGTAGCTTCAGCCTCCCGTGTTTCACCATTTTGTCCATAACTAATTCATCCGGAGTCCGATTTTGATGTTCTTTAGCTCGTTTTGAAGCTATTGACATCCCCCATCAAAAAAAAATACTACCACCATCATTTGACTCCATCAAAAGTTTGGAACTTTGGCATCTTGCCCTAGGGCTTCCACCATATCATCCGCATTGCCACCACCGACTTCCGCAACCTAGCCCATTTTGTTCCCTGTTGCATTTGAGGTTGTTTTAGTTGTGGTTTGAGTTTCCTAAGGTGTTTCAGCTACTTAGGGAACGCGCCTTCAACTCCAACACCGTGTATAGCCCATCATACCCTTCCGCCACCTTAACCCATTTGACCGGGTTTCCGCATTGCAAACTCCGTAACCACCACCGCATTCCGCTACTACCGTTTGAGATTTTGAGTTCACGGTTTTTCCATTTTCTAAGGTGTTTCGACTAATTAGGAACGATTCTACATCAAGAACACCTCTACTCATCATCGCCACACACTCGACATCGACAAACCACTTCTTCATTTTGACACACCCAACTGTATGCACGGACGGTAACCTCGACGACACCATTGTACATTCTCCGTGCCATTGCATTGTTAACCCTCGAGCCAAACTTTTTCGACACTTTCCTATCGAGACTAGCCATTTGCATATTGTTGGGCAATGCTACTTGTGCGCTTTAGTGATCATCGATTCCGCACCTTCCATTGCATACATACCTCATCTTGGTATCATCTTATCATCACTAGTGTCATACATTGTTCCCGCATACACAATTGCTATCTTGGTTCGAGCATTTTGCAAAAGTGGCCAAAGAAAGAGATCAAAAGAAAATACAGAATAAGCTTTTAAGAAAAGAGAAAAACAAAGAGCTTGTAAGCAATAGCCATAGCACCTCCATTTTGCATATCACACTACCATATTGATCATCTTGGATCATCGTGTGCGAAACACCAGGAATCATATATACATAGCATACTTGGGATTGAAGCTGTTGCATTTTGTCTCTTATAGGTCGTGCACCAGTGTCGTATCCGCATATTGAGCAATTGTGCTAGCATCTCTCTTGAGTTGTGCAACAAGAGCATTTTCTGTGGATTCCACATTTTGAGCTCATTCCTTGGTTGCACGACCCCATTTATATATCCGTGTGTGTGTTTCCATGTGCCACATATTGCTATTTGTCTACTTATTTCACTTGTGAATTTTTGAATCTCTTTCAACATTATTAACTCCTGCTAATAATTGCATCAAAGCCACTATCCTCACCAAGCTCCACCAAAAGCTTTACTTGTGTAGGTGTGAGATTGTCAAGATCCGGTACCAATTGTGCTATTTCCGTAATACATTATTGAGTGATCATTGATCCGTCTTCAACATTGGATAGTGTACATTGCTCTAGTTCTTTCCTTTCTTCCACTCACATTTTCTTGAATCTTGTGATGGATAGGCAAAGCACATCATCTCCGGTCTTCGACGACAACGACGACGTGAACAACTACGTCACCAACACTCACACCGTCGAACTACAACGAGCAATGCAAGGCGCACAATCTACCTTGCGGAAGCGCATCGACAACCTCGCCACTGACATACGACAATCTGAAGCACGGACAAGGGACTACATCGTCGACACATTCGACTACCTCGACAAAAGGTTGAACAAACATATGCACGACGCATACAACGAAAGGTTGGACAAACACATGGAGGAATTACAACAAGCACTAGTGGAAAAAGTGCTAGCCACAACTTTTGTTGGTGGCGGGCCGATTCCCAGTGTCGGCGTGGAAGCACGATCACCTATGGGGCATGGGTGCCCCTTTGTGGTTCGGCATGGGGGCGGCCACGTTGCACAAAGAGCAAAAGTAGTGAGAGGTGCTACCTCTTGAGCACTGCGTTGGTTTTTCCCTTGAAGAGGAAAGGGTGATGCAGCAAAGTAGCGTAAGTATTTCCCTCAGTTTTTGAGAACCAAGGTATCAATCCAGTAGGAGACTACACGCAAGTCGCCTCGTACCTACACAAACAAATGAGAACGTTGCAACCAACGCGATAAAGGGGTTGTCAATCCCTTCAAGGCCACTTGCAAAAGTGAGATCTGATAGAGATAATAAGATAATTTTTTTTGGTATTTTTATGATATAGATTGAAAGTAAAGATTGCAAAGTAAAATAGATTGGAAACTTATATGATGGAGAATAGACCTGGGGGCCATAGGTTTCACTAGTGGCTTCTCTCAAGATAGCATAAGTATTACGGTGGGTGAATAAATTATTGTCGAGCAATTGATAGAAAAGTGCATAGTTATGAGAATATCTAGGCATGATCATGTATATAGGCATCACGTCCGCGACAAGTAGACCGAAACGATTCTGCATCTACTACTATTACTCCACACATCGACCGCTATCCAACATGCATCTAGAGTATTAAGTTCATAAGAACAGAGTAACGCATTAGGCAAGATGACATGATGTAGAGGAATAAACTCAAGCAATATGATATAAACCCCATCTTTTTATCCTCGATGGCAACAATACAATACGTGTCGTTTCCCCTGCTGTCACTGGGATCGAGCAACGCAAGATTGAACCCAAAGCTAAGCACTTCTCCCATTGCAAGAAAGATCAATCTAGTAGGCCAAACCAAACTGATAATTCAAAGAGACTTGCAAAGATAACAAATCATACATAAAAGAATTCAGAGAAGATTCAAATATTGTTCATAGATAATCTTGATCATAAACCCACAATCACTACAAGAGATCGGACCTACTGTGACGAGCTAAAATATGTCACGTAATAGCTAAATACGTCACAAAATACTGATGTGTGACATTTTTCACGCGTCACTAGCATCGTCACGGAATCCCCGTCACAGATTATTCCTAGTGACGCAGCGCGCAAATAACGTCACCAGATATGGGACCTTCGGTGACGAAGTTGCCGTCACTAGATTTTTGGTGGGCTAATGCGCGATTGCTTTCAAATGGGCCAAGCCCAATCATTCAACTCATTTTCTATTTTTCGGTCAAATTTGTAGGTCGGCCATAGCCAATTTGCAACCCAATAGTGGCTGATCCAGCCCACTTCTTTTTATGAAGTGCTTGCCATTTTCTACTAGCTTTTTAAGAATTATTTTTTTATAGTTTTTTCCTCTAATATTAGTTTGGCCTTGTCCGATTCAAAACATATTGTGGGATTGTGGTCTTTTTAAGCCCACCTTTCCATTGACCAATTTTCTCATCACATTACAAGCCAACTAGTCTCTAAACAACATGCATATTACACATCGCACTTAAATGCCACATCCAAAATAACCCAAGCTACCCAATCATCTGATACAACATCTTTTTTTAATTTTGGAGGGCATCAATAGAGTCTTTGTTTGTGTGACTCTTAGCTCCCACCTTCATCAAAATTTGAAACCTTTTTGGATGCCACTTCTCATGACTTCTTGAAAGCGGCTAGAGTTGTTCCGATCCTCCTTGTTCATATCAACTTCTTGAAACATGACTTGCGAATCAACCTATTAGAAAACGAGACATAAACGTATCAATATTGAATGAGTTACAGAAAACCATCTACTATTGCAACAAAGAACAACATGCAAGTTATAACTCGGAGCTCTAGGTTGGAATCTTAACAAGGACATGTTAGTACTTTTCTAATAAATGATATGAACAAAACTAAACATGTCGTATTTGTGAGCAACAAAGGTCATCAGAAATATTAGATTGAAATAAACATGTATCAATACATCAGAAAGTAAGAGAATTATTGGAATTAAGAGGCCACACATAAATAATATCTCAACTCAAAGTTCAAAATCCAGAGAGAAACAAATTAGCATTTGTAGTAGGTACTCCTTCACAAATTTAAATGGTGCAAAAAAACAGAATATTTGACAAAGCATCGAAGGGAGGAACCTTCAAGCAACCTAGAACAGTGAAGAAATCATGAACACCCTTTTCATAGCTTAGCTGTTGTCCTTGGCACACACTGATTGGAAGTGTGATCAATAAGATATTTCCATCTGAAACTAAATTACTTACAATTACGCTGGTAAAAGAAACTCATTTAGGCTTTCATCGTTAGATGTAGTATCAGCTTGCTTGGACGGTAATCTGCATTATCATATATAGTGAGTATCACTTCTCATTGCCACAAACGAGTTCAGTGAATTAGTTCTCCATTAGTAATTTGCAAAAATCATGTTGAACCGCTCATGAAACTCCCGCCGCAATTCTACAACATTAAATCACTTGCAAATCTATACATTACTCCCTTAAACAAAGTTGCCACGAGCTCAGAACTACAAATAACATAACAATACTGGGGGAGAATCGGCATAATGAAAATAATTTATTGCAGCTTACTAACCCATTTCACATGCACTATCTCTCATAATAATTTCTCTAAAAGATAAATTGGAGCAGGTACAATATTAATTCAGCTTACAATTTTCAATTTAGTAACACGTATAAACTAGCTTCCATATTCTAGTTCAAGACTAATGATACAGAAAATAACTATCTGACCGAGTAGCAAATAAGTACAACTATACAAGCATCTCACTGTCTAAAAAATCAAGCATCTCACGATTGACCAATAAGAATTCACTAACAGGGAGGAACAGAACAAAACTGATATCTGAAACAATCCCCGCACGTAAGCGGTTCATCTAAACTGAGAGCAGAGAGTTGAGCGTCATACACATGTTAACCCAGGTTGCTGGTAGAGCTTCACGGTCCTCACACGGAAATCCGGCGTGCCCGTCTGGTCTGTGCTCCATGTCAATCTGAAGGACAATACCCAAGAACAGAGGGTCAACGAGATGTATCTGAGGAGTGGCAACACCCAAAAACAGAGAGTCAATCAGATGTATTTGAGAAGTGCGGGAGATCAGACGACCGCGGCCCGACTCATTAGTTAATAGTAGGCGAACCGGGGGTTTCACTCCAGGAATCCATAACCTAACACCCACATCACCATGCCTCCTCGGTTCCTCCTACACCTCACTTGCACCGATGGAATTGAGAAGTGTACAGACGAATGGCACCAGAGAGTTCAATCCTGCAATAGGGATCGGAGAACGTATGCAAGCACTCACACTGGGAACGCACGTCACGCACACTGGCTGGGCCGTCGCCGCGCGACCAGTCTAGTCCGGCCACGGCGCACGCTGGGTCTGCCGCCGCGCGCCATGGCTGGCCCTGACGCAACGAGCAGCTTCCGCAGCAGGGCGCCCTGAAGGAACTCAACGAGATAGGGAGGAGAGAGCAGCTACTCCGGCCGCCGTCGTCGCGCTTGGTTGCCTCCGATCTACGGCTGCCGCCACACGAGCGAGAGAAAGCGAGATCGGATAGGTAGGGTTTCGCTCCGGGAGGAGAAGGCGGCCGAGGGAAAAAAAATCGCTGCTTATAGGCGGGGTTGAGTGGGCTTCAGCCCAAGTTAAAGAAAGGGTGTGTTGCTCGGCTTGGCACCAAGCACCGGATGAAAAGCTCAAAAAAAAAACAAAAACACACAGGATGAAAAAAAAAACAAGCCACGGGGTGTGCTATGTCCGTCACATATGAAGTTACAAACAACACTAAAAAAACAAAAATAAAGTTACGAGCAGCCAGCCGGAACCGAGCGACGCCATCTAGAACACAGAATAGACGAACGGACTATTGGTTCAAAAAAAAACTAACATATACATGTCAAAATGAAATAAAAAATAATTAACCTATAGATCGAATCACACACGCCGCGGCGAAGAAATAACTGCTAAGTGCTATAGGCATATATAGTCCAATAACATAATAAATATATTTTTGGCATAATTTAACTTAGCATCTAAACTCTAGTATTAGCAACACCGTTATGTGAGACTGTAATGGTCCCCGGTTCAAATTCCCTGTACCAAACTTTTTTCCGTCGAGTCATGATTCGATTTTCCTGTTGTGATATGATAGAACAAAATAAGAGCTCACGAACGCATGATTCAAGTTTTCTTTACCAAGCCACTACCTATTTATATTAGAGGGAACAAAATAAGTTGTCACCGGCCATTACATATTTATATTAGATAGAACAAAATTTTTACATTGGTTACTAGACTATGAAAAAACTATGATGGGTCCTACTGCCAACACTGTTACGTGGGTCATACCGCTCAAAAACCTGTCAAGCAGCTATGACGGGTCCCATTGCCAGATGTTACGTGACAAAAAAAATGATCTTTGCACAATCATAATATTTGGTGACTCTAATAGGTCTGTCATGGAAATTACCATACCGTCAAAGAAATTGGTAGCCAGGTGCACTCATGGGCTGAAGCGATTAAGTGACGTCTATCGTCGCCGGTTTGCAGTAATCAGTGACGCCACATATGAAAACATCACACATTAGGTACTTGTGTGACGTTCTCCACCATCGTCACAAGGATTTTTGTCACAGTATCTCAATTTTCTTGTAGTGAATTCATCGGATCTCGACAAACACACCGCAAAAAGAATTACATCGAATAGATCTCCAAGAAGATCGAGGAGAACTTTCTATTGAGATCCAAAGAGAGAGAAGAAGCCATCTAGCTAATAACTATGGACCCGAAGGTCTGTGGTAAACTACTCACACATCATCGGAGAGGCTATGGTGTTGATGTAGAAGCCCTCCGTGATCGATTCCCCCTCCGGCGGAGTGCCGGAAAAGGCCCCAAGATGGGATCTCACGGGTACAAAAGGTTGCGGCGGTGGAAATAGGGTTTCGTGGTGCTCCTGGATGTTTTCGGGGTATATGGGTATATATAGGAGGAAGAAGTAGGTCGGTGGAGCTGCGAGGGGCCCACGAGGGTGGGGGCACGCCTAGGGGGTAGGCGCACCTCCCTCCCTCGTTGCTTCCTTGCTTCTTTCTTGACGTCCACTCCAAGTCCTCTGGATCACGTTTGTTCCAAAAATCACTCTCCCAAAGGTTTCATTCCGTTTGATATTCCTTTTCTACAAAACACTGAAATAGGCAAAAAAACAGCAATTTGCACTGGCCTTCGGTTAATAGGTTAGTTCCAAAAATAATATAAAAGTGTATAATAAAGCCCATTAAACATCCAAAACAGATAATATAATAGCATGGAACAATCAAAAAATTATAGATACGCTGGAGACGTATTAAGCATCCCCAATCTTAATTCCTGCTCGCCCTCAAGTAGGTAAATGATAAAAACAGAATTTTTGATGTGGAATGCTTCCTAACATAATTTTGCAATGTAATTTCTTTATTGTAGCATGAATGTTCAGATCCGAGAGATTCAGGATAAAAGTTTAATATTGACATAAAAATAATAATACTTCAAGCATACTAACTAAGCAATTATGTCTTCTCAAAATAACATGGCAAAAGAAAGTTCATCCCTACAAAATCATATAGTTTGGAATTGCTCCATTTTCGTCACACAAGAATGCTCTCATCATGCACAACCCCGATGACAAGCCAAGCAATTGTTTCATACTTTAGTAATCTCAAACATTTTTCAACTTTCACGCAATACATGAGCGTGAGCCATGGATATAGCACTATGGGTGGAATAGAGTATGATGATGGGGGTTGTGTGGAGAAGACAAAAAAGGAGAAAGTCTCACATTGATGCGGCTAATCAATGGGCTAGGGAGATGCCCATCAATTAATGTCAATGCAAGGAGTAGGGATTGCCATGCAACGGATGCACTAGAGCTATAAATGTATGAAAGCTCAACAAAAGAAACTAAGTGGGTGTGCATCCAACTTGCTTGCTCACGAAGACCTAGGGCATTTGAGGAAGCCCATTGTTGGAATATACAAGCCAAGTTCTATAATGAAAAATTCCCACTAGTATATGAAAGTGACCAAACAAGAGACTCTCTATCATAAAGATCATGGTGCTACTTTGAAGCACAAGTGTGGAAAAAAGGATAGTAGCATTGTCCCTTTTTATTTCTTTTCTCTTTTTTTTGCCTTTTTTTATTTGGCCTTTCTCTTTATTTTATTTGGGACAATGCTCTATTAATGATGATCGTCGCACTTCTATTTATTTACAACTCGATACTAGAACAAAAATATGACTCTATATGAATGCCTCCGGCGGTGTACCAGGATGGGCAATGAATCAAGAGTGACATGTATGATAAATTATGCATGGTGGCTTTGCCACAAATATGATGTCAACTACATGATCATGCAAGGCAATATGACAATGATGAAGCGTGTCATAATAAATGAAACGGTGGAATGTTGCATGGCAATATATCTCGGAATGGCTATGGAAATGCCATAATAGGTAGGTATGGTGGCTGTTTTGAGGAAGATATAAGGAGGTTTATATGTGATAGAGCGTATCGTATCATGGGGTTTGGATGCACCGACGAAATTTGCGCCAACTCTCAAGGTGAGAAAGGGCAATGCACGGTACCGAAGAGGCTAGCAATGATGGAAAGGTGAGAGTGCGTATAATCCATGGACTCAACATTAGTCATAAAGAACTCACATACTTATTGCAAAAATCTACAAGTCATTAAAAACCAAGCACTATGCGCATGCTCCTAGGGGGATAGATTGGTAGGAAAATACCATCGCTCGTCCCCGACCGCCACTCATAAGGAAGACAATCAAAGAACAACTCATGTTTCAAATTTGTTACACAACGTTTACCATACGTGCATGCTACGGGACTTGCAAACTTCAACACAAGTATTTCTCGAATTCACAACTACTCAACTAGCACGACTCTAATATTACGATCTCCATATCTCAAAACAATCATCAAGTATCAAACTTCTCATAGTATTCAATGCACTTTTTATGAATGTTTTTATTATACCTATCTTGGATGCCTATCATATTAGGACTAATTTTATAGCCAAAGCAAACTACCATGCTGTTCTAAAAGACTCTAAAAATAATATAAGTGAAGCATGAGAGATCAATAATTTCTATAAAATAAAACCACCACCGTGCTCTAAAAGATATAAGTGAAGCACTAGAGCAAAATTATCTATCTCAAAAGATATAAGTGAAGCACATAGAGTATTCTAATAAATTCTGATTCATGTGTATCTCTCCCAAAAGGTGTGTACAGCAAGGATGATTGTGGTAAACTAAAAACAAAGACTCAAATCATAAAGACGCTCCAAGCAAAACACATATCATGTGGTGAATAAAAATATAGCCTCAAGTAAAGTTACCGATAGACGAAGACGAAAGAGGGGATGCCTTCCGGGGCATCCCCAAGCTTAGGCTTTTGGTTGTCCTTGAATTTTACCTTGGTATGCCTTGGGCATCCCCAAGCTTAGGCTCTTGCCACTCCTCATTCCATAATCCATCAAATCTTTACCCAAAACTTGAAAACTTCACAAGACAAAACTCAACAGAAAATCTCATGAGCTCCGCTAGCGAAATAAAACGAACCACCACTTTAAGGTACTGCAATGAACTCATTCTTTATTTATATTGGTGTTAAACCTACTGTATTCCAACTTCTCTATGGTTCATAACCTCCGATACTAGCCATAGATTCATCAAAATAAGCAAACAACACACGAAAAACAGAATCTGTCAAAAACAGAACAGTCTGTAGTAATCTGTATCAAACGCAAACTTCCTGTAACTCAAAAATTCTACCAAAATAGGAAGACCTAGATAATTTGTTTATTGATCTACTGCAATTGTAATCAGTATTTTATCATGTTCGGGTGAATTTTAACAATTGTTTTCGTGAGCAGAAAGTTTCTGATTTTTTCAGCAAGATCAAATAACTATCATCCAAGAAGATCCTATAGGTTTTAATTGGCACAAACACTAATTAAAACATAAAACCACATCTAACCAGAGGATAGATTAAATATTTATTGAATAAAAGCAAGGAAAAATATTGGGTTGTCTCCCAACAAGAGCTTTTCTTTAAAGCCTTTTAGCTAGGCATTGGTAATTTTAATGATGCTGACATGAAAGATAAGAATTGAAGCACAAAGAGAGCATCATAAAACATGTGACAAACACACTTAAGTCTAACATACTTCCTATGCATGGGTATTTTATAAGCAAACAAATTATCAAGGTGAACAAAAACTAGCATATGCAAGGAAGAAGAAAGGAACAATAGCAATCTCAACATAACGAGAGGTAATTTTGTAACATGAAAATTTCTACAACCATATTTTCCTTTCTCATAATAATTACATGTAGGATCATAATCAAATTCAACAATATAGCTATCACATACAATATTCTCAACATGATCCACATGCATGTAAAGTTGACACTCTTCCAAAATAGTGGGATTAACATTAACTAAAGTCATGACCTCTCCAAACCCACTTTTATCAAAAAATTCACAAGATTGAACATTCTCCAAATATGTGGGATCTTAAGTTGACACTCTTGCAAACCCACTTTCAATATTATTGCAAACACTATTATCAATCTCATATTCATCATGGGGCTTAAATAAATTTTCAAGATCATAAGAAGAATCACCCCAATCATGATCATTGCAACAAATAGTAGACATAGCAAAACTAGCATCCCCAAGCTTAGGGTTTTGCATAGTATAAGCACAATTGACATTAATAGAATTTATACTATCATCATTGCAATCATGCTTCAAAGATCCATCGTGAATCACTCCATAAAGTACTTCATCACAATTTTCAGATTCACGAATTTCAAGCAAAACTTCATAAAGATAATCTAGTGCACAAAACTCACTAGCAATTGGTTCATCATAATTGGATCTCTTAAAAAGATTAGCAAGCGGATGAGGATCCATAGATCTTAGGTTCTCTGTTTAGCAATAAATAAACAACTATTCCAACCAAACGAGCAAACGAGCCAAGTAAGACATCAAAGCAAACGAAAAGACAAACAGAAGAAGGGTGAATAAAACGGCAAAGGTGAAGTGGGGGAGAGGAAAACGAGAGGCAAATGGCAAATAATGTAATGCGAGGGATAAGAGTTTGTGATGGGTACTTGGTATGTCTTGACTTGTGCGTAGACTCCCCGGCAACGATGCCAGAAATCCTTCTTGCTACCTCTTGAGCACTGCGTTAGTTTTCCCTTGAAGAGGAAAGGGTGATGCAGTAAAGTAGCGTAAGTATCTCCCTCAGTTTTTGAGAACCAAGGTATCAATCCAGTAGGAAACTACACGCAAATCGCCTCGTACCTACACAAACAAATAAGAACCTTGCAACCAACGCGATAAAGGGGTTGTCAATCCCTTCACGAACACTTGCAAAAGTGAGATCTGATAAAGATAATAAGATAAATATTTTTGGTATTTTTATGATATAGATTGAAAGTAAAGATTGCAAAGTAAAATAGATTGGAAACTTATATGATGGAGAATAGACCCGGGGCCATAGGTTTCACTAGTGGCTTCTCTTAAGATAGCATAAGTATTATGGTGGGTGAACAAATTATTGTCGAGCAATTGATAGAAAAGTGCATAGTTATGAGAATATCTAGGCATGATCATGTATATAGGCATCACGTCTGCGACAAGTAGACCAAAACGATTCTGCATCTACTACTATTACTCCACAGATCGACCGCTATCCAGCATGCATCTAGAGTATTAAGTTCATAAGAACAGAGTAACGCATTAGGCAAGATGACATGATGTAGAGGAATAAACTCAAGCAATACGATATAAACCCCATCTTTTTATCCTCGATGGCAGCAATACAATACGTGTCGTTTCCCCGGCTATCACTGGGATCGAGCAACGCAAGTTTGAACCCAAAGCTAAGACTTCTCCCATTGCAAGAAAGACCAGTCTAGTAGGCCAAACCAAACTGATAATTCAAAGAGACTTGCAAAGATAACAAATCATACATAAAAGAATTCAGAGAAGATTCAAATATTGTTCATAGATAATCTTGACCATAAACCCACAATTCATCGGATCTCGACAAACACACCGCAAAAAGAATTACATCGAATAGATCTCCAAGAAGATCGAGGAGAACTTTGTATTGAGATCCAAAGAGAGAGAAGAAGCCATCTAGCTAATAACTACGGACCCGAAGGTCTGTGGTAAACTACTCACACATCATCGGAGAGGCTATGGTGTTGATGTAGAAGCCCTCCGTGATCAATTCCCCCTCCGGCGGAGTGCCGGAAAAGGCCCCAAGATGGGATCTCACGGGTACAGAAGGTTGCGGCGGTGGAAATAGGGTTTCGTGGTGCTCCTGGATGTTTTCGGGGTATATGGGTATATATAGGAGGAAGAAGTAGGTCGGTGGAGCTGCGAGGGGCCCACGAGGGTGGGGGCGCACCCAGGGGCTAGGCGTGCCTCCCTGCCTCGTGGTTTCCTCGCTTCTTTCTTGACGTCCACTCCAAGTCCTCTGGATCACGTTTGTTCCAAAAATCACTCTCCCGAAGGTTTCATTCCGTTTGGATTTCGTTTGATATTCCTTTTCTGCGAAACACTGAAATAGGCAAAAAAGACAGCAATTTGCACTGGGCCTTTGGTTAATAGGTTAGTCCCAAAAATAATATGAAAGTGTATAATAAAGCCCATTAAATATCCAAAATAGATAATATAATAGCATGGAACAATAAAAAATTATAGATACGTTGGAGACGTATAAAGAGGTAGCATGACGATGGACTCTCTCTTTTTACCCAGGTTTGGGCCGCTTTGCAGCGTAAAACCCTACTCCTGCTATGGTGGATTGAACTGGAGGAACATGAAGGTTCGGCGTGCTCTAGCCCGACAGGGTGCCTTGGGGAGAGCGACATGAGCTTACAAGTGTTGTGTGACAGTAAATATCCGAACCCCTTGCTAGGTTGCCTTGGGCTGCCTTTAATAGGTTAAGGGGTGACCACAGTGGCAAAACAGTCATTTGGGTGTGATTAGATAGCTAACAGTGCTACGATACCTAACTCTGGCAGTTTGGACAAAGTGCATTAAATGCACTGCTAGGTGTCGTGCCGAGGGCGAATCCCGGCAAGCATGTCGCGGTGCTTATCTGCCTCTTCTTATCGGCTTGACACGCCTCGTGGACGGGTGTCAATAAAGCTAATCTCTTCTCCTCGATGCTGCCACATGCTTGATAGGATCCATCTGGTTGCTTAGCACCTTGACACCGCACCGATTAGTGACTTGAGTACGGTGAGGTGGAGCGGTGGCATCTTGGTGAAGGTTCCTCGTTGAAGGAGCTTGGCGGGGTTTGATCTTGGCGGCCCCGACAAGCCTGCCGGGGCGAATCTGGGTTGCACTCGGCGTGGCCTCGACCTGGCCAGGCTCTCCTGCCCGGCAAGGGAGGCCTTCCCAAGCAGGTCCTCTGCTTCTCTTGTTCTTCTTAATGCTCTGGTGTGCCCGGCAAGGGCAGTTCATTTGCGAGTCTGCGCACTAGTCAGGGGGAAACAAATACCCCTGTTTGTGTACACCGAAAGTAGCCTCCAGGCCTGAGCCAAACGCACTGCGGGTGCACTGGGTTAGGCCCTAGGCAGTGCACAGACATGCGGCAAAAACCCACTGTCCGCGCGTAATGATTTTACTGTGTTGTCAATCACACCTCCGCTCTGCGCAGTTACTGCGGGTCTTGTGATCATGGTTTTGGAGTGGTTATTGGGGGAGCATGCTTGTAAAAAGGTGGTTTTTGCACGGGAATAGC
Source organism: Aegilops tauschii subsp. strangulata (assembly GCF_002575655.3). Lineage (NCBI taxonomy): Eukaryota > Viridiplantae > Streptophyta > Magnoliopsida > Poales > Poaceae > Aegilops > Aegilops tauschii. Next base: position 329,357,180 of record NC_053041.3, read on the forward strand.
GGAGAGTCAGCCCCCTCGCACGGGGATCATGGTTTTATAATATCTTATAACATCCAATATACTCACATATTAGATGAATTAACATCTCATATTATGGGCCGGAAGGAGTTTATTGCATTCTTACAAATTATCGGCTGATTAACTACTGCTGTATCCATGGGTTACAGTTAGTTTGAGCTAGTTCGAGCTCAAATAGCCCTAAAGTATATCTAAACATGAGGGCTAGTTTGAGCTACTTGCATCTATAACCCACCCAAAAAAACTATCCAACCCAAGAGGTGCTAGTTGGAGCTAGTTCTCCTAGTGCATTTATTTTCAATCAAACCCTGCCATCCAAACAACTCTTTGGATGGAGTTAGTTTAGGGTTAGTCATGAGCTAGAAACTAACTCTAACCTCTAGCTAAGTTGAGTATCCAAACAGGTCTGTGTTGTTGTTGTTGCTGCTGCTGCTCTTCTACGTATATCTAGACATCATCAGAACATTAATGTAACACTCTTCCTTGTTGCTATGTAGCCTAGGATTGCATATTTAGACATTAAGTAAAGTGCATGTTGCTATGTAGCCTCAGATATATTACATATGTCCCTAGTTAACCTAATGATAAATGGGTTCCAGATATATTCAGTTAAAAGTCCGATTCACCGATTAGTCCCTTATCATCCCCCGGCCTATATGGTACCAGCTACCGATATCCTGAACAATGAGCATATATAAGTAATGGGATGAAACTAACCTCGATGGAAAACAGCAGTCGTTCCCAAAATTGTCCTGTGTAGGTACATCGAGAAGCATGTTAAGCACAACAGGCTAAACATCAACCAAAATTATCCATGGCAGACAAAATAATCTCCAAAAGATAGCTTCAGTGTGCAGGTTTAAGCACGCTAGTAAAGCAAAACAAGTGGAAAGGTGTGTTAACTGCAACAGGCCTAACATTTAACAACAAGCAAATATAGTCATTCAAACTAGTATTGTGCCGGTCTAAGTACACTGGTTATTGTTAAATAAAAATGGAAACACGTGTTAACTAGAAGATGCAACATCCAAATGTAGTCATTCATAGTGGTATTGTTGAAACTGGTACTGATGAAATTGAACTGCACAGTTCATACTTGCACATATAGAACATCACGTTGTGAACAACTGGAATAAACAAGGCATACTACGAACAACCAAAGATAGCATTTGAAACTGGACATATTCTAACTACAAACAACCGAACAATCAAAAAACTTTAAAAGAGGCATATGCTAGCTATAACATGCTTAACCACAAGCAAATATATGCATTCCTATCGGTATGTTTAAAACTGGATTGATGAAATGTACTGCACAGTAAATAATTGCACATATAGAGCATCACATTGTGAACAACTAAAATAAACAAGGCACACTGCAAACAACCAGATATAGCAATTAAAACTGGACATATTCTTACTACACTACAAAAGGGACTCGACAAAACAAATCATGGGTTTCCCCCTGTGAATAGGCACGGTAAAACAAATCATGGGTTTCCTCACTTGTCAGAGATGGGCTCGTTCCCGTGGGAAGAGCACGGACCCTCGATGCGCTCCATGTTGTCACAGATGGGCTCCTTCCCCTTGGAAGAGCACGGCTGTAGGGTGCCCTCCCTGATGTCGCAGACGGGCGCTTTCCCCTTGGAAGAGAAGATGAGCTCTTTCCCCTTGGAAGAGCCGGAGAGGGTGCCCTCCTCGTGGTCACCGTCGATGAGGTCTGACTTGGAAGCTGTGGATCCCAAGCCAGCGTCGCAGAACGTGTCCTTCAGAAATGACAAAAGGGGCTCGATGGCGATGTAGGATGGCAAATTGTTGACAAAGATCTAGAGGAGATCAGCGGCGGGGCCATGGATGAGATCGACGGCGGTTGTACCCGAGGGGTTGGGGGTGGGCCACTTAACCTGTGACATAGCCCACCTCAAGCCGTCGCTGTCGATGACCTCGATGTCGTTGCCGGCATCCGAGACATACCCGCATACTCTAGCCCGCTGCTTGAGTGACTGCCGCCAGTAATGGTCGTCAGCTCCCTCAGCAACATCGGGCGAAGAGACCGCGATACACCTCTTTTGGGCCAGTCGCTCCTCGAGCTCCACGGGAAGCGTAGCCGGGCTTAGGCTGCAACGCTCTGGAGTGGGGGATGGGGATGGGGATGGGGATCTGTGGGAAAGGGGGCGTTTGGCAGGCGTCATCTAAGAAACTCAGGTCGGCCTCGGTATGGAGATCGGTGGGTAAGCTGCACGGGCAAACCGGCAGATGTTGACAATGGAGGCCTTGCGGCGGCGGCGGCGGCGGTGGGGACCTTGCTAGGGTTTAGAGCGAGGGAGTGTGTGTGTGTGTGGGGGGGGGGTGTTTGAGGAAATGACGCGGGTACTGAAAATTTTACTACGCGGGAGTCAAACGCGAGACTGAAATGCCAGGGCTATTGAAAATTTTGATGATGGTGCATCGCACACGGTACGGAGATAACAACCATGTGTTATGAAACAGAAAAACCCTCGAGGCAGGAAGATATTTTCGAGGGATGCAGGCGGGATTGGGAACAAGAAACATCACACACGGTTGAAACACTAACCGTGTGTTATCAAACAGGAAAAAGCTGCACGCGGGTAGTTATTTTTGAGAGGGGGAGCCTCGTGGAGACAATGCACACGGTTAGTTTGAGTGAACCGTGTCTGTTGCGTCATCCGACTTGTCTAATGTCCATAAATTTGGCGAAAAATGACGCGGGAGAGGGTCAGAACACGAACACACTTGCATGTGGACCAAATTTATGTATGAAAAGGGTGGTTTGATTATCAAATACCAAATGCAACTTCGATGCGGCACCTATCTCGCAAGCGCATGGTATTGCTTGCCCCCACCCCCCCTTGTGTCGGCATGAAGGGAATCCTAAGCTATGAATGCATGCCCCTCCCCCCAATCGAGGTTCACCTAGCAAAGTGCAAAGTAGCTAGCAGCCCCCCTCCCTCGTGTCGGCACGAAGGGAATCCTAAGCTATGAATGCATGCCCCCTCTGTCGGTGTCAAAACCGGCGGATCTCGGGTAGGGGGTCCCGAACTGTGCGTCTAAGGTTGATGGTAACAGGAGACAGGGTACACAATGTTTACCCAGGTTCGGGCCCTCTCTATGGAGGTAATACCCTACTTCCTGCTTGATTGATCTTGATGGATATGAGTATTACAAGTGTTGATCTACCACGAGATCGAGATGGCTAAACCCTAGAAGTCTAGCCTGTATGACTATGGTAATGAATATATCCCCTCCGGACTAAGTCCTCTGGTTAATATAGACATCGGGAGGATCTAGGGTTGTACAAGGTCGGTTACAAAGAAAGGAATCTACACATTTGATCGCCAAGCTTGCCTTCCACACCAAGGAGAGTCCTATCCGGACACGGGTGCAGTCTTCGGTCTTCGTATCTTCGCAGCCCATCAGTCTGGCCCATGGCTAACAGGCCGGACGCCCGAGGACCCCTTAGTCCAGGACTCCCTCAGTAGCCCCTGAACCTGGCTTCAATGATGAGGTATCCGGCGCGCAGATTTGTCTTCGGCATTGCAAGGCGGGTTCCTCCTTCCGAACTCCAAGATAGTCTTCAGGCATAATGATCATGTACGGACCTGTAACACACAGACCACACACAACCGCAGAGAATATAATATTCCACGAGTCCAATCCGCTGACAACTTTTTGCAACATGACATCACATCCGCCCGGTCATAATTTTGAACCGTTTTCGTCTGCTGTTCCGCGTTTCGAGATGCGGTTGCCATTGGCACATCTTGTCAAAGCAGAGATTGTGTCCCCTTATTGCGGGATTCTCATCAATACGGGCGTGGGTAACCCAACCATGCCGTTTATACAACCCTTGGGAATAGGCGAGTTTTAAGGCGAGTGGGGAGGCGTTCGATATTCACTGCCTTTATAAGGGGATAAGGACTCTCCTTCTTCACCCACGCCTTCTTTCATCCTCTGCCCTTCCATTCTCAAGCTCCAGCGCCTGATTTCTCGTCCTTTCCACTCCACGCAAGCTCTCGACCATGTCTGGATCCGGAGGTCAAGGCAAGTGGATGGCCACTTCCGTCACGGCGAAGGATGTCGCCGAGCTTCGGGAGGCCGAGTATCTGGCGAAGGAGATCGCCCAACGTCTTCCGGCCAAGGGACAAGTCGTCCCCACACCGAAGCCCAACGAGAGGGTAGTGTTCCTCCCTCATTTCGTCCACGGGCTAGGGTTTCCACTCCACCCGTCCGTGGACTGATGTTCTACTACATGCTAGATTTCCATGATATAGCCCCGAACTCCTTCCTCAACATCTCAGCATTTATTGTCATGTGTGAGGCTTTCCTCCGCATCCAGCCCCACTTCGGATTATGGCTCAAAATCTTCAACATGAAGCCAAAGGTGGTGGATGGCCAACACGCGGAGTGCGGCGGAGCCATGGTGAGCAAGATGCCCAATGTCACATGGCCCCAAGGTACGTTCGTGGAAACTATCAAGGAGTGGCAGAAGCTGTGGTTTTATATCACAGAGCCCCGCGGTGCCACTTGGGCCGCCGCCCCCGAATTTAAGTCTGGGGCCCCAATGCGGCTGACTTCCTGGATGGATAAGGGCCCAAATTGGTCTTCGTCGGGCGAGCTGATGGCGCTGCAAACGCGCATCCAAAGCATGGTGAACAAAACATCAAGCTCGTCGACGTGATCCAGGTTATGCTGGTTCACCAGATCCTCCCCTGCCAAAGCCGAACTTCCCCTCTATGGGAGTTCGATCCGGAGAAGCACCAGACCCTGGTGAGGCTCTTCGGCACCACTCATGAAGACGCCTGGAAGCTGCTCCTCAAAGGCGATGAGAAGCCACCGGCCATAGACTCGGATCGTGGCAACGATCTCGCCCACCCTGCTAGCACGGTAAGTCCCTCATATCTTAAGGCGTACCCTCTACTTGTTTGTCCAAGGAGGGTAACTGAACTTAGGTAATCTATCGTTTCAGGAATGGACGGAGAAAGCAGAGCGAATTCACAATTCGGCTGCGCTACCCGAAGATGTTGGTCCCGGCGCCCTATCAGCCGCCGGAGAAGAAGGCCAAGAAGAAGGCCAAGGGGGCCGGGGTGGCCTCCGTCGCAAGGGCACGTCGGACGTGATGTCCGAAGACAAGACTCACTCCTCCGCCACCGAAGACGATGATGATGAGGAGGAGGAAAGCAACCCTCCCTCTGATGGGGGGAGGAAGAAGAGGGCGGACTCCACAAATCTGGAGGCGGAGGCGCCCAAGAAGGGGAAAGGCTCCCTCGCGGATAAAACCGCATGGGACGTCGATAGCAGTCCGGAGCGACCCTTGCGGAGCAAGCCCCTAGCTGCGTCGTAAGTACTGGCAGACTCGTACTTGCCCGTGTATCCGACCCTTCCTCTTTATTGTATTAACATGGCTAATTATGCTATTGCAGTCCGGCCCGTGACAGCTCCCCGCGAACCTCATCGGGAGGTTCGCTGGATTCAAAGGCGATGGCCAGCGAGTCGCCGCCGGCCGCTCACTCTCCCCCGGCCAAGGGCTATGCCGAGGTGTCATCCCGAAGGAGCCTTCCTGGCCAGGGAGAGGTTCCGGAGGTCATCAGGGCCGCGACAGAGGGCGAGACCTCGGCCGCCGGACACATGGGGGAACAGATCCCCATGGGGACTGATGACGGGGGCCAGGTTCAATTCAGCCCCCAACCGAATATGGCTCCGGAGGCACACAAGGCTCCGGAGTCCGGCAAGCAGCCTTCCTCAAAAGAAGGAGGCGTGCCCATCCCGCCAGCGTCCTCTCTCCAACCAGAGGCATCGGACAATCTGCTGGAAGCACTACGAGGCGCTTCCATTGTGGATGAACACCGTATCCTTATGGGTACGGTGATTGAGAAGGTTCAGTCCGTCAAAAGCGGACTGACCGAAGCCTGCAGCGGCCTGCTAACAGGTTTTGAGGTAAGCAACCGAAAAAGAGAAAATCCCATTATAGACAGTAGCCCCTGAGACACTGTCCGGTGTTCGGAAAGAAAAGCCGGACAGGGGATCAAATAATTTTCGCAGGGAACTAACGTAATGTGTCTTATATGAATAAGCAGGCGTCGTTGCTGGCCGCGACCTCACACACTGCCGAAGTCTCCAGACTAAAGCAGAGGCTGGAGTGGGCCGAGGGAGAGCTCGACCAAGCGAGGAAGCAGCTGGAAGAGCAGCAAGGTATGCGATGACTCACAATATATTCGGAAAGAATAAATTATGTTTATTGACTGTAATGTCATGACTTATGTAGGAGCGACGACCGAGGTCGAGGCCCTGAAAAAGGCCCTGGCCGAAGCCGAGGAGAAAGCTGCCAAGGAGGAAGCCGCCCGCAAAAAACTCAAGGCCAGGCTCAACGAGGTCCAGCAAGAACTCCAGGACGCAGTGAAAAAGTGCGAAGCCTTGGAGGGTGATATTTCGGCTCGAGAGACCGAACTCACCAAGGCTCGCCAAAGTGCGGTAGAGGCCTGGGTTGACACCCAGGGCACCCTCCAGGAGATCCAGGAGGCCAAGAAGATCGCGGCGGGTAAGGCGTTTAGTACGCAAAGCAAGTATGTGAAGAAGAAGTATTTCTTACTAACCCGACTTCGGAGTTCCCCAGGGGCGTTTGCGGACCTACCGCGTAGCGTGTCAGACGCTGCGGAGTTCTTCCGAGCCGAAGAAGGGAGCTCGACGGAGAAGCTGTTCTGGTCGCTGTACCTTGCACCAGAGCATCCAGTGCCCTTCATCGATCAGCTGAAACAGCTGGTCGAGCTGCATAGGGTGGCCGAACTGGCCATGAAGGATTTGATAATCCGACCGTGGCCTGCCGAAGCTATACCTAGCAGCTACTTCGGGCTCGTGAAGCGGCTGGTGAATGCATGTCCTTGGCTGGACGTCGTCAAGCGGTCGGTCTGCATCGAGGGCATGCGTCTGGCCTTCACCTATGTCAAGGTGTGGTGGGCGAAGATGGATGCCGTCAAGCTAGCGACCGAGGGGCCACCTGAGGGCAAGGAGCACTGCACACCCGAGCGATATTTTGGAGACGTCCTGGAGGGGTCCCGCATTGTTGCGGAGCAGTGCGCGAATGACGTGATCTTTGAATGAATACATTCATATTTTGTCTCGGCCTTGCATGATCCAACAAAGTTGTTTATGTAATATAATGTTTTGTTTTTATAAAAAAATTACCTCCTGTGTGGCCGTGTGGTATAAAATCTGAGGGTTGGCCAGTCGACGGCTTCTGCCCCCATGTAGGTAGTACGGGGTTTTTCGGGATGGAATCTAAACACTCTTGATCCAATTATTTGGTCCTTGAAGGAGGTGTTTAGCACAACGAACCAGGCAATCAAACTATACGGCTTGAACACGCTCACTTAGCCATAGGAGTTTGACAATAAAAATATAGGCGCAGCCCCTAGTATCCGAACTAGGATGTTGTAAACACCTGATCGGGGTAAGTACCAATCCCTCGCGTACTGCGGAAAAACTCTCCAACGATTTGAGACCTCCGAAGAACTGAACGGCTCTTGCCGCATCATGCCAGTCAGTTTTCGGCTTTCTCTACTGAGGTGCTCATCCGGATGAACTAGGGCACAATCGCAGTAGTTCTCCCTTTACTACCTTAGCTGATATAGCGGAACGTAAGGTAGCAAGCACAGGAGCCGGGTAACCCAACTATTGACCAAAGACATGATTCGGAGCCAATGCATATAATGCTAAATTCGGGGTGCCGAACTGTACTGTAAAAAAGTGTTCGGACTTTGTTGCCGTAGTGTGGGGCACTATGAAGCCCCTGGCAAATGGGAACGTACCAAAGTGTACGAGTGCTACTTGATAAGGTTATTAACAGAAACTAAAGGAAAATAGAAAAGGAGCAAAGGTAATGAGCTAGGGCCGCAGAATTGGGGCCGTGAACTGTTTTCATTGCAATTTTATTAATACTTCAAAGCGCATTGATACAAATAGTGCAATAAGCAACGGGCTATTTGACATGCCATGACCAAGGGAGTGCTGCGTGTGGGTCCTGAAAATAGGTAGAGTGATCGTTAGAGAAAACACCTAGAAATTCCCCTGTACGCTTGTGCTTCTTGTAATCTTGGTGTGTTTATCCTTTGACAGGACCGGTGATCAGGCCATCAGGGAAAACCTGTGGAAAAGAGACCTGAAAAGGGAAAGATAAACAGTGAAAGTATATGTGTCTGGGAGCGGTCAAGCCGTACTATGGATCACAAGGTAGGTATGCCTCCGTCTATGCCCATGGTATTTTGAGTGCGTAGTTATGTACGCACGGTACGAATGCCGTCACTTGATTGGGGCTGGGACGAAGGCCGGATTACTAGTCGAGCTCTTGACGAGCCGATCTGTCATGCTGCAGAATGGTCCGGACCCTTTTGACAGTGTCCGGGAGCTTGTCCGCCGAATTAAGGTTCTGCTTAAAAAGGCCGCTCTGTACTTCTGCTGCTAAGGCAGCGGTGTGTTCCTCGGTACGCAGGGAACATTCCGTATTGTCGTTAACTGTTATAATGCCGCGTGGCCCGAGCATCTTGAGCTTGAGGTAAGCATAATGAGGCACCGCATTGAATCGAGCAAATGCGGTTCGTCCGAGCAGTGCGTGATAGCCGCTGCGAAAGGGGACGATATCAAAGATTAACTCTTCGCTTCGGAAGTTGTCCGGGGATCTGAAGACAACCTCTAGCATAATTGAGCCCGTACAGCGAGCCTCTACACCTGGTATTACTCCTTTAAATGTTGTTTTTGTGGGCTTGATCCGTGATGGGTCAATGCCCATTTTGCGCACTGTATCCTGATAGAGCAGATTGAGGCTGCTTCCACCGTCCATGAGGACTCTCGTTAGGTGCAATCCATCAATGATTAGGTCAAGGACCAGTGCGGCTGAGCCACCATGACGGATACTGGTCGGATGATCCCGGCGATCAAAGGTGATCGGGCATGACGACCATGGATTGAATTTTGGGGCGACTGGCTGTATCGCATAGACGTCCCTAAGCGCGCGCTTGCGCTCCCTCTTAGGGATGTGTGTGGCATATATCATGTTCACCATTTTGACCTGAGGGGGGAACTTATTTTGTCCCTCTGTGTTCGGCTGCCTGGGCTCCTCATCATCATCCTTGCTTTGCGATCCCTTCTCCTTGTTTTTGGCGTTTAATTTGCCGGCCTGCTTAAAAACCCAGCAATCTCTGTTGGTATGATTGGCAGGTTTGTCCGGGGTGCCGTGGATTTGGCACGGAAGATCAAGTATGCGGTCCAAGCTAGATGGTCCCTGATTGTTTCTTTTATATGGCTTCTTCCCCTGGCCGGACTTGGAGCCACTGAACCCGGCGTTGACTGTTGTGTCATCGGTGTTGTCGCCATTGCTTCGGCGTTTGTGTCTGTTGCGTCGGAGCTTGATGTTGCTATTTTTGCCCTCGGAGGTGCCTATTTCACTTTCTGTGTTTTTGCTACGGGCCAGCCAACTATCCTGACCCGCACAGAAGCGGGCATGAGTGCCGTGAGGGCTGCCATGGATTTCGGCTTTCCTGGCCGAGGTGGCGGGCGAGCCATTCGTCACGGATGCTATGTTTAAAGGCCGCTAGGGCTTCGGCATCCGGACAGTCGACGATCTGGTTCTTTTTAGTTAGGAACCTAGTCCAGAATTTCCTGGCTGACTCTCTAGGCTGTTGTCAAGGAAAGGTTCTTCCAAGTCCTCCCAGCTGCCAATAGAATTTTTAGGCAGACTGTTTAGCCAATGCCGAGCTGGCCCTTTGAGTTTTAGTGGGAGGTATTGGATGTCGTGAAGATCATCCCCGCGGGCCATGTGGATGTGGAGAATAAAATCCTCGATCCATACCGCAGGATCGGTTGTTCCATCGTATGATTCGATGTTTACGGGTTTGAACCCTTCTGGGAATTCATGATCCATTACTTCGTCAGTGAAGCAAAGAGGGTGTGCGGCACCTCTATATCAGGCCGCATCACGACGTAGCTCCGATGGAGTCCGTCTGCGGTGTTCGGCCCGGGCGTGACTAGGTTTGTCGCGTCCGAATAGATAACCTTCCTTGCGTATCGGGGCACGCCCTCGCGATCCGTAGGTCGATCTTGTATGTCCTGCTCTACTATCCAGGTCTTGACGAAGGTCATTTGTATAACCCCGAGCTGTCTTATCCCTGCCTTTACGGCGGGGTGGGACAGTCTGGTTTTCGGCTCGAGTTGCCGTTTTATCCCGACCGCGCGGTGGTTGGTCCGCCGCATTGCGCGATGCTGGTGCGGGTGCTATCGCCTCGTGATCGAACTGAGGTAGCAATTTGCGCTTCGGGTAACTTTTGGCTGGGCGCTTGAGGCCTTATTCCTCGGCTGCCAGGACGTTGGTCCATCTGTCATTGAACAGGTCTTGATCAGCTTGAAGCTGTTGCTGCTTCTTTTTCAGGCTCCTTGCAGTAGCTATTAGCTGAAGCTTAAAGCGCTCCTACTCAAGGGGTTCCTCAGGCACGATGAAATCTTCATTGCCGAGGCTCACCTCCTCCTCGGAGGGCGGATGATAACTATCATCCTCCGAGTCTTCTTCTATGGCCTGTTCATCTGGGCTAACTTGCCCATCTTCCCGATTATCTTGTTCGGCGGTTTGTTCGTCGGGGTATTCTGTGACTTTGGCACCATCTGGAGTGTTATCGTCTCCTGTGCCGGTGTTGCTGTCTTTGCTGCGGCGCGATTTAGAGCGGCGCCACCGACGACGACGCTTTGGTTGTGTTTTAGGAGGGTGATCCTTTGCTGGGTTCTCCTTGTCGTTGCTATTATCTTTTGGTGCATCCACCATGTATATGTCATATGAGGAAGTGGCCATCCATCGTTCAGTGAACGGCGGGTTTTGGGCCTCCTCTTCTCCGGCATCATCGTCCATACCGTCGATGTCTTCGGAGTCATAGTCAAGCGTGTCGGTTAAGTCCTCGACAGTGGCTATGAAGTGGGTGGCGGGTGGGAAGCGAAATTCTCCCCCATCATCAGCCTCCAGTTCAAAGCGGACATAATTCGGTTGTGAGTCCCCCGCCAAGGACAGATTTCTTAATGAATTTAGCACATCGCCCAAGGACGAATGCTGGAAGATGTCTGTGGTGCTGAATTTGAAGATCGATAATCGATCAAGTTCGGCGTCAGTGGACTCACATGGTTCAGAACTTATAGCCGAAGGCGAGTCCGGAGTTCCGGTGACACAGATATCGTGTGAGGTTAAGTCTATGTGCGGCTCCAACGCTGCGGAATCTATAGCCTCCGTGGCGGGGCTGAGCTTCCCATCCTCGGATGGCGCGGTCTGCTCCGGATCTAGAGCCAGAGCAGTTACGGAAGCTATCTCCTGGATGCGCTCCGATGACAGATTTAAGTCATGTTCATCGGGGCGACAAGGAGCGGTCGCCGCGGCCTCAAATCCGTCGAGGATCAAGTCTCCACGGATGTCCGCGACGTAGTTCAAGCTTCCGAATCTGACCTGATGGCCAGGGGCGTAGCTATCGATATGCTCCAGATGGCCAAGCGAGTTAGCCCGCAGTGCGAAGCCGCCGAACACGAAGATCTGACCGGGGAGGAAGGTTTCTCCTTGGACAGCATCATCATTGACGATTGAAGGGGCCATCAAACCTTTTGGGGATGGCACAGTGGAATTCTCAATGAAAGCACCAATGTCGGTGTCAAAACCGGCGGATCTCGTGTAGGGGGTCTCGAACTGTGCGTCTCAGGTCGATGGTAACAGGAGACAGGGCAAACATTGTTTACCCAGGTTCGGGCCCTCTGTATGGAGGTAATATCCTACTTTCTGCTTGATTGATCTTGAAGGATATGAGTATTACAAGAGTTGATCTACCACGAGATCGAGATGGCTAAACCCTAGAAGTCTAGCCTGTATGACTATGGTAATGAATATATCCCCTCCGGACTAAGTCCTCCGGTTTATATAGACACCGGGAGGATCTAGGGTTACACAAGGTCGGTTACAAAGAAAGGAATCCACACATTTGATCGCCAAGATTGCCTTCCACGCCAAGGAGAGTCCTATCCGAACACGGGTGCAGTCTTCGGTCTTCGTATCTTTGCAGCCCATCAGTCCGGCCCATGGCTAACAGGCCGGACGCCCGAGGACCCCTTAGTCCAGGACTCCCTCACCCTCCCCCCTAACCGAGGTTCACCTAGCAAAGTGAGAAGTAGCTAGCAGCCCCTCCCTCATGTCGACACGAAGGGAATCCTAAGCTATGAATGCATGGCCCCCCAACTGTGGTTCACCTAGCAAAGTGCGAAGTAGCTAGCAGACCCCCCTCGTGTAGGCACGAAGGGAATCCTAAGCTATGAATGCATGCCCCTCCCAACCGAGGTTCACCTAGCAAAGTGTGAAGTAGCAGCCCCCCACACTTTTAGTCGGTGGGCCAGAGAGGCATATCTCACCAAGATTGATCGTAAAACAGACCTAGAATAATCCGCCTTGGTCATACAATCTCTCTCTTGTTGTTGGTCAAAGTGATGGCCGTCCATGCGACCCCGGAGATGGGCTAGCTCGCCAATAATCATGCAAGTAGCTAGTCCCCGAAGACAACCACTGCATGCGTGTGGCCCAAACATATGTATGGAGAGGTGTGTTTTTGAGTACACAATGGAACAACTTTGATGTGGCACCGTGATTTCAAACTAGAAATACCCACACTGAGTGAGGGTTAGGTTGACGATGCATATGTATGTTACACCACACTTCAAGCCAACGACGGGGATTCATGCATGCATGCGTGCATAGTATATGCGCTCAAACTTAATTAGGTCTGAATCTCACAATGACCTATACTACGATAACATGAACCAAATGAAGAATCCGCCATGGTAACCTATCTTGTTGTCGGTCAAGGTGATCATGGATGTCCACGCGGGCCCATGAATATATAGTCTTGTCACCGATAACCACGCGAGGGAGTGTACCGTTCGAAGGCAACCACTACATCACTACTAGAAAAAAGGCTGTTAGTGGCGCTCCAGTTTTTGCTATTAATGGCGCACTATAGGTGCGCCACTATTAACACGCCACTAGTAACAAATAGTAATGGCGCACCTCTGGTGCGCCATTAGTATTGCAGGTAACAGTGGCGCACCTTGTAGTGCGCCATTACTATTGCTACAGGTGCGCCACTGGTAACTTTTTTTTAATTTTTTATTTAATTTTGAAGGCGGGAAAATAGTAGTGGCGCACCGTCTAACCCCCACCGTGCGCCATTGCTATTTTTGAATTTTGAATTTGGATCTGGATCTAGATCTGGCTCATTTTTTTGGCTTGTTTTTTGCTCGTTTTTTTGGCTTGAATTTTTTTCAAATTTCGTTCTCGACCTGGATCTGGTACGTTCTTTGTGCCGGGGGAGCTCCACATGTGGCCGGAAGTAGAGGAGGAGGGAGGAGAGACCGCGAGGAGGAGAGGAGGGAGGAGAGACCGTGAGGATCAGGAGAGGAGGGAGGAGGAGGTCGCCGGAGAGGAGGAGGAGGACCGTGAGCAGGAGAGGAAGGAGGAGCACCGTGAGGAGGAGAGGAGGGAGGAGGAGGTCGCCGGAGGAGGAGCACCGTGAGGAGGAGAGGAGGGAGGAGGAGGTCGTTGGAGGAGGAGCACCGTGAGGAGGAGGTCACCGGAGGAGGAGCACCGTGAGGAGGAGGAGGTCGCCGGAGAGGAGGAGATGGAGTGGAGGAGAGGAGGAGATGGAGTGGAGGAGAGGAGGAGAAGAATGAAGGGGTAAGTGGCTGGCCGGCCCTTTTAAATTCCTGTCCCAACTTAGCAGTGGCGCATCATGCACTGGTGCGCCATTGCTATTTTTTTGAATTGTGAAGGCGGGAAAATAGTAGTGGCGCACTATTCACTGATGCGCCATTGCTATTTTTTTGAATTTTTTTGAATTGTGAAGGCGGGAAAATAGTAGTGGCGCATTATTCATAAGGTGCGCCATTGCTAACTTGTTTTTTATTTTTGTATTTTTTTGAAATTTGAAGGCGGGAAAATAGCACTGGCACACCATGCACTAGTGCACCATTGCTTATTTATTTATTTTTTGCATTTTTTCAAATTTTTTTGCCTCCAGATCTTAAAAGCATCATAACTTTTTTTCTGTTAGGTTTTTGGGGATTCTAAAAATCTTCAACGGGGTTCCCCCCATTGAATTCGGATGTAACTTTTTGAGTAGATGATTTTTCATATAACAACATTTTCATCGGAGGTCGTGTGCAAAAGTTACGGCCATTTTACCGAAACACGACGGCCTTTTGCAAAACAATTCATAATTCATGTTTGTTAATTTTCCTAACAACTAGAACACATAACACATGGGCATATATATTTTTTGAATTTTTTGAATTTTTTATCATTTTATTTTATTTTAAAAAAAACCTAAAAGGCGATCCAGGGGGGTGTGTTTGTGTGTGTGAACGTTAGTAATGGCGCACCCTCACACACACACGCAGGCACACCCCCACCAGACATAGCAATGGTGCACCACACCTAGGTGCGCCATTGCTATGTAGCATAGCAGTGGCGCACCTAGGTGTGGTGCGCCATTGCTATGTCTGGTGGGGGGGATGGACCAAAAAAATAGCAATGGCGCACTGCTCATGTGGTGCACCATTAGTAAAAACATAGCAATGGCGCACCTGATTCTGCTGCGCCACTGCTATATAGCAGTGGCGCACCACCATCATGATGCGCCACTAGTAGAGATATTGGGGATAAGCCTTTTTCTAGTAGTGCATGCATATGTATGGAGGTGATGCATGCATGCATGTTTGGATACTATTTCACAACATTGATGTGGCGCGTGCGTCGAAAATCGTACACTCCCCACACAGAGCGAGATCGGTTCATGACGTGTCGTTGTACTAGCCACTTCGACTCGATGGGAGGGATTCATGTGTACACATGCACGTGTGTGTGCTCAAACTGTATCATGCATGTCATCCCAGAGCATGACCTATATATATATATATATATATATATATATATATACCGTATTACAAGCAAAAAAAAATCCCCTCCTAAGTCAAATTAACCTCTCTCTTTGCCAGGCAAAAAGTAGTGATGGACCAAGCAGGCCCACAGATGGAAAGCATCGATATCGCTGATAACCGCTTAAGTGGGTGCGAGAGGACAACCACTATCGCTTGCATGTGGGCCAAACATATATATGTTGAGTACCCAAAATGCACAACTTTGATGTGCCACATGCCTCAAAAACCGTAAACCATGCACCCACACATAGTGAGGTTCATGAAGCGTACTGCATATGATGGTCCCCTTCCCCCTCTTCGACGCATACTATATGCTCCTACCGTAATACGTACAACCCAAAAAGAATCCACATCGATGGTGAAATTAATTAAGCTCTCCCGATGTAGGTCAAAGTGATGCATGCATGCATCGACGATGGCCTCGTGGGCCCATAGATGGAAGCGTCACACGTGAGTGTCCTAGCTAGGATAACCACCACGTGCATGCATGTGGTCCAAAGAAGTGTTGTGTGATGTTTGAATAGCCAATTCACAATTTTGATGTGGCACGTGCGTCAAAAACTGAAAAGTCCCGACACTGAGTGAGGTGTACTTGTTCACGGACGCGTACGTATAGTATATATGCTAGTCCCCTCCCACCTATTCGACGCGTACTATATACCACCATAACACAAACAAAAAAGATTCTACCTTGCTGGTCAAATTAACCTCACTGCCGTCTGTTCGTCAAAGTGATGGACGACGACCTCGCGGGCCCAAAGAAAGCACCACACGCGAGTATCGAGTGTCGTGTAGGACAACCATCGACTGCATGTGGCCAAAACATGTATGTCCGAAAGGTTTGTGTAATGTTTTAAATAATGAATTCACAACTCTGATGTGGCACCGGCCTGCCTAACAAAACGGCCAACCCACACGGTGGCTCACAATTCGTAGTGTACTGCGAGCCACCTGCCACCCCCCAGACGCACACACCCACACACACACACACCACGAATCCACCGCAACTACGATGCATGTTAAATTAATTACCCCGCGGTGAACATATGTTACCAAAGGACGGACGTTTTAATTTCGAAAAAAAACAGAGATCATTAAGACATTTTAGTACATTAATTGATTGATTTTCTACGGGTATAATGTGCAAAAATCAAATTTGAGCTACATGCACACGTGACAGTGCACCTAAATGGATTGCAAAAACACATGTGTCTCACTGGGTGCATGTTTACTCCCCGTGCAACAAATTTCAAACATTGAGAATCTTGATTTTTAAACTCTAGTACATCCAAAACTTATTTGAAGTTCATGAAACTTATCGTGTTGTCATATGGACACCAATACAAAGTGGCATTGTACTTTTTTGTCAAATTCGAGACCAGTTTTGATGTAATCTTTATCTAATTACAAACATGAGATTATTAATAATTGGGAACCAATATCCCAAACGGATTGTTTATTTGAACCATGAGCGTTAGACCAACAATGGATACGTGCCATGCTTCGGTTAAGCAATAAAGCGCAACATTAATCATCCAAATAGAAAAACAATATACGTGCCGCCGCGCGACCCGTGTGTCGTGCGAGTAGGCGTGAATTGACGGCGTCCCCCGCGCAGGCAGACTGGGAGGCGTGCGTGCAGGTGTGTGAATTGACGGAGGCCTGCTCGCTGCGCAGTGTCACCGGGAGGCGTGCGAGTAGCTATGTGAAACTTTGGTAGGCATGCCAACAGTCCGATGTGCAGGCTCACCGAGAAGTGAGCCATCATTTTGACCGCCGCCTGCCTCTCTCCCACTACTCCCACTACTCCATATTAATGGTGCGCCCGAGTGGCCGCACCACCCATCCTCGCCACACACACAATCCTCTCTCTCCGCTTGCATCCTCGACGCCGCTCTGAGTCCTCAAAGTCGTCAGTGTATGAGGATGTCACCGAAGCACTCCATCGGAGGGAGTAGCGACGCCGGGGCTGCTAAAGCGCCGTAGCACGTCGTGGAGATGGGGACAGAGGTTGCCGTCACCGCCGGTGAGTTATCGCTGCACCCTGACGTCGTCGATGGCGTCGAGCTTCCACAGTCGGTGGCGGAGTTCCACACCGACTCTGGTGACAACCCCAGCGACGACTCCGACGACCACTCTGGCAACGACTCCGACGATAACGGACAGTTGGTTAGTCATCTATACCCATTTATGTGTCAAATGGATAATAGGGTTTCTCTGGTTACTCCTGCCTCCCCCTTTTTGGAATAGAAATCCTCTGGTTATGTACTCCCAATCCATGAAATCTGAGTAAGTTTCCTTAGATCTGTGTAGTGTATTGATTGTTTGAATGGTACAAGTGATAAGTGATTAGTTGTTTCATCTGTGCAAGCTAGTAATCCGACTAGGGTTAGTGTTCGTGCTAATAATTCCTAGCCAGGACTTGACAATTGATTTTGAATGACCTACATATGTTTGTGCCATTATTTTCTTCAAGATTGGTCTGTACATAGACGACTATGCTAAAAAACGAACCATAATCTCTAGATATGTATAAATAAATAGCCATAATTCGTAATCCTACTTCATGGCATGTAATCATTGATTTGATGCCAAATTTGTTTTACTATTTTTATAGGTGCTGTTTGACGATGTGGACAGCGAGGATGAAGATGGCCAGAGGAGGTACAAGAGGCAAATCCTGAGGGAGCTTTATGCGGGAATACATAACAGGCCTATTAGGACCTGGAATAGCGGCTATCGATGCCCATTTTGCATCTAGAAGCTTCATGATGTGTATCAAGTGTTCTGGCGCATGCAAGAGGATGGGCCGTTGGCTCCTTCAAGCAGGAGTATTCTCGTAGGGTGGCTCACGACATGTACGCCGAGTACCTGGAGAAGCTTCAGGATCATGCCGGCATGTGAGATCAGATGTGGGATCGAACTATATACGCTTGAGTATGCTTAATGACGGTTGAACTATGTACTTATGGTTGAACTATGCTTGTGTACGTGCACGCTTATTATCTATGTCTGAGTATGTTTAATCTATGTTTACTTATGTCTAACCATGGGATATGTATGCAATCAGTTCGGTTGATGGAATCTACCTCCGTCTTGGTTTATTGGTCCCCTTTGTAATTTGTGTTAAATTTTGACCAAAGGTTTAACTGACAAAATGTTAGCGCAGGTCAGCAAAAATTATATCACTGGATGGGTATTTGAGCATAGTGTTCAATGATATAATTTTTGGTGACATGCATAAACATTTCTTAGTTAAATATTTGGTCAAAATTTGGTAAAACTTACAAAGGGGGCAAATAAACCAGGACGGAGGTAGTACGTCAATCACACACGGTTCCCAAAATTGGAACCGTGTGCAATGACTTTCATTTTACCTATTGCGTCAATCACACACGGTTGGCTCTAGCAAATCGTCGCCTCCAAAATTCTCTGGGACAGAAAACCCTCACCACCCAATTCAAAAAAGAAAAAAGAAAACCCTCACCATCCCCATGTCACAAAAACCCTCACCCTGCTCTCCACCCCCTCTGGTCCCCATTCACACCTGCACAAGCTCCTCCGCGTCTATGCATGGCACCACCTATCGCGGTGGTAACCACTTAGCTTGACGCCTGCCGCTGTCGCCAGGCTGCCGGCAAAGCCCACCGCATTTCGCCACTTCCGCTTGCCGCTGCCTATTGCCATCAACTTTCTCGACGCTGCTCGCGGTCGACCCAGCTCAGCTCGGTTGGGGAATCTGCCATACTGAGGGTTCTTTCTCATGGACAACAAGGTAACTAATTTAATGAGATATTATCTCATCTCTTATCCCAGTTCATCTGCCTCCTTTAATCACCCGGCCGAAATCGCCGTGAATTCATTTTTATTTGAGCTGATTTGAGGGTTTTCTTTCATTCATAGAGTGTATAGTGAGCGGACACATCAGGACCTTGCGGCCTCCGCCAGACATTCCAGCTCACCGTACCAGATGACTTGAGGATGCGCGCGGTATGTTCAATCTCACCCTAAACCAGCTGGCATGGCCTACTTTCCTAAACATATTCTAAATATTACTTCATTCGGATAAAAGGTGCCACATGCACCATATACGTCAAAGGGGATTTCCCCCTCTTCTTTCTATATTAGGAAAATTAATGATGTATTGTTCTTTCGATTACCACTACAAAAAAAATACACTTCCGTGATGATACGTGTTTGTCACAGTTGGTCGCGTTTTTTGTCATGCATGTACATCCATGACAAATTTATGACAGAATCAAGATAGTCATACCTGTGCTGTCGTAGAAGTGTTCCATGACATTACCAAAATTATCATCACGGAAGTGTCCACTTCCATGACGATAAATCGTGCGTCAGAGAAGTGCTTTCGTCAAGGGTGACCGACACGTGGCATCCACCGTAACGGAAGGCCGTTAAGCTATCGGGTCGGGTTTTGGATCTGATAACCCGTTAACAGCCCCGACCAATGGGGATTTTCCACGTGTAAAATCATCATTGGCTGGAGGAGACACGTGTCAGGTCCGCGTTGGCACAGGTGTCACTCATCCAATGGGCGAGACGCGCCTATGATATGTTGACACGTGGACTGGCCCATCAAGTTTAAATGGGCCGGCCCAACTGAAGGCCCACAAGATTTTGTGGACCATAATGGGCCGGCCCAGCTAAAGGCCCACGAGATTTTGCGGACCATAATGGGCTGGCCCAGCTAAAGGCCCACAAGATTTTGCGGGCCATAAGGGGCCGGCCCAGGTAAAGGCCCACAAGATTTTTGTGTGCCATAATGGGCCGGCCCAGGTAAAGGCCCACAAGATTCTTGCGGATCATAATGGGCCGGCCCAGCTAAAGGCCCACGAGATTTCGCCGACATTAATGGGCCGGCCCAGCTGTAGGGCCACAAGATTTTGAGGACCCTAGTAGGCCGGCCCATTAACTGGCTGCCATGTTTTGGGCCAAATGCCGGCCCATATTTGATCCGGTCCATTAATGGCCTACCATGCTCCGGGCCTAATAGTGGCCCATATGAGATCCGGCCCGTTAAAAGCCTACCATGTTCTAGGCCAAATTACGGCTCAGATCAGGTCCGGCCCTTTAAGAGGCTTTGGGCTCAATTATGGCCCATATCAGATTCGGCCCGTCAACTGGACACTATGCTTTTGGGCCCACTTTCTAAAGGCCCACTTAGTAATTTGGCCTGATATTAGTTTTGGCCTGTTAAAGGCCCGTTTAACATTTCGGCCCTATATTAATTTCGGCCTGTTAAAAGCCCGTCATATAGTTGGGCCTAACTACGACCCGGTTTGCATCCGGCCTGCTCGCAGCCGATATCTGATTGGGCCAAACAAGGACCGAGACAATTTTGGCCTGTTAAAAGCCCGTGATTTGATTCGCACATTCATGGGTCGGGGTTCATTTCGGGCTGCTGCCAGCCTGTGAGTTGTTCGACACGTTTCAGGCCCAACCTACATCGTGATTGCATGACGGCCCAATTATGTACCATAATTTTACGGTTTGGCCGGTTTACTGCGAAGACATGATATATATACACTAAAATAACTGCAGCATCGTGAATAAGAAAAAACCTAGACTATACAATAAAGAAATTACGGCATATTACATCCACTGGGCGTCAAAGTTCGCCACTATGATAATAAAGCACAAGCAGACAACAGATTACATACACTGGGCATCAAAGATCGCCACCAGTGCAAATAAACACGCCGACAAAATAATATACAAAACCGACAGCACTTCAATAGAGTTCAAGAAAGGTTAGCCCTGCTGGGGAGCTACAGCGCAAGTAGCTGAGCAAGATGATGAGACTGCGCTTGTTCAACACTTATATCTTCCTCACTCTGAAAGATAAACAAGCAGACAGATGACATGTTTTGCACATAAAAGTATCAGTGCTGACAATTCATCGCATTTCTTACTAACGAATAAAGTGACACAGTTTAAAATTGCTTTAACACAATATGGTATTCTTCAGGTCAAGACATGGCAGGAAATGACATTGTGAAGGAGTTGGCAGCTTCACGACACTACTGGATTACAGATCAAGAACTCATAAGTATCAATGGTTAGTGTGCTGTAAATTTATACCATTTCATATTGGCAAATAAAGAGACGGTTTAAATAATAGTAGAATGATATGACATTGTTCATAGTTAAGACATTGCAGAATACGACATTGTGCTGTAGTGGGTAGGTTCAGCACACCACTGGATTACGGATGAAGAACAGAAGCATACATGCAGTGCAAAAGAAGATCACTTGCTCTGTATAGTTTAATTTACATGGTATGAAGAAGGAACTTGGTTGTACAACTGAAAACTTAAATTGAGAAAGGACAAACTTTTGTTTATGAACTACATAATAAACTTTAAACAAGCAATTTGATGCAAACACCAAAAATAAACAGCTGTTGCAGTCATGCCTAACCAAATATATACAACAAAGTTTGAAGGCTTGAGATGGACAAACTTACATTATTGGTGAAGACAGGCTCTATAAAGGCCTTGTCCATGCTGATGGGGGGGGGGGCAATTCAAGAAGTTTACCACAGAATCTTCTTCAAAAGCATTGCGTTTATTCTACATTTTGTTAAGAGTAAATATAGATGTGATAATATACGAAAAAATGGAGAATATTTAAGATAAGATGAAGAGTGATGCTACATAACCAAGTAGCTATAAATGTAAGTGCAGCGATACAGGCAAAAGGTACAGCCAAGAGCAATGCACAGCTAAACTTCTTTAGTACCAACCTTATGGTAAGAGTAAATATAGATCTGATGTGTAGAAAATGAAGGGCAAAGGAAAATAAGCTGCAGAGTGATGGTACATGAACAACTACCTGTCATTATAAGTACACTGATAAAGGACAGCATGTACTTACAAGAACAATGCAGAGCTAAAAAAACATTGGCATTGGATATATTCTACACTAATGTAACCATTCATACTGATCAGATAATTTGGAGCGAACAATTGATAAGCAAGCTATCATGCATACTGCTGTCACATAATGAACCAGGTATGTATGCAAGTACAGTGATACAGGACAACAGGTACTAACAAGAGCAAAGCAGCGGGCAGCATATTTGTGATATCCCGTCGTTCTTGTCAAACCGGAATTCTTCTTCGAGCAGATTTCCTGCAAAAAAGATCCGTAAGGCACATGCGGAAAAGTAGAAGTTCAAATTGTCATGTGATTTCATAGACAATACCTCATCCTGGGAACGAGACCAGTGCACAACAAGGTTTTTCCATTCAATGTCTTCTAAATTTAGCACAGGAGACTTCACCGAAAATTCGTTTATAGACTTGCCATCAAAGTGTGATTTCCTCAGGTAACACCGATACTGCTGCAATGCTTCCTTGAAAAACACAAGCAAGCTTTGCTAGTCATGACTATCCAGATTGACCCTCGCCTAGTTACAACAATGTAATGTAAATCATTGATGTGTTCAATCAGCAGAAAACAGGAAAATAATAACCATGAATAATAGCACTTACACGTAAGTTGGACAGGAAGATGTGAAAATGGTGTTTGTTTTCACAATAATGTTCCCATGATGGGAATATATGCACGTAGTCCCTAACAACATTGAAAGCATTGTCTTTAAACTGGGAATAAACGGAATGGGGTTCCAATCTGCAGGAATTGGCCGTCTCTGCAGTTGGGATAGGTCTTCGGCCGGTGGAGTTGCTGTACTTTTTGTTGGAGTGGGATTTTTCTGTGGTACAGCTGGTGCTATGGCAAATGAAATCGGTATACCTTTTGCTGGAGTGCAGGTCCTCTGTGGTGGGGCTAGTGGTGTGGCCAGTGAAGTATGGGTACAGTCTGCTGGAGTCGGTCCTATGTTTTGTGTCACTGGTTGTACAGCCAATATAAGTGGGGTGCTGTCTGATTTCTCCGGCAGCACCACGTTTTTCAAGGACTTTGCTGGTGCTCCTTCAGGTTCGGCAATCACCCTCTTCCTTTTTGATGTCTGATGCACAAGAACAGCATTTGAGTGGAAAAACATGGTATGATGACAGATGGAATATGTATTGATAATGGATAGGCATGGCATCTTGACATATATGATGAGTAAACTAAGCAGATGGCGGTGCAACAAAGTAGAAGAAATGCAAGACAACATATGCAAGATACCCGCAATCAATAAAACATTGCCAAATTAGAACAGGCACCTTGATGGGTGAACAGGACATGCCATCTGCCTTTGACTCCTCGAGGTTAGAATAGTCATTAGGATCATATTCTGAACAAGAATCAACAAGTGGGGAGCGCATGAGTTTCATTGCATCCAGAATGGCACTCAATGCCTTGGTGCCAATTTTGTAAGTCATTGCAGTGTTTAGCTTCAAGAGTGGACTGCTACTAGTGCGACACAAAGCAGCTACACAGATCATAGTGTAGATATAATGGGAAAACCTTAAGCATCAGAGTAAAATCAGCAAAGTGGAACTTGCTGGAATATATGTGCTAGTATTGCCGGTACGGCTAGAAAGGCTTCGGAAACCAGCTCTCTTCAAGTGAAGGTGCGGTACTGTTAATATCAGTGTAACTCTCAAAGGCGACACAGCTCCCCGCATTTCCTTGCTATTCTTATAGGATTCAAGTGGGCAGGCCACTACAAATCCTATTCCTATGTTTACAAGATCGTACGAATCAAAGAGGCTCAAAGTGTCCATCACAATCGACCGTATAAACCTCTACACTGCAAATGTCCCTGCTCATCTTCAGTACAAGGAACATACTGTACTACTATCATACTCCCTCCGTTCCAAAATATAAGTCTTGGTAGAGATTTCCACTATGGATCACATACAGATGTATCCAGATACATTTTAGAGTGTAAATTCACTCATTTTGCTCCATATGTAGTCCATGGTGGAATCTATACAAAGACTTGTAATTAGGAACGGAGAGAGTACATATTAAAGAAGAACGGAAGAGGAACATGGTAAAGAAGAGCAAGCAGATTTTGGATAATAAAATGTTGGTTGCGCAGTGCCCACACATGATGAACCAGAGCGCATTAAGAATGCAACTCCCAGCTGTCTCTCGACCATTTCAGGCGGTTGGATGAAGATCCTATGTCTCCTAACCCTTCTTCTTCCTCGTCTCTGATTCTTCCCATACAGAACACCGCACGGGCCGCCGGCCGGACCACCGGGCCCCACCGCCTGTGTTCCTCCGCCACCCCCGCCCCCACCCCCGCCCCAACCCCCACCCGCATCGAGTTTTCTTCGTTCGGCGAGGCCCCACAACCACACGAGCCCCTTCGATCGCACCGGAGAACTCCGGCGAGCTCTGAAAAATCGACTGACCCAATTTGAAATTTAGTCTACTGTGATTTAACTAGTGTGGAATATAAAAGGGGAGAACCATAAGCATTGGGAGTATAGTGTTGAGCGTGCCATGGCGGATCTAAAGGTGCAAACCGGACAAAGGCAACTTTGCAACCAAGACAAGAAATCAGAGTAAAGCAATGGCGATCTATTTTCTTGCTGCGATAAATAAGTTGAGCAGATTGTTGGTGATCGTAGCAGAATTTTAAAATTTCCTACGCATCACCAAGATCAATCTATGGAGTATACTAGCAACGAGGGGAAAGAAGTGCATCTACATACCCTTGTAGATCGCGAGCGGAAGCGTTCCAATGAACGGGGTTGATGGAGTCGTACTCGCCGTGATCCAAATCACCGATGACCGAGTGCCGAACGGACGGCACCTCCGCGTTCAACACACGTACGGAGCAGCGACGTCTCCTCCTTCTTGATCCAGCAAGAGGGAAGGAGAGGTTGATGGAGATCCAGCAGCACGATGGCGTGGTGGTGGAAGTAGCGGGATCTCGGCAGGGCTTCGCCAGGCTTCCGCGAGAGGGAGAAGTGTTGCAGGGGGAGAGGGAGGCGCCAGGGGCTGTGGTGTTGCTGCCCTCCCTCCCCCCCACTATATATAGGACCCCTGGAGGGGGGGGGGCGCCGGCCCTGGAACCCATCTGCATGGGGGGGGGGCGGCGGCCAAGGGGGAAGGGGGGTGGCTTCCCCCCCAAGCCAAGTGGGGCGCCCCCACCCCTAGGGTTTCCAACCCTAGGTGCAGGGGGAGGCCCAGGGGGGCGCCCCAGCCCACTAAAGGCTGGTTCCCTTCCCACTTCAGCCCATGGGGCCCTCCGGGATAGGTGGCCCCACCCGGTGGACCCCCGGGACCCTTTCGGTGGTCCCGGTACAATACCGATAACCCCCAAAACATTCCCGGTGGCCGAAACTGGACTTCCTATATATAATTCTTCACCTCCGGACCATTCTGGAACTCCTCGTGACGTCCGGGATCTCATCCGGGACTCCGAACAACTTTCGGGTTTCCGCATACTAATATCTCTACAACCCTAGCGTCACCGAACCTTAAGTTGTAGACCCTACGGGTTCGGGAGACATGCAGACATGACCGAGACGCCTCTCCGGTCAATAACCAACAGCGGGATCTGGATACCCATGTTGGCTCCTACATGTTCCACGATGATCTCATCGGATGAACCACGATGTCGAGGATTCAATCAATCCCGTATACAATTCCCTTTGTCAATCGGTATGTTACTTGCCCGAGATTCGATCGTCGGTATCCCAATACCTTGTTCAATCTCGTTACCGGCAAGTCTCTTTACTCGTACCGTAATGCATGATCCCGTGGCTAACTCCTTAGTCACATTGAGCTCATTATGATGATGCATTACCGAGTGGGCCCAGAGATACCTCTCCGTCATACGGAGTGACAAATCCCAGTCTCGATCCGTGCCAACTCAACACACACTTTCGGAGATACCCGTAGTGTACCTTTATAGTCACCCAGTTACGTTGTGAAGTTTGGCACACCCAAAGTACTCCTACGGTATCCGGGAGTTGCACGATCTCATGGTCTAAGGAAAATATACTTGACATTGGAAAAGCTCTAGCAAACGAACTACACGATCTTTGAGCTATGCTTAGGATTGGGTCTTGTCCATCACATCATTCTCCTAATGATGTGATCCCGTTATCAATGACATCCAATGTCCATAGTCAGGAAACCATGACTATCTGTTGATCAACGAGCTAGTCAACTAGAGGCTTACTAGGGACACATTGTGGTCTATGTATTCACACATGTATTACGATTTCCGGATAACACAATTATAGCATGAACAATAGACAATTATCATGAACAAAGAAATATAATAATAACCATTTATTATTGCCTCTAGGGCATATTTCCAACACAGATACGAAAGAGTACCGCCTCTGGTGCGGCGCCGTGTACGCATCTGCTGAGAATTTGACGGTGCTGCGGTAGCGATGGCTGTCGGCGGTGTGGAAGCAGATCTAGGAGGGTAGACGGTGGCGGCGGGGCGCGGTGGACGAGACGGTCGTAGGAGCGGCGCCGGCAAGGTGGACGACGGCGGGGATGAAGCGAGAGGACGGGGTGCAAGGATCCCGGTCCGAAGCCGTGGATGAGAGAGGTCGATCTCTTGTAATGGACGACGGCGTCGGGGTATCAGCTCCGGCATGGTGGAGGAGGACGGCGGTGGATGGGGTGGCGGACGGCGGCGGACAGAGGAGGGTGGGGTGGAGAGGGTGTTTTGGCGCCCTCGGAGTACGAATGGGGAAAAGGGAGGTAGAGAGGAAGGGGGGAACCATGTATTCAGGGCGCGCTTGTCTCAAATGCGAGGAAATTTACAAACTTAGCCCCCATTTCAAATTTCTACTACATCACAGCAACATTAGTCGGTTGGGGATAGGACGGTAATCTCGCATACACCGAATATTTGCCGACGAGAGTTTGTTTTTGGCGCCCACCGTGTATGAATATGAATCGGGGAGGGAGTCGATTTCGGCCGAGGACACACTGTGTTTTGGTGCCCACCGTGTATGAATCCGGGTGAGAGGCGGTTACGTCACGTTTGGGTGAAATTACAAACCTACCCCTATCGAAACCTATAGAAATCCAGCAGATAGGCTTTGCGTGGCAGGGATAGGCAGTAGTGATTTCCATCTCGCAGATTTTGGTTTCGGGCGGTTACTGCGACTTTCCCCGCTTCGGTTAAATTTTGCAGAGTGCACGTTTACCGTGCCAACTCAATTTGAATCCCGTTTGTATTCTATTTTTTTCGGGCGGGATCCATTTTCAATTGGAATTACATTCTATATACATCATTTTTTTATATATACTTTCAAAAGCACAACACCATTTATACATAAATATGGTTTACAAATGGCATGATCTCAGATTCGTAAGGTTGTATCCATCAATTTGGATTTTCAAATATTTGAAACCACTTTATGTTGAAATCCAATGTATGCATTCCTCGCTAACTGTCTCCAATTAATGTGTGTTTCATGCGGGTTTTTTTTACTTCTCAAACATGTATAATGTGTTTCACACACGCAACATATAGTGTAATCCCGTTTAGACATCGATTGCATATAAACCATGCATTTTTTGTAATTGAAGAATCTATGGATCACCAATATTGATAAACTATATAACATTACACGTGTGCCCAAATTCAAATGAATATGCATGTTTGATACACCAATTTGCGTTATGATATTATCGATGTCGTGATCTCCAGTTTAAATATTTGAATCCCCTTTAATCCAGATATTCGTCTCATATAGCTATCACTCATGCTTATATAGGACTATCTCTCTGGACCTATACGCGTTCATCGTCTCTCAGGTATCTCTCGTGCTACCTGTATGTCGACAATGATCTTTTATCTTCGTAACACACTGACGGTACTCTCTCCCTCGACCTTCATCACTCTATCTCTCTCTAAGTATATCTCGCTCCCTGCTATGTGTTTCTAACTATGATTCTCCATGTGGAATCTCTTTCTCTCACACAAACACAAAACTTTGTCTCCCGGGGTCTCATTTCTCTCTACTATTCCCATGTGTGCCACTCGCACACCCCTCATACAGAGATGTCTTTCGCTCCTTAGATATGAGAACCTACGACTCTTCCTCTTCAATATCTCTTTCTCACACACAAACACAAACTCTGTCTCCCAGGGTCTCATATTTCTCCATTGTTCTCTTGTATGTCGCTCACACACACCCTCTCTCCCTAGAGATATCTTGCATTCCCTCGTATGTCTCTCTAGCTACCACTCTCGTTGTGAAATATCTTTCTCTCTCGCAGACACAAAACTCCGTCTCTCTGGATTTCATTTCTCTCTGATACCTGTCTGTATGTGACTCACATGCACCATCTCTCTATCTCTCTCACACCCACACACATAACCCAGCCTTCTGATCCACTCGACTCCTATCTCTAACGCACACTAGCTAGCATCTTTATCTTTCTATTTATGTGTTTCTCCATCAACCTTCTTTCTCGCCCTCACTCTTGATTCCTATCACGCACACTACATATGTTTCTCTCTACATGCAGTCAAGTGCCCTCTCACACACATATATAACTTCACCCTTTGAACCACCCGACGGTCATCTCCAACACCCAAACTAGCGGATGTCCCTCTAGCTAGCATCTCCATCTCTGTATCTATCTGTAGTTTCTCCGTCAACATTTCTTTCTCGCACGGAGTCTTGCTTCCTATCACCCACACTATATATGTCTCTCCATACATATGCATTTATAGGTTGGTCTCTTTTGCACAATCGTTGCGTCTCACTCCCTCTGCTCGCCATAGATGCATGCTCCAGCCCACGCCACTATCTCTTAAAGACAAAAACACATGCTCAATTGTCGGGCCTTCTTCCCTGCATTCTCACATGCATGCATATTGTCATACCGATCCGTCTCTTCCATGTCGTTGATCTTATGACTTATGTCTTCTTTCTTTTATCTCGATCATGCGCGCGCGCACACACACATCCTACGTATACATGTATACCTCTCACACATGCACGTTCAGGGTCTCTATGTCTCCATACATTTAATTACCCTCAATCCTAACGCCACATAGAATCGTTCTCCTCTTTTGTCCACATAACTTCCGCCTGGATGGGTAAAACACACACTCACACTTAACAATCTCCTTCTAGCTACCCCCCGCCTCTCACTCTTCCCCTATATCCCCGAAACC
The DNA here is from genome assembly GCF_002575655.3 of Aegilops tauschii subsp. strangulata. Classification (NCBI taxonomy): domain Eukaryota; kingdom Viridiplantae; phylum Streptophyta; class Magnoliopsida; order Poales; family Poaceae; genus Aegilops; species Aegilops tauschii. The sequence continues at coordinate 329,386,308 of NC_053041.3, forward strand.
AATAAGACCATCCCTTTGTTTAATCCCGCCTACATGCACCATCGATATATAGTAGTCTTCCTCGGTGTCTCTCGAACAAACACGTTCTCTCGATGTCGACTCCTCTCACGGGCACACACCTTCTCTTCCCTCTCTACGGGCATTTTCTCTCTCGCACCCCATCGTTGGTGGCCTCTGCCATACACATCACCTCTCTATGATGAAGCCATGCACACTTAAATTACATCCTCCATAGAGGACCCCGCGACACACACACACACACGCACACACACACACACACGCACGCACGCACCCCCCCCACACACACATTAAGACTCCATCTCTCTCTCTCTCTCTCACACACACACACACACACACACACACACGCACGCACGCACCCCCCCCCCCCCACACACACTAAGACTCCATCTCTCTCTCTCTCTCACACACACACACAAACTAAGACTCCATCTCTCTCTCTCTCTCTCACACACACACACACACAAACACACACACACACACACCCCACACACACACTAAGGCTCCATCTCACACACACATGCTCTAGGCGGAGCATTTGTTCCTACCACCCTTCATCCAACCTTACCCGTATGATAAACAATCACCTTTATTTACTTGCATAACATGGACAAATTCCACTTTACTTTAGTAGTCAGCAAACTTATCATCTGTACCCTTATAAAAAACGAGTTGGCGGTGATGGTGTGCCTGCCATCTTGTAATACAGACCGTATGATCTATATCTAAGGATAGAAAGCAAACTATGATAATTTTACAAAAGATACCCGCACCTCTCTCCACATCATTATCTCCCGCAACCTCATTGCTCAGCAATTAAAAAAGGAATAAGTCTCTGGAACAATCTGGCATGCATGGTGGCTGCTGCCGCCTACCGGCGCCGTCCATTCCCATGCCTCCGCCCATTCCGACCACCAGTCACCACCACGCTCCACTCCTCCTCGCCTTATCTCTCATCTTTCATTTTTTCGATGACATTCTCGAGATACCAGTTTTCCGATAAAATTCTCGAGATATCATTAGTTTTTACACATGGGATTACTCCTGCATGGGTCAATCACAACAGGTGTTCTGTAAAAAAATGCATATTGATGTTCCGTGCAAAGCACGAGAATCTTGCTTGTAATTATATAACGCAAATCACGAGCAGGAAGTGACATTTTTTTGACATAACCACGTTAACATGGCCACGTAAATCACTAGCTAAAGTAAATACCATTATACTTATATCCCGATGCAAAAGGTTGAGTACATGTCCGAAGAGTAGATTCGCACACACGCACTCTGTCTCTCAGAATTTCTCTCACACACACAGCAGTTACGTGACGCCCACTTAAGCAGACACATATGTTACAATTTGTTCACCCGCGGGTACACGTGATGCTGCGCATTTATTTAAGCCGGAAGGCGAACCCAAATAGTAGCTGCATTCATTCCCCTCCCGCCGCCTCTTCTCTGGTCGCCGTCGCCCGGTAGCCATGGGCCGGACGAAGGTAACAACATACGCCATACTCCCGCCGGAGCGGCGCTTTAATATGGAAATTTTAGTGGTCATGCATGCATCTTTTTGTGCTAGCACTCCTATATAAGGGTTGACCGGTCGCTTCCCGCGGACGTGCGCGGGCGGTGGAAGAGGAAGGAGAAGGGAAGCGGGCTGTGGAGTAACGTTTTTTACCACAATTTCTTAGGAAACTGAGTGCAATAATTGAGTAGTTTTGCAAACTACCAGTACTACACCTGAAACGGTTCAAAACCTATACTCCCTTGCCAGCGCGCGCTTCCCGCGTGAAATGGTCAATGTCGCCCTGGAGCGTCAGTGCCGCATTAATGCCTGGCCAGAGCGGAGGCGACCTCTCACTGGCGCCGGCTTTGAAGTGGCGCGACGGCCGAGAGAGCGCCGCTTCCCGGTGCACGTGACTGCTCCGCGTCGAGACTGGCCATAGGCCCTGTTTGGATCCATGGGTTAGAGTTAGTTTGAGCTAGTTGGGGCTCTAATAGCCCTAAAGTATCCAAGCATGAGGGTTTAAATTGGAGCAAGTTGCACCGAACCCACGAAAAAAAACTATCCCACCCAAGTGGTGCTAACTGGAGATAGTTCTCATTGGGACCACTGAAAAATCACTTTTCTCTCTCCATGAAGTGCATTTATTGTCAATCTAACCCTGTCACCCAAACACCTCTTTGGCTACAGTTAGTTCAGGGTTAGTCATGAGTTAGTCTAATCTCTAGCTAAGTTAGAGTATCAAACAGGAGCAGTATAGGAGATGCAAGTTGCTCAAAGCATACAGGAAAATTCGTACGTGAAAGGATTTTTTTCTTTTTGAAAACGGAACGTGAAAGGAATTTTTTTTAGAATGCTCTTGGCATGTCGCTAACATGTGATAGTTAACCGACCTCAATAGACGGCAGAAACGCCAGCCCGCCGCACTTTGATAGAGACGAGGAGGGAGAAGCGATACAGGCTGCTGGATTACTAGAGATAGGTGTCGCACGGAAGCCAAGAAATACGGTGATAGTGTGGGTTAGCCATGTACTAGTATGATGTAACTACATTGGGCTGCCGTGTTTCGTACTCTTCCAGTCCACCGTGGAGATGATTGGTTAATTTTATATCGCTGAATAATATTAAATATTATGAGTGCAGACGGTCCACCACGAGGTTCCTTGCTCCTTCTCGGTCGTCTGGAATCTATGTTCTTCCACTCTATTTTTTTTACGTGAGCTTTGTTCATCCTTTTGCCAACACGCGAGACATCTAGCATCAAGGTGCACGTGTTATGCAAGGATCGTTCCATCTATATGAAGAACATGTGGGACTGGAACTACGAGACGGACATGTACCCAGGAGTGGACGTACAAACCTGAGTAATGTAGCGTAGTAAGTGAAGTAGAAAGGCACAAATGGTATGAACATGCGTGGCATATAGGGTGTGTTTGGTTGTGTTCTCGTCTCAGCATAGTTGTTCCCTCTTCATGCATGCTCAACTCAACACCCCTCTTCATGCATGCTCTCTTCATGCATGCTTCTAGTGTATTTGTGCTAAACTAGTGTGGACTCATGCACCCTCCATACACTCTACCAAACACCCAAAAGTAGGTCGAGAAGGGAACTCTTGGGCGGCATTTGTCTCTTACTACGTACTACCACTAAATGTTGTACGTGCAATGCACGGTGATGTTATGGAGTACGTGCCTAAGTACTCTACTACTACTATATTAGTTGGAGGCACATATTAACTTTTATATTTGTTTACGTGTATGCCCCGAGACCTTCCAACTAGACGTGTCTTTCTCTCCAGGTCGCACTTTGTATCGTTCATACCACTCAGTACTACTACGTGTGGTCTCCGACCCAGAAGTGGAAGAAGTGGAGATGCTCTACCACACTATTTTTTTACGCTGGGCTCTACCACGCTGTTCATGTCCCACTCCTTTCGCTGACATGTGGGACATCCAGCACGTGCCGTGTTTGGCACCCTTCGTCGTAAGAGTTGAAACGCTAGCATTCATAAGAAATAAAAAATAATTATAAATCGGCAGTGATACTATTTTTTTGCGAACCAATCAACAGTGATACTATACCACGCGGTTTCCTTGCTCCTCGATATCGGAAAGAATACTTCCGTTCGCCAACATGTGGGACGTCGACCATCCTGGTCCACTTGCCATGCACGCAGAACTCCAAGGGAGAGTCACCCAGGTCGTCGCGCCGCAGTAACAATGACTAATGAGCCGTCAAATCACAGGCCCACTTCCCACTTTGAAGTTGCTCGGACGAAGGAACCATCATGACTTCGTTGAATTCCGCTTCTTGAAGAAAACTACTGTACCAGCAGTACTGCTAGCTACAGTAGTTACTCCAACAGAGGCCTCCTTTCGTTCAGAGGATAGGAATATGAAAATCATAGGAAGTAAGATGACATGCATCTCAATTCCTATAGAGAAAGAGATGCCATTTGATGCTTAGGATAGGAATTTTTCCATTTAGTCTAGGCTAATGTACTGGTAATTTGCTCTAAAAACTATAGTAGTAACTAGTAGTATTGGTACATGCTCATACTCAGACACAGACACACACACACACTAACTACTAGTACTACTACTTCTCACATGCTGGCTAGATGCCGTCGTTCTCCTTCCCGGCTTTGTCAGTGACACCCCACCGTGCTTGGATCTCCGCCGACCTCTTCTGATGCGGAGCATCCTACGGTCATCCCCATGGACCTACCATCGTCTCATCAAGAGCCAAGAGGACCTATGACACGAGCACGAGCTAGAGCTCTCGAGAACGAGGTGACTTCCTTCCTTAGTGATATCACATATGATCCACTCGAGACATGGCTACTACCTAAGTCCGATATGCTATGCATGATTAGGTGTCAAGAGGAGCCTCCCGAGGATGCACATGAAGACGGACAAGCCGCCAAGTTCACGGATGAAGAGAACCAATGGAAACGGGCAAGTTCACCTTCCAGGCCCCGGACATCCGGCCATGACCCCGGACATCCGGCCCCTGGAGCATCCACAGCAGCAGCAGCCCAGACGCCCAAGCCTACAGGGCCCAGACATCCGGCGTCCAGCCCGGACATCCGGCCAAAAGCCCGGACATCCGGCGCCACGCTACAGAACATCCAGAAGTTTTGCCCTCCAGCCCGGACATCCGGCCCCCAGCCCGGACATCCGACCTCTCCTGAAGCCCCGGACATCCGGCCCGTCGCCCGGACATCCGGCCACCCCTGTCTGCGCACAGTAAGGGCCGAGGCCCGTGTACCCCTTCGACTCCCTAGACTATATATACTCTTTCTCCTCCATCTTTCTAGGGTTAGCATTGGTTTAGCTCATATGTGAGATAGAGCATTGCTCATCCATACGGATCTCCTCCTCGAGAGAGACTGCGGCCCCTCTTCGGAGACGATCCACGTTGGATTCAAGACCCCCTCTTGGGTGGCCGCCATCAAGACCGCCTCACGGAGAAGAACGGGTTACCCTTTGTATCGTCCTTTGTCGGATTTGGATCGTGTATCTCTTTGTGTTTCGAGGATCTAGCACATGTGTGATTGTTCTTGTTGGTTTGAGTTATTCTCTCGTGTCTTTCCCTCGTGTTTCCCCTCGTGTTCTTCGTGTTCTTAGTTGGGATCCGCTCCTTTCGTGAAAGATCGGCTATATAGGGTTCCACCCTACATCATCTTGGTATCATGAGCCACGTTGATCACGATTTCGGAGCCCCCTCTCTTTGTTTTCTAGCTTGATTTTATTGTTTTTCGTCCTAACCCGAAAATTACCCCACAAAAATAGCCCCAATTTTTTTTTGTGATTTGTTGGTGTGATGAAGTTTTGTTGGATTTGATCCGTGGATTTCGTGTGTTGCAGGTAGATCTAGCTTTTCCCCGTCTTTTCCCCAATTTCCATCCACAAATTCCTCTGAATTTTGCCCCGGATTTGACCTCTCCACATGGTGTTCATCCACGGATCCCGAGCCCGGACATCCGGCCCGACCAGCCCGGACATCTGGCCCGGCCCGGACATCCGGCCATCAGCCCGGACATCCGGCCCGGCCCGGACATCCGGCCCCTGACAGCATCAACTCCATCCTCCACTCCGTTTACCGCCTAACTTTCGTCCAATTTTGTTCCGGAGCCCACATACACTTCCGCATACCACCACCACTTCCGCATAGCACCACCATAGCCTTTCCCGCTACCAACTCCGACAATTTTGACCCATTTTGTTTTGAGAATTTGAGTTGTGGTTTCCGTGTCCTATTGTGTTTCGGCTATCTAGGTACGGTTCGGCAACAACATCACCACCGCTCATCTTCGCCAAGGACTACTACGAATGGCCACATTGGTATCACCTTCACCTTCATATCATCTTGGTATCGTGATATTATCATACTCTCTTGCATTTGCATTGATAACCCCATAGCCTCACTTTCGCGTAGCTTACCCATCGAGACTAGCCTTTGAGTATTGCCGGCAACGTGACTTGTGCACATTAGTGTGCATACTTCACATAGCATACATACCATCATTGAGTTGCATATCTTGGTATCATCTCTTGTGTCACAAAAGTTGTCTTCGCATACACAATTGCTATCTTGGTTCGTGAAGCATTGCATGAGAAAAGAGCTCAAACAACAAAGAGCCAAACAAGCTTTTAAGCAAATGGGAAAGATAAGCAAAGAGCTTAAGCAAGAACCATAGCATCATACAACATTAAGATTGTCATACTCGATCATCTTGGATCAAAGCATAGAAACATCATACATATAGCATACTTGGGATAGAAGTCGTTGCATTTTTGCTTAGTAGGTTGTGCACAAGTTCGTATCTGCCTATTGTGCAATCGTGCTAGCGTCTCTCTAGTGTTGTGCAACAAGAGCATCTTGGTGGATTCCGCATTTTGGCTCACCCTTGGTTGCCCAACCCCACTTATCTATTTGCGTGTGTGTTTCCGTGTACCATATCTTGCTATTGGTCTACTTGTTGCATTTGCAAATTTGTGAATCTTTTCCAACATTATTGAGTCTCACTTACAATTGCATCAAATTTTGTGCCACCATCCTAACCAAGCTCCACCATAAGCTTTTACTTGTGTAGGTGTGAGAACCGACAAGAAACGGTACCAATTGTGCTATTCCCTTGCTACACATTGGAGTGATCTTTGATCCATTTTCAACATCGGTCAAGGTACATTTGGTATTGGTTCTTCTCTTTCGCCCACTCACATATCTTTGTTTGGAATGATGGATAGGCCAAGTACTTCTACCAATCCACTCTTTTTGGAGCAAGACGACGACATGTCATCCTATGTCACCAAGACTCAACTATTTGGTGCACACCCAGCTTTGCATCAAGAACAACTTGCTTTGGGCGATCGAATCGACAACCTCGCCACCGATCTACGACAATCTGAGCAACGTCCAAGAGACTACTTCGACACATCCATGAGTTCCCTCAAAGAAGATATCCAAACCATGATGGTCCGCTCTTCTACAACTTCGTCCTCGTCAAGACGGAGCCGCTCAAGTCGACACTACGACGACACCATCTCCGGTTCAAGTACACCGACATCGAACACTCTACGTCGTGCCGCGCGTCAAGACCGTCAAGCTAACCGCAATCCTCTACACGACACCGACTCTCAAGAGCATCGACATCATCACAGCCAAGCTGCTTTCGCACAAGCACAAGAACGGCAACACCAACGACAACAAGAACAAGAGGAGCGAGCGCGACAACATCAAGATGCACAAGACGCCGAGGCGCAACGTCAAGAACGACAACTACGTGAAGCTCAAGCACTTGAGGCACAACATGCTCTTCAAGACTCAAGTCATGCCGTAGCCAATCGAGGCCGACAAGCTCGACTACATCAAGAAGCACTTCACGACGAAGCTCAAGAAAGGATTTACCAAGCAAATGTGCATCGTCAAGCCCCTCGTCAAGATCGACAAGCTCCTCGTCAAGATAGACAAGTTTCTCCTCAAGCGAGACAAGAACGTCAAGTCCATCGAGAGCAAGAAGACAATGGACCCCCTCCTCGCCAAGAGCATCATGAGGAAGACAACCCTCCTCACCAAGAGCAACATGAGGAAGACAACCCTCCTCGCCAAGAGCGACATGAGATTGCCAATCCTCACTGACATGGGCGTCATCATCCCCGACCCCAACACAATGAAGAGCAACAATATGGCAAGCTAAAGTTCACCATGCCCAAGTTTACCGGAAGCAATGACCCCGAAGAGTACATATCATGGGCATTGAAGGTTGACAAAATCTTCCGCTTGCACAACTACGAAGAAGATAAGAAGATCGCAATGGCATCCCTCGAATTCCAAGACTACGTCCTCATTTGGTGGGAACAAGTCATTGAGCGCCATGCGGCAAGAGGTGAACCACCCATCACCACTTGGGCATAAATGAAGGATGTCATGAGAGCACGATTCGTGCCAAACTACTACAAACGCGACCTCTTCAAGAAACTCCAACAACTCAAGCAAGGAACCAAGAGTGTTGAAGAGTACTACAAGGAAACGGAGATTGCCATGATACGAGCCAATGTCAAAGAAGATGATGGGCAAACTATGGCACGTTTCTTGAATGGACTCAAACACCCTATCAAGAAGATTGTCGACTTCCAACCATACTCGAACCTCATCGAGCTAGTGCATCAAGCTACCAAAGCGGAACAGCAAGTACAAGACGACTTCAAGTACGCCAAGTTCTCATCCAAGTCCTATGGCCTCTCCAACAATCAAGCTTCGACGACTCCCACCACGAGCAATGGCGACAAGTCAAGTTACAAGAAAGCTTCAACAAGCTCAAGTCGTCCTCCTACTACAAGCAACTTCAAGCCGAAAGCTTCATCATCATCTACTCCAACCAATGGGACCATCAAGACAAGTTCCATCAAATGTTTCACATGCGGAGGCCGAGGCCACAAGTCCTTCGAGTGCACAAACAAGCGCACCATGATCCTCAATGATGATGGCACCTACGACTCCATGAGTGAAGGAGAAATGGAAGCTCTTGAGCAAGTGGCCATGCACCGACAAGTGAACAATGAAGAAGAAGATGATCACATCTTTTGTGACGAAGACTCAAGTCCCGCTCTTGTTGTCTCCAAGGTCTTGACTCTTCAACATCAACAAGACGAAGATCAAAGATGCCATATCTTCCACACAAAGGCCGGCATCAATGGACGGTCTGTCAAGGTCATCATCGATGGAGGGAGTTGCCATAACTTGGCAAGTGAAGAACTATGCTCCAAACTCCAATTGGTCAAGATGAAGCACCCACACCCCTACAAGGTTCAATGGCTAAGCGACACCGGCACCATACAAGTCGAGCAGAGAGTACAAGTCTCTTTCAAGATCGGCGCCTATGAAGACACTTTGGAGTGTGATGTCCTTCCGATGACCGTGTGCCACCTCCTTCTTGGACGGCCATGGCAATTTGACCGGGGTGTCATTCACAATGGGCGTACAAATCACTATAGCTTCAAGATGAAAGGGAAAGAGTTTGTGCTACATCCTATGTCTCCAAGCCAAGTGCTCGCCGACAAGCAAAACACCCATCGTGGAGAGAATAGTGAGAGAGTGAACCACCAAAAAGAGAGTGAGCGCCACAAGCCCAAATTGAGTGCCTCCACGATGAGCGACAAGAAAAACTTAGTCCTATTTGCCACCAAACGTGAGATGAGAGAAGTGTGTGAGAACCCATCAAGTGTCCTACACTATGTCCTATTGTGCAAGGACGAGGCACCAAAAACAAACAACTCTCACGATCTACCTTTGGTGTTATCTTCTTTATTGCAGGAATTCCAAGATGTTTTCCCCGATGAGCTACCTCCGGGTCTACCTCCACTACGAGGCATTGAGCACCGAATTGATCTCATCCCCGGGGCGCCGCTTCCAAACAAAACGCCCTACCGCGTCAACCCCGAAGAAACCAAAGAAATTCAAAGGCAAGTAAAGCATCTCATAGACCATGGACATGTGCGTGAAAGTTTGAGTCCTTGTGCCGTACCGGTCATTCTTGTGCCAAAGCGAGACGGTAGTTTTCGCATGTGTTCCAATTGTAGACCTATCAATGCTATCACCGTTTGTTATAGGTATCCCATTCCACGCCTTGATGATATGCTTGATGAACTTTGCGGTGCCACTATCTTTTCCAAAATTGATCTTAAAAGTGGTTACTATCAAATCCGCATACAAGAGGGTGATGAATGGAAAACCGCTTTCAAAACAAAGTTTGGTCTATATGAGTGGTTAGTCATGCCTATGGGTTTATCGGAAGCACCCGGTACTTTCATGCGTCTTATGCATTACGTGTTTCGCCCTTACATTGGTGAATTTGTTGTTGTCTACTTTGATGATATCCTTGTGTTTAGCAAATCTCTCAAAGAGCATGTGACCCACCTTCGCACCATGCTACAAACTCTTCGAAAAGAGCAACTTTATGCTAATATGGAAAAATGCCTATTTGGTGTTGATAAGCTTGTTTTCTTGGGTTTCGTAGTATCTTCTAAGGGTGTTCATGTTGATGAATCTAAGATCAATGCTATTAAAACTTGGCCCCAACCAACCAATTTGCAACAAGTGCGTAGTTTTCTTGGTTTAGCCGGTTTCTATCACAGATTTGTGAAGGATTTTAGCACCATTGCTTCACCTTTGCATGCTTTGAGTAAGAAAAATGCACCGTTTGTTTGGGGAACATCTCAAGATATCGCTTTCAATGAGCTTAAGAATTTGCTTACTCATGCTCCCGTGCTTGCATTACCCAACTTTGACAAGCCTTTCGAAATTCATTGCGGTGCTAGTGGTAATGGCATAGGAGGTGTGTTAACACAAGAGAAGCGCCCAATTGCTTATTTTAGTGAGAAACTCTCCGGAGCGCAACTCAATTACCCTATCTATGACAAAGAGCTATATGCTTTGGTGCGAGTTTTGCATGAATGGGAACATTACCTACGCCCTCATGAGTTCATCATCCATACCGACCATGAAACGCTTAAATACCTTAAGGGTCAAACTAAGTTGAACAAGCGTCATGCTAAATGGAGTGAGTTCATTGAGTCGTTTCCTTATGCCATCAAGTATATTAAAGGTAAGGAAAATGTTGTGGCGGATGCACTTTCCCGTATATGCATGCTTGTTAATCAACTTGAGTTAAATGTCATTGGCTTTCAGCATATAAAAGACTTGTATGAGCATGATCCTACATTTTCTATTCCTTATGCCAAGTGTTTGACGCATACTTCTAGGGATCGATACTACATCCAAGATGGATATCTTATGAGAGCTAACAAACTTTGCATCCCCGAGTCCTGTCTTCGCTTGTTGCTTTTGCAGGAATCTCATGGAGGCGGACTCATGGGACACTTTGGACGCGACAAGACATTTGCTACGCTCTCCAAGAACTACTTTTGGCCCAAGATGTTCCGCGACGTCAATCGCTTCACCAACAGATGCTCTACATGTCGCAAAGCTAAGTCCAAAGCTCAATCTCATGGCCTCTATATGCCACTTCCAATTCCATATCACCCATGGGAAGACATTAGCATGGACTTTGTACTTGGTTTGCCTAGAACTCGAAATGGCAAGGATTCCGTTTTTGTTGTTGTGGACCGATTCTCCAAAATGGCACATTTCATTCATTGCAACAAGATAGACGATGCTTCACATGTTGCAAATTTGTTTTGTAGGGAAATCTTGCGCCTTCATGGAGTGCCAAAGACGATTGTCTTGGACCGCGACGTCAAGTTCTTGAGTTACTTTTGGAAGACATTGTGCGCCAAGCTCGGAATCAAGCTTTTGTTCTCTTCGGCATACCATCCACAAACCGACGGCCAAACGGAGGTGACCAACCACACGCTCTCCACTCTACTATGCGTGTTGACAAAGAAGAACATCAAGGACTGGGAGGAGTGCCTACCCATCGCCGAGTACGCCTACAATCATGCAAGACATTCGACTACCGGCAAGTCCCCCTTCGAGGTCGTCTATGGCTTCAACCCATTGTCTCCATTGGACATTCTACCTCTACCGCTACAAGAGCGCACAAACATGGACGTGAGTGCCCGAGTCAACTTCCTCAAGAAGATGCATGAAGATACAAGAAACACCATCGAGCGCCAAGTACAACGACTCGCGACCAAGCTCAACGTCAACAAGCAACCCATGATGTTCAATGTTGGAGATCTTGTGTGGCTACACCTTCACAAGGATCGTTTCCCCAAGGAACGCAAGTCCAAGCTACTACCCCGAGCGGATGGACCCTTCAAGGTGCTTGCACGCTACAACAACAACGCATACAAGATCGACATCCCACGCGACAAGTACTCCGTGAGCGACATCTTCAACATCAAAGATCTATCCCCGTACCATGGTGATGAGGATTTCGATCCGAGGTCGGATCTTTCCCAAGGGAGGGGTGATGATGCGGAGCATCCTACGGTCATCCCCATGGACCTACGATCGTCTCATCAAGAGCCAAGAGGACCTATGACACGAGCACGAGCTAGAGCTGTCGAGAACGAGGTGACTTCCTTCCTTAGTGATATCACATATGATCCACTCGAGACATGGCTACTACCTAAGTCCGATATGCTATGCATGATTAGGTGTCAAGAGGAGCCTCCCGAGGATGCACGTGAAGACGGACAAGCCGCCAAGTTCACGGATGAAGAGAACCAACGGAAACGGGCAAGTTCACCTTCCAGGCCCCGGACATCCAGCCATGACCCCGGACATCCGGCCCCTGGAGCATCCACAACAGCAGCAGCCTAGACGCCCAAGCCTACAGGGCCCGGACATCCGGCGTCCAGCCCGGACATCCGGCCAAAGCCCGGAAATCCAGCCAAAAGCCTGGACATCCGGCGCCATGCTACAGAACATCCAGAAGTTTTGCCCTCCAGCCCGGACATCCGGCCCCCAGCCCGGACATCCGGCCTCTCCTGAAGCCCCGGACATCCGGCCCGTCGCCCGGACATCCGGCCACCCCTGTCTGCGCATAGTAAGGGCCTAGGCCCGTGTACCCCTTCGACTCCCTAGACTATATATACCCTTTCTCCTCCATCTTTCTATGGTTAGCAATTGTTTAGCTCATATGTGAGATAGAGCATTGCTCATCCATATGGATCTCCTCCTCGAGAGAGACTGCGGCCCCTCTTCGGAGATGATCCACGTTGGATTCAAGACCCCCTCTTGGGTGGCCCCCATCAAGACCTCCTCATGGAGAAGAACCGGTTACCCTTTGTATCGTCCTTTGTTGGATTTGGATCGTGTATCTCTTTGTGTTTCGAGGATCTAGCACATGTGTGATTGTTCTTGTTGGTTTGAGTGATTCTCTCGTGTCTTTCCCTCGTGTTTCCCCTCGTTTTCTTCGTGTTCTTAGTTGGGATCCGCTCCTTTCGTGAAAGATCGGCTATATAGGGTTCCACCCTACATCATCTTCGCAGTAGCGCGTGCGTCCTTTTATTTCTTGCGGCGGCGGGCCTCTCTTTTCTTGAGTGTTTTCTGACTTCTCCGCTCCCTCTGTGCGGCTTTGGCCGCCTCTTGCTCTACCGCCCATTCGGCCTTGGCATCTTCAAATTCCTCCCACATAGTTGTGAGGTCGCGAGCGGCGATGAACTCGGCACGGTGGGATGCCATCGCTTCCCTACCATTTTGTGTGCGGTCGTGGGCGGCGAGGAACTCGGCGCGGCGGGATGCCATCGCTGCCTTACCGGTTAGTGTGCGGCGCGGTGGCATGAATGACACTTGGTGAGAGCTCTGGGGTGGAGTGGCCGGACAACCGTATAGGTTTGTCAAGAGCTCAAGGAAAGAAGACGAAGCAAATTTGGATTCCCCTTCAATCCTGGTCATTTATTACCGAGTAAAATGCATTGGCGGTCATCGAACTTGTCTTGATAGCTCACTTTGATCATTGTATACGAGATATGGTGATTATACGGTCACTGGCTCAGCGTATAGCTCCGTATTTGTCTGGTTGACCAGTCAAACAGTCCGCATGCGCCTCATCAGCTCGTGTTCTTTATCTATCTACGCGGGCCTACCTGTCAATGGAGAAAGAAATACTGTAAAAACCAAAATTATGCGTATGTGGGGAATCAAACCACGGACTCGTCGCTGCAACGCACCCTCGTCAGCCAAATGAAAATGAAATACTTTGCGTCAGACACTCACGCTCACGCTGTCAAAGCATGCTAATGCATGCACGTTGCCCTCTAAATCAAAGTCCTGCTCATGGCGCAACGCAAACGGCGAGCCCATCACCTGCGCGCCCCGGCGGTGCCTGACATTACTGTTTAGACGTTTGATGGAGGCCTACGCGAACGCCGAGCATGTATTCACCTGGCTCAACACCAACGGTCATACTCGGACCGCCTTGCTCATGTATATCGTCCATCACAACGACAATCTATAAAACAACCTAAGCTAGAGAGGGTACTATGGTAGTATGGTACGGAGTATGTACTATCGTGATTAACCGATCTTAGTGCCACTGCACACCGAAACCCCTTCCATCGCTAGCACGCGCTTCCCGCCTGAAACAGTCACCGTCTCTCCAGAATGTCAGTGTCGCATTCACCGGACTTAACTGCAGGTGCAATTGGTGTGTCACTGACATGCGGGCCAGATGCCCGTTGGGCCCACATGTCAGTAACCCAAACGCATCTGCAGTTAAGTCACTAAAGCAGCGTCCGCATTCACGCCCGACGAACCTACTCTGGTGCTAGTTGTCCATCCGTCTGCCGCGGCTCATTGCCATTCGCCCGCTATATTAACTTGAGCCCCAGCTCCCAGCCATAGCCAAAGACCCACACTTATTCTCCTCCGGTCCCTTCCTTCTGTCGGCACCACTTCAACCATGGCCTCCTGGCGCTTCGAAGCTCTCTTGGACGTACTGTCGCAGGAGCAGACGAGGGACATCGACGGCTCCGCTCCGGGCGCGCTCGAAAGCTCTCTTCGACGTACTGTCGCAGGAGCAAACGAAGGAGATCGCTGGCACCCCCCGGCCGCCCTCCGCCGCCACGGCCATGAAGCCGGCGCGCGTGCGCGGGCGCAGCCGGCAGCGAGGAAGAGTAGTACACGGTAGGTCACCACCGCTCTGGTCCCGGGAAGGCCACCGCTACCCCACTCAGTCGACGACAAGCTTGGTGGGGTAAACATCGGCGGCCGATTAGCCGCTTGACGGAGACGTGGAGGAGGAAATCTTCAGAACCTTGTGCTCCGGAGGAGGAGGTTATTGAGGCGGATGAGGAGGAGGCAAAGGCAATGGCCGGCTTTCTCGGGTTCATGGCCGGACATGGTGGTCGGGCGCCGGCGATCGTTTAGATTAGGTTTACAGTAGGTTTTAGTACGGTTTGTGCGAAATATGTAATGAATTTGGTCCAGTTTGTAGGAAAAGTTTTCGAAATGTAATGAATTTCATCCGGTTAATTTTAAATTTGCTTTGTTTGCATGAATTTCGTCCGGTTAGTTCATATAGTTGTCGAAAGGTATGCAGGCAGCATCGGATGGCATCCATCAGTGTCCTCGGACAGATGCCGGTGTAAATTTGTGGGCCAGCGCTGGAGATGCCCTAACTATCATGCTATAATCGCTAACAATCCTCCATTATTTGGCAGGGAACAGTTATCCCTCGATCAAAATCAGATCCGCGGAAGCACAGAGGTTCCCCTAGGCTCCCCCTAGGCGACCACCGCTAGTGGCCACTCCGGCCACGGCGGCCACCCCTCCCGCCGGTGGCCACTCCGGCACCGGCGGCCACCTCACTCCGGCTGTGGCAGCCGCCACCTTCTTTAGTTCTTCTGTTTTGGAGCCGGAGTCAAGGAGATGGCCATGGATCCTCCTTCTCTCAACTTTGCAAGAGGTAAAGATTTTCAGTGTTCTATGCGGGAAAAGTTTGGTCATCCAGTGGTTTTCTCTCCTGGTTATCACCAATGGGAGTTCACTTTGGTGGTTTCCTTCTGTCGTGCTCGATTTCGGTTGGATTGTCACACGGTTAGCATCACTCTTCAATCTTGCTTTGGTGGTTATCCACAAGGGTTTCATGTGCATCATCTCAAGGACAGATCCTTCAAGTTTTCGGTTGCGTCAAAAGCTGTGGGGTTTGAAATCTATAACCATGGCCGTGTGGTTGAAAAGGACTTCGAATTGGTGTTTAATCTTTGGAGTTTTGGAGGCCCTAACTGGTTGCGTGAAGAACAACTTTTTTTATCTTGAAGAAGAAGCTTCTTGGACCTTGGTTACTAGTGGCTCGCGTGCACGATCTGCCGCCGCCGCCAATGCCTCCGGCGATCAACTCCGGCCATCGGTTTTTGCTCGTCTTGCGAATTCTCCAAGCTCTAGCAATAATGTGGTCTCGGACAATAATGAGTCCTTAATGCAGAATTTTAATACCTTAGGAGAGGTTCGCGCTGAGGCTTCTCAGGGCGGCAATCAGGGTTTTTCAAATGGCTCGCTTCAGTGCTACGCGTGTGGTTTGCTGGGCCACTTTGCCAGGGAGTGTCACATGCAGCGGCCACCTGGGCTTTTCCCTTTTCTATGGTTTGCAACGTTTCCAAGCCCTCCCCATGAGGCCTGGAACCTGGACGCGGTCCAGGATTGGCTTAAGTCAGTTGGCCCGGCCCGCGACCCTTCGGTGGTTTCCTCTTTTAGCGAGCTCTCTAAGGGATCTTTTCCTAATTTCCAGCCTCGATTGGCACTTGCCTCCTCAACTTCTCCACAGTCAGACTCTGCTTCACCACAGTACGCAAACTCTGCTCCTGTCACCTCCAGCTCGCCTGCGACGGTGTGTGCCTCTGCGGCTTCTTCGATGGCCAACATTTCGATCGACCCACGACCATTTGTGCCCCATGGGTTCGCCATCCAGCAGCTTGCGGGCCGCAACGGGGTGGCTCGGGTCGTCCTCCCGCACTGTCCTCGTTGCCATGAAGATTGGGCTATTGCTACTATCCATCCGCTCCCTGCTGATGCTCCTTTCCCCAATGTAAGAGATGTTCTCGAAGAATTTAATTTATTGTTGAGCATAGGCAGTTAGGACTGAGAGACATCCAGCGATGCCCGTTTGGAGAGGCATATGTGCGTCTGATGAGGGTTAGAGATAGGGACAAGCTGGTGCTTGATAGCCCGCATGAATTTGGCGACGTTTTCATCTCTTTTGTGAAGCATGATGAGGGCAGGAATCATAGGAGGGTGCATTTCAACAGAACAGTTTGGTTGCTGCTGACAGGAGTTCCTTCCGATTTTCGCAATACTGAAGATTTGGCCTGTGCTGTCAGCAAGTTTGGTCGCATGGTCTCCTGGGACAAGGAGGATGACCACATGGGCCGTATTGTGGTCAAGGCTCGTGTTATGAACCTGGATATCATTCCCAAAAGCATGAGATGGTCTGAAGGAGATGAGTTTGAAGAGGATGGTTGGTGCTCTTCGATTGAAGTTTTGGCTAGTGAGCTTCTTGGTGGGGGCCCAGCAGATGAAGACCCAATTCCACCTGACAATGTGGATCCACACCCCTTACCTGAGAATGCCGAGCCTGGTGCTAGCTTTCACAATGCTGCACTCAACAACAACAACTTAGATGTTCAGCATGAGGACAACTGGGAGCAAGAGGACAACTGGAATATTCCACAACAGGACAACCTGCATGCACCTCTTGAGGACATTCTGGATGTTGTGCAGCAAGAAGAGATGGCTTGGGCAGATGGTGAAGAGTTACTGCCTGCATTCAGCAACAGCAGCTTATCTTCAGACATGTCTTTCTCTGAAGGAGATAATTCAAACCTTTTACTGCCACCTGTGCTAGCTGGGAATGTGTTTCCCAGAGATAATGAACTTGTTGCTCTGCCTCCTCCTGCCAATGTGGTTAAAAATGGCCTTCAGAACATTATTCAGGCATATCAATCTGATGATGAGGAGCCCAATGTGTTGCATGAGCAAAATGTGGTTGCTGCAATTGATGCTGAGGATCTTCCTGTTCAAGTTATTGCAAGCCAGCTGCAACAAATGGATGATATTAACCCTGCTGGGGGTGCTGAGGTAGCTGCTAGCTCTGAAGCTCAAGATTTGAGTTCTGCTTTGGAGACTAGTTTGGTTCCTGTCTTTCCTCAGGAAGATCTTGTGCCTAGTTCTGAGCCAGGCTTGGCTGCTCAAGTTGGTGTTTCTTCTGAACAGGCCATTCAGTGCAGTCCTGTTCATGTCAATACCTCCAGAGGAGGGCTTGAGCCTGTCACAAACATTGAGAATCTTCAGTCTGGTCTTCAAGGTAACTGGGTAAATCAAATTAATGAGCATTTCAGTATGGCACCCTCTCTTGTTGGTTTGAAATGTATACAGCTTGCTGCAACTGCTAATAATGATCATACTGTATCTGAAGAAGGTCTCTTGCTGTGGAAGAAACACTTTCAAGAGCAGTCTGTGGATAACAAAAACTCCTTCTCTGCCAACATTCCTGTAAGTTGGTTCAATTTCATTGTCCACCTTCTCTTGACTCCAGATAAGTTTGATTGGACTGTCAACATGCTAAAGTCTGGAATGTGGGAACTTTTCTCTGCTGTGGAGAATATGGAACAAGCTATACTGTTTCATATACCTGATAAGTGTCCTACTTCACATGCTCCCATTTGTCAGGCCATTGTCCTGGAGGAACAGCTTGCAAACGATAAGGACAAGGAGAATATTGAGGTGGCTTCCAACATGCAAGACATGGAGTCCCAGGCTCTTCTGCAGCCTTTTGGCTCTGACAACCTCAGGAAGAGAAGGAGTGGTAAAACTCCCCTGGTGGAAACAGAGGTAAGGAGGAGTGATAGAATTAAGAAAGATAATAAAAGAAACTCCTGCTCAAATAATAGTTGTCTACCTTGTCATGCTGTCCCTCCTGTCATTCAAAATTCAGTTGTTAGAAACCTCACTGCCTCTTTCTGTAAGGTTGCTGAGGGGGAGCTAGAGGACAAGCTGGCCAAGAAGCCAAGAAGAAAGCTTGTTGAGGAGTTGGTCAAGGTGCCCTTGGCTACTGGAGAGGAAAACACTTCCACATCTACATGATGATTGCTGGACCCAATTGGAATAGTGGTTGGGGGGGTAGTTTGGTTGGATCTCCATGTTCTCTTTTGGAGAGTCCTTTTTATGATGTAAGCCTTGGATACTGGTACTTTAAGCAACTATTTCCTCTGGAGATGTACTATCTTAATGGAACTTCTGTGATGTATGGCCTTTGGATGTGTTGCTGGTCCTATAATGTGCTGTGGCTCAGAGTCCTTGGTGATCTTTTCTCACTTTTAATTGTGGATCAAGTGCTGGTGCTTGATTTCTGGTGCAATATACATCTTTGTCTCCATGAATAGCACAAACAGAAGTTGGAACATTCTTAACTGGAACATTAGAGGGATGAGTTCACAGGATAAATGGTTGGCCTTAAGGCAGAAAATAGATGAGAGTGACTGCAATATTTTGTGCTTACAAGAAACTAAGAGAGAGAACTTTGATGCTTCTTACATAAAAAATTTCTGTCCCAATAGAATCAATAAGTTTGCTTTCCTCCCTTCTGTTGGAGATTCAGGGGGCCTCCTAGTGGCTTGGAATGGCTCTCAATTTGCTGGAGAAGTTATTGCTCAAAATAGATTTTCACTTTCCATTCAGTTCACAAGTTTGCTCTCCAATCAGTCCTGGATTCTCACCAATATTTATGGTCCTTGTGACCCACAGGACAAAATTGAGTTCATTGAGTGGTTTTTGATTATTCACATGCCTGATGATGTGGACTGGATTGTTATGGGAGATTTCAATTTCATGAGGGCTCCATCAGACAGAAACAGACCTGGTGGAGATGTTAATGAGATGCTTATGTTCAATGAAGCAATTAGTAATCAAGGTTTACTTGAGTTACCTTTGCATGGAAGGAAATTCAGCTGGAGTAACATGCAGCAAAATCCTCTGCTGGTCAAGCTTGACTGGTTTTTTACTTCTGCCTCTTCCCAAATCATGTGCTCTGTTTAGGGGATCAATAGTGGCTATTAAGCTTTTCCCTTTCTATATATTCTTGGGAATAAGTAAATACCATCCTCTGGCTCGGTTATTCCATCTAGCCGAGCCATTCATTCCTTTTTATGAAAGAAAGATAAGGGACAGAAAAAAAATTGGATGACCACATTCCCAAACACTATGGTTCTTCCTCTTGCAAAACCAATATCAGATCACTTACCATGTGTCATCAAAGTTGGTACTTCTATCCCCAAAGTAAGAGTTTTTAGATTTGAGAACTATTGGTTGCATCACTCAGATTTTAAACAGGTGGTTAATGTTGCATGGAGTATTCCAGTGGGGAATCTTGATTCTGTCAAAAGTTTGAATGCTAAGTTTAAAAACTTAAGGAGCTCTGAAGTTGTGGGCCAGATCTTTATCTTGTCTTAGAACTCAAATTGCTAAAATCAATAAGCTCATTTTCCTTTGGGATTTTTTTGAGGAGTTCAGAGAGTTGGACACATATGAGTGGAATTGTAGGATTCTTCTCAAAGAACATTTGCCAATTCTTCTGAGGAACCAAAAGATTTATTGGGAACAGAGGGGAAAAATTAAAGGGGTAAAGTTTGGGGATGAAAACACCAAATTCTTTCATACCAAGGCTTCTATCAATCACAGGCACAATCATATAGCTGTCTTGCAAAATGAGGCTCAAGTTGATATATCTGATCATGCTGGGAAGGCTGCTATACTCTGGGATACTTATAAGAAAAGAATGGGGACTTCTCACAAAACTACCATGCATTTTGATTTCGAATCATTGTTTGGCCAGAGACAAGATCCCACACTGTTTGATACCTTGGAATTGCCTTTCACTGAGGAAGAAATCAATGATGTAGTAAAAGAATTACCTCTGGACAAATCACCTGGCCCTGATGGTTTCAATAATGAATTCTTTAAAGCTTGTTGGGACATAATTAAAGGATATGTGCTCAAATTCATTTCTGATTTTCATGCTGGACAAATCTCTCTGGAAAGCTTGAACACCTCTTTCATAACTTTAATCCCTAAAGGAAGTACTCCCCTCACAGCAAATGATTACAGGCCAATCTCCCTCCTTAATTGTTGTCTCAAGCTAGTCACTAAATTGTTGGCAAACAGGTTACAGAGAGTGATCTTAAAGTTGGTCCACATTAACCAATATGGCTTCCTCAAAGAGAGATCCATCCATGATTGCTTGGGCTGGGCCTATGAATATCTGCATCAATGCCATAAATCCAAGGAAGAGATTATTGTGTTGAAATTGGATTTTGAAAAAGCTTTTGACACCATTGAACATCAGGCAATTCTGGACATTCTAAAAGCTAAAGGTTTTGGAGATAGATGGATTAACTGGATCAAAATGCTGTTCACTTCTGCCTCATCTGCCATATTGCTTAATGGTGTTCCTGGTAAAAAATTATATTGCCTGAGAGGAGTGAGGCAGGGAGACCCTCTGTCACCACTTCTGTTTGTGCTTGCTGCAGATCTTCTTCAATCAATACTCAACAAGGCCATGCAGCTGGGTTTACTATCTCCACCATTGCAAGTGAATTCCTGCCCTGATTTTCCAATAGTACAATATGCAGATGACACTTTGGTCCTTCTTCAAGCAGATGCCAAGCAACTCCACTACCTCAAAGCCCTTCTCAATACTTTTGCAGATGCTACTGGTCTGAAAGTTAATTACTCTAAATCAAGCCTCATCCCACTCAATGTGTCTGAGGAGAAAGTTGAGATTTTGACTAATACTTTTCAATGTAAAAGGGAATTTTTCCCCATTCAATATTTGGGTGCACCTTTGGGTATTCATAAACCAACTGTTGAACAATGCTTACCTCTGGTCACAAGGCTGTAGAAGAAATTTATGGGTCTATCTTCCTTCATGACCATGGCTGGAAGGCTGCTGCTGGTAAAATCTGTGCTCAACTCTCTGCTGGTTTACCTCATGGGATGCCTTGATGTGCCTGTCACTATTAAAGCTCAAGCTATTAAATTGTTGAGGCATTGCCTCTGGAGAGGCCCTGACTTGGAGGATCATAGGCCAGCCATGGTGGCTTGGAGCACTGTTTGTAGACCAAAAGACCAAGGAGGTTTGGGAGTGATGGACATCTTTGTCCGAAACAAAGCTTTGTTACTTACGAATCTACACAAGTTTTACAACAGACACAACATTCCATGGGTTAATTTGATCTGGGAGACACATTATAATGGTGATTTGCTGCCTGGCAACAGTTGGATTGGATCTTTTTGGTGGAAGGCAAATCTTAAGCTCATTGAAAATTTCAAATCTCTGGCCAGATGTCACATTGGAGATGGCAAAAGTGCTTTTTTCTGGTCTGATCTATGGCACTCAGCTTGCTTACAGGACATGTTCCCCCATCTCTTCTCTTTTGTGAAGAATAGGAACTCCACTATGCACACCATTATTCACACTGAATTTCCGGAGGATCTATTTCATTTACCCTTGACAGTGCAAGCATTCCAAGAATTTGAAGCAATGCTAGACATTTGTATAGCTTTGAGGGGTTCTGCATATCTGGAATGTATAGATACCTGGAGCTACATTTGGGGAAATGATCAATTCTCAGTTGCTAAGGCATATAAACTGATGATGGGAGTAAAAATAGTGCCCCAGCAATTTAACTGCATTTGGAATAGCTCTTGTCAACCAAAGCACAAGGTGTTCTTTTGGAGGTTATTACATGACAGGCTCAATACTAGGAATCTCCTTCGAAGGAAATCTTTTCAGTTGGGTAATTATAATTGTGCTGTAAATAATTGCCAGCAGGAGGAAACACTTCAACATCTCTTTTGGACATGTCCTTTTGCTGCTCAGTGTTGGGACCTGATTTGTCCCTCTAGACAGGCCAATGTCTCAGTGCTTGAAGCTTTTGCTGATCTAAAACTAAAACTTCATGTGCCTTTCTTCATGGAAATCATCATCCTAGCATCCTGGGCCATCTGGATCTCTAGGAACAATCTCATTTTTCAAGCCATTCAACCAAGCATTCAGGGATGGAAAGCCATCTTCTTGGAGGAGCTCAACTTGCTAAGGTTTAGAATTAAAAAGAGCTATGCTAGAGCTTTCTGTCTCTGGCTTCACAACCTTGTCCTGTAATTTAGTAGCTTATAGTTTTTTTACTTCTTTTATTTTGGCTTATCTCAAGCCTCTTTGTACTGCTAGACTTCTCTTTTTTTGATATAATATAAAAATTGCAGTGGGGTTTTGCCCTACTGTGTATAGTCAAAAAAAATCAGATCCGCGGTGTTTCGCACTCCTCCCGCGTAAGAGTGTAAACTCTTGCTCACATAAAAATGGAGCAAGTGGACGGCACTGTAGCACGTCATATCACTTGAACTAGCCCGCCTAACAAGCGGGAAAGCACCGCCCTCGTCATTTTGTTCTGGATTTCTATCGATCGATCGCGCGAAAATGTTACACTTCGCCAGTTCTAAAGGAAAAGGCGGCTCACTTACGACTTGTACGCGTCGCAACCCTGACAGTCCGGCTCGCACGCCGCTCACCAGAGGGGACACGCGTTGTCTTGCAATTTCACTGACATGTGGGACCGTAATTGAATAAACCGTCGATAGCCGAAATCTAATCGCTCGGCGGGCGTCGGCTGAGAAGCGAGAAACGGGGGAGGGAGAAGAGATCGCCCGCCCGCCGCGCACGGACTCCAAGAAATATATGGTGATAATGTGAGGTGGGCCATGCTGGAGTCCGGACCGCTTCCGGAGCCTGCTCTCACCGCCCTGGCCCCTCAAAACGCCAGCTGCCCGCCGCATGCATGCATAGCAAGTAGTACTCCTTATGTGTAGGAGAGAGAGGCATTGACTAAGTCAAGGAGTGGCTCTGCAAGAGCCCGTCTCTACACGTGCTCCTAGGTATAAAAAATAATTCTAAAAAAGGCATAAAAACATTTGAGAGGAAATAGATAGAGAAAGTGAGAAAAAGCTGTAACCTGGGCATTACATGAGGAAGGAGGGAGTGGTGCACATGCCAAGTTCACTGGGCTGCCGTGTTTCACACTCCTCCGTCGTAACAGTGGAGACAATAGCTTTCATCAAAAATAAACAATGAATACTCGTTGCTCGTCCTCTATATCGGAAAGAATACTTTCATTCGCCGACATGTGGGAAGTCGACCATCCTGGTCCACCTGCCATGCACAAAATTATCCTGGTCTACCCCCGTCGTATCGCAGGCCCAACCTTTCCCACTGTAACATCATGACTTCGTTGAATTCCGCTTCTTTAAGAAAACTTACTGTACCCGCAATACTGCTACCACATGCGAAGACTGGACGGCACTGTACCACGTCATATCACTGAAACCCACTAGGCCAAACTAGCCCGCCTAGGTCATCTATTTTGGAACGGAGAGTACGTCTCTGCACTGCTATGATTTTGTGTTGCACGTTCTCTGTACTTTTGCTACGATTTTCCTACCCTATGAACCAAATGAGGCCTGAATGTATGTCGACTATTGTCTGATCGATCGCTAAGCCTACAATTTTAGGAGCTAGGGCTATTGGTCGATCGACGAGGGATAAGTATAAGCGTACCACGAGCTCATCAGCCCCAACGTTTCTCTTCGATGAGTGTTTTGCAAGTACTATAGCTCGCACAGTAGTAGCCTACAAACACCAAGAATCATCAAACAAGCCCTGCTGATATGATAAACAGTTCAAACTTACATCTAAGCATGCCATATATTACATCAAAAGCTGGTGAGGATACATCTGTTTCCATAACTCGGAGAGAGTTCGCATGATTCATCGCATGATTCACTATCAAACAAAAGTAGCAAGATCCGCCCACACAAGATAGTGCACTAGCCCTAAGATGGTTTGATAACACGCATCGTTCTGGTAATTAAACACAGGGCAATGCAAACTACCCTGAAGGATTAGCGCAACCAACTATTTCTTGTCATCGATCTCTCGGGCAATGACCACAGCACGGACAGCGGCATGGGAATCGATTTCTGGGGCGATGTCCACAGGACTGACCGCGACATCAGAATCGATCTCTGGGGCGATGTCCACAGGATGGACAATGGCATCGGAATCGATCTCCGGGGCAATGCCAACAGGACGGGCCACGACATCGGAATCATCAAGGACGTCCACCGGCACCTGCACAACCCTAACATATTAGCAAGCACATTGCAAATAATCAAAAACCACAACTATGGTAATAAGCCATTATTTTTTACCTTGTGCAGCTCACTGGGGGATCTCATCCCTCCGGGAGCCATCTCCTCATCCTCCATGGGGGCCATCACCTTGCCAGGGGAATACTGCTTCTCAACGGCGACTATCTCCTCAAACTCGGTCTTGAGCCTCACATAGGTGGCAATCAGAGTTCCTGGGGTAGGCACGGTGGGGCCCTTGCTGTTCTTCCAACTTTCTTTGAGGAGTTCGTCCGCCAACGTCCTCAACTCTTTGGCCAGTGCTTGTTTCTTGGAGTTCTTCGTCTCCATGGGTTGGCCCGCCAACATGGTCAACTCGTTGGTCGGTGCTCGCTTCCTGGAGATCACTGTCTCAAGTGGGTTGTCCACCTGTAACTCTTTGCCTAGTGCTCCAAGATCCATCAATGAACTGACAAACAAAAAGCAATCGAAAGGAAACCACAATCGCAATGAAAACGGGAAAAGAATAGGATGTGAGAATCGGTCGGTGCTTCGCAAAAAGAAGATTCTTGGAATGAAAATATAGCAGCATAACTGATTCGCCCACCTTTCCTTCGTCGGTACAGAAGAAAAATGGCTGAAGTGAGTAGCCTGGAGTGAGGTTTTCTTCAAGAAAGGGAAGAAAGGGCTTGAACGAGCGTTCCAGTGAAATGATGGTTGCTTCGTCCAGTCCAACTTGGAGGCCACCTTACCACTGCTGGTAAAGGTGTGGGTTTTGTGATATGACGGGTCATGACGGCCACACCGGGGTGACAGGTGAGTCTCGACTGTAGCACCTCGCTGTGATTTGGTGGATGGCATGCAGGTCCGGATGCTTTGAAATGTCCCGCATGTAGATAGAGCGGCTAGTCATATAGGAGTGCTCAATATTGTGCACCGCGACCAAGGCGGAGAGGAAAACGAGAGAACTACGTAATTAATGCATCACTACTGGAATCAACTAATTTGCCATCTGCCAGCTCTTTGCCGTCTGCTAGCTGACGACAAAGAAACTCTTTGCCATCAGCTACCCAAAAGCAGACGGCAAAGAAATGGCAGACGACAAAACAGGTCTTTGCCATCTGCCGGCTCTTTGCCGTCAGCCAGCAGACGGCAAAGAATCTTTGCCGTCCGCTGGCTGACGGCAAAGAGAGAGGTGGCCCCCACCCCCCGCCCGTTTAGAAAAACTTAACGCCCCACCTCTTTGCCGTCAGCTAGCAGACGGCAAAGAGATATAAAGGCGGACGGCAAAGATTGGCGGACGGCAAAGAGGAGACTACCTAACGGCCCCTACCCCCCGCCCATTACTCTCTCTTCTCTCCCTCTCTCCTCCCCGACGCGCCCCGCCACCACATCCCACCCCACCGCCGCCGCCGCCGCCCGCCGCCGCCCCCGCCCGCCGCCGCCTCCCCGTCGCCCTGCCACCCGCCGCCCAGCGCCGCCCCGTCGCCCCCTCCGCCCCGTCGCCCCCGCACCCCTCCGCCCCCACCCCACCCGCCGACGCCCCGTCGCCCCGCCGCCCGGCACCGCCCCCGACGCCCCGCCACCCGCCGCCGCCCCCGCCGCCCGGCGCCTCCCCCGCCGCCCGGCCCCGCCCCCGCCGCCCGGCGCCCCCCCGCCACCGCCCCCGCCGACCGTCCCATTGCTCCAGTGAGGGACTAGTGCTTTTTTTCTTCTTCTGTTTTTTCATTTTTTTCTGTTTAATTGTTAGTGCTAGATTGTGTTAGTGTTAGTGTTAGAAAAGAATGAGAAGAAGTAGAAGTAGTAGAAGAAGTAGAAGAAGAAGAAAAGAGAAGAAGTAGAAAAAAGATGAAAAAAGAAAAAGAAGAAAAGAAGTAGAAGAAGAAGAAAGGAAGAAAAGAAAAGAAGTACAAAAAAGATGTAAAAAGAAGAAGAAGAAAAGAAGTAGAAGAAGTAGAAGAAGAAGAAAGGAAGAAACGAAAAGAAGTAAAAAAGTAGAAAAAAGATGAAAGAAGAAGAAGATGAAAGGAAAGAAGAAGAAGAAGAATTGAAAGAAAGAAGAAGACCCCTCCGCCCCACCCCACCCGCCGACACCCCGACCCCGACACCACACCCCGACCCCGACACGACACCCCGACCCCCTGACCCCCTGACCCCGACACCCCGACTCCGACACCACACCCCGACACCCCGACCCCGACACGACACCCCGACACCCGACCCCCTGACCCCCTGACACGACACCCCGACACCCCGACCCCCTGACCCCCTGACCCCCCAACCCCGACACCACACCCCGACACCCGACCCCGACTCCACCCCGACACCCGACCCCCTAACCCCCTGACCCCGACACGACACCCCGACCCCCCGACCCCAAAACAGCACCCCGACCCCGACACGGCACCCCGACACCGACACGACACCCCGACCCCCGACACCTCCTGAAAAGGTGTTCTTTGGCCTTGCAGAGGCCGATGGGGTCATACATTTGTGAATTATTAGTTAGGTCATATATTTTTCGATTTTGTTATGAAAACATCATATATAATTGTGTTGATCGGGTAGATTTAAATGTGGAGTTGTTTCATCGCTGCGAGGTTTGGTGGTCGACGACCTCGCCGTGCGTTTGACGAGCTCTGCCCCTTCGTTCGTGGGTGAGCACAAATGACATGTCCTCCTCCCCCGTTAATTTTTTGCTCTGTTCCGGTGTTCGTGCCGATGAAACTTGATAGCTAGCTATATATGTGTCTTGAATCATCAGTATGCGTAACCAATATGTGTCTCCCGTTCGAAAGCGTCATAGTTATAAATATGCATGCATTTGCATATTTATAACCTTGATTCTTTCGAATTGTCCAACGCTATCCATGGACAGCCCGAGTATGTTTAGATTGGGTTCGTTTTCCCATATGCTTTGCTCCGGATCTGACGCATAAGTTTTGTCAGTGCCTCCCCTGTTGTTCTCCGGGTACACATCCTCTCTGTTTATTGCAGAGATGTGTATCAGGAGAACAACGGGGAGGTGCTGCCGAAATTTTGCGTAGGATCCGGAGCATAGCATGGGAAAATGAACCCAATCTAAACATACTCGGGTGGGATTAGGACCTATCATTACCTATTAGAGTGTAGGTTGCATGGACGTAATAAAATTGACAAAGTAGATTAACTGATGAATATATACATGGTGAATTATATATATATATATATATATATTTGTTGTGTGTCTAGTAGCTCTGAAAGTCAAGATGAGTGATCGTGCGTGGATGTACACCGGTCACACTGGTCAGAACAAATGGAGCACTGAATGGTTCACAAAAACCAAGGGGTTTGTGCGAGCCGCATTTGCAAATGGCCAGAGGAAAACCTGGTGCCCCTGTTTACGGTGCGGCAATTGGGACAAGAGGACAGAGGCTGAAATGGGCAAACACCTGTAGAAGAGTGGTTTTACGCCCGATTATACGGTGTGGACATTTCATGGTGAGTCTGCCCAACGTGACCGAGCTGAGGTGGATCGTCGTCGTACCGACGAGCATGGTACCGGGATGGAAAACATGGTGCAAGACTTCGATGATGCTCGGGATTCGGACGAGGAGATGGAGGAATCTGCAAAGGCCTTCAATGAAATGTTGGAGTCTTCAAAACGTCCGCTCCATGAGCACACTGAGCTTTGCCAGTTGGATGCCATCTCACAAGTAATGGCTCTGAAGGCTCAGTTCAACTTGGGCAGAGAATGCTACGATGCAATGATGACAGTATTTGGACGCTTTCTACCCAAAGGCCATGTAATGCCTGCAAACCTGTACCAGTCGGACAAAATCCTCCGTGCACTGAAGATGCCCTATGATAAGATACATGCCTGTGAGAAAGGATGGGTCTTGTTTGGGCTTGACTATGCAGACTTGAACTATTGTCCCATTTGCAAGTCTTCCAGGTATGTTGTGGTAGACAACGGTATGGGTGAGAAGACGCAGACCAAAATCCCCGTTAGTGTTCTTCGGTATATGCCAATTGTACCAAGACTTCAACGTCTTTTCATGGTCGAAGAGACGGCCAGACAGATGACATGGCACAAAACGGGCAAAAGAACCGAACTAGATGCAGATGGGAATCTGATGATTGTACACACATTGGATGGTGTTGCGTGGAAAAAGTTTGATGAATTACATGGTGACAAAGCGGCAGATCCGAGGCATCCTCGAGTCGGCATCAACACGGATGGGTTCAGTGTGTTTGGTATGACGGCAGCCCAATACAGTTGTTGGCCCGTATTTGTCTTTCCACTCAATCTCCCCCCCGGACAGATTATGCAAAGAAAGAACATTTTCCTGACGTTGATAATTCCAGGGCCCAACTATCCGGGGAAAAATATGAATGTGTACATGCAGCCGCTTAAGGAAGAATTGCAAGAAGCCTGGGATAATGGGTTCAAGACATACGACGCCTATAGCAAACGGAACTTCATAATGCATGTCTGGTACATGTACTCGACGCATGACTTGCCGGCGTATGCGCTATTCGTTGGCTGGTGTGTGCATGGAAGGTTCCCGTGCCCCACATGCAAGGGAGCTCTTGAGTTTCGTTGGCTTCAGGCCGGTCGCAAGTTTCTTGCTTCGACATGCATAGACAGTTCCTGAATCCTCGCCATAAGTTCAGGAAAGACAAGAAGAACTTCATCAGAGGTAGAGTTGTCAAAAACTCTGCACCACCTGCATTGACAGGCCAACAGACCCTGGATCAGTTAAACGCTCTCGAGCCAGATCCAGAGCGTCTAGGGTACTTCAAGGGGTATAATTCTAAGCACGCCTGGACTCACAAAACATGCTTATGGGATCTGCCTTACTTCAAAGACCTCCTTTGCCCACACAACATCGACGTGATGCACACTGAGAAGAATATCGCCGAGGCACTTTTTGGTACATTGTTCGGCATAGATGGGAAGTCAAAGGATAATACTAAGGCTAGAGTCGATCTGGAGGCGCTATGTGATAGGCCGTTACAAAACATGAAAGAACCGAAAGGCATGGTTCAATCTTGGAAGGCCAGCTATGAGGGAAATTATCTTGTGGGTGAAAATGCAGTTGATGTTCCCCGATGGGTATCCAGCGAATCTAAAGAGGGGAGCCAGTCTTGATAAATTGAAGATATTTGGTCTCAAGAGTCATGATTGGCACATATGGATTGAGCGGGTAATGCCAGTGATGTTGCGTGGCTTCATCCCTGTGGATGAATGGCTAGTACTGGCAGAACTCAGCTATTTCTTCCGTGTTCTTTGTGCGAAAGAACTATCGCCTGGCGTGCTAGAAGAAATGGAAGAGTTGGCGCCGTAGTTGATCTGCAAGTTAGAGAAGATCTTTCCACCGGGCTTCTTTAATCCAATGCAAAATTTGATTTTGCATCTCCCGACCGAGGCAAGATTGGGGGGGCCCGTGCAAAATCGTTGGTGCTACCCAACTGAGAGGATGCAGAAGACGCTTCGACAAAAATGTAAAAATAAACGTAGAATTGAAGCATCGATGGCTGAGGCATTCATCACTGAGGAGGCGGCAAACTTCGTGACAGCACACTACGAAGCCAAAAATCGTCATTTGCATAATCCGAAGCCTCGGTACAATGCTGACGACCCTAAAAAGGGTGGATCCAACCTCAGCCTATTCAAAGGGAATCTCGCACCAGCCAGTGTTTCAAATCCAGTATCCTTGGATAACGAACAATGGCGGACCTTTTCGTTGTATATCTTCAACAACCTGATAGAAGTGCGGCCGTACATCGAGTAAGTTCTCGGTACATTGTTTCGCAACTTCTATTTCCTTTGAACTGCTCTTATTCCTGGATATTTCATACAGTCGATATGTCGCCTTATTCTCGTATGGAGCGGTGATCCAAAAGGATTCTGTCAAAGAGTATGAGCTTCTCGCAAAGCAAGGAGGCGGCTATCCCGGTTTGATCTCTTGGTTCAAACAAACGGTAATTTCTATTAGACAATTTCATTTCATTCGCTAATTTGTGCGTAATGCAACAATCCTTTCATATCATTGATTATAGTGATGATGATGATTATGCATTTATTGATGATACTGATCGAGATTATTAGTAGTGTCAGGTATTAAAATTTTTAATGTTGTACTTGATGATGATACACTTAAGTGATACACATATTATTATTCATGTCGGTCTTTTTTTTATGTTGTACTAATTTTGTTTACTGTTTGTCATGGCAGGTGTTGAAAGATGGTGGGCGCTGGCCGGGAGCGCGCCAAGGCCCCTTCTTCGTCGGCGCGTGGTGTGAGGTCTTCCATTCCAGACGCACCTCTCCGCCGAGCGTTGCTGGACAGTATGGCGACACCGCCGAGCCCTTCTTCGTCGACCGCGGTGCCCAGCAAGGGACGACGTAGGAAGAGAAGAGGTGGGGCACGTGGTCGCGGGAGAGGAGGTAGGGTGACTGCTACGACGCCTTCCTCGCCGCCACCCCCAGCTGTTTCACCCGAGCACGTGACTGCTAGGGTGGACTCGTCCGAGGAGGAGGCTACACGGACTCCGGTCCACGAGCCTCCGGTCCACGGGTCTTGGGCCCACGAGCCTCGGGTCGACTGGCCTTCGGCCCACGAGACCTCGGAGGAGCACACGTCTGGATGGGGTACCTGGCCGGATCAGCCCGAGGAGCCGAGTGGCCATGCTGATGATGGCGGGGAGCCGACTAATATTGAGGAGGAGGGGGGCACCGTCTACCAGCGTGGTGCTACACGGCTCCCGTCCGTGCCGGCGACCCGCGAGCAGAGGTGGTTGATTTTCCCTGATGGGGAGAGGTAAGTGCATTTAATATTTTTGTACCTTCTGCATTCACGTTTCTTCAAATAACTAATGCGTTGGCCTTGTCATGCTGCAAGGGTTGGGACCACCATCATAGTGTCCGCCGGCCCAACTCCGTCCTTGGAGTTCTTTGCCGGCAAAACTTCCCGGGGTTTGTCACGTTGCCTGGTGAGGGTCGGCTTCCAGAGCATGGATTGAGCTGGGAGCACTACTTGGCTGCCCCGGCCCCGCCGGATGAGATTATCGAGGGTGTCTTGTGCGACACGAGGGCAGACGTGGTGATCAGAAAGTTCTAGGTAATTTCTCCTTTACACATTTAAAAATCTTCAACTAGCTAGTTATTAATTGTACTAATCAATATTGTCTCATTTGATTGCAGACATTCTACAGGTGTGAGGAGGGATACGAGGAGGACGCGGCACATGTTATCGAGAACGTCTGCAAGCGCCTACTACAGAACTTACGGCATGAGGCTCGGGTGCAGGCTGTTCGAGACTACTACGCCTTGCATGGTATCAAGAAGACCAAGCCGGCGTGCCGCGATAAGTTCCTGAGTAAGGAGCAGTACATGAAGGTAATTCTTAAGGCCTTCTACTTAAGTTCCTTCATTTAGTAATTCTTAGCCATAGCGCTCAAGTTTCTATTTGCTAACTTAGGCGCCTCCGAGATGGTGTGCGGATCGGATGGATTGTTGGGAGGTGTTGGTCAATGAGTGGTGCTCAAAAGAATGGCTAGCCCTCCACAACGAGGCCAAGGACAAATGTGCCCAAATGGAAGGTGTGCCACACCATCAAGGCAGCTCCAACTTATATTAGTTCGGGCGGAACTGGGTATGTGGTTTGCTTCATGATTCATGCAATTCATTCATCATGCTAGCTTGAGCCCTTTAATTACTAATTTACATTGTTTCTCTCTTTCAGGCACGCCACAATAAGGTGGATAAGGTGCCAGAGGTGTACGACCTGTATGCCATGGCCCACACTGCCTCTTTCAAGAAAGTCAAGGCATTCTCTCAGTCTGACCTCGATGATGCAAACAACTTCACCAACATCTCCTCCCACAACAAGCTCGTGAGATATAGAGATGAGGGGAAGGCGAGGAAAGGGGAGGACTTTAACCCGAGCCAGGGTCCCATTGATCCAGAGCTGGTGATGATATCTGGTGGCGGGAGGTCCCATGGCTCCATAGCCATTGGAGATGGACTTATCCATTGTCCTAGCACTCTCCCGGAGATCAAGGCGCGCCAGTCGAGCTCCACTCCTGAGATAAGGCCTCGTGAACGGCCAGTGCAACTCGCCATCAAGGTTAGTGATACGTACTCAGCTATCTTTCTCCATTACATTGTGTGCGCTTCCATCAATGATTACAAATGGTCATGTGAGTGGTGTTGCAGGCTGCTATACAGGGTGAGAGAGATAGAACGGAGAAACTTCTGGCGGAGGCGGCGGAGAGGCAGCGGGAGTTGGAGGAGAGGACGACAAAGATGTTGGAGGAGGAGAGGGCACGGAATGACATGCAGGCAAGGGCCATGTACGAGCTCCTTGTGGTAAGTTTCTTCTGCAGATTAGCCAAAACATTCATGTAGTGTTTGTCTCATTACTAACTAGTATGACTGAGTCGTCAAAACCAAATGTGCAGTCTGTGTGCGAGAAGACCGGTCAGACCGCTCCGCCGATGCCAGTGATTGCTCCTGGGACCACGGTGAGGTTAATTTGAATGGACATTACTTGCTAGTCTTAACATTTGAGTGTCATCATGCTAACAAGACATTGGAAATGATCTTTGGTGCAGCGTAACTCCAGACAAGCATCGCACGATCCTTCTCCAGCTACCGACACGAGCCAGCCCGCTCCTACATAAAATGACCCATTTTACCTTGGTTAGCTTATAAATGATCCAGTTCATCCAAGTTAGCTCAAAAATGACCCATTTTACCTAGATTAGCTCCTAAATGATCCATTTTACCTACGTTAGCTTTAAAATGACCCATTTCACCTAGGTTAACTTCAAAATGACCCATCTTACCTAGGTTATCTCATAAACGATCCATTTCAACTAATTTAGCTCATAAACGATCCATTTCACCAAGTTAGCTCAAAAACGATCCATTTCACCTAAATTAGCTCTTAAATGATCCATTTCACCTAAGTTAGCTCAAAAAGATCCATTTCAACTAAATTAGCTCATAAATGATCCATTTCAGCTAAGTTAGCTAAAAAACGATCCATTTCAACTAAGTTAGCTCATAAATGATCCATTTCACCTAAGTTAGCTAAAAAACGATCCATTTCACCTTAGTTACCTCAAAAACGATCCATTTGACCTTAGTTAGCTCATAAATGACCCATTTCAACTAAGTTAGCTCATAAATGATCCATTTCACCTTAGCTAGCTCATAAACGACCCATTTCAACTTAGTTAGCTCATATATGATCCATTTCACGTAAGTTAGCTCATAAATGACATATACTTCTTGTTCTAGTCTTCTTCTTGTTCTACTCTTCTTGTTCTAGTCTTCTTGTTCTACTCTTCTTGTTCTAGTCTTCTTATTCTAGTCACCTATTTCTAACTTTCTTATTTTGCCATTTTGCAGATTTCATTCACTTGCTATGGAGTGCTTGTTTATGTATGGATGGAACTTGCTATCTTGCTATGGAGTGCTTGTTTATGTATGGATGGAACTTGCTTATGTATGAATGGATGGATGGAACTTGCTTATGTAATATGTATGGATGGAACTTGCTTATGTATGAATGGATGGAACTTGCTTATGTATGAATGGATGGAACTTATGTGCTGGATATATGTGATATGTTTGCTGTTAAATAGGCCTGTGAAATATATCTATATATGTCATATATATTTGCTGTGAAAATTGTTGGATTTAATAAAAAACAGAAAAAAGAGCCAATATGCAGGCTCTTTGCCGTCTGCCACCGACGGCAACGGGCTCTTTGCTGTCAGCCGCAGACGGCAAAGAAGCCACGTGGCAGCCAACTGTGCTTCCTAGGAGCTGACCCATTTGGTCAGTTTGCCTACAGTGGCAGACGGCAAAGACACTAGAAAGTTTGCCTACAGTGGCAGACGGCAAAGACACTAGAAAGTTTGCCTACAGTGGCAGACGGCAAAGACACTAGAAAGTTTGCCTACAGTGGCAGACGGCAAAGACACTAGAAAGTTTGCCGTCAGCGGCGGACGGCAAAGGCCTGCCGTTAGCCACTTAACGGACTGACAGCGCAATTATTGCCGTCCGCTCTCTTTGCCGTCCGCTGCAGACGGCAAAGGCCCTTTGCCGTCAGCCGCCAGGAAGCAGATGACAAAGTAGCTCTTTACCGTAGCCTACTTTGCCGGAGCCTTTTGCCGTCCGCCGTTCATGCCTTTGCCGTCCGCCGTGGCAGACGGCAAAATAGCTGATTCCTGTAGTGCATGAGTTTAATTAGGGTAGTTTTGTAAAGTACGAGATACATTCCTCCAATCGCAAAATGCCTTGGTTCATGAGATTTGAGATTTGAGCCCTATAAACCGGATGGGAGGGAGTACTGCACATGGTGTAGTCTAGTCACTTGTTGAAATCTCTAGAAAGGCAAATACTCCTTTCTGGTTTCAGGGCTATACTGCTCCCTCCGTCTAGGTGTGTAAGTCATCTTACGAAAACGAAATAGTCCCAAAACACTTAGGCGCGGTGCATTAACTTCTACCTTGTTTCTTGTTTCTTGACATATCAACCAATAAGAGATGAGAGGTGTGCATGCTTTTAATGACTTGCAATGGCTAGTTCATTGCGTGCAATGCTATTAATTAGCAAATAAACATTGGTGACCCCAGGAGGAAACGGTGCTAAGTGCGTGGACCTATGCAGAATGAGTATCAACCAATGGATAATGGAGTTTAATTGTTAAACAATAGCAATTTTGTCTCATGCAAGAGCCTGGCTAGTACTCCAAGGAACCGCACCACGCGAGCATTCGCAACTGCCACGTTTGGGTTGCGCTTGGCTCTTCGCCTCTTCGAGAAGACGAACAATGATGCTACTCCTACTTCTACAGTATCGAATCCACTGCTACATGTCCATCCACCTCGTGCGGGAGGGATAGCGTGTAGCGAAAGCTTCTACTTACTGCTCCTGCCTTTGCGTCTATGACAGGTGGGCCCAACAGGTGGTTGGCCCTCCTGTCATGCAGCCAAAGGCAGGTGCAGTTAAGGCACCGGAGCTCAGTACGCGAGGGAGAGGGCGTTGTAGTAATCAAATTTCTCGGTCTTGTACGAGTTGACGCGACACATCAAAGCACTTCACTCGATATAAGTCTTTTTACACATTTCAAATGGGCTACTTCGTATGTAGGAGTAGACATATTCTGCTTCGTATGTAGTCACTTGTTGCAATCTCTAAAAAGACTTATATTTGGAAACGGAGGGAGTACAGTGCATGCATGCATGCCGTGACTTTCCTTTTGATACTTGCATGTGTTGATTTGATGCACCTTGCCAAATTTTGACTATAAATTTAACTAACCAAATTTTCATGCATGTCACAAAAAATTACGGGGCTGTTTGGATTGTGACTATGTTTATCTTATGTTGCCACATTATTTTTCCCACACTTGCCACACTTGCCTAACCTGAGTTGCTCAAATTGTTAGACACACTTTGGCTTGCCTAAGGGAATCTTGCCATAGTTTTTGTGTCTATGACATGTGGGGTTCACTGCTAATAAAAAAATTCTTGTCTTAGGTGTGGCTTATAAAAAAGACTTATATTTAGGAACGGAGGGAGTAGAAAATATAAATAATAATGCATGTTGGGGCAACCCACGTTTCCGCTAATTTTAGCCGTGGGCTTGTTCACAATTTTTACGAGGGGTGGTTGTTCATTTGATGGAGGGACTTGTAGTACCAGACTTGAACGATACAAAGTGCGACCTGGCACACCGTAACACCACTTGGAACAAGCGGGTAGCTATCTCAAAAAACAATCAACAACTAAAAAAAACCGCGAGCTGGCATGTAGTAGTACACAATTTTAAATGATTGTTTTGATGGAGTGAAAAAGGAAAACTACCCCGCTACGTATATATAGGCCGGAGCCTCCGCGCTTGCTTGCTAGGGTTGCTCTATTCACACACTCTCATCCTCTCCAGATCTAAACAAGATAGGGGTAGTAACACTGTCTTTCTCCCTTCAAAAACACTGGCTTTCTATCCTCACCGCTGGTTACAGATCCAGACGTATCCCCCTCCGCCGGTGAAGGGGAGGAGGGGCAGCGTTTAGGCCGTCGTCGACAGCGAGGGAGGAGACCCACTGCCGGCAGCACCGTTATCTCTGGCCGAGCGCCGGCGCGGGAGGTCCTCCGATCCCTTCGTCGTTGCCTGTGGGCGGATCCGGCCTCCCGCCGCCCACCTATCCACATCTCGACGACCTTCAGGTATATCTTCGTTCGAAACCGTCTTAGCTCTACTTCCCCAGCTCGCTACGTCGTTGCATGTGCATCATTTTCTACCTCTCAGCCCCTCTCGATAGGATGGTCCAACGTCACATTTTTTTCTTCTATTGTTAGAGGTAAAGCTACTTCATGGAGTCGAATCTTGTACTCCCTCCATCCAAAAATACTTGTCATTGAAATGGATGTATCTAGATGTATTTTAGTTCTAGACACATCCATTTTGATGACAAGTAATTCTGGACGAAGGGAGTACTTGGTTCAAACAAGAAATAAAGTGGGGGTGGGGGAATTTAGTATGTACATCGGACTTGGTACAAACAGGAAGGAAAGGGGGTGAAAGTAGTACAGACTGGTCATCCAACCGGTCTCTTGGTCGAAAAGGGAAATATAGGGGTAACGCTGTACACAGTGGTATGACCAGGACTAGATTTGCTATCCACACATAGGAGTAGGTGGCTAGAGTGAACAAAAATGGGACCAACCCAGATATGTTTCTTGGATGTTTGTTTCTCGGGGCAACAAACTATGAATCACCACTTTATGCCCCTTTTTTACGTACATGGTGCTGGACTGCTGGTGCATCCACTGTCCCATGCCCTTATACCAAATATTTAGGCTCCGTTCAGAATAAAGGGGCAGAAAACATAGGTCTTGATGAAAATAGAGGAATAGGAAAGGAATGTAGGTATAAAACTATGGAACAGCGAACCGGAGGAAACTCTCAAGAGAATGTGTTCGGATGGACTACGAAATGTATAGATTTGTTTTTTTAGAGTAGCATGCTTGGCATTATGAGATGCTATTTGTTTATTCAGCTGCACAGCGACTACTCTTTTCCTCACCTCACGTACCACACATAGGTTGATTTTTTTATTCCGGCAACACAACACAGCAACCTGTCTAACGCATGGCAGCGAGCGCCTGCCTCGGGCTTCCGCCCAAAAAATGAGCAGCGCGTGGATGTTTCTAATCCTATGGAATCAGTACTACCAGACCAGCTTTCCTATGAAACACTATTCACCTTTCCCGTGTTCCGAACGGTTGGAAGGGAAAGAATACCATAGGAATTGTGTTCCTACGAAAATCCAGCACCAAACCTGTGAACCGAACGCAGCCTTAGCTGTTCTTAATCTAATGTCCCTGGTAAAAATGAAGCCATGCCGGTGTTATAAGCCATGACAAGTTTAGCCAAATGTTTTTGCCTGTAATTGTTTGAGACTCTGACTGTTTCCTCTGTGCCTTTTTGTGCAAACAGGGATATCCAATTCACCTGGTTGCTGTTGTGACCTTTTGGTGGACTGCACAAAACTCTTCTTAAAAGAAGTGACTTTTGTGCTGTTTAACTGGAATGTCAGAATGGAACAGTTGGTTCATTTTGGTGGAACTGCACAAAGGGAGATCTGTGTTCCAATCCTCATCATCCATATTGGCGCCATAACCTTCCTTTAGGTAAGAATGATATTTAATGCATGTGTTCATCTCTATTTTCTGACTGCCATGAGAAAATAATGTTGTTTTTTACTAGTACACTTGTACTCCCTCACTGACAAAACCAATTCTGAATTAGAAGGCCAATCATGTACTTGGTTTCACCAACTGGTGAGGAGAAAGAGAAACAGAGCATGAAGAGGAAGAAGAAGACGAATAAACAGTGCCAAGGCGATCTTGCTGAAGCCAGAGGCCTCAGTCGAGGCCATTCAAGGGCTCCGGCAACGACTACCTTACATGTGAGACGATCCTCCAGGGAGCCCTTCCACTTCTGCTGTCTCACTTAATTAATTAGGAGTACTTATGTACCACTAATTTATTACTGCCTAATTTTCCTGTTGGAGTTAAACAAATCTTTAGTAGGACCCTATGCTGAATCATGTACGTGTGTATGTTTGTCTATGGAGGTGAATCATGTGGTGGAGCAGGGAGGGAATATTATTAGTGTCATGACATAATAGTGCTATTGTTTTGCATGTCAATTTATTGCCATTGGTTCAATGAGGCAATGTTTTGCATGTTGTCCATCATGAATTTGATGCTACTGTTTGAGTAATATGCTAATGTCTTCCTATCCTTTCTCACTAAGCTAATGAAGGTTTCACCTTGTTCCTACTTGTGCAAACAGGGATCATGTTGTGCCAATCATACATTTTAGTGGAACTACACAAGACAATACAATGAACTGTATCCTAGCCAATGCTTTAACTCTGCTGGAAGTTCTTGATAATCTTCCGATATAATCTCAGCACTGGTAAACAAGAGTGATTTCAACCATACATTAGAAGTGCACAAAAATATATACTATTGTGTGATTCTAGTGAGTGCTTTATCATCTCTTATGGGACTACATGAATAAGCTTTTTTCTCAGGTTGGTACGAGCCTAAGGCCTTCATCCATATTAGTTTGCTGTCATCTCTATTTGTATCACGCTACTGTCATGAGAAACTCCTTTATCTTTGCACGTTAAAGTTTTTCAACCTATGATAAATGGCAATGCTTTGAGTGTTGAGTTGAGCTAATTGGCACTAATTAAATAAGCTAATACCTCTCTTTAAGCAATATTACTATGTTGCTAACTTTACCCATTAAGATAATGAGGGTGCTTGTATTTGTTAGTGTATGTTTCATCAACTAGTCCCACTATTACAGTAATCTCACTCTCTCAATATATGTGCCAACAGGGATGCTCGATTTTGGTGGAACTGCACAAAAACTTTGGGTGCTTCATTGCCTCGACAGCTTCCGTCCTTTCCTGTCAGTCGCTAATCTCCACTTGCTTTCTTCCTTTGCTGTCAGTCGCTTGGCTTACCTCGGCTTCCAGTCAAAGGAAATAGTAATTGATATGCTACCTCACACAGGTTGGTACTGGTCTTTATCCTGATTATTGTGCCTGTCATATGTATTGGTAATTTGATATTGTGCTACTGTTTGACGATTTCATAAAGGAGTAATTTGGAGCCTGAACTCGCAGGCAAATCATTACATCGGGTGATTTCAGTAGAACTGCACAAAATGATCAGATGG
The DNA here is from genome assembly GCF_002575655.3 of Aegilops tauschii subsp. strangulata. NCBI lineage: Eukaryota > Viridiplantae > Streptophyta > Magnoliopsida > Poales > Poaceae > Aegilops > Aegilops tauschii. The sequence continues at coordinate 329,426,237 of NC_053041.3, forward strand.
ACATGTACTTATGTTGCTGCTATGTACTCCAAAGTTCACTCAGACAAGCATCGATGTTGACAAGAAGTGCCTATATTCATTCGAGTATCAACCGGCGTCAACCAATTGTCAAACTCCAAGTATTAGGAGAGTGAACGCCAAAAATATTGCTTGGTGCATAGCCCAGAAAAACGCAGTCCAGTCTTTGGTCCGAACTTGTGCCTTTTGGTTACCGGCACATATGGTAGCGAACTATATGGCATGGAGTCTAAAGATTCCAGACAAGTTGGTTGACGCGTATATTCATCTGGCACTTAATCAGTCTGCACGCCAAGGATGCTCGATTTCAGTTGAACTGCACAAAAAATTTGGGTGGTTCATTTTCTCAACCGCCTCCTTTCTCGTCTGGAATGTAGAATTTTGGCGAGATACAGGACCAAGATGAGCGAGTAAACTAGTTGGATGAAAGTAGTGGCCAAGTTGCTCAAACCTCCCCCGGCACGAGGCCACTATTCGAGGATTAACCTACAAGCAAAGTTTAGATTGTCTGTGCTGCCTCTTATGTACTCGAAAGTTTACTCGTACAAGAACTAATTTTAGCAAGAAGTACCTCCGATTGAACACCATTTACCAGTCTGTACCCTAGGTAATTAAAGTTTGTCCATGGATCATATTGGCTGTGATCTCAATCATTTGGATGCATAAACATACTGAACATGTGTATATCTGAATCTTTTTGTGAATTATGTATGAATATTGTCGTGTGATCTATCAATCATTTGGATGCATAGATATGCTGAGGTTGTGTATATATGAATCTTTTGAGTTGTTGATAGTGAATGTTGGCTATGAATATGAACGTGTCCTGTGAACCTGAGTTTGATATGAATGTTTACCTTTTCTGTTGTATTTGTGTGTGAACTTGTTAGTATGCCTACTGTGGGGTATAAAACGCAGGTCTCTTATAAAAGTAATGCTGTGTCCAATTTATGTTTTCCCTTCTAACCACATTATATATATTTATATTATTACTATTATCGTATATTTTATAGAGACTTATATATACATTATAAAAACATCCCACGTGTTATTAACTTATAAAAGTAAAGGTTTAACGGAAGTTGGCAAGGAAAATCCTGGTTGTTTTTGACTCACAGGCAAGGAAAATCCTAGTGATTGCGTACAAAAGCTTGCGAATATTTTAAGGACCAATTTAATAATAACGCGCTCATTTTCATTTTGAGCAATAACTGGCTAATTTCTTAATTATATATATAAAAAATGTGCCTCTCCGATTTATTCTTTGATATTATTTGCTCCCTCTAACATAACATTATATATATAACGAGCCCACCTAATTCGTGTATTTCAAGGAAGTGCAAATGGGCTGGGATTTCTTAGAAAAATAAATGGGCCTGATTGACGCGAAATTATGTGTTCACCCAGCCCCGCAGATGGACTGTACATTCTAGAAAACATGGGTTAAATATATGCCACATTTTTGCAGGCTGACATGTGGGCCAATAGGTCAAAGCCTACGCAGGGCGTTGTCAACTTGGTCAACAAATGATTGTGTCATCCACAGCCATTGGATTTATATCCAATGGCCGACATGCACCTTCAATCTCTCGTCTTCTTCCTCCAGCGTCGCCGGGACCGCCTGGTCCGGCCTCCGGCGGCTAGCGGCTCTGCTTAGCACGCATCGCTGCGACGCGCTACCCCACCGCCGGCCAGGCTATCCCTCCACCCTTCGACACCTCCTGTTATTCTCCACAGACTACAAACCCACGCCGCAACAGAACCAGTTATAACCCTTCTCCTCCTCTCAATCTGCGACTCCACTGCCGCGTTTTCCCATCTCCGAGTCGTTCCCGTCCGGGGCCTCGCCGTCGTCCACCGCCTCGCTGCGTTCAGTGTGGCGTGGTCAACAAACGAGAGTCATCAGAAGAGGATTGTACGTGGAGAGCCTGACGGCTGGGACCCACGAGGTCCATGGTCGCACGTAAGGAAAGTTCCTCCTTATTAAGCTGAAAAAATGTTTCCTCCACCTGACAGCTGGGACCCACCGGCTGTATCTTCGCACGGAAGGAAGTGCCTCCTTGTTTTGCGAAAAAAATTATTCATCCCGTTGACAGCTGGGACCCGTCAGATTTGGTGACTGACTTGTGGGCCTACTAAGCGGACGTGTACGCACGGCTTTGTCAACTTAATCAACAAATGATTCTAGCAGCTGGACCGTTGGATGTTAATCCAAGAGCCGTGCTCCTTCTTCAACCTCTGTTCTTGCTCCTGTCTCCCGTGGGCGGCACCGCGGCTGTGCTGCCGTGCACCCGAACCAGTGAAGTTTCCCACTTCTCTCCATCTACGACTCCACTGCCCCGTTTTCCCCATCTCCGTGTCGTTCAAGTCTAGGTGGGCTCGGCACGGTGTGGTCAACGTGGTCAACAACCGAGAGTCATCGGAAGATGACTGTACGTGAGAGGCTGACAGTGGGGATGCACCACGCCCATGGACGCATGCATGCAAGGGAACGCGGCAAGGTCAACATGGTCAAGGAATGACTTCCATTGGAATTATACTGTACGTGGAGAGTCTCAGCTGGGTCTACGGCCGCAGCAAGTAAGTGCCTCCTTATTACACGGAAAATAATGATTCCTCCAACTGACAGCAGGGACCCACTAGACGGGCCACCGTATTTTGCAAAAAAAAACGTTTGCCCCCTGACTGCTGGGACCCACCTGACGGGCCACCGTATTTTGCGAAAAAACGTTCCCCCGCTGTCAGCTCGGACCCACCGGAAGTGCCTCCTTATTACGCACAAAAAAATGAATACTCCCCCGGCTAGCTGGGACCCACCTTGGTGGGAGGCTGACTTGTGGGCCTACTAAGTTTACGGGGACGAAGGGCTTTGTCAACTTAGTCAATATGAACGATTCTAGCTCCAGTGACTGTACGATGTCCATCCAACGGCCGTAGTGCTTCTTCAACCTCTGGTCTTCTTGCTCCAGCCGCCCAAAGCAGCGCCAGTCGTGCCGCATGCTCCTGCCTCCCGTGGCCGACTGTGCTGCCGCGGAGGCCTCACCGCCCCCTACTATTCCCACCGCTGGCCAGGCCCTGCGGCGACGGCAGCCTCACACCGCAGCCGAACCAGTGAACCCTCGTACTCCTCTCCGTGCGGGCTTCCACTGCCGCGTCTTCCCCGGCTCCACGTCATCCCCTCCCTAGGCCTCGCCGTCGTCCACCGCCGTGGTGCTCTTCACGCGGCATGGTCAACGTGGTCAAGGAACGACTTCCATCAGAAGAGTACTGTACGTGGAGAGGCTGACAGCTGGGTCCACGGCCACAGCCCAGTTTTTTTGTGATTTGCCAAGTAAGTCGCTTTGTCAGGCCTGTTGGGTTGCAAATCTTTCAAGACGAGGAGAGCTTTCATTCGGCTGGCCGAGAAAATGGCCCATCAGTAATGAGAAATGGGCTGTACATTTTTAAAACACATCAAACCGGCAATTAGTTTCAAATATCTTTTTTTTCATTTTGAGATTTTAAATTACATTAATTTTTATGCGTGGAGAATTTGTTGGATTTTATATTGATATACATTTATTTTTAAAATCAGTTTGAATGTGAGTCGAAATTTCGGGATTAAAAACAGTTCGGACCGCACCGAAATATGCAAAATTTCATATAATTTTTTAACCGTGGCCACAATATGGGCTGTAATGATAACAAAAAGAATATGGGCTCCAAAAAAACCTTAATAATTAGCAAATGGGCTGTAAATTATTAGAAATAATGGCAGATGGGCTGTATGCTGTTTTCCACAGATTTGAGGCTTTCCTAAAAAAAGGTTGACGCACAAGCAGTGACTGTTGGATGGCCATCCAACGGCCGTCGTGCTTCTTCAATCTCTGCTCTTCCTGCTCCAGCCGCTCAAACAAGCGCCGGCGGGACTGCCTGCTCCCTCCTCCCCGCGGCCGGCTCTGCTACCGCGCAGGCCTCACCGCCCCACCGTACTCCCATCGCTGTCCTAGCCATCCCTCTACTCACCCACACCTGCTGTTATTCTCTGGCGACGACAGACGAACCAGTAAACCCTCGTACAGTCGTACTCCCCTCCGCGTGGGAAACAACTGCCGAGTCTTCCCTGCCTCCGTGTCGTTCCCTTCCTAGGCCTCGCCGTCGTCCACCGCCCTGGTGCTCTCGGCGAGGCCTGGTCAACGTGGTCAACGACCGACATGCATCTGAAGTGGAGTGTACGTGGAGAGGCTGACAGCTGGGTCCACAGCCGCTCGCAAGGAAATGCCTCCTTATTATGCGCAAAATAATGATTCCTCCACCTAACATCAGGGACACACCGAAAGGGCCTCTGTATTTCACGAAAAAACGTTACCGCCGCTGATAGCTCGGACCCACCAGCTATATCTTATTACGCAAGGAAGTGCCTCCTTATTACGCAAAAAAAGAATACTCCCCCTGTTAGCTGGGACCCAGTATAGTGGCAGGCTGACTTGTGGGCCTACTAAGTTGACGGGGACGGAGGGCTTTGTCAACTTAGTCAATATGCACGATTCTAGCTCCAGTGACCGTACGATGTCCATCCAACGGCCGTATTGCTTCTTCAACCTCTGGTCTTCTTGCTCCAGCCGCCCAAACCAGCGCCGGTCGTGCCTCGTGCTCCTGCCTCCCGTGGCCGGCTGCGATGCGACGGAGGCCTCACCGCCCCCTACTACTCCCACCGCTGGCCAGGCCATCCCTCTACTCACCCACACCCCCTGTTATTCTGCGGCGACGACAGCCTCACACCACAGCTAACCAGTGAACCCTCGTACTCCTCTACGCGTGGGCATCCACTGCCGCGTCTTCCCCGGCTCCGCGTCGTCCCCTTCCTAGGCCTCGCCGTCGTCCACCGCCCTGGGGCTCTCGGCGCGGCGTGGTCAACGTGGTCAAGGAATGGCTTCCATCGGACGTGGACTGTACGTGGAGAGGCTGACAGCTGGGTCCACGGCCGCAGCAAGGAAGTGCCTCCTTATTACGTGCAAAATAATTATTCCTCCATCTGACAGCGGGGACCCACCGGACGGGCCACCGTATTTTGCAAAAAACGTTTGCCCCTGACTGCTGGGACCCACCAGCTACATCTTCGCACAAAAAGAAGTGCGTCCGGGCAAAAAAAACGATTCGCCCCCTGACTGTTGGGACCCACCAGCTACATCTTCGCAGGCAAGGAAGTGCCTGACAGTCGGGACCCACCTGGTCGAAGCGTACGTAGCGTTGTCATTCTGGTCGCGAACGTGTACGTACATATATACTGGTGGATGTAGAGGCGCGCACGTGTCGTAGTAGAGGCGCGTACGTGTCGTAGTAGAGGCGCGCACGTAGCATGTACACGTACGTACAACGGCCAGGGTGCAAGAAAGAAAATACGGCCACGTATGTGTACATACGTGCGGGGTCTTGAACGCCTACTCGCGCATACGTACAGCCAGGGCTCGTGTACATGGCTGGGTCGGAACGGAGAAACAGCATCGTCGTCATGTTCATGGGGAGGCAACGGAATGCGTCGTGTTCATGGGGAGGCAACGGAATGCGTCATGTTCATCGGGAGGCAACGGAACGCGTGGGAGCCAACCGGCTGGGTCGGAACGGAATGTGTGGTCGTGTCATCGGGAGGGCTTGGACGGAACAGGCGATGGAAACGAGGCCTGGCGTACCGCACAACGGAGGAAACGGACCTCCTACATTCAGAACGGGGTCCTATTGATCGGGAGGGGTGTGGCGTACCGCAAAACGGAGGAAACGGACCTCCTACGGTCGAAACGGGGGTCCTGTTGATCGGGAGGGGTGTGGCGTACCGCAAAACGGACGAAACGGACCTCCTACGGTCGAAACGGACCTCCTACGGTCGAAACGGGGGTCCTGTTGATCGGGAGGGGTGTGGCGTACCGCAAAACGGACGAAACGGACCTCCTACGGTCGAAACGGACCTCCTACGGTCGAAACGGGGCTCCTGTTGATCGGGAGGGGTGTGGCGTATCGCAAAACGGACGAAATGAACCTCCTACGGTCGAAACGGGGGTCCTGTTCATTGGGAGGGGTGTGGCGTACCGCAAAACGGGACTCCACGGGATACTGTTCATCTCCACCGTCGACCTCCTCCAGCCTCCACGGGCTACCGTCGACCTCCTCCAGCCTCCACGGGCTCCTGTTCATCCAGCCTCCACCGCGCGCTACTCCACTGGCTACTGTTCAACCACCCCTCCACTGGCACCCCTCCACCGTCTACTGTTCATCCAGCCCTCCACACCACGGGGTCCTGTTCAACCACCCCTCCACGGGCACCCCTCCACCGTCTACTGTTCATCCAGCCCTCCACCACACCACGGGGTCCTGTTCATCCAGAGGCAACGCCACCGCTCACTGTTCATCCAAACCCCCCGCAACACTCACTGTTCATCCCAGAGGCAGCATCGATCGGCTTCAGTTAGCAGCAGCAGCGAAGGAATCGCTCGATCGGGTTCAGTTAACAGCCATCGATCAATCGCTCGGGATCAGTAACGCGTAGCCTATAGTGCAATCGCTCGGGTTCAGTTAGAGCCAACGCCTCGCACACACGCGCGTACGTGTACGAGAGAAACGCGCATCGCTCGGCCCCCGACCTCCCATCGTAACCGGGAACTCCCCGAAATTTTCCTCGCCCTCGCTTCTACCACGGTTTTTTCCGTCATGGACGGCCCAAAGAATGTCATGCAGCTGCGTCTCCGGCCCGCCCAGGACGAAAAGCCCATTTTCTGTCATGATTTTTTGTCATAGAAGTAGGAGCCCACCACATCTATGATGATACCGGGTTTTGTCACAATTATCATCATAGAAGTGTCATATGTATGACAGAATTTTTTTTCGTTCGGCCCAAAATGTCACGGATGTGTCTTTTTTTTGTAGTGTACTCTCATATTTCCATGACATCATGTTTACCCTATCTATTTAATTATAGATTTTTGTCCATCAATTTCTACTGCTATACAGTTCTTTCAATTTGGGCCCATATTTGCATGTTACCATATTTTTTTAACAGTCCTACCATTTTCTGCAGCGTGTCCCTTGCTATGCAACAGAATCTGTAGTGCACAATCTTTCCCTTTACATAAATCAAAACTGCAGGGATGTCATACTGCACACAAACCATGGATTTACAATCATTGCTACTATAAGACTTGATGAATGTGGTGACTCCTATTTTGGCACTGGCTTTTGGAAAGAAATTTCTAAATTTTATGAACTGAAAGCTGGCACTAGAATTGCACTGCACATAAAAGGGCCTAGTCATGAGATATATGCTAACTTCCCCGATGATATCATCCGTCCAGACTTAGTTCGAAGTAAGTTTTCTTTTCAACTATCTGCATGTTGACTTACCCAGCAATATCAAATGTATTGTGTAGTATTTAAGCAACAAATTGTTAATCCCTTTTCTTACTATATTCCTACCTAATAACTTCTAGTTACCAATACACTTTTCTATTGCCCTGTTTTAACTAAATATTCCCTGTACTCCCATTTCTATCAGAAAGCGTCGCTGACAAGGAGACTCCAGAGGTGGAGAATGGGGCTGCCAACAAGCGGAGGCGGGGCGAGCTAGAACCGCAAGCGACTCCAGCAGGCCTAGACTTCATCAGCAGCCTCCCCGATGATATGTTGACAGTCATCATCTCCCTCCTCCCAATCAAATATGGGGCACGGACAACCGTCCTTTCCTGGTGGTGGTGCCCCCTACGGAACTCCAGGCATCTCGACCTCATCGACACCCATGAGCTCTGCCATGGCTATCGCTAAAGCTTGGATGCGTTCTCCAAGATCCTCGACAGTCACCTTGGCCCAACCAGAGGCCTTAGAATGGGCAAGTTCCGTTCCAACGGCAAGGACCGAGCGAAGCTTGATGACTGGTTCCGATCCCCCGCCCTAGACCAGCTCGAGGAGCTCACTTTTGATGATGGGCATATGCGCTCGCTGCCAACGTCTGCACTCCGCCTTGTGCCCATGCTGCGCGTCGCCAAGTTCAGGAACTGCCATTCCCTCCCCCCTTAATGACGCACCCGCTCTTATTCTACCACGACCGAAGCACCTCGAGCATGTCGCCATTTGCCTCTCAAACGGTGACATGGAACGCCTACTTCGTGGTTGTACTACACTCGAGTACCTTCGTCTTCAGGCGATCAATGGGTTGAGTACCTTCCACATCACCTCCATGACTCTCCGGACTATTTATGTGTGTTGCTGGTGCAGCAGGAAGACATCACAAGATGTGTACCACAGTATGGTCATTGAGGACACACCTGCACTTGAGAGATTACTTGTAGTTGATCAAGAAGGTCCAACAAGAATCAATGTCATTTCTGCGCCGAAATTGGCAGTGGTGGGATACTCGTCTGACAAATACTATGAACCTGTTATTGGATCCACACCCGTTCAGGTACAACAGCCGCCTTCTACCTCTCCTTCTAAAAATTAACATTATTTCTAATATTGAAGATGTTTGTTCGTCTGTCATTCAGAAAATGATTCTGACAAGCTTGACCCCGAAACTACGCACAGTGAAGGTCTTGGCACTAGAATCTATCGGCCCCAACCTGGAGCAAGTTGTCAGTTTCCTGAGATGCTTTCCATGCCTGGAGAAGCTATATATTGAGGTGATGTTCCTTTCCTGTTAAATGTTAACCATAAGGGAGTTCAATTTGTGACACCTTTTTCCAAGTTTACAATGACAATGTACTACGATTTCTGAAGGATTCTTTTGGAGGATTTCAGTACATACATGTCCCCCCCATATTGGTTGCTTGATCCATATGGTTACAATCAATAAGCATTTCTCCTTTGGATTCATCTGTACTAGTTTTCTTAGGGAACTTTTCATCCACTCCAACCTCTTGTGAAGAAGGCTACATTTTTCTAGAATGTAATCAAATGCCCATGTTAATCACGTCAGATCGAAGATGGCATGTTAGTGCATTTTACAAATCCTGCAAACTAAATAGGCCTGTAGTAGTGTTCAAAACTGCATGTAGGCACTAACACGTTTTCTTCTTTTGCAAATAGGATTAGGCCCAGTGGTGGATAATGTGATACAATATAACAATCACATCGAATGCCTAGATCTGCATCTCTCAGAAATTACTTTGAACTCCTGCCGAGGGACCTTACCAGAGATTATATTCGCCAGGTTCTTTGTTCTCGCAGCAAGGGCGCCGAAGGTAATGAGGTTGCCCTACATTTATTTCACAAAAATGAATGGTTCGTTGATCAGCGCCGGTGCCTGTGGCAGAATGGAATAGGCTCCAAAAATGCTGAATTTCATTTTGGAACTTCAGATGACAGAGTAATCGGAAGTCATCGTGTCAACCCCATACATGACTTCTCAGTGGCTGACCCCTTTGCAAAAATTGTGAGGTTTCGAAACCAGACTTAGAAGTGGTAATATTAGTTTGAACCTCTCTGATATCCATGTTCAGCGGATCAGCACGAGCGTTTGCAGCTGATGAGCTAAATTTCATTTCTAATATCAGTCTGAACCTTGTAATCTTCGAATTTGAGCCATATAACTCTGGAATTTGAACCTTGTAATATTTCGAGCTTTTGTGGTACAATCGTTGAAATGGCATCTTATGAGACTCGTATATTGGTAGTACTATTTTGACCTTAATATGAAATGGTCATAGATTTTATTAACCATTCTCGAATCTGTTTACCTTGTCGATCTCATAGCACACGATCTGTATAGATAACTCGACTGCGATCTTCGACATTATTGCACACAGTTGGTTTCTACCACCGTGTGCCCTGTAGAGTGCCGAATTAATTATCGCACTCAAGTGTCCATCATCACCCTTCTGTGTAACTTTGACCTCATCACCCACAGGTAAACTTATGACAGAAGTCATTCCACAAACTTCGTTTTTACAAAGCTTTTTGCCAATAAATGCCCACGATTTGTCCCTCTTCTAGCCGATGCGTGGCCACACTAGTCGGGTGGGAAGCTTGCGCGGTAAACTGCGCGGTAGCGCGGGAACAGGCTCACTGACGATACATTTGGCGCCTGTTCCAACCCACACGTGCGGTGCAATGTTGTCAAGCGTGCACTGGGATCCTCTGCCATGAACGTCGTGACAAGACGTGACAATTATAGGACGGCCGGCCCCCATTTATTATAGCACCCATTTAACCCTTGTGTCTGTTCAACCTTTCGATCGTGTCCCACCATTGTAAGAAGCACACCCACCACGAGAAATTCTTAGAGGGTATCCTACGCGGCTCCAATGGCGCTCCGAGCGGCTGCCGACGACGAGCAGCAATTCACCATGCGTGCCGTGGTGGACACCCACAGAAGGTTCATGGACCTCTCGGTGATGTACACCAATGACCCAGTCTAGGTGGAGCACTCCATCCACATCATGGAGATGTTGCTTGCCTAGGAGAAGCACAAGGTGGTCGGGTTCGACCTCGAGTACACCCGAGCTCGTGTCAGGTCTTGTCCCAAGGTTGCCATCACCCAGATGTGCGTGCGCCACCACGTCCTCGTCTACCACTACTGCCTGGCCACAAGGCCTTTCGAGCGTTTCACCAGGTTTTTCAACAGCCCCCACTACATGTTCGCTATGGTGGACATCACCAACGATGTAAAGGCACTCGAGAATTCGGGCATCACCTGCCAGAATCTTGTCGAGATCCAGGGCCAATACAAGATCTGGGGCAGCAGGGAGCATGAGAAGGACTCACTGGTTCACCTCGCCGAGGCCATCATCGACCCCTACTACAGAGACATGAAGGATTCGTGCAACAAGGACAAGCGTGCCTGGCACTCGGCCTGGATGGAGAAACTCGACAAAGCTCACGTCGTGTACGCGGCCAAGGAGGCGTACATGAGCTACGACATGTACAGGCGGATCATTGACATGAGGAAGTGCCTCCTTCCCCAAAACAGCCAGGGATCCAGCTGGAAGTAGAGCGATGGCAAGCGTCGTCGCAACAATAAGTAGATGATTAGATCCTTGTTTCTCCTAGTTTAGTATGCATGTAATTGCTTACTTTGCTGTGTGGAAATGTTATGTGTGTAGTCACTTGTGTAATTTTATGCTTAATTTGGTTATGCAATGTTGTCTTTTTAAGTATATATGTTGATGCTCTGTAGACAGAGCGTAGATGTTGTGCGGACAAAGAAAATCACATCGCACACAAACTAAACAATGGAAGCCGTCGGTGATGTTTTCATCAATCACTCACAATTGTATACTAGCAATCATTTTCTCACAACACACACGGCTTGTTTGCAGCAATCGTCTGTGTTGTTATCGGTCTTCGCACACTTTTCTGATTACAGACCTGTTTACCGCGTATCACACACATCTGGTTAAGTTGAACCGTTTCTGTTCTCTTGGCTCAACGCAGACAGTTCATCCGAGTGAACCGCATGCCGTATATCGCACGCACCTTGATCTGTCTGACCGTTTCTTTTGTGTTGCCTAATGACAAACAGTTCATCCGAGTGAACCGTATGCTATATATCGCACACACCTTCATCTGGCTACCCATTTCTTTTGTTCCTCCTCATGGCAAACAGTAAATTGAACTGAACCATATGCCCTGCATCGCACACGCAACTAAAATTTGAACCATGTTTGATGCATCCTCCATCGCAAACGTTTTGCACCTTTTTTGACGGTGTTTTACACCACCGTTTGCGATTATTGCATCGCACACAGTTTCGTCGAAGGGTCTCTGATCGTAGTGTCGCGTTAGTAGCATCCTGCAGTAGTGTGGACGCCATGCTTGACGATCCAGAGTGAGAACAATCATTTGCTTCTCTTGATTCCAATAAATTTTTCCTTGAGATTGTACTGATCTTATGATGTTGGTCTTGAAAGGGATGAAGAGAATTTGGCCCAACGGGCCAAACGTGCCAATACAACGAAGGAGCTAGGATCGGCCTCGGGCGTTGAACCAGAAAAAGGTGCCGAAGACGACCCGGTGCCCAGCCCCCAGGTCAGCCCGCTGCATGAAGGCATGGGCCAGACCGCGTCTGTTGGTGGTCATGTTGAAGTTCTCCTATCGCCCACCAAGGGGACCGGTGAGAGCTCCCAAAGAGAAGTCCGGCAACAGGTAGTGACCACTTCAGCCCCTACTGCAAGCAACACCCAAGGAGGAGGATCCCTATCAAGAGCTCCCTCTGCTGGATCTGCCCGCAATGAGGCCACCCCCATGGAAGGAGAAGACGCGGGACGCCCGCCAACAACAGGTACTACCGGGGAGGGCGAAGTTTCTTCCCGCCAGTCAGCAACAGGTAATCAAGATTTCTCCGAAGTTATGTTCAAGAATTCTCTACTTTCTTAATCCTTGGTCTTGGTTTCTGATCTTCACTTCCCTCTTGTCTTTACTCCCCCGCAACCCCCATCTTTGAAGAGAAGGAACTATTGGAGGAAGTGGCAGAACTAGGGAAGGATGCCGCTGCAGAGGCCCTCAAAATTGCCACTGAAGAGGGTCCTGCCAAGCCCTTGAAGGATGCCTAGGGTGAGGGAGTCCTGGATTAAGGGGTCTTCGGGCGTCCGGCCTATGTGACGTGGGCCGGACTGATGGGCCGTGAAGATACAAGACAGAAGACTCTCTCCCGTGTCCGGATAGGACTCTCCTTTGCGTGGATGGTAAGCTTGGCATTCAGATATGAAGATTCCTTTCTCTGTAACCGACTTTGTACAACCCTGCTCCCCTCTGGTGTCAATATAAACCGGAGGGTTTAGTCCGTAGGGCCAATCATAACCATACAGGCTAGACATCTAGGGTTTAGCCATTACGATCTCGTGTTAGATCAACTCTTGTAATCCTCATATTCACCAAGATCAATCAAGCAGGAAGTAGGGTATTACCTCCATCAAGAGGGCCCGAACCTGGGTGAACATCGTGTCCCTTGTTTCCTGTTACCATCGACCTTAGACGCACAGTTCGGGACCCCTACCCAAGATCCGCCGGTTTTGACACCGACATTGGTGCTTTCATTGAGAGTTCCGCTATGTCGTCACCAGGAGGTTCGATGCATCCATCCATCATCTACAACAACGCGGCCCTTGAGGAGGCCTTTCTCCCCGGCCAGATTTTTGTATTCGGTGGCTTCGTACTGCGGGCCAACTCGCTTGGCCATCTAGAGCAGATTGACAGCTGCGCTCCAGGTCACCAGATTAGTTTTGGAAATCTGGAGTATGTCGCTCATATATGAGGAGACTTGATCTTCCAAGGGTTTGCGACCCCAACCTCCGCTCTGGCCTTAGATCCAGAGCGCATCGCCAGGTCCGAAGACGGGATTACTGAGCCCGCCGGACTGTCAGCGGCCATTAAGCCCGGCACGGGAGAGCCGAAGGGAGTAGTGTCGCTGGCACCCATCCTGAAGCCAGACCCTTCCCCGGACACCGGCTCCGGACCCTCGGAGTCAAAATCGTGTGAGTTCGGCCAAGGAGTTCCCTCCCCGCCATGCTCCACGAACTTTCTTCTCCCTGGCCAAACCTCGCCTTTAAGCAAGGCTCTGGACTTGATGCGATCCCTCGTCATTACAGAGGAGCAATGTCCGAACTACGCCTAGCCCGGACTAGGGGCTGAGAGCGGGGAATTTTACGTCCCACCCACCACCCACTTTATAGCCACTGTCGAGGACTTAACTGACATGCTCGACTATGGCTCCGAAGACATTGACGGTATGGACGATGATGCCGGAGAGGAGCAGGCCGAAAATCCGTCGTTCACCGGACGTTGGACGACCACCTCTTCATATGACGTATACATGGTGGATACACCCAAAGAGGGTAACATCGATGACAAAGAAGATCCAGTCGAGGATAAACCTCCTGAGATACAGCCAAAGTGCCGACGACAGCGGCACCGCTCTAAGTCACGCCATGGAAAATACAGCAATACCGGCACAGGAGAAAACAATACTCTGGACGATGCCGAAGACAAAGAAAACCCCGTCGAGCCAGCTTTCGAACAGGATGAACGGGAAGATGGGCAAGTCAGCCCTGACGAACAGGCCGTAAACAAAGACTCGGATGACAGTAATTATCTTCCGCTCTCCGAGGACGAGGTGAGCCTCGGCAACGAGGATTTTATCGTGCCTAAGGAACCTCTCGAGCAGGAGCGCTTTAAGCGCCGGCTAATCGCCACTGCAAGGAGCCTAAAAAAGAAGCAGCAGTAGCTTCAAGCTGATCAAGATCTGCTCAACAACAGATGGATTAACGTCCTGGTAGCCGAGGAATACGGCCTCGAGTGCCCAACCAAAAGTTACCCAAAGCGTAAACTTCTACCTCAATTCGACGACGAGGCACTGGACCCCGTACCTTCAGCGCGTAACATAGCTGACTGACCACCACGTGGCCGGGATAAAGCGGCAACTCAAGTCAAACACCAGCCCATACCGCCTCGCTGTAAAGGTAGAGACACAACAGCTTGGGGATATACATATGACCTGCGGCAGGACCTGGACAATAGAGTAGGTCAGACTAGATCGATCTATGGATCGCGGGGGCGCGCCCCGACGCGCGACGACGGCTATCCAGCCGGACGCGATAAGCATAATCACGCCCGGGCCGAAAACCGCAGACGGACTCCATCCGAGCTACGTCGCGAGTTGGCCCGATATAGAGGCGCCGCACACCCCTTCTGCTTCATCGATGAAGTAATGGAGCATGAATTCCCAGAAGAGTTTAAACCCGTGAATATCGAATCATATGATGGGACAACAGACCCCGCCGTATGGATTGAGGATTTTATTCTCCATATCCATATGGCCCGCGGTGATGATCTTCATGCCATCAAATACCTCCAACTAAAACTCAAGGGACCAGCTCGGCACTGGTTGAACAGCCTGCCTGAAAACTCCATTGGCAGCTGGGAGGACCTGGAAGACGCCTTCCGTGACAACTTCCAAGGTACATATGTCCGACCTCCGGATGCAGATGACTTAAGTCACATAGTCCAACAGCCCGGAGAGTCAGCCAGGAAATTCTGGACTAGGTTCTTAACTAAAAAGAACCAGATCGTCGACTGTCCGGATGCCGAAGCCCTAGAAGCCTTTAAGCATAGCATCCGCGACGAATGGCTCGCCCGACACCTCGGCTAGGAAAAGCCAAAGTCCATGGCAGCCCTCACGGCACTCATGACCCGCTTTTGCGCGGGCGAAGATAGTTGGCTAGCCCGTAGCAATAATAATGCAAGTGAACTTGGCACCTCTGAAGCCAAGAATAGCAACGGCAAGCCCCGGCGCAACAGGCATAAACGTCGAAACAATGGTGACAATACGGATGACACGGCGGTCAACGCCGGATTCAGTCGCTCCAAGTCCGGTCAGCGGAAGAAGTCATACAAAAAGAACAATTCGGGCTCTTCCAGCTTGGACCGCATACTCGATCGTCCATGTCAGATCCACGGAACCCCTGATAAACCAGCCAATCATACCCGCCGGAGTTGTTGGGTCTTTAAACAGGCCGGCAAGTTAAATGCCGAGGATAAGGAGAAGGGGTCGCAAAGTGAGAACGACGACGAAGAGCCCCGTCCGCCAAACATAGGGGGACAGAAGAAGTCCCCCCAGGTTAAAACGGTGAACATGATATACGCCATCCATATCCCTAAGAGGGAGCGCAAACGCGCGCTTAGGGACATCTATGCGATAGAGCCAGACGCCCCAAAATTCAACCCATGGTCATCCTATCCGATCACCTTCGATCGCAGGGATCATGTGACCAGTATCCGCCATGGCGGTTCAGCCGCACTGGTGCTCGACCCAATCATTGATGGATTCCACCTCACGCGAGTCCTCATGGACGGGGGAAGCAGCCTTAACCTGCTCTATCAGGATACAGTGTGCAAAATGGGCATCGATCCATCAAGGATCAAGCCCACAAAAACTACCTTTAAAGGAGGTATACCAGGTGTAGAGGCCCGTTGAACGGGCTCAATCACATTGGAGGTCGTCTTCGGATCTCCGGACAACTTCCGAAGCGAAGACTTGATCTTTGATATCGTCCCCTTCCGCAATGGCTATCACGCACTGCTCGGACAAACCGCATTTGCTCGATTTAATGCGGTGCCACACTATGCTTATCTCAAGCTCAAGATGCCCGGACCACGCGGTGTCATAACAGTCAATGGAAACACGGAACGCTCCCTCCATACCGAGGAGCACACCGCAGCTCTGGCAGCAGAAGTACAGAGCGGCCTTCTCAAGCAGAACCTTAATTCGGCGGCCAAGCTCCCGGACACTGTCAAACGAGTCCGGACTACTCTGCAGCAGGACAATCCAGCTCGTCAAGAGCTCGACTAGCAATTTGGCCTCCGTCTCCGTCCCGACCAAACGGCGGCGTTCGTACCACGCGTACATAACTACGCACTCAAAGTACCATGGGCATAAACGGAGGCATAACTTGATTGGGGTTCATCATACGGTTCCCACATGTACTTTTCCTTTTTACCATTTTTTAGTCTCTTTTTCATAGGCCCCTCCCGACGGCCTGATGATGTCTACTACACAACCTTCTTCTTGTAGACTTTGTTGGGCCTCCAAGTGCAGAGGTTTGTAGGACAGTAGCAAATTTCCCTCAAGTGGATGAACTAAGGTTTATCAATCCGTGGGAGGCGTAGGATGAAGATGGTCTCTCTCAAGCAACCCTGCAACCAAATAACAAAGAGTCTCTTGTGTTACCAAGACACCCAATACAATGGTAAATTGTATAGGTGCACTAGTTCGGCGAAGAGATGGTGATACAAGTGCAATATGGATAGTAGGTATGGGTTTTTGTAATCTGAAAATATAAAAACAACAAGGTAACAAGTGGTAAAAGTGAGCACAAACGGTATTGCAATGCTAGGAAACAAGGCCTAGGGTTCATACTTTCACTAGTGCAAGTTATCTCAACAATAATAACATAATTGGATCATATAACTATCCCTAAACATGCAACAAAGAGTCACTCCAAAGGCATTAATAGCGGAGAACAAACGAAGAGATTATGGTAGGGTACGAAACCACCTCAAAGTTATTCTTTCTGATCAATCTATTGGGCTATTCCTATAAGTGTCACAAACAGCCCTAGAGTTCGTAGTAAAATAACACCTTAAGACACACATCAACCAAAACCCTAATGTCACCTAGATACTCCAATGTCACCTCAAGTATCCGTGGGTATGATTATACCATACGCATCACACAATCTCAGATTCATCTATTCAACCAACACAAAGTACTTCAAAGAGTGCCCAAAGGTTTCTACTGGAGAGTCAAAGACAAAAACGTGTGCCAACCCCTATGCATAGGTTCATGGGCGGAACCCGCAAGTTGATCACCAAAACATACATCAAGTGAATCAATAGAATAACCCATTGTCACCACGGTTATCCCACGCAAGACATACTTCAAGTGTTCTCAAATCATTAAAGACTCAATCCGATAAGATAACTTCAAAGGGAAAACTCAATCCATTACAAGAGAGTAGAGGGGGAGAAACATCATAAGATCCAACTATAATAGCAAAGCTCGCGATACATCAAGATCGTGCCAAATGAAGAACACGAGAGAGAGATCAAACACACAGCTACTGGTACATACCCTCAGCCCCGAGAGTGAACTACTCCCTCCTCATCATGGAGAGCGTCGGGATGATGAAGATGGCCACCGGTGAGGGATTCCCCCTCTGGCAGGGTGCCGGAACAGGGTCCCGATTGGTTTTTCGTGGCTACAGAGGCTTGCGGCGGTGGAACTCCTGATCTATTCTGTTTTCTGGAGGTTTCATTATTTATAGGATTTTTTGGCGTAGGTCTCATGTCAGGGGGGTCTCTGGGTTATCCACGAGGCAGGGGCCCACGCCCAAGGGGGGTGGGCGCCCCCCCCACCCCCGTGGGCAGCCCGGGACTCTCCTGGCCCAACTCTTTTACTCCGGGGGCTTCTTTTGGTCCAGAAAAAATCATCAAAAATTGGCACGTCAATTGGTCTCCGTTTGGTATTCCTTTTCTGTAAAACCCAAAAACAAGGAAAAAACAGAAACTGTCACTGGGCTCTAGGTTAATAGGTTAGTCCCAAAAATCATATAAAAGTGTAAAATAAAGCCCATTAAACATCCAAGACAGATGATATAATAGCATGAATACTTCCTAAATTATAGATACGTTGGAGACGTATCAGCATCCCCAAGCTTAATTCCTACTCCTCCTCGAGTAGGTAAATGATAAAAGAAATAATTTATGAAGTGTGAATGCTAGCAGGTGCACAAGTTTGATCAATGATAATTTGAATCACCTTTTCTTGCTTCCTTATATATCATAACAGTAGCTCATATCATAAAACTTTTCATGATCAAGTAACAAGCTATTCACATGTTAAAGTATAGATTATAAACTTTCTTTAAAACTAACAAACTGTGTTATTAGTCATCAAACAATTACAATTCATCTTATTTTCAGGAAGAGTCTATGTCAGAGCTTTGATTTAGCAAATCCCACATACTCAACTATCATTTAGTTTTCCATGATTGCTACCACTCAAAGCATATTTTTAGAACAAATAGTATTCATCGAACACAGAGAAAGATAGGGGCTTAATGTTTTGCCTCCCAACCTTTTACCTCAAGGGTAATGTCAACAATAATAATTCATGCTCAAATATATTTGAATGGCCATATATGCTTAGATCTTTCCATCACATGATGCTTGCCAACTAAAGAGTAGGTTGGAATGAGAAGGAATACTACTGACTCTTGCATAAAAGTAAAAGATAGGTCCTTCGCAGAGGGAAGCAGGGATTTGCAGAGGTGCCATAGCTCGAAGCAAAAACATAGATGAAAATAATTTTGAGAGGTATGCTTTCATTGTCAACATAACGACCAAGAGTTCGCAATATCTTCCATACTACATACATTATAGGCGGTTCCCACGCAGAAAGGTAAAGTTTTTACTGCCCCTCCACCAACATTCACACTCCATGGCTTGTCCGAAACAACGGGTGCCGTCCAACTATCAACATTCCTGGGGGAGTTTGTTTAAATTATTTGCGAATTTGTTTTTGATCTTTTGATCATAGGACTGGGCATCCCAGTTACCAGCCATTTTCTCGTGAATGATGAGCGGAGTCCAATCATCGTGAGAATAACCCACCTAGCATGGAAGATACTGACAACCCCTAGTCGCTACATGAGCGATTCGAGCATACAAAACAGATTATTATTTGAAGGTTTAGAGTTTGGCACATGCAAATTTACTTGGAACGGCAGGTAAATACCGCATATAGGTAGATATGGTGGACACTCATGGAAGGAACTTGGTTCAAGGATTTTGGATGCACAAGCAGTATTCCCGCTTAGTACAGATATTTTGGCTAGCAAAGTATTCTAAATAGCAAGCACCACATGTTAGAGGATCCATAACAATATAACTTATACAAATATACCCAAACATAACTCATTAAGTTGTCTTCCCTGTCCAACTTCAACTAATTTGATCAAGTTTGAAAATAATTAATGGGGATCGCAATCATAGAAGATGTCCAAGATAGTATATTTATATGTGAAATCTTGTCAATATTCTTTCATGAATTTTTCAAGTGACAACACGATGTTTGCTAACCTTAAAAAAATTTACCACCTCTACTTCTTATATGTGAAGGCATTACTCCCCATGGGAAAGGCATATGAAACATATATAATTTCAGATTTACGACATTCAAATCATTCAACCATTTACTCATAGGATATAAGTGAAGCACACGAGTAAATGACAAACTACTCAAAAAGATATAAGTGAAGATCAATGAGTAGTTAAATAATTATGTAGCTATGTGAAGACTCTCTCTCATTTAAGAATTTCAGATCTTGATACTTTATTCAAACATAAAGCAAAACAAAATAAAATGACATAACGCTCCAAGCAAAACACATATCATGTGGTGAATAAAAATATAGCTCCAAGTAAAGTTACCGATGAACGAAGACGAAAGAGGGGATGCCTTCCGGGGCATCCCCAAGCTTAGGCTTTTGGTTGTCCTTGAATATTACCTTGGGGTGCCTTGGGCATCCCCAAGCTTAGGCTCTTGCCACTCCTTATTCCATAGTCCATCGAATCTTTACTCAAAACTTGAAAACTTCACAACACAAAACTTAACAGAAAATCTCGTGAGCTCCGTTAGCGAAAGAAAACAAAACACCACTTCAAGGTACTATAATGAACTCATTACTTATTTGTATTGGTGTTAGATCTACTGTATTCCAACTTCTGTATGGTTTATAAACTATTTTGCTAGCCATAGATTCATCAAAATAAGCAAACAACGCACGAAAAACAGAATCTGTCAAAAACAGAACAGTCTGTAGTAATCTGTATCAAACGTATACTTCTGGAACTCCAAAAATTCTAAAATAAATTGGTGGACCTGAGGAATTTGTCTAGTCATCATCTGCAACAGGAATCAACTAAATAACACTCTCCAGTAAAAAGTTTTAGCTAATCTCGTGAGCGCTAAAGTTTCTGTTTTTTACAGCATGATCATAAAGACTTCACCCAAGTCTTCCCAAAGGTTCTACTTGGCACAAACACTAATTAAAACACAAAAACACATCTAAACATAAGATAGATGGATTATTTATTCCTAAACAGAACCAAAAAGCAAGAAAGTAAAATAAAATTGGGTTGCCTCCCAACAAGCTCTAACGTTTAACGCCCCTAGCTAGGCATGATGATTTCAATGATGCTCACATAAAAGATAAGAATTGAAACATAAAGAGAGCATCATGAAGAATATGACTAGCACTTCTAAGTTTAACCCACTTCCTATGCATAGGGATTTTGTGAGCAAACAACTTATGGGAACAATAATCAACTAGCAAAGGAAGGCAAAATAAGCATAACTTCAAAACTTTAAGCACATAGAGAGGAAACTTGATATTATTGCTATTCCTACAAGCATATGTTCCTCCCTCATAATAATTTTCAGTAGCATCATGAATGAATTCAACAATATAACCAGCACCTAAAGCATTCTTTTCATGATCTACAAGCATAGAATTTTTATTACTCTCCACATAAGCAAATTTATTCTCATGAATAGTAGTGGGAGCAAACTCAACAAAATAAATATCATATGATTGAAAATTAAGATCAAGATGACAAGTTTCATGGTTATCATTATTCTTTAAAGCATGCGTGTCATCACAATAATCATCATAGATAGGAGGCATGCTTTCATCATAATAAATTTTCTCATCAAAACTTGGGGGACTAAACATATCATCTTCATCAAACATAGCATCCCCAAGCTTGTGGATTTGCATATCATTAGCATCATGGGTACTCAAAGAATTCATACTAACAACATTGCAATCATGCTCATCATTCACATAACTTATGCCAAGCATTCTATGTAATTCTTCTTCTAGTACTTGGGCACAATTTTCCTTCCCATCATTTTCACGAAAGACATTAAAAAGATGAAGCATATGAGGTAGACACAATTCCATTTTTTTGTAATTTTCTTTTATAAACTAAACTAGTGCTAAAACAAGAAACAAAAAGATTTTATTGCAAGATCTAAAGATATACCTTCAAGCACTCACCTCCCCGGCAACGGCGCCAGAAACTGCTTGATGTCTACTACACAACCTTCTTCTTGTAGACTTTGTTGGGCCTCCAAGTGCAGAGGTTTGTAGGATAGTAGCAAATTTCCCTCAAGTGGATGACCTAAGATTTATCAATCCGTGGTAGGCGTAGGATGAAGATGGTCTCTCTCAAGCAACCCTGCAACCAAATAACAAAGAGTCTCTTGTGTACCCAACACACCCAATACAATGGTAAATTGTATAGGCGAACTAGTTCGGCGAACAGATGGTGATACAAGTGGTAAAAGTGAGCACAAACGGTATTGCAATGCTAGGAAACAAGGCCTAGGGTTCATACTTTCACTAGTGCAAGTTCTCTCAACAATAATAACATAATTGGATCATATAACTATCCCTCAACATGCAACAAAGAGTCATTCCAAAGTCACTAATAGCGGAGAACAAACGAAGAGATTATGGTAGGGTACGAAACCACCTCAAAGTTATTCCTTCCGATCAATCCATTGGGCTATTCCTATAAGTGTCACAAACAGCCCTAGAGTTCGTAGTAAAATAACACCTTAAAACACACATCAACCAAAACCCTAATGTCACCTAGATACTCCAATGTCACCTCAAGTATCCGTGGGTATGATTATACCATATGCATCACACAATCTCAGATTCATCTATTTTTCAACCAACACAAAGTACTTCAAAGAGTGCCCCAAAGTTTCTACCGGAGAGTCAAGACGAAAACGTGTGCCAACCCCTATGCATAGGTTCATGGGCAGAACCCGCAAGTTGATCACCAAAACATACATCAAGTGAATCAATAGAATAACCCATTGTCACCACGGTTATCCCACGCAAGACATACATCAAGTGTTATCAAATCATTAAAGACTCAATCCGATAAGATAACTTCAAAGGGAAAACTCAATCCATTACAAGAGTGTAGAGGGGGAGAAACATCATAAGATCCAACTATAATAGCAAAGTTCGCGATACATCAAGATCATTCCAAATCAAGAACACGAGAGAGAGAGAGAGATCAAACACATAGCTACTGGTACATACCCTCAGCCCCGAGGGTGAACTACTCCCTCCTCGTCATGGAGAGCGCCGGGATGATGAAGATGGCCACCAATGATGGATTCCCCCTCCGGCAGGGTGCCGGAACAGGGTCCCGATTGGATTTTCGTGGCTACAGAGGCTTGCGGCGGCGGAACTCCCGATCTATTCTGTTTTCTGGAGGTTTCAGTATTTATAGGATTTTTTGGCCTAGGTCTCATGTCAGGGGGGTCTCCGGGTTGTCCACGAGGCAGGGGCCCACGCCCAGCGGGGTGGGCGCGCCCCCCACCCTCGTGGGCTGCCCGGGACTCTCCTGGCCCAACTCTTTTACTCCGGGGGCTTCTTTTGTTCCAGAAAAATCATCAAAAATTGGCACGTCAATTGGACTCCGTTTGGTATTCCTTTTCTGTAAAACCCAAAAACAAGGAAAAACAGAAACTGGCACTGGGCTCTAGGTTAATAGGTTAGTCCCAAAAATCATATAAAAGTGTAAAATAAAGCCCATTAAACATCCAAGACAGATGATATAATAGCATGAATACTTCATAAATTATAGATACGTTGGAGACGTATCACCTGATCATCGGTCCTTTCGAAGGATAGATATACCATGGCGACAAGCAGTACCGACGTGTGGGGGAATCTCCAGACGCTCTTCTTGACAATAGTTCTACCTATTTTCAAGACCCGCATGCAGCTTCCCCTTGGTCTTGGCATGTTAAATAGCCAGGTTGCTTATCGCACTATTTGTACAAATACGCTTTGACGTATTAATCAAATTATAAGGGAAACAATTTGCGGCCCAGCTTATGTGGCACTAGCTTACTACTTCATTTTATTTCGTCATTCTTGACGATTGCACCCGTACACTTTGGTACGCTTTAATTCGCCAAGAGCTTCATTATGCTCCATACTACGGCAACAAAGTCCAAACACTTTTTACAGTATAGTTCGGCACCCCGAATTTTAGCATTATATGCATGGGCTCCGAATCATGTCTTTGGTCAATAGTTGGGTAACCCGGCTCCTGTGCTTACTACCTTACGTTCCGCTATATCGGCTAGGGTAGTAAAGGGAGAACTACTGCGATCGTGTCCTGGTTTATCCGGATGAGCACCTCAGTAGAGAAAGCCAAAAACTGACTGTCATGATGCGGCATGAGCCGGTCAGCTGTTCGGAGGTTACAAATCTTTTGCGATTTTTTCCGCATTATGCGACGAATTGGTCTCTACCCGATCAGGTGTTTACAATACCCTAGTCTGGATTAAATGCTAACTAGGGGCTGCGCCTACATTTTTATTGTCAAACTCCTATGGCTAAGTGAGGGTGATAAAGCCACATAGTCCGATTGCCTGGTTCATTGCGCTAAACACCTCCTTCAAGGACCAAATTTTTGGATCAAGAGTGCTTAGATTCCATCCCGAACACCCCCGTACTACCTACGTGGGGGCTGAAGCCGACGACTGACCAACTCTTAGATTTAATAAAACCGGCCGCATGGGAGGTGAAATTTTAAATAATAAACAATCATTATATTACATAACGGCTTTGTTTCATCATACAAGACAAGATAACATGAATGTATTCATTCAAAGATAATGTCTTTTGAACACTAGCCCTCCACAATGCGGGATCCCTTGAGGACATCGTCAAAATACCGCTCCGGCGGTGCTCCTTGCCAGTGGGCCGTCCCTCGGTCGCGAGCTTGACGTCGTCCATCTTCGCCCACTATATCTTGACACGGGAGAAGGCCATCCGCGCACCTTTGATGCAGACCGACCGCTTGATGGCATTAAGCCAAGGGCAGGCATTGACCAGCCGCTTCACGAGCCCGAAGTAGCTGCTGGGTATGGCTTCGGCCGGCCACAAACGGATTATCAAATCCTTCATGGCCAGTTTGGACACCCTATGCAGTTCGGTCAGCTGTTTCAGCTGATCGCTAAAGGTCACCGGATGCTCTGGCGCAAGATATTGCGACCAGAACAGCTTCTCCGTTGAGCTCCCCTCTTCGGCTCGGAAAAATTCCGCAGCGTCAGAAACACTGCGCGGCAGATCAGCAAACGACCCTGGAGAACTCCAAATCCAGGTCAGTAAGAAGTACCTTTTCTTCCCATACTTGCTCTGCATAATAAAAGCCTTACCCGCCGCGATTTTCCTGGCCTCCTGGATTTCCTGGAGGGCGCCCTGGGCTTCGACCCGGGCATCTTGTGCGCTTTGGCGGGCCTTCGCGAGTTCGGACTCTTGATCCACAATGTGGCGCTCAAAGGACTCACATTTCTTCACGGCGTCCTGGAGCTCCTGCTGGACCTCGCCGACCCTGGCCCCATGCTTTTCGCGGGCGGCTGCTACCTCTTGAGCACTGCGTTGGTTTTCCCTTGAAGAGGAAAGGGTGATGCAGTAAAGTAGTGTAAGTATTTCCCTCAGTTTTTTGAGAACCAAGGTATCAATCCAGTAGGAGATCACGCACGAGTCCCTCGCACCTACACAAACAAATAAGAACCTCGCAACCAACGCGATAAAGGGGTTGTCAATCCCTCCACTGTCACTTATGGGAGTGAGATCTGATAGATATGATAAGATAATATTTTTGGTATTTTTATGATAAAGATGCAGAGTAAAATAAACGGCAATAAAAATAGCTAAGTGTTGGAAGATTAATATGATGGAAAATAGACCCGGGGGCCATAGGTTTCACTAGCGGCTTCTCTCAAGAGCATAAGTATTACGGTGGGTAAACAAATTACTGTCGAGCAATTGATAGAATTGAGCATAGTTATGAGAATATCTAGGTATGATCATGTATATAGGCATCACGTCCGCGACAAGTAGACCAAAACTATTCTGCATCTACTACTATTACCCCACACATCGACCGCTATCCAGCATGCATCTATAGTATTAAGTTCATAAGAACAGAGTAATGCTTTAAGTAAGATGACATGATGTAGAGGGATAAACTCATGCAATATGATATAAACCCCATCTTTTTATCCTCGATGGCAACAATACAATATGTGCCTTGCTGCCCCTGCTGTCACTGGGAAAGGACACCGCAAGATTGAACCCGAAGCTAAGCACTTCTCCCATTGCAAGAAAGATCAATCTAGTAGGCCAAACAAAACCGACAATTCAAATAGACTTGTAAAGATAACCAATCATACATAAAAGAATTCAGAGGAGATTCAAATATTGTTCATAGATAATCTTGATCATAAACCCACAATTCCTCGGATCTCGACAAACACACCGCAAAAGAAGATTACATCGAATAGATCTCCAAGAAGATCGAGGAGAACTTTGTATTGAGATCCAAAGAGAGAGAAGAAGCCATCTAGCTAATAACTATGGACCCGAAGGTCTGAGGTAAACTACTCACACATCATCGGAGAGGCTATGGTGTTGATGTAGAAGCCCTCCGTGATCAATGCCCCCTTCGGCGGAGCGTTGGAAAAGGCCCCAAGATGGGATCTCACGGGTACATAAGGTTGCGGCGGTGGAAATAGGGTTTTGGCTCCGTCTCTGATGGTTTGGGGATATGTAGGTATATATATAGGAGGAAGAAGTACATCGGTGGAGCAACATGGGCCCCACGAGGGTGGAGGGCGCACCTGGGGGGGGGGGGGGGGGGGTTAGGCGCGCCCCCTGCCTCATGCTCTCCTCGTTGATTGCTTTACGTAGACTCCAAGTCCTCTGGATCATGTTTGTTCCGAAAATCACGTTCCCGAAGGTTTCATTTCGTTTGGACTCCGTTTGATATATTTTTCCTTCGAAACACTGAAATAGGCAAAAAACAACAATTTGGGCTGGGCCTCCGGTTAATAGGTTAGTCCCAAAAATAATATAAAAGTGTATAATAAAGCCCATTAAACATCCAAAATAGAATATAATATAGCATGGAACAATAAAAAATTATAGATACGTTGGAGACGTATCAAGCATCCCCAAGCTTAATTCCTGCTCGTCCTCGAGTAGGTAAATGATAAAAACAGAATTTTTGATGTGGAATGCTACTTAGCATAATTTTAAATGTAATTCTCTTATTTGTGGTATAAATATTCAGATTCGAAAGATTCAAGATAAAAGTTCAATATTGACATAAAAATGATAATACTTCAAGCATACTAACTAAGCAATTATGTCTTCTCAAAATAACATGGCCAAAGAAAGTTATCCCTATAAAATCATATAGTCTGGCTATGCTCTATCTTCATCACACAAAGTATTTAATCATGCACAACCCCGATGACAAGCCAAGCAATTGTTTCATACTTTTGGTTTTCTCAAACTTTTTCAATCTTCACGCAATACATGAGCGTGAGCCATGGACATAGCACTATATGTGGAATAGAATGGTGGTTGTGGAGAAGACAAAAAAGTAGAAGATAGTCTCACATCAACTAGGTGTATCAACGGGCTATGGAGAGCCCATCAATAGATATCACTGTGAGTGAGTAGGGATTGCCATGCAACGGATGCACTAGAGCTATAAGTATATGAAAGCTCAACAAAAGAAACTAAGTGGGTGTGCATCCAACTCGCTTGCTCACGAAGACCTAGGGCATTTTGAGGAAGCCCATTATTGGAATATACAAGCCAAGTTCTATAATGAAAAATTCCCAATAGTATATGAAAGTGATATCATAGGAGACTCTCTATCATGAAGATCATGGTGCTACTTTGAAGCACAAGTGTGGAAAAAGGATAGTAGCATTGTCCCTTCTCTCTTTTTCTCTCATTTTTTTATTTAGGCCTTTTCTCTTTTTTTTATGGCCTCTTTTTTTTCTTTTTTTTCTTTTTCGTCCGGAGTCTCATCCCGACTTGTGGGGGAATCACAGTCTCCATAATCCTTTCCTCACTTGGGACAATGCTCTAAAAATGATGATCATCACACTTTTATTTACTTTACAACTCAAAACTTAGAACAAAATATGACTCTATGTGGATGCCTCCGGCGGTGTACCGGGATATGCAATGAATCAAGAGTGACATGTATGAAAGAATTATGAACGGTGGCTTTGCCATAAATACGATGTCAACTACATGATCATGCAAGGCAATATGACAATGATGGAGCGTGTCATAGTAAACGGAACGGTGGTAACCTGCATGGCAATATATCTCGGAATGGCTATGGAAATGCCATGATAGGTAGGTATGGTGGCTGTTTTGAGGAAGGTATGTGGTGGGTGTATGATACCGGCCAAAAGTGCGCGGTATTAGAGAGGCTAGCAATGGTGGAAGGATGAGAAGTGCGTATAATCCATGGACTCAACATTAGTCTTAAAGAACTCATATACTTATTGCAAAAATCTACAAGTTATCAAAGCAAAGTATTACGTGCATGCTCCTAGGGGGATAGATTGGTAGGAAAAGATCATCGCTCGTCCCCGACCGCCACTCATAAGGAAGACAATCAATAAATAAATCGTGCTCCGACTTCATCACATAATGGTTCACCATACGTGCATGCTACGGGAATCACAAACTTTAACACAAGTATTCCTAAAATTCACAACTACTCAACTAGCATGACTCTAATATCACCATCTTCATATCTCAAAACAATTATCAAGCATCAAACTTCTCACAGTATTCAACACACTAATAAGATTTTTTTTACTAATCTTGGATGCCTATCATAATTAAAGCAAATTACCATGCTGTTTTGTAGGACTCTCAAAATAATATAAGTGAAGCATGAGAGAACAATAGTTTCTATAAAACAAATCCACCACCGTGCTCTAAAAGATATAAGTGAAACCTAGAGCAAAAACTATATAGCTCAAAAGATATAAGTGAAGCACATAGAGTATTCTAATAAATTCCGAATCATGTGTGTCTCTCTCAAAAGGTGTGTACAGAAAGGATGATTGTGGTAAACTAAAAAGCAAAGAATCAAATCATAGAAGACGCTCCAAGCAAAACACATATCATGTGGTGAATAAAAATATAGCTCCAAGTAAAGTTACCGATGGACGAAGACGAAAGAGGGGATGCCTTCCGCGGCATCCCCAAGCTTTGGATTTTTGGTGTCCGTAGATTATCTTTGGGGGCCATGGGAATCCCCAAGCTTAGTCTCTTTCCACTCCTTGTTCCATAATCCATCAAATCTTTTACCCAAAACTTGAAAACTTCACAACACAAAACTTAACAGAAAATCTTGTGAGCTCCGTTAGCGAAAGAAAACAAAACACCACTTCAAGGTACTGTAATTAACTCATTCTTTATTTATATTGGTGTTAAACCTACTGTATTCCAACTTCTCTATGTTTTATAAGCTCTTTTATTAGCCATAGATTCATCAAAATAAGCAAACAACACGCGAAAAACAGAATCTGTCAAAAACAGAACAGTCTGTAGTAATCTGTAACTAACGCAAACTTCTGGAACTCAGAAAAATCTACCAAAATAGGAAGACCTAGAAAATTTGTTTATTGATCTACTTCAATTGGAATCAGTATTTTATCACGTTCTGGTGATTTTAAACAATTGTTTTCGTGAACAGAAAGTTTCTGGAATTTTCAGCAAGATCAGATAACTATCATCCAAGAAGATCCTATAGGTTTGACTTGGCACAAACACTAATTAAAACATAAAAACAAATCTAACCAGAGTTTAGATCAAATATTATTCCTAAACAGAAGCAAAAAGAAAGAAAAAACTAAAATAAAATTGGGTTGCCTCCCAACAAGCGCTATCGTTTAACGCCCCTAGCTAGGCATAAAAGCAAGGATAGATCTAGGTATTGCCATCTTTGGTACGCAATCCATAAGTAGCTCTCATAATAGATTCATAAGGTAATTTTATTTTCTTTCTAGGGAAGTGTTCCATGCCTTTCCTTAACAGAAATTGGAATCTAATATTCCCTTCATTCATATCAATAATTGCACCAATCGTTCTAAGGAAAGGTCTACCAAGAATAATAGGACATGAAGGATTGCAATCTATATCAAGAACAATGAAATCGACGGGCACATAGTTTCTATTTGCAACAATAAGAACATCATTAATTCTTCCCATAGGTTTTTTAATAGTGGAATCCGCAAGGTGCATGTTTAAAGAACAATCATCAAATTCACGGAAACCTAGCAAATCGCACAAAGTTTTTGGAATCGTGGAAACACTAGCACCCAAATCACACAAATCATAGCATTCATGATCTTTAATTTTAATTTTAATAGTAGGTTCCCACTCATCATAAAGTTTTCTAGGGATAGAAACTTCCAACTCAAGTTTTTCCTCATAAGATTGCATCAAAGTATCAACGATATGTTTGGTAAAAGCTTTATTTTGGCTATAAGCATGAGGAGAATTTAGCACGGATTGCAACAAGGAAATACAATCTATCAAAGAGCAATTATCATAATTAAATTCCTTGAAATCCAAAATAGTGGGTTCATTAATATCTAAAGTTTTGATCTCTTCAATCCCACTTTTACCAACTTTTGCATCAAGATCTAAAAACTCAGAATTTTTGGGACGCCTTCTTGGTAAAGGTAACTCATCTCCAGTCCCCTCATTATCAAGATTCATATTGAAAAACAAAGATTTAATGGGAGACACATCAATAACTTTTAGGTTTTCATCTTTATTTTCATAGAAACTAGAAGAACACGCTTTCACAAAGCAATCTTTCTTAGCACGCATCCTAGCAGTTCTTTCTTTGCACTCATCAATGGAAATTCTCATGGCTTTGAGAGACTCATTGATATCATGCTTAGGTGGAATAGATCTAAGTTTCAAAGAATCAACATCAAGAGAAATTCTATCAACGTTCCTAGCCAATTCATCAACCTTAAGCAATTTTTCTTCATGCAAAGCATTGAAATTCTTTTGCGAATTCATAAACTCCTTAACACTAGTCTCAAATTCAGAGGGCATATTATTAAAATTTCCATAAGAATTGTTGTAGGAATTACCATAATTATTAGAGGAATTACTAGGGAACGGCTTAGGATTAAAGTTTCCTCTATACGCGTTGTTACCAAAATTATTCCTACCAACAAAATTGACATCCATAGATTCATTATTATTCTCAATCAAAGTAGAGAACGACATATCATTAGGATCAGAACAAACACTTTTAGTAGCAAATAATTTCATAAGTTCATCCATCTTTCCACTCAAAACATTAATTTCTTCTATCGCATGCACTTTTTTATTAGTAGATCTTTTGGTGTGCCATTGATAATAATTAACCATAATATTATCTAGGAGTTTTGTAGCTTCTCCTAAAGTGATTTCCATAAAAGTGCCTCCCGTGTCCGAATCTAAAAGATTTCTAGAAGCAAAATTCAATCCGGCATAAATTTTTTGTATAATCATCCAAAGATTCAAACCATGGGTAGGGAAATTACGTATCATTAATTTCATCCTCTCCCAAGCTTGTGCAACATGTTCATGATCAAGTTGCTTAAAATTCATGATATCGTTACTAAGAGAGATGATTTTAGCGGGAGGAAAATACTTAGAGATAAAAGCATCTTTGCACTTATTCCATGAATCGATACTATTTTTAGGAAAAGACGAAAACCAAACTTTAGCATGATATCTAAGCGAAAAAGGAAATAGCTTCAATTTAACAATATCATTGTCCACATCTTTCTTCTTTTGCATATCACACAAATCAACGAAGCTATTTAGATGGGTAGCGGCATCTTCACTAGGAAGGCCGGCGAATTGATCTTTCATGATAAGATTCAACAAAGCAGCATTAATTTCGCAAGATTCAGCATCGGTAAGAGGAGCAATCGGAGTGCTAAGAAAATCATTGTTGTTGGTATTGGTAAAGTCACACAATTTAGTATTGTCTTGAGCCATCATGACAAGCAAGCAATCCAACACATGAGCAAACAAGAAGCAAGCGAAAAAGAGGCGAACGAAAAAGAGAGGGCAAATAAAACGGCAAGGGTGAAGTGGGGGAGAGGAAAACGAGAGGCAAATGGAAAATAATGTAATGCGAGGGAAAAGAGTTTGTGATGGGTACTTGGTATGTCTTGACTTGACTTGACTTGGCGCGAATCTCCCCGGCAACGGCGCCAGAAATCCTTCTTGCTACCTCTTGAGCACTGCGTTGGTTTTCCCTTGAAGAGGAAACGGTGATGCAGTAAAGTAGCGTAAGTATTTCCCCTCAGTTTTTGAGAACCAAGGTATCAATCCCGTAGGAGATCACGCACGAGTCCCTCGCACCTACACAAACAAATAAGAACCTCGCAACCAACGCGATAAAGGGGTTGTCAATCCCTCCACGGTCACTTACGAGAGTGAGATCTGATAGATATGATAAGATAATATTTTTGGTATTTTTATGATAAAGATGCAATGTAAAATAAACGGCAATAAAAATAGCTAAGTGTTGGAAGATTAATATGATGGAAAATAGACCCCGGGGCCATAGGTTTCACTAGTGGCTTCTCCCAAGAGCATAAGTATTACGGTGGGTAAATGAATTACTGTCGAGCAATTGACAGAATTGAGCATAGTTATGAGAATATCTATGTATGATCATGTATATAGGCATCACGTCCACGACAAGTAGACCGAAACTATTCTGCATCTACTACTATTACTCCACACATCGACCGCTATCCAGCATGCATCTAGAGTATTAAGTTCATAAGAACAGAGTAATGCTTTAAGTAAGATGACATGATGTAGAGGGATAAACTCATGCAATATGATATAAATCCCATCTTTTTATCCTCGATGGCAACAATACAATACGTGCCTTGCTGCCCCTGCTGTCACTAGGAAAGGACACCGCAAGATTGAACCCAAAGCTAAGCACTTCTCCCATTGCAAGAAAGATCAATCTAGTAGGCCAAACCAAACCGATAATTCGAAGAGACTTGCAAAGATAACCAATCATACATAAAAGAATTCAGAGGAGATTCAAATATTGTTCATAGATAATCTTGATCATAAACCCACAATTCATCGGATCTCAACAAACACACCACAAAAGAAGATTACATCGAATAGATCTCCAAGAAGATCGAGGAGAACTTTGTATTGAGATCCAAAGAGAGAGAAGAAGCCATCTAGCTAATAACTATGGACCCGAAGGTCTGAGGTAAAGTACTCACACATCATCGGAGAGGCTATGGTGTTGATGTAGAAGCCCTCCGTGATCAATGTCCCCTCCGGCAGAGCGCCGAAAAAGGCCCCAAGATGGGATCTCACGGGTTCAGAAGGTTGCGGCGGTGGAAATAGGGTTTTGGCTCCGTCTCTGATGGTTTGGGGGTACGTAGGTATATATAGGAGGAAGAAGTACGTCGGTGGAGCAACGTGGGCCCCACGAGGGTGGAGGGCATGCCTGGGGGGGTAGGCACGCCCCCTGCCTCGTGGTCTCCTCGTTGATTGCTTTACGTAGACTCTAATTCCTCTGGACCACGTTTGTTCCGAAAATCATGTTCCCGAAGGTTTCATTCCGTTTGGACTCCGTTTGATATCCTTTTCTTTGGAAACACTGAAATAGGCAAAAAAACAGCAATTTGGGCTGGGCCTCCGGTTAATAGGTTAGTCCCAAAAATAATATAAAAGTGTATAATAAAGCCCATTAAACATCCAAAACAGAATATAATATAGCATGGAACAATAAAAAAGTATAGATACGTTGGAGACGTATCAGCGGCTTGTTCCTTTGCTGCTCTCTCCTCGGTCTCGGCCAGCGCCTTCTTGAGGGTCTCAACCTTGGTCGCCGCTCCTACAAAATATCATGGCATTATGGTCAACATAAATCATTCATGCTTTCTGAATCTACACAAGGTCATCGCATACCTTGATGGTCCTCCAGTTGCTTTTTCACATGGCCGAGCTCTTCCTCGGTTCGCTCCAGACTCTGCTTTAGTCCGGAAACCTCAGCAATATGAGAGGTCGCAGCCAGCAAAGAGGCCTGCTTATTCACATAGACACATATGGTTAGTCTCCTGCGAAAATTGTCTGATCCTCTGTCCGGCTTTTCTTTTCGAACACTGGACAGTGTCTCAAGGGCTACTGTCTATACTATGACATTCCTTTTGCATAAATTGAGTTTCATACCTCAAAGCCTGTTAGAAGGCTTGTGCTAGCTTCGGTCAGTCCGCTCTTCGCGGACTGAATCCTCTCAATCACCGTACCCATGAGGGTACGGTGTTCCTCAACAATGGAAGCACTTCGCAGCGCTTCTAGTAGAGTATCCGGTGCCTCTGGATAGACAGAGGTCACCGGTGGAATTGGCGCATCTCCTTCTTTCGAAGGAGGCTGCTTGCCGGATTCCAGAGCCGTATAGGTCTCCGGGACCGTATTCGACTGGGGGCCGAATTGGATATGGCCCCCATCGCCAGTCTCCAGGGGGACTTGCTCCCCCATGTGTCCGGCGGCCGAGGGGTCACCCTCTGGCGCCACCCTGACGGCCTCTTGAACCTCTCCCTAGCCTAGGAAGGTCCTTCGGAACAACACCTCGGCGCCGCCCTTGGCCTTGGGAGAGGAAGCCGCCGGCGGTGACTCGCTGTCCATCACCTTTGAATCCAGCGAACCCCCCGATGAGGATCGCTGGGAGCTGTCGTGGGCCGGACTGCAGTGCATGATTCAACATGTTAGAACTATAAAGTAAAGAGGTTGGATATATGAGTGCGTTAGTGCCTTGGGTACTTATGATTCAGACAGGGGCTTATCCCTGGGGCGCCACTCCGAGCTGCTGTCAGTATCCAGCGCGGTGCCGTCCGTGAGGGAGGCTCTCCCCTTCTTGGACGCTTCAGCCTCCAGATGTGTGGAGGCCGCCCTCTTCTTCCTTCTCCCCCCAGGAGGAGAGTTGCTTTCCTCCTCCTCCTCGTCATCCTTAGTGGGGGAGGAGTGGGTTTCGGCGTCTTCGGACGTCACGTCTGAAGTACCCTTATGGCGTGGGCCACTTTTTGTCCCCTTGGCCTTCTTCGTTCCAACATCTTCGTCAGAAGTGGGACTGCTGGGTCTTTGAGCAGCGGAGCCGGACACTTGATCTGCTCCGCTTTCTTTGTCCAACCCTGAAAAAGTAAAATGGGGAAGCTTAGACATCCTCCTTGAGTGTACAGATAGTGGATACACCTTGAAAACACGAGAAAACTTACCAGACCGGCGGGATGGGTCAGGTTGTACCCACGGTCTTCGGTCTCCTTCGGCCACGTCTCATTGGCCTTGAAAAGCAACTTCCAGATGTCTTCGTGTGTAGTGCCGAAGAACTGTTGCAGGGTCTGGTGCTCGGCCGGATCGAATTCCCACAAATGGAAAATCCGGCTCTGGCATGGAAGGATCCAGCAGAAAAGCATCACCTGGATCACATTGACAAGCTTGATGTTCTTGTCTACCATGCTCTTGATGTGCGTCTGGAGCGCTGTCAGCTCGTCCGACGAAGGCCAATCCAGGTCCTTCTCTAGCCAGGAGGTGAGCCGCATCGGGGCTCCGGACTGGAATTCGGGAGGCGCAGCCCAGGTGGCGCTGCGAGGCTCTGTGACATAGAACCACTGCTGTTGCCACCCTTTGACGGTCTCATGAAGGTACCTTTTGGCCATGTGACGTTGGGCATCTTGCTCACCATGGCGCCTCCACACTCTGCTTGTTGACCACCCACCACCTTCGGCTTCACATTGAAGATCTTCAGCCACAGTCCGAAGTGGGGTGAGATGCGGAGGAAGGCCTCGCACACGAAAATAAATGCCGAGATGTTGAGGAAGGAGTTGGGGGCCAGATCGTGGAAATCCAGCCCATAGTAGAACATGAGTCCGAGGAAATCCCAACCCGTGGACGAAGTGGGGGATGAACACTACCCTTTCATGGGGCTTCGGGGTGGGGACGATTTTCCCCTCGGCCGGAAGTCGATGGGCGATTTCCTTGGCCAAGTACCCGGCCTCCCGGAGCTTCGTGATGTCTTTCTCCTTGATGGAGGAAACCATCCACTTGCCCAGCACTCCAGATCCGGACATGGTCGGAGTGCTTTTTGGAGGCGGAAAGGGTGGAAACTTGGGCGCTGGAGCTCAAGAATGGATGGGCAGAGGGAGAGAAGGCATGGGTGAAAGGGGTGAATCCTATCTCCTTATAAAGGCAGCGAATATCAAGCGCCTCCCCACTCGTCTTAAAACTCGCATATTCCCCAAGGGCCGTGTAGACGGCATGGTTGGATTACCCATGCCCGTATTGATGAGAATCCCGCAATAAGGGGACACGATCTCTGCTTTGACAAGACGTGCCAATAAAACCGCATCTTGAAATATGGAGCGGAAGGCTAAAAAGCGGTTCAAAATAATGACCGGGCGGCGACGTGAAGTCACGCTACAAAAGTTGTCAGTGGATTGGACTCGTGAAATATTTATACTCTCTACGTGTGGGTGTGGTCTTTGATTTATAGAGCCGGACACGTTCTCTGTCTTCGAGAGCTGCTTTGGAGTATTCGAAGGAGGAACCCATCGTCATTGAAGCCTGGTTCAGGGGCTACTGAGGGAGTCCTGGATTAAGGGGTCCTCGGGCGGCTGACCTATGTGATGTGGGCCGGACTGATGGGCCGTGAAGATACAAGACAGAAGACTCTCTCCCGTGTCCGGATAGGACTCTCCTTTGCATGGATGGCAAGCTTCGGGTTCGGATATGAAGATTCCTTTCTCTGTAACCGACTTTGTACAACCCTGGTCCCCTCCGATGTCTATATAAACCGGAGGGTTTAGTCCGTAGGGCCAATCATAATCATACAGGCTGGACATCTAGGGTTTAGCCATTACGATCTCGTGGTAGATCAACTCTTGTAATCCTCATATTCATCAAGATCAATCAAGCTGGAAGTAGGGTATTACCTCCATCAAGAGGCCCGAACCTGGGTAAACATCGTGTCCCCTGTCTCCTGTTACCATCGACCTTAGACGCATAGTTCGGGACCCCCTACCCGAGATCCGCCGGTTTTGACACCGACACAGGGAACCCCAAGGGAAGAAGGAGAAATCCTCGACAGCTCGACTGGCCTCATCATGGAAGTAGAGGAGAAAGAGCCCCTCCATAGCGACGCCTCAAACCTGAAGGTGACACTCCCGGCAAGCGGCCTGGCAATGGTAATAGCTCATCCAACTCCGACAGCCCCCAGCTCGTCAGCCCTTGCCGGGGTAAACTTTGATGAAGAAATCTGCCGAATACTGGCTCCCTTGACTCAAAGAACCAAGGAATCGAGTGACCTAGGTGACAGTACCAAGGACTTGTCCTTCCTGGAGACAGTAGCTGTCGGGCTTAAAGAAGTGCAAGAAAGGTATGACTAGAAGCGGCAAACACTCCAGGATGAGCACAAGGCCTATGATTTGGCACCCAGCAACTGAAGGACAAGGCGGAGGAACTGTGCTCTAGGTACAATGCTCGGTCTAGTGAGCTTAGGAATCAGGAGGAGAAAATGGAGGCTGCTGTAGAGAGGGCGTGGGCTCGCGATGCCAGGCTCACGGAGCGCGAGGCAGCTCAACGTCCAAACCAGGGATCTTGCCGCTCGTGAGTAGGCTCTGCCCGATGCCCTCCGTGCCAAGGATGACGAACTAGAAAACAGTCAGGACCCTGATCCTAAGTCACACTGACCTAGCATGTAACACATCATATCACTTTGCGGCCTCACGCACGGTATTCCCACGGGTGCCACCTTACCTGGCCCAGGACCGTTTGCGCCTTTTGGCTCACATATATGATAGTGTTGTTAGCGTCCATATGACAGAGAACCCGGGCCGACATGACTAGTCGTAAACCCAAGGTGGCACTAACTTACAGGGACAGGCATACATGACCCAACAACGAACGTGTCGATCATCAACGTATGGACCCAAGTCATAGCAAGCTACAAGGACTTAAAGGAACAACACGTGACATTTCCCCAAAGGGACAGACACAGGAACAAAGAAGGACACATGTCGGCCTGCCTAAGTGTTCCGGAGCAGCAGCAAGCTACCATGGCTCAGTGGAAGCACTAGGAGACATTTCTCCATAAGAGAGGCTACCAAGAATAAACAACTAGATAGTCGGATTCCACACATACCAAGCATTTCAAAATCATACACACAATATGCTCGATATGTGCAAATACAACATGGCATCACAACAAAACTTGATGACTCAAAGTACTTATTCATAAGGCTCCGAAGAGTCATACATAGTAAGAATTACAATCATGGGTCACATGACCCAACACACAGAGCATACAGGCAACGGAAGCATAACATGTCTGAGTAGAGACATCTACAAATGAAAAAGGCTGAGAAGCCTGACTATCTACAAGACCCTCCCAAGGGTACAAGATCGTAGCTGAGGTAACAAGCTAAATGTCGAAGTCCACGCGGAACTACTAGTGAGACTGAAGTCTCCTCCGCAAAACATAAATTAAGCAAACGTGGGTACAAATGTACCCAGCAAGACTTACATCAGAACTAGCTACATATGCACCAGTATCAACAAAAGGGTGGTGGAGTTTAGCTGCAGCAAGCCAGCTTTGACTCGGTGCCTATCCTGAACTACGACTGCTGGCAACTCTTATGAGGTGGCGCACACGAGTCCACATATTCACCATATCAATACACCACTATGGATCCGCTCCATCTCCCTACGAGAAGGCCATCCATAGCACTCACACTTATCTTGCACATTTTAGAGTATCCACTTTCACTTGTCTATGAACTGCATAAGCAACCTAGTTGTCCATTACCGCGGACGCGGCTATTCGAATAGATCATGTTAACCCTCCAGGGGTGTACTTCTTCACACACGCTCTCGCCACTTACCGCCATGTACATGTCATGTATCTCGGCAACCTTCAAGTGGAAGCCTGGCGAGGGTGTCGGCCACGAGCTAACTAACCACGCAAGACTCTAGTCTAGGTTTATCACCTATTCGGGTTCCATCCGCAAGGGAGTCCGGCCGAGGTTTCCATCACGGCCCAAACGATGTGTACAGGGTTCCCAAGCCCACCAAACGGGCGACGCTTGGTACACTCGGCCACGGTGCCTAGTCTGTCCCAAGCCCACCTGTACCGGGTGCCACTTGGTAGACTACTAACACAACCTACAAACACCAGAAACTAGTTGCAACTCCTGGTCAGAGATTGAGGTGATTAATTAGCCAAGAGGGGTCGAGTTACCGGAACCCAATGTGTGGTAGTAACTGTCTTGGATCACAGACACAGAACTCAGTTCCTGAGGACGGTTTCAACGAGACAACCCACCATGTACTCCTACATGGTCTCTCACTGCTACCTTTACCAAATCGTGTTCACACACTTAGCTCTCAACAGTAGGACATGTTCACAACATTCCAATTCATCCCCAATGAAACAGACCTGACACAACTCTAAGCAATAGTAGGCATGACAAACATGCATGAATGAGTAGGCACATCATGGCTCAAACAACTCCTACTCATGCTAGTGGGTTTCAATTATTTACTGTGGCAAAGATAGGTCATGCAGAGGAAAGTGCTTGAACTACCGCAGCACGTAACAGTTGAATCGTTGTTGTCCTAATGCAGTAAAAGAGAGCAAGAGCGAGAGAGTGGGATTGTATCGGAATGCTCAAAGGGGGGTTGCTTGCCTGGCACTTCTGAAGATAGCATTGGGTCTTCATCAGTGTCATCGATCACATCACCGGCACAACATCTACTAAGAGGGGACAAACACCGACAAACAAGAGGGAACACAATCAATGCAATGCAACAGTATGATGCATGATCATGACATGGCGATATGCTGTGATTTGAGCTAATGCAACTAGCAACTAGATTAAATGAAGTTGGTTTGTACCAAAGGTTCAAATTCAAACTCCACATGTGGTTATTTAAATGCCATTCATTTGATTTGTCATAAACAGTAGCCAAAAGTTGTTCTAACATGCATGAAAATGGTACAGATGGATATATTGGATTTTTCTGATCATTTTTCACATATAAATTATTTTATTTGGAGTTACAAATTATTTTCTATGATTTTTAGAAGTTTTAAACATTTTCTGGAATTTCTTGGATTATTTTTAATCCAGAAAATGATTAACTGCGTCAGCATTGCGCAAGGGTGATATCAGCGGGTCAACTTGTCGGCCGGGTCAAACTTGACCTGCGGGACCCATTGGTCAGTGACCCTGGGCTAATTAGGTCGCTGGCAGGTGGGCCCGGTCAATGTTGACTAAGTCAAAGTCAAGCTGACACGTGGGGCCACATGCTTAGCACTAATCTAAACAGAATATTAGGCTAACATAAATGGGCACAAGGGCCCATATGGCAGTGGCTTAGGGTTATTAGCACGGCCATTGGCAGCTAATGACAAGGCCACGTCGGCAGCCGTCGGGGTTAGTCGCCGGCGACATCCAGGCACGGCGGAGGATCACCGGAGGGGCGATACGGGCGGCGGTAGGTCAGGCCAAGGGCACCAGGGGGTTGCTCTTGCTCGTGCGCATCCAGGGGAGGCACGTGGAAGGCCAAGGGGTGGCCGGACCTCAGAGGGAGCAAGTCGGGGTAGCGGTGGGAAGCAGGAGGTGGCGCAGCGCGTGTGCGCGCATGGCGGCCACACGCCCTCCTTCCCACTGACAGGAGCTTGAAGACGGTAGGGAACTTCGTGGGCTGGGCCAGTGGTGCCAGGCTAGGTGGGCTACACAATGGCTGGGACGCAGGTGGGTCTTCTCCCTTTCTTTTCCTATGTCTATTTTGTTTTCTATTTTGTTCTGTTTGTTTTGATTTAGTTCCAGCACTAAATCATTTTAGTTACTTCTGGAAATTCTTGTGGGTGTAAGATGAACTAATCCAAAGCCCCACATTATTTTTCAGAATTATTGGAGTTATAAATATATTTATAGGAATTTATAACCCCAATTCAAATATTTAGGAGTTAACTCAAAGTCCACAAATGCCATGGAAAAATCTAAAATATTTATGGAGGAGCTTTTAATCACTTCCCATAAATCATGAACAATTTTTAAGGGCACTTTAGAATCACTGAGAATTATTTTAGGTTGATCTTGTTTGAATTCAATTGGTGCTAGGGTTTGGTCATCCCCATTTCAAGTTTCTCTGAAGAATACCATGATGCAACACATGACTACTAGTCCAGAGCATACCAGAACTAGGGATGTGACAAATCACCCCCACTAAACAAGAATCTCGTCCCAAGATTCAAGACGTGAGATAAGAGGGAAGGGGGACACGAAACTAACACAGTCTTCATGATCCAACTGCCCTTCTCGAAGATGTTGATCCATTGCTTCAAATTGATCTTGGAGTCTTTGCTTTCGAGACCTTCATCCAACACGATGAAGACAGACATGTACTCCACAGAAATCGATCTCCTCGAAGATTGAGCGCTCAAGATCAACTCATGGAGTAGGACGTAGGAACATCTCTTGAGTTGAGACATAAAACACACATCAGGCGGATGGAAAGAAACAGATGACGAAGGTTCAATTTGGTAGGCAAGAATCCCATGCCTAAGTGAGGCGGTGCATAGGTTTCAAAGTAGCGAGGAAGTAATTGCCATGATTCCATAACGGGACACCTTAGGGAAGGTGACTCGTAGAATTATTCCCTTAAGTGGCAAAAAGAGTTACTTTTGGTACAAAGATCATTGAAACTCTCTATACCAGCCTAAGGCAAATCATAATCGATCATTTGAAGGAGTTCGAAAGAATGGCATACTCAGTTTGGAAAGGAAACTACGGCTATCAAACAACTCGGCAACCAGAGGGCACATTCCGATTGATACCGGGGATATAACCTAGTGTCTGAACGTGCTCTCAAGAACTTGAGCATTTCCATATTCATAAGGGTTTTACCAACATCTATGCCGAGATGTTGGCAACACTTCATACTACCATGATGAATAGTGATGGAAGACGCGGATGCAAAGGAAGATAAACACTTCCTCAGATTTTACCTTAGCAATGCCAAGAAAACAAAATCTGGATGATCGACCGATAGTCATTTAGCACTCCACTTCTAAAGTTTTCCTTGGTGTTCTAGCTACCACGGTCATGCTTAAAATGCATCAACATGGCCATCAAGTAAAGGTCGGACTTCGGGAGCTCAAAATCCATAAGAAAATCAATACACCACTATGGATCCGCTCCCGTCTCCCTACGAGAAAGCCATCCATAGCACTCACGCTTATCTTGCGCATTTAGAGTATCCACTTTCACTTGTCTATGAACTGCATAAGCAACCTAGTAGTCCATTACCGCGGACGCGACTATTCGAATAGATGATGTTAACCCTGCAGGGGTGTACTTCTTCACACACACTCACCAGTTACCGCCATATACATGTCATGTATCTCGGCAACCTTCAAGCGGAAGCCTGGCGAGGGTGTCGGCCACGACCTGACTAACCACGCAAGACTCTAGTCCAGGTTTATCGCCTATTCGGGTTCCATCCGAAAGGGAGTCCGGCCGAGGTTTCCATCATGGCCCCAAACGATGTGTACAGGGTTCCCAAGCCCACCGAACGGGCGACGCTTGGTATACCCGGCCATGGTGCCTAGTCTGTCCCAAGCCCACCTGTACCGGGTGCCACTTGGTAGACTACTAACACAATCTACAAACACCAGAAACTAGTTGCAACTACTGGACAGAGATTGAGGTGATTAATAAGCCGAGAGGGGTCGAGTTACCGGAACCCGATGTGTGGTAGTAAGTGTCTTGGATCACAGACACAGAACTTAGTTCCTGAGGATGGTTTCAATGAGACAACCCACCATGTACTCCTACATGGCCTCTCACCGCCACCTTTACCAAATCATGTTCACACACTTAGCTCTCAACAGTAGGACATGTTCACAACATTCCAATTCATCCCCGATGAATCAGACCTGACACAACTCTAAGCAATAGTAGGCATGACAAACAAGCATGAATGAGTAGGCACATCATGGCTCAAACACACCTACTCATGCTAGTGGGTTTCAACTATTTACTGTGGCGAAGACAGGTCATGCAGAGGAAAGGGGTTCAACTACCGCAACATGTAACAGTTGAATCGTTGTTGTCCTAATGCAGTAAAAGAGAGCAAGAGCGAGAGAGTGGGATTGTATCGGAATGCTCAAAGTGGGTTTGCTTGCCTGGCACTTCTGAAGATAGCATTGGGTCTTCATCAGTGTCATCGACCACATCACCGGAACAACGTCTACTGAGAGGGGACAAACACCGGCAAACAAGAGGGAACACAATCAATGCAATGCAACAGTATCATGCATGATCATGACATGGCAATATGCTGTGATTTGAGATAATGCAACTAGCAACCAGATTAAATGAAGTTGGTTTGAACCAAAGGTTCAAATTCAAACTCCACATGTGGTTATTTAAATGCCATTCATTTGATTTGTCCTAAACAGTAGCCAAAAGTTGTTCTAACATGCATGAGAAAGGTACAGATGGATAGATTGGATTTTTCTGATCATTTTTCATATATAAATTATTTCATTTGGAGTTGCAGATTGTTTTCTATGATTTTTAGAAGTTTTAAACACTTTCTGGAATTTCCTGGTTTATTTTTAATCCAAAAAATGATTAACTGCGTCAGCATTGTGCAAGGGTGATGTCTGGGGGTCAACTGGTCAGCCAGGTCAAACCAGACCTGTGGGACCGATTGGTCAGTGACCCTGGGCTAGTTAGGTCGCCGACAGGTGGGCCCGGTCAACGTTGACTAAGTCGAAGTCAAGCTGACACGTGGGGCCACATTCTTAGCACTAATCTAAACAAAAAATTAGGCTAACCTAAATGGGTGCAGGGGCCCACATGGCAGTGGCTCTAGGGTGATTAGCGCGACCATTAGAAGCTAATGGCAAGGCCACGTTGGCAGCCATCGGGGTTAGTCGCCGGCGACATCCAGGCGCAGCGGAGGATCACCGGAGCAGCGGTAGGTCAGGCCAAGGGCACCAGGGGGTTGCCCTTGCTCGTGCACATCCAGGGAGGCACGCGGAAGGCCGAGGGGTGGCCGGAGCTTGGCGGGAGGAAGTCTGCGGCGGCGGCCAGAGCTCGGTTTCGTGGGGGCGGCGGCTAGCGGAGGGAAATGGAGGGGGTGAGCAATGGGGATGATCAGGAGCTCACAGTGGGGTAGCAGAGCGGCTCAGAGGCCCGGGGAAGTTTCTGCGGCGACGAATCGATGGGGGCGGTGATCGGATGCAGAGAACGAGGACGATGGTGTAGTTGGTGTTGCAGCGCGTCCGGTGAAGCTTGTCTTGGTGAGGAGGTCGAGGACGGAGTGAAAAATCTCGTGGTCAGCAAAAAAGGTCGAGGGGGAGGCAGTGGTTGCGGTGGTGGCGAGCGGCGTCGATGGGCGTGTTCGGGTGGATGCGTGCGAGAGAGACAGAGGAGGGAGGGCGCTCGAGGGAGAGAGATGGAGAGGTGCAGGGGGTCGCGTGGCGCTCGTAGGCACGTCGGGGCAGCGGTAGGAAGCAGGAGGTGGCGCAGCGCGTGTGCGCGCACGGCGGCCACACGCCCTCCTACCCACTGGCAGGAGCTTGAAGACGGTGGGCACTTGGTGGGCTGGGCCAGTGGTGCCAGGCCAGGTGGGTTACACAGTGGCTAGGCCGCAGGTGGGTCTTCTCCCTTTCTTTTCCTATTTCTGCTTTGTTTTCTATTTTGTTCTGTTTGTTTTGATTATTTCTAGCACTAAATCATTTTAGTTACTTCTAGAAATTCTTGTGGGTGTAAGATGAACTAATCCAAAGCCCCACATTATTTTTCAAAATTATTGGAGTTATAAATATATTTATAGGAATTTATAGCCCCACACTACTGCGGGATGCTGCTAACGCGACACTAC
Source organism: Aegilops tauschii subsp. strangulata (assembly GCF_002575655.3). Taxonomy (NCBI): domain Eukaryota; kingdom Viridiplantae; phylum Streptophyta; class Magnoliopsida; order Poales; family Poaceae; genus Aegilops; species Aegilops tauschii. Next base: position 329,470,651 of record NC_053041.3, read on the forward strand.
GATCAGAGACCCTTCGACGAAACTATGTGCGATGCAATAATCGCAAACGGTGGTGTAAAAAAATGTCAAAAAAAGGTGCAAAATGTTTTCGATGGAGGATGCATCAAACACGGTTCAGATTTTAGTTGCGTGTGCGATGCAGGGCATACGGTTCAGTTCAATTAACTGTTTTCGATGAGGAGGAACAGAAGAAACGGGCAGCCAGATGAAGGTGTGTGCGATGTACAGCAGACGGTTCACTTGGATGACTATTTGTGATTAGGAAACACAAAAGAAATGGTCAGCCAGATAAAGGTGTGTGTGATGTACAACATACAGTTCACTCGGATGAACTATTTGTGATTAGGCAACACAAAAGAAACGGTCAGCCAGATCAAGGTGTGTGCGATATACGACATGCGGTTCACTCGGATGAACTATTTGTGTTGAGACAAGAGAACAGAAATGGTCCAATATAACAAATACCATAAATATTGGAAGGTTGAAATTCAAAGATTACAACGCCCAAATTCAAACATTGCAAGCTGCGTCATTTCTGAAAAGGGATCAGCCGCTGACAAGTCATGTATGGGTTTGACACAATGACTTCCAATTGCTTTGCCATATGCTCTTCCAATACGAAGTTTGGCATTTTTGGAGGCTCTTCCATTCCGCAGTACCTGCCGGCTCTGATAATCATACCATTCATCTTTCCTAATTAAATGCGTGTTCAACCTCAGTACCCTCAGCACCTTTGCTCTGGCAAGAAAGAACCTGGCGAGTGTAATCTCCGGTAAGGTCCTTCGGTAGGAGTTCAAAGTAATATTTGAGAGATGCAGATCTAGGCATTCGATGTGATTGTCGTTATAAACATCATCCACCTCCGGGCCTATTATTATCTGCAAAAGAAGAGAACGTGTTAGTGCCTACATGCAGTTTTGAACACTGCTACACGCTCATTTGGTTTGCAGGATTTGTAAAATGCACCAACGTGCCATCTTCGATCTGGCATGATTAACATGGGCATTTGATTACAATCTAGAAACATGTAGCCTTCTTCACAAGAGGTTGGATTGGATGAAAAATTCCCTAAGAAACTAGTACAAATGAATCCAAAGGAGAAATGCTTATGGACGATTGTAACCATATGAATGAAGCGACCAATATGGGGTGGGGGTGTATGTCCTAAAATCCTCCAAAATTCCTTCAGAAATCGTAGTACATTGTCATTGTAAAGTTGGGAAAAGGTGCAAAAAATTGAACTGCCTTATGGTTAACATTTAACAGGAAAGGAATATCACCTCGATATACAACTTCTTCAGGCACGGAAAGCATCTGAGGCAACTGACAACTTGGTCCAGGTTGGGGCCGATAGATTCTAGTGCCTAGACCTTCACTGTGCCCAGAGTCTGGGTGAAGCTTCGCTGGATGACAGACGAACATACATCTTCAAAACTAGAAATAACGTTGATATCAAGAAGGAGAGGTATAAGGCGACTGTTGTACTTGAAAGTTGTAGTATTTGACAGACAAGTAACCCACCACTTTCAATTTTGGTGCATAAATGACATTTATTCTTGTTGGACCTTATTGATCAACTACAAGTAATCTCTCAAGTGAAGGGGTGTCCTGGATGACCATATTGTGGTCCACCTTTTGTGATCTCTCGTTGCAACACCAGCAACACACATAAATAGTCCGAAGAGTCTTGGAGGTGATGTGGAAGGTACTCGACCAATTTATCGCATGAAGACAAAGGAACTCGAGTGCAGTACAGCCGCGGAGCAGGCGCTCCATGTCATCCTTTGGGATGCGGACGGCGACGAGCTCGAGGTGCTTCAGTCATGGTAGAAAAAGAGCGGGCGCGTCATTAAGGGGGGATAGCAGTTCATGAACTTGGCGAGGCGCAGCGTGGGCGCGAAGCAAAGCGCGGACGTTGGCAGCAAGCGCATATGCCCATCATTAAAACTGAGCTTCTTGAGCTGATCTATGGCGGGGGATCGGAACCACTTGTCAAGCTTGGCTCGGTCCTTGCCATTGGAATGGAACTTGCCCGTGATAAGGCCTTTGATTGGGCCATGGTGACTGCCGAGGATCTGGGAGAACGCATCCAAGCTTTGGCGATAGCCATGGCAGAGCTTGTGGGCATCGAGGAGGTCGACAGGGGTGAGGAGCCATAGGGGGCGCCACCGCCGGGAAAGGGCGGCTGTCCTCACCCAATATTTGATTGGGAGGAGGGGCATGATGACTATCAACATATCATCGGGGAGGTTGTTGATGAAGTCTAGGCCTGCTGGAGTCGCTTGCGGTTCTTTCTCGCTCGCCTCCGCTTGTTGGCAGCCTCGTTCTCCACCTTGTCGGCGGCGATGGAAACCTCTTTCTCCATGTTCACGCCGTGCTCCGGTGCTTCAGCAACCCCGGAGTCGCCACTCCCTTCGATGGCGCGCTTCGGCGGCATCCTCATACACTGACGGCTTTGAGGACTCAGAGCGACGTCCAAGATGCGGGCGGAGAGAGAGGATTGTGTGTGTGGCGAGGATGGGGGGTGCGGCCGCTCGGCGGCGCCATTAATATAGACCAGTGGGAGCGAGGCGGGCGGCGGTCCAAGGCTGTCTCGCTTCCCGGTGAGAACGACTGCTTAATCTCTATGAATGAAAACTATGCTTAATGACTGAATTTTAGTTGCAAAAAATAGATACTGCTATTGATTTTTAGCTGCATATTTTGACAAATCGCTTTGTCTCTTTGGCTTAGCGCCGAAGTCTGGCTTTTTGCATACCGTAATCTGAACCATTTGCGTTGAAGAGATGCACAGATCCTACGTTGAATAGCTTGTACGCTTCCCGATGAGCCTGCGCACCGGACTGCGCTCGCACGCCTCCCGTTCAGTCAAGCATCTGTCCACACAACACCTCCTATAGCCATTAAAACCAAGACATGTGGCGTCACATGAATTGTTAACAGAATGCACACGGTTTGAATTATACAAATGTTTGAGATATTAAAGTGGCAGCTATTTTTTCAAAATGCCTTTGTTTGCTGTCATTATTCGAGTGCGCCTTCTCTCAAAATGGACATGAAAAGTACCACAGCATGTCGGGTGCCATTCCATGATAGCATGCCAAGTTTCATCAATTTCAGACGAGTTTTAGATTTACTAGAATTTAGAAACAAAGTATCTCAACGGTTTGCCGGCAATCAACGGTGCCCTAGTGTTTGAAATTCATTCTCATTTCTTGCAAAGGACCTAAGCATGCACCCAAGGACACATATTTGATTTTTCAACCAATTTATATGCACTAGAGCATGTGCATGTAGTTCAACTTTGAATTATGCACATAAATGCATTGAAAACTCAGTTAATACATAAAAATGTCCAAACAAACCCCGAAAAATCACAAAAGTTGACACAACATTCCTGTTGTTCCATGTTGACACGAGAAAAAAAATTGAAAGCAATAAGAGGCAATGGATATCGTTTCGTCCCCAAAGGTGGGACGTTCCCTATCGAAACCATCATGCTTGTTGTAAGAAGCTCTGGTTTCTGAGAAGCTTATACCCAAACCTGCCCCAAATGGGACAATTTTTTTAGCACGGCATGTTGATGTCGTTCCATGATAGCATGCCAAGTTTCATGAATTTAAGACGAGTTTTAGATTTACTAGAATTTAGAAACAAAGTATCTCAACATTTTGCCGGCAATCAACGGTGCCCTGGTGTTTGAAATTCATTCCCATTTCTTGCATGGGACCTAAGCATGCACCCAAGGACACATATTAGATTTTTCAACCAATTTATATGCACTAGAGCATGTGCATGTAGTTCAAATTTGAATTATGCACATAAATGCATTGAAAACTCAGTTAACGCATAAAAATGTCCAAACAAACCCCGAAAAATCACAAAAATTGACACAACACTCCTGTTGTTCTATGTTGACACGAGAAAAAATTTGAAAGCAATAAGAGGCAATGGATATCATTTCATCCCCAAAGGTGGGACGTTCCCTATCGAAACCGTCATGCTTGTTGTGAGAAGCTCTGGTTTTTGAGAAGCTAATACCCAAACCTGCCCCAAATGGGACAAATTTTTTACCACGGCATGTTGATGCCGTTCCATGATAGCATGCCAAGTTTCATGAATTTCAGACGAGTTTTAGACTTACTAGAATTTAGAAACAAAGTATCTCAACGTTTTGCTGGCAATCAACGGTGCCCTGGTGTTTGAAATGCATTCCCATTTCTTGCATGGCATCTAAGCATGCACCCAAGGACACATATTTGATTTCTCAACCAATTTATATGCACTAGAGCATGTGCATGTAGTTCAACTTTGAATTATGCAAATAAATGCACTAAAAACTCAGTTAATGCATAAAAATGTCCAAACGAACCTCGAAAAATCACAAAAATTGACACAACACTCCTGTTGTTCTATGTTGACATGAGAAAAAAATTCGAAAGCAATAAGAGGCTATGGATATCGTTTCAACCCCAAAGGTGGGACGTTCCCTATTGAAACCATCACGCTTGTTGTGAGAAGCTCTGGTTTGTGAGAAGCTTATACCCAAACCGGGCCCAAATGGGACAATTTTTTTAGCACGTCATGTTGATGTCGTTCGATGATAGGATGCCAAGTTTCATGAATTTCAGACGAGTTTTAGATTTACTAGAATTTAGAAACAAAGTATCTCAACGTTTTGCCGGCAATTAACGATGCCCTGGTGTTTGAAATTCATTCCCATTTCTTGCATGCGACCTAAGCATGCACCCAAGGACACATATTTGATTTTTCAACCAATTTATATGCACTGGAGCATGTGCGTGTATTTAAAATTTGAGTTATGCACATAAATGCATTTAAAATTCAGTTAATGCATAAAAATGTCCAAACGAACCCCGAAAAATCACAAAAATTGACACAACACTCCTGTTGTTCTATGTTGACACGAGAAAAAATTTGAAAGCTATAAGAGGCAATGGATATCGTTTCGTTCCCAAAGGTGGGACGTTCCCTATCGAAACCATCATGCTTGTTGTGAGAAGCTCTGGTTGTGAGAAGCTTATACCCAAACCTGCCCCAAATGGGACAAATTTCTTAGCACGGCATGTTGATGCCGTTCCATGATAGGATGCCAAGTTTCATGAATTTCAGACGAGTTTTAGATTTACTAGAATTTAGAACCAAAGTATGCCAACGTTTTGCCGGCAATCAACGGTGCCCTGGTGTTTGAAATTCATTCCCATTTCTTGCATCGGACCTAAGCATGCACCCAAGGACACATATTTGATTTTTCAACCAATTTATATGCACTGGAACATGTGCATGTAGTTCAAATTTTAATTATGCACATAAATGCATTGAAAACTCAGTTAATGAATAAAAATATCCAAATGAACCCCAAAAATCACAAAAATTGACATAACACTCTTGTTGTTCTATGTTGACACGAGAAAAATTTGAAAGCAATAAGAGGCAATGGATATCGTTTCGTCCCCAAGGGTGGGACGTTCCCTATCGAAACGATCATGCTTGTTGTGGGAAGCTCTGATTTGTGAGAAGCTTATACCCAAACCTGCCCCAAATGGGACAAATTTTTTAGCACGGCATGTTGATGTCGTTCCGTGATAGCATGCCAAGTTTCATGAATTTCAGATGAGTTTTAGATTTACTAGAATTTAGAAACAAAGTATCTCAACGTTTTGCCGGCAATCAACGGTGCCCTGGCGTTTGAAATTCATTCCCATTTCTTGCATGGGACCTAAACATGCACCCAAGGACACATATTTGATTTTTCAACCAATTTATATTCACTAGAGCATGTGCATGTAGTTCAACTTTGAATTATGCACATAAATGCATTGAAAACACAGTTAATACATAAAAATGTCAAAACGAACCCCGAAAAATCACAAAAATTGACACAACACTCCTGTTGTTCTATGTTGACACGGGAAAAAAAAGTTTGAAAGCAATAAGAGGCAATGGATATCGTTTCGTCCCCAAAGGTGGGGCGTTCCCTATCGAAACCATCATGCTTGTTGTGAGAAGCTCTTGTTTGTGAGATGCTTATACCCAAACCTGCCCCAATTGGGACAAATTTTTTACCACGGCATGTTGATGTCGTTCCATGATAGCATGCCAAGTTTCATGAAATTCAGACGAGTTTTAGGTTTACTAGAATTTAGAAACAAAGTATCTCAACGTTTTGCCGGCAATCAACGGTGCTCTGGTGTTTGAAATTCATTCTCATTTCTTGCAAGGGACCTAAGCATGCACCCAAGGACACATATTTGATTTTTCAACCAATTTATATGCACTGGAGCATGTGCATGTAGTTCAAATTTTAATTATGCACATAAATGCATTGAAAACTCAGTTGATGCATAAAAATGTCCAAATGAATCCCAAAAAATCACAAAAATTGACACAACTCTCCTGTTGTTCTATGTTGCACTACAAAAAAAGACACATCCATGACATTTTGGGCCGAACGTAATTTTTTTCTGTCATACATATGACACTTCTATGACGATAATTGTGACAAAACCCGGTATCATCATAGATGTGGTGGGCTCCTACTTCTATGACAAAAAATCTTGACAGAAAATGGGCTTTTCGTCCTGGGCGGGCCGGAGACGCAGCTGCATGACATTATTTGGGCCGTCCATGATGAAAAAACTGTGGTAGAAGTGAGGGGGAGGGAAATTTCGGGGAGTTCCCGGTTACAGTGGGAGGTCGGGGGCCGAGCGATGCGCGTTTCTCTCGTACACGTACGCGCGTGTGTGCGAGGCGTTGGCTCTAACTGAACCCGAGCGAGGCGTTGGGCTCTAACTGAACCCGAGCGATTGCACTACAGGCTACACGTTACTGAACCTGAGCGATCGATCGATGGCTGTTAACTGAACCCGATCGAGCGATTCCTTTGCTACTGCTGCTAACTGAAGCCGATCGATTGGATGAACAGTGAGTGTTGCGGGGGGGGGGGGGGGGGGGGTTGGATGAACAGTGAGCGGTGGCGTTGCCTCTGGATGAACAGGACCCCGTGGTGTGGTGGAGGGCTGGATGAACAGTAGACGATGGAGGGGTGCCCGTGGAGGGGTGGTTGAACAGGACCCCGTGTGTGGAGGGCTGGATGAACAGTAGACGGTGGAGGGGTGCCCGTGGAGGGGTGGTTGAACAGTAGCCGGTGGAGTAGCGCGCGGTGGAGGCTGGATGAACAGGAGCCCGTGGAGGCTGGAGGAGGTCGACAGTAGCCCGTGGAGACTGGAGGAGGTCGACGGTGGAGATGAACAGTATCCCGTGGAGTCCCGTTTTGCGGTACGCCACACCCCTCCTGATGAACAGGACCCCCGTTTCGACCGTAGGAGGTCCGTTTCGTCCGTTTTGCGGTACGCCACACCCCTCCCGATCAACAGGACCCCCGTTTCGACCGTAGGAGGTCCGTTTCGTCCGTTTTGCGGTACGCCACACCCCTCCCGATCAACAGGACCCCCGTTTGGACCATAGGAGGTCTGTTTCGTCCGTTTTGCGGTACGCCACACCCCTCCCGATCAACAGGACCCCCGTTTCGACCGTAGGAGGTCCGTTTCCTCTGTTTTGCGGTACGCCACACCCCTCCCGATCAACAGGACCCCGTTCCGAACGTAGGAGGTCCGTTTCCTCCGTTCTGTGGTACGCCAGGCCTCGTTTCCATCGCCTGTTCCGTCCAAGCTCTCCCGATGAACATGAACACGCATTCCGTTCCGACCCAGCCGGTTGGCTCCCACGCGTTCCGTTGCCTCCCGATGAACACGACGCATTCCGTTGCCTCCCGATGAACACGACGCATTCCGTTGCCTCCCGATGAACATGACGCATTCCGTTGCCTCCCCATGAACACGACGCATTCCGTTGCCTCCCCATGAACACGACGCATTCCGTTCCCTCCCCATGAACACGACGACGACGCTGTTTCTCCGTTCCGACCCAGCCATGTACACGAGCCCTGGCCTTACGTATGCGCGAGTAGGCATTCGAGACCCTGCCCGTATGTACACATACGTGGCCGTATTTTCTTTCTTGCACCCTGGCCGCTGTACGTACGTGTACATGCTACGTGCGCGCCTCTACTACAACACGTGCGTGCCTCTACATCGACCAGTATGTACGTACACGTTCACGACCAGAATGACAACGCTACGTACGCTTCAACCAGGTGGGTCCTGACTGTCAGGCACTTCCTTGCCTGCGAAGATGTAGCTGGTGGGTCCCAGCAGTCAGGGGGCGAATCGTTTTGTTTTTTTGCCCGGACGCACTTCCTTGCGTGCGAAGGTGTAGCTGCTGGGTCCCAGCAGTAAGGGGGTGAATCGTTTTTTATTTGCCCGGACGCACTTCCTTGCGTGCGAAGGTGTAGCTGGTGGGTCCCAGCAGTCGGGGGGCGAATCATTTTTTCCGGACGCACTTCCTTGCGTGCGAAGATGTAGCTGGTGGGTCCTAGCAGTCAGGGGGGCGAATCATTTTTTTTCGGACGCACTTCCTTGCGTGCGAAGATGTAGCTCGTGGGTCCCAACAGTCAGGGGGCGAATCATTTTTTTCGCGAAATACGGTGGCCCCGGTGGGTCCCGCTGTCAGGTGGAGGAATAATTATTTTGCGCATAATAAGGAGGCACTTCCTTGCGGCTGCCGTGGACCCAGCTGTCAGCCTCTCCACGTACAGTCCACGTCCGATGGAAGTCGTTCCTTGACCACGTTGACGACGCCGCGCCGAGAGCACCAGGGCGGTGGACGACGGCGAGGCCTAGGAAGGGGACGACGCGGAGCCGGGGAAGATGCGGCAGTGGATGCACACGCGGAGAGGAGTACGAGGGTTCACTGGTTCGGTTGCGCTACCGTCGCCGCAGAATAATAGGGGGTGTGGGTGAGTGGAGGGATGGCCTGGCCAGCAGTGGGAGTAGTAGGGGCGGTGAGGCCTCCGCGGCAGCACAGCCGGCCACAGGAGGCAGGAGCAGGCGGCACGACCGGCGCTGCTTTGGGCGGCTGGAGCAAGAAGACCAGAGGTTGAAGAAGCACGACGGCCGTTGGATGGACGTCGTACGGTCACTGCAGCTAGAATCGTTTATATTGACTAAGTTGACAAAGCCCTTGGTACGTCAACTTAGTAGGCCCACAGGTCAGCTTCCGAAATGGTGCGCCCCAGATGTCAGGGGGAGGAATCATTTTTTGGGCGGGTGAAGCTAGAATATCCGAGATTGAAGAAGAAGCACGGCATCCGTTGGATGGACATCCAACGGCCACTGCTGCTAGAACCGTGTGTTGACTATAAGTTGACAAAGCCTTGCATACGCGTCAACTCTGTTTTTTTAGGGGACGCGTCAACTTAGTAAGGCCAGAAGTGTGTGGCAGAGAACTTATAGCCCATTTGAGATTTGTAAGAATGGGTAGCCCATTTTTGAATTCTAATGGAATTTACTACAACCCATTTACAGTTTGTTAAAAGTACAGCCCATTTCAACCAACCGTTCAAAACAGAATTCAATAAAATTTCCCACATTTTGATGGGACCCGAAATATTTTTATGCCGAAATTTCTAGTCAGATTAAATACAATTTCAATATAAATTTATATTACGTAAAAATCCAACGAAACATTAAGCTCGCAACAATTAATGAAATTAAAATTTTCAATATCCAAAAATAATATTTTATAAAGTAATCACGTGTTTGGTGCATTTTTTATAGTTACTGCCCAGTTTTTATAATTACATCCCATTTATTATTTCTTAAAGCCCATTTTCTTGTTAAGCCTAATGCATCCCTCCTAGGAAAGATTTGTAGCCCAGCGGGGCGGAGAATAACAACTTGACCTTGCCTGGGTATTCCTAAAAAAAGTATAGCTGGGCTAGCCATTTTCAGCTTGAAAAAATTAATATCTGGGCTGGATATCTGGCCTGGGCTAGACGGGCCACAGCCCGCCCAGTTAATACCTGCAGCGATGTTTTCGTTGTTGTTCAGAGGAGAAAAATTAATATCTGGGCTAAACATCAAAAAACTCTGCAGTGCTCACACCTCAAAAACACAAATACTGCTTGAGCTGCTTGGTCCCAGCTGTCGGCCGCTTCTTGTGCAATTCTCTTGTTTATTGACTACTACATAGGTTGACAATGGTGTGGGACCGTGATGTCAGGAAACCAGGAGGAAGCAAAATAAATTATAGTTATATATATATAATAAGGAGGCACTTGCGTACGTGAGGCTATGGACCTGGTGGGTCCCCATTGTCATCCTCTCCAAGTAAAGTCATCTCCTCGCCTGCGCGCGCTTTCCGCCCGAAACAGTCAGCGCAGCCCGCCCCGCTTCCCGGTGTAGGCGATTGCTCCGCCTTCAAACGACACAAGTGATGTCCGTCCGTCCATCTGCCACCCACATTAATGATACGAGGTTGCCGAGGCGGCTACCCCGGTGCCACACGTCCGTCCCTCCGCCCGCCCACCATTGCTATATAAACTGCTGCGCCGGCCATAGCCGCAGGAGCAGATCGCCGCGGAGCGGGCGGAGCAGGAGGCGCTGCTCCACTCGTACCGCTCCGCCCGCAAGGGCCGCCTCGAGCGCTGGCGGTACCGCATGCGGGTGGCGGAGGCTGCGGCCGCCTACAAAGAGGCTAGCAAAGAGGGCGATGAAGCGGGCGAGGCGCTGTTTGGTGAGACCGAGGATGAGGCAGAGGACAATGCCGGCTCCGACGAATCCCCGCTCCGCTGGCATCGACGAGGCCCTGCTCCGCCGAGGCCCTGCGGCGCCAACAACGAGGCAGAGGACACCGCCGGCTCCGCCGAGGCCCCGCCCCGCCAACAATGAGGCAGAGGACATCGCCGGCACAGCCGAGGCCCCACCCTACCGGCAACGTGGGGGAGGATTTCCACTGCTCCGCTGAGGCGCCGCCCGCCGGCAACGAGACAGAGGACATCGCCGGCTCCGCCGAGGCCCCGCCCCGCTGCCAATGAGGCCGCGCCACACAGAAAACGAGGAAGAGTAGAACACGGTAGGTCTCCGCCGCTCGGGTGCAAGTAAGGCCACCGCTGCTACCCTCCAGTTGAAGCCAAGCTAGGCGGGTTGACCATTGACGGCCGGTTTGCTTCTTGGCGGCGACGTGGAGTCGTAGAGCTGCGCTGGAGAAGAACGCTGCTTCTACTTAACTGCTGGTGCAGTTGGCTGACTGACACGTGGGCCCAACAGGCCACATGTCAGTTACGCAACTGCACCTGCAGTTAAGTCACTGAAGCTTCTGTTCGGCTCAGCGGGACACACGTGGGTAGCTTCGATTAATTAATTATACCTCCAGCGCACCCCTTTTTAGTTGAAGAATGTATGAAATGTAATGAAATCCGGCATGTTTATATGAAATCCGACTGTGTATGAATGAATTTATTTCGATTAGTTCGAATTCCTGTATCACTGGCATTGGATGAACATGCAAAACAATACGTACTAGCATTATTCCCAGGGTGATCACCTCGTTTCCAGCAGTTTCACATGTACTCCCTCCGGTCCTTTCTAGTCGTGCATACAAGTTTTGTCTGCAGTCAAAGTATCTCTACTTTGACCAATCTTATACAAAGAAGTATGCACTTTCACAATGTGCGAAGTAAAAAGGAACAGAAGGAGTACAAAGAGTTTGAGCAGCTTTTTAGCGTTTCTGTACATTGCAATCAAACACACATGCCTGGCAATTCATAGAGAACATTCAAAACAATCAATGATTATGCATCTCAGCGACTCACATGTCAGAGGCAATATTTACTTCACAACTAAAGAATAAAGAAAAAATTGATCGACGCTGTTGATAGCAAAGGGCGTCCCATTCGAAAATATCAAATGCATCTCTTGCTAAAATCAATGAGCAAAATTTGACAAGGTTGTCCCATTCCAAAATATCAAATGCCTACGATTGTGGAATGGGCAGGGCTTGCCATCAGTTCAGACATTGACATGGCACCTCGTGCTAAATAAACCAGCTGTTCTTTTTGTGCAGTTCCACCAAAATCAACCAAATTCGCACGTAGCTTGTATGATTTCGCCCTTATATGTTGCAACGCCTTGAACTTATTGGCACCTCCTTTCTTGTGGTGGAAATGAATGATTCGATGTATTCATGAACATTTTGTGTAGTTCCCATTGAAATCAAGCTGAGCACCCCTGTTTGCACAAATACAAAAAAGTGATTAGTATAAAGCAAACTGTACTATGAATTGACAGTTTCAACAGGCACATACATGGTCCATGTAGAGCACACTTTTCAAAAAATGGAACTCACCAGAAAGAATCCTAGAACAACATTGTACTCACGCATCACAGTAAAAAAATGGAGATTTGTCACTCCTTCTGAGCTGAAGTTAGTTTGGTCTTGTGGGGAGTAATGTAACCATCCTTCAACTGCTCCTTCTGATGAGAAGATAGACAGGGCTTCTTCATCCTGGCATAATCGGAACTAGTCACTTCACGTACTCCATATTCTTCTTCAGAGGAAGATGATCCTGTTGTGCAAATACAAGAGGACTACTAAATGCTAGCATCCCTGTTTGCTCGAAAAAAAGGAAAGGAAATATTTAAAACAACACAGATGAAGCACTTCTCAAGGACAATACCACTTTTTCATGACAGTATCTAAACAGTAGCACAACACCAATAGAGATGACAAAGCTCAATCATATGGATGAAATCAGTGGGCGAGTACCAACCTTTGTCCGGAGGCTTATTGTGTAGAGCATATAGATGAAGCACTTCTCCGGAACCATCTGTTGCTATCTACGGTGGTGGCCATGCTTACTATATACTCCTCGATTAGTTTAATGTTTCTAACATCTTCTTGTGCAGTTCCACTAAAATAAATGGTATCTTCAAAGAAGATCCTTGTTTGCACAAGTAGAGATAATTACATATTAGATTAAGAGTGGCATCAAATCAGTGGCAAAACAATTGCTCGTTCCAGCCATAGCAATAAATTAAGATGCAAAAATATATCATTACTTGTGTCATCACAGTTCCAGTGCTTCATTACAGCACCGGGAGTTGATTTTTGTTTTTCTTCCGCTTGTTCTTCCCCTTCATCACTTGGTTCAATAACAGACAAGCTTCGCCTTCAATGTAAGATTTGGCATGTCAATTAGGGAGCACAAATATAGTACTAAACTTAATTTTCTGATGAAAGTGGCAAAATACAGGCCAGCAGTTGTGAAATATCCTTATCTTACCTCAATGGGATATTACGGTGCACATACAGATTGGAAGTCTTGTCTCCATTTGTGCAGTTCACTAAAATCAAGCAACATTATCGTACAAGTAGCACAACATATGAAAGCACACTGCAGAATCATGTGAAAGAAGGCTAGTACTGACCTCTCATGATGCGGAATTCAAACAACTCACAAGAAGAAGATCTGAACCAAATTCGCCTTAACGGATAGGAAGTAAGATCTCCTCTTGTGCAGTTCCACTAAGATCAAGCAATCAAGCAACATTGTCAGTGTGACATTTTGGTTGAACTACACAAAACACTCTTAAAACAAAAGTGTTTTGTGCAGTGCAACAAAAGGTCACAATGGCAACGAGGTGAAGTAGATAACCATGTTTACACGAAGGTGCGAAGGAAACAATTAGTGGTCAATAACGGTGGATGACACAGAAGCCAACAAAAAGAAGCATCTACCTTATCTAAATGGGAAAGAAAGCAAGACAATACCATTTCTCAAACGATGGCATTGATTAATATTAACATAGAGATTATATTAACAATAAAATTCGTTAAACATGTAATTTGCTTTTAACTGTGGCATTGCATCAATTTTCCAGCGGCATTATTAGAGGGTGTTTGTTTACAGGGACATTTTGGTTTAGGGACTAAAAAAACTCCGTGTCGGTCCCATCTAAACCAAACAGGAGGGACTTTTAGGGACTAAAAGTGGGCATTTGGGACTAAAGAAAGAAGACCCCGAGGGAGTCTTTTTTGGCTTTTTCCAACAGTTGCCCCTGCCACGCATCACACCTTGTCTCTATTAGTTCATTACTAGGGGTAACATGGTCTTTTAGCATGTCATTTAATAACCTCTAGTCCATGTTTAGTCCCTGGAACCAAGCAGGTGGGGACTAGGGAGTTTTTAACCAAACAGGGCCTTAGATTAACAACAGCTAATGAGTTGCACGGGACAGTGGACGCACCAGCACCATGTGCATCTACCGATGTACTGTGGTCATGCACAGTCTGTTGCAACAAAGAACAAATAACCAAGGAGCATATTTGTGTTGGTCCCGGTTTTGTTATCTTTAGACACCTTTCCCTATGTGAGCGCAGCAAATCTAGTCCTGCTCAAACTCTACAGCCTTGTCCCTTCCTTTCCTTTTTGAACTAGTACTTTCGCCCCTTCCTTTCCTCTTTGAACCACGTCCTAGATTTATGCGATACAACTTTCCCCACTACTTTCCCCCATTCCTTTCCTCTTTGAACCACGTCCTAGATTCATGCTATACAACTTTCCCCCTTCATTTCCTCTTTGAACCACGTCCTAGATTCATGCTATATACAACTTTTCCCACTACTTTCCCCCACTCCTTTCCTCTTGGAACCACGTCCTAGATTCATGGTATACATGCAGCTAGAGCAATGCATGTGGAGTAAGTAAATTATACCTTAAGGTTCTTGGGGCGTGGTTCGGTGGGCGACGGGACGGCGGCGAAGAAGAAGGGGTCGGAGGCCCTCCCGCGCCGCCGCTGGGTGGAAAGTGAACAGCTGCGCCGGTAGTCCCTCGCCGATGGCGACAGCGTTAAGCCTCCTTCCCTTCCCGGTGGACGGATCCTGCCGGCTCTTTGAGCAGCAGTGAGGGGAGAGAGAGGCCAACGAAGTCTTGTTTAGATCTGGAGAGGGCGAGAGAGTGTGAAGAGAGCAACTACAAGCGCTGAGGCTCCAGCGGGAGAGGGCGAGAGAGTGTGAAGAGAGCAACTACAAGCGCTGAGGCTCCAACGTGTATATATATACTGGAGAGAGAGTGTGAAGCGTGCAAACCCTAGAAAACATTTTGACCAGTCAAAGAATCCTCCTGGCACAAATTATGCTCAAGTGTAGTTATCGAACCCGAGACCTCAAGTTTGATGAGCGAACAGGCTAACCAGCTACACAACCCTCCCGTTATGTTCAACGAGAGGGAAATAACCTTTTATACATTCCTGCATTCGTGTGACAAGCATGCCGTGTTTTGTGTGTGTGTGTGGGAGTCCTTGGGATTTCAATCATAATCGTGTCATGTGGCTTTGGTGGTAAGGCTATCCACAGTGGTGCAGAAATAATGCAGCCTTAGTCACCTTACCTCTCTCCACGTTACGTTGGTCCCACCAGTCAGAGGGTGAAACAAACAAATTAATAAGAAAAATTAAAAGCGCCAGCGGTGTATCTTACCTCACACATCTCGCTACTGCTCGGGAACACTGTCCAATTGATCCCTCTGTTCGCTCACGTACTATTTTAAGTGAATCCTTATTATAAGATGCACACAAATTTTGGGCACTTGTATTCGACTTAAGTCAGTGTGCCACCGTATCTCGTATACTTACTACTCCCTCCGTCTAGGTGTAATAAGTCACGTTAGAAGGTGCAACGGGACCAAGGTGCGTGTGTGTGTGTGTGTGTGTGTGTGTGTGTGTGTTTAACAGCATGTGTGTGTTAGAGAGAGCGACAGATCGACCTACTCCTACAGAGAGATGTTGTGTAGTGTACGATTTTAGCCGCGAGAGTCGGTGCATCCTCTCGTTTCCGGGCGTGTCCGGTAGGGACATGCGGACAGCTGCCACGCCCGCTCCTGACCAGCCTGGCCCACCCAAAGCCCCTCCATCGCCCGCGCACGCTTCCCGCCCGAAACGGTCAGCGCCGCTCCAAAGAATCGGTGCCGCGTTCATGCCCGGGCAGAGCGGACGCGACCTCTCACTGGCGGAAGAGTGATGGTTGCTTCGTCCGTCCAACTTACTGCTGGGTCTATGTGATTTGACAGCTCATTGGTCTTTATTACTGAGGTGGTACGACTGCTGGATGTCCCACGCTTTCGGCGAAAGGAGGTACTACTACTAGATTACAATTTTCTCCATTCTTACAGCGGAGGCATGCAAGAGCAGTGAAAACATGCATGCTCGGTGATTACATGGACCACCTCACACTATCACCGTGCGACACCTAACTCTTTACATAGTACTCCCTCCGTTCCTAAATATTACTAGATGAGTCCCCGCGCGTTGCCGCGGAACAGCGGTATATCTCTCTGCGCAAAATTATCAATTTCGTAGAACTAAAAAAACTGTATAACCGCATGACAAATGTGGTAGCCAAACTAAGTAAACTCCCATCATCATTTAGATCACCCCACGTAAGGAAAAAAGATCAGCCAACTCCTACTACATAATGGGATTATATTTTTCTTTTTGACATGTTAATGGGACTTAAAAGCTCACTTACATGCATGCTACCGGTGCATTCTTGCATGCAGACATGTTGATGTGATTTAAAACCCACTCACATGCATGTGCCACGATATTTCTGCATGCTTGCATGTGGCTTAGTGCGGAGCCTCTCAACGCCTAGATCAGACGGCTATTATGGACTGATTTACTTCATCTAGCGGCTACATCAATTTTGATGATGTGGCTCAAGGAGAGGATAGAGAATTCCTAGTAGTGGCGGCTAGCTATTACTAGTAGATAAGTCTTTGTAGAGATTCCACTACATATGGAACAAAATGAATGAATCTACACTTAAAATGCATCTATATACATCCGCATGTGGTTCATGGTGAAATCTCTACAAATAATTATATTTAGGAACGGAGGAAGTACTAGTATAGTACGTACTGTAATTTATCAGCGAGATAAATTTGTACAATGCTATGAAGCTTCCAGCTTCTGTTACATGTATCTTGCGTCCAAGGTTGCCCGTTGCAACATTTCATCAAATACAAAGGAGACTAACATGCATGCTATTGCATCTCAATGATTGACAGATCATAGCAAATATGTACTCCCTTCGTTCCAAAATAAGTGTCTCAACTTTGTGCAAACTTTAGTACAAAGTTGTACTACTTCTAAAGTTGACACTTATTTTGGAACAGAGGCAGCTAAAGAAAAAAACGATCCATGCAGTCCCTAGCCCTTGAACCGTGAACCCTGACCAGTCTTCAATTTGCTGGCAACGTTCGAGCTTCCTAATAAATGAAGTTTGCAACCTTTTGACCATCGGATCATTTTTGCAGTTTCACCAAAATCGAAATGAGCATCCCTGTGGCAAAGAAATTGAAGAAGCGTGATTAGAATAAGATTACTGGGACTAGTTAATGAGACATAAACTCATCACAAATACAGTACGCAGAAGCCAGTAGAGGTATGTGCGGGGCAAAGAAGTAGAGAAATATCCACAGGGAGTGATGTGGGCAGCTGGAGCAGTGGTGCAAGCCGGCTGTAAAGGGAGTTGTACCTGAGGGACGTAGCTCAACCTTGAGGAGGGCGGCGGGAGGCGGCAACTACCCACGTCGCGACAGTGAGCAAGGGACGAAGGCAACCTCACCGGCTTTGTGAGAGAGAACGGCGGGGACCCCTGATCGGGACGTGCCGACAGTGGGTTTTCGCCGTCGGCGACGGCCACCGCATCTACACTAAGTATCCACCCCTTCCCCAAGCGGACGTGATCCGCCGGGATGTTAGAGATGTGGCCACAGTCGTTTTGTGTGAGAGAGTGTGAAGAGAGCAACCCCAGCAAGCAACCGTGTAGGCTGGCCCGTCCTGACTATGTATATAGTGGAGCGGTTTCCTTTTCTCTCCATATGAACCTATCATATTGCGTACGTGCCACTGAAGAAAAAAAACTCTATTTATAAATGACGCGGCACCTACTACTCGTTCTCCTATAACCTTGAGCTTGGCATC
Organism: Aegilops tauschii subsp. strangulata; assembly: GCF_002575655.3. NCBI lineage: Eukaryota > Viridiplantae > Streptophyta > Magnoliopsida > Poales > Poaceae > Aegilops > Aegilops tauschii. Next base: position 329,488,557 of record NC_053041.3, read on the forward strand.
TCCAAAATATTAACCTTGCGATTGGCTCTTCGCCTCTTTGGGAAGTCGAGCAATAATGGTAGTGCAGTATATATCGTTCTGGCTATATGAGACCGAATGAATTGCTGCACGTCCACCACGTGGGCGAGGGTCGAGGGGCGAGGGAGAGTGCTACATACGGAGCAAAATGAGTGAATCTACACTCTAAAATACGTCTATATACATCAGTGTTTGGAGTATGTACTAGTAGTTCATATTGAAATCTACTAAAGGACATATATATTCCAAACAATATGATATAATCTCTATAACCAAGGTAGTAGGGACGAGGAGTAAACGGAGGGAGTAGTAAATTTTTCTCCTCGTCCTGCGAGCCACCGCGCGCATGGGCGAGGGAGCGGGCGTAAGGCGGAGCAAGCTTTACCTCATCCTGCGAGCCACCGCGCCCGTGGGTGGGGGAGACGGCGTACTAAGCAAGCTTCTCATCGTTCTGCGAGTTGATGGGACACATCAAAAGTACTCCAGTGTATAGAGCCTTGCCTCTAAGGTAGGCCCCACATGGTTTGCCTCTTTTTTTAACATAACACGTCAAGTCGCAATTTGTTTGTTCACCCGTGGTAGACGATCCTCCCTCCACCAAGTGGACAACCAGTACACGTGCCAAATTACCACATGGGCTGCCTGTTTCGTACAGAAATGAGCTCCACCGTGTACCCGCGCGGGTGTGGTTGAGAAAGAGACGGGAGTACGTGCGCCGTGCATGCACCTCTTCTCTTCGTGCATGTCCCCCACCTACGTGGTGTGTGTGAGAGATACAAACCGCGTTCATGAGTGTTTTTTGTTTTGGAGTGGGGGGTGGGGTGGGGGTTGATTTCATGAATTATTTGTGGGAATATGTGTCGATGACATCTCAAACAAAATTTTGCATGCAATGTGTGTGAAATGGAGGCCTATCCATATCATACATAGAGGGTCGGGCAATCCACGAGAAGAGAGGGAGCGGTCATAGCTATCGATAGAGTCGAAGAGAGGATCAAATGGGTGGGTGCGAGATCGATGAAGAGAGCCATCGAAATTGTGTGTGTGTGCAAGTCAAAGTTATAGGGCGACTGGCCTACCGGAATGTTAGAGGGCACATGTCAAGTTTGTGTGTGGCAGGGAGACATGACTAGAGTGCTCGATGTATCAGTGTGTGTGGGGGGGAGGGGGGTGGGGGAGGGGGAGGCAGTGGCCTAACTATAGAGATAGAACCACTCGTATATGTGTTGAGAAGGAGAGACCTAGCTATGTCTTGAGGGAGATCGGTCGACATCCATACATAACTGAAGGACGGGAAATATGATGGGACAGAGAGAGAGAGAGGAGAGAGAGAGGGAGGGAGAGGGGTAGAGTGCTGGATGGGTGATGGAGTTGCTTCTCGAAGATGGTGGGAGAGGCCTACTAGACAAACTGAGGGTGGAACTGCAATGTTATCAATAAGAGTGGGGATGTGTTTCTGTGTGTGCTTGTGCGTGATAGATCTGTCGGGACGCATCCATGGATGATGAAGGGGAACCATGTGTTTGGTAAGCAAACCTAACTAGATCGGTAGATCAATTGTTGTTTGTCGGAGGAAGGGAGAGACACAACTAATGAGGTAGATCGATTGACGTGTGGGTAAAAACGAGTTATAAGGACCTAGCTAGCTATATGTATAGCGAGAGATCGGTCGGTGTACGTCCATTTGTTAGAGGCAAATAAGGCCCAGCGAGACGGATAGACAGGGAGAATGGAGCTAGGAGGTGGTGCGAGAGGCCCAACTACTAGCTAGATAGGGGGAGGAGTGTGCGGTTGTGATATCCATGAAAAGAGGGGCGAGAGTTTACATGTGTGTATGACCGTATGAGAGACACGAGGCAAGGACACATAAAGGAGGAGATTGAAGGTGTGTGTGTATGTTGTAGGCAGGCATCGCTGGAGAGGTTTATCGATCGGTGTGTGTCGGAAAGGAGTTGTGGAGACTCTGGGAGAACGACCTAAAGAAAAAATGAATGTGCCCGGTGGATAGAATGCCGAGGGAGGGGGAGGGCGAGGAGGGCGTGTGCATGAGCGAGAGAAAGTTAGTGGTAGCTACAAAGGTTAGAGGATTGTGTGGGTGTAAGAGACTAACAAAGATCATAATTTGATATGAAAGCGGATTAATATATTTGAATAGGAGATCATAGTGTTTTAAACATTGCATGCATGAATATAGCGGTGATACACGTGCTGTGCACATGTTATACCATAATGTGATAATGCATGGCGTTTGAAACTCACAGCTAAATGCCGAACAATCTAAACCATACTATACATCAAACAATCTCACATTTTATTTGAATTTGTGATAATGTGTGGCGTTTGCAGCTTACAACTAAATATCGAACAATCTAAACAATACTATATATCGAACATTCTCACATTTTATTTGAATTTGTGGTAATGTGTGGTGTTTGCAACTCACATCTAAATACTTGTAGGCGTAGGGGGCGGGGCACCATACATAATGTGATAAACACATTATACATATGAGACATGGTTTAGATTATGAAGATCTAGCTAGAGCTAGAAATGTAATGTGATTTGAAATCAAAATAAAGTGGATTCAAAAAATCTAGTTCGAGTTCATATAGTAAACATAGTTCATATGTAACTCGAGACTAATCATGTGGTGTGCTGTGAAGATAATACACAAACGATGGTTTAACTTGACAATAATGATGATTGTAGATCTTATTAAAACAGAGAAACAAATTCAAATGCTTTGACTTCACAACAATCATTACTGTAGATCTTATTCAAATAGAGAAACGAATTCAAATTTAGTTCATATTGAAGCGGTAGTATATACGTTTGGAATGCACTAAAACGTTCATTTGAGTAGTAGGTTGCATGCATTATACACGTAGCAAAATATTTTAATTGAACATGACATGAATTCAAAGTTTTGAATTACATTTGTAGTGCGCATTGATTTGGTACAGTACACGTTAGGCTTGTCCCGAAATTTCAACCCGCGCCTTGTTAGCCTGAAATATTTAAGATATATCTTTGTCTTGTTGTGCTCCGACAACTCCCTCCATCTCAACCCGCACCTTGCTATTCCGAAATTACAACGCGCGCGAAAACTCCCACCTCCTGTGAAATCCCGACACGCGAAATGCCCGTGGTACCCATGAACCGAAAGAACCGCCTCAAATCGGTGGGGGTACTTTCGTAACTTACCCCACATTTTGGACAAGCGCGTATCTAAGCCATGGTTCCCCACTGCCATCACATCCGCCCACCCATTCGTACACCGAGGCCGCGAAAACCCGCGACGAAACCCCACACCCTGCTCCGTCCGCCACCCAGCCGGAGCCTCTTCCCCGACGACATCGCCCACAGCAACACCTCGACGTCCCTCATCCACCGTACCGGATGAGGATCCGTCGTCAATCTCATCGTCCCGCTGGTTCAGCCACCCCATCCTCCACCTCCAAGGAGTTGCCCCGACGTTCCCCTCGTCTTTCGCGCCACCTCCATTCCCACACCGCCGTCTTCACCTGCACCACCGGAAGAGCATCATCATCACCGTTTCCTCGGATGAAGCTGCGGCCTAGTCGTCGCCACCAAAGAGGTTGTACACTAATCGCCGCATTTTCTTCTTGATTCGATCTCATGGTGCTGCCGGCGCTCGGTCCCGAGCCGACACGGCGCGGCTCCATCCATGGCGGCGTTGCCGGCCACTTCCTACACGACGTCGCTCCCTCGGCGGCGACGTCCACATCAGTAGGAGCTGCTGCTGCTTTAGCTCTCGCTCGCGCTGCTGCTCTGCTCTTGCTCTCGGTCCCCTGCCTGGTCTGCTCTTGCTATCGCTCTTGCTCGCGCTGCTGCTCTCGCTCTTGCTCTTGCTTGTGATGCTGCTCCGATTTAGCTACACTTCAGTCGACTGAATCGACTTTTCGGTTAGTCGATTTTCAGGGGGTGGGGGGGCTCGCCGGGGTGAAGGAAGAACCAGCCGCAGCGGGGAGGGGGGCTCGCCCAAGAGGTACCCCACTATCTATCTTAGGGTTCAGGATGGGGGCGGTGGTCGCCCGCGGTGGCGGGGCGTTGGCGGGGCGGTGGCGTGGGGATCGCCGGAGAAAAAGCTCAGCACGGGGGGGCCTAGAGGGATGGCCGGGGCGGCGGCGGAACGGCGATGGGGAGTGTTTTCGGGGCGGGCGGGGCGGCGCACCGCTGGCCGCGGGCGGCGGGGGCTGCTGTTTGGCCGGTGGTGGCTGGCGGCTCAGGGGGTGGAGGTTGAAGATGAACCGCAGGCCCTTGATTTTGTATCCAACGGCTGCAAAATCGACTGACCAGAGATGAAAAAGTCAGTCGGCCGACGTGTAGCCTCACCTTGCTAGTGCGTTCAGTTTCGACAGCAAAATTCAGTTTCGACAGCAAAATTCAGTTTCGACAGTTAAGTTCAGTTTCGACAGTTAAGTTCAGTTTCGACAGTTAAGTTCAGTTTCGACAGTTAAGTTCAGAGATGAGCGGCTGATGTATTTTACATCTAGCACTTTGTGGTTATGTATTTTACGTCATGTATTGGAGATGCTATTAGAATTCCACTCAGGTTAACGTTATTCGTTGTCTCTCTCGTCCTGCTTCAGTCTCGGCGTCGTACAACTCACCGGAGCTGCTCCAACGACGAAACCCTCCATCGCAGCGGAGCAGTACCTCGGGCTCCATCTCCAGACGCCTAAGATCTTCTTCCCCTCCTCCGACAGCAAAGTCAGCCGGAGCATCCTCACCGGCCAACCCAATCACGCTGAGATCGACATGGCTTCGCCAAAGAGGTTGTACACTTGTTGCATCTCTTTTTTACTCTACATGTTATATATATTGTCCACTGAGCACACGGATTTGTTCCTTTATTGTCTCCTTGAAAGAAAAAACGTAGGAATTTTAATTTTCACTTGTCCTCCTTTTCAAATTCCTATTCATGAAGCACAAGACTAAGAGATAGTAGCATAATAGCATTATAACCGTACATTTTCTTGTGGTTTGACTTAATCTCACCATGCTTCTTTGCATCATGTGATCTTCCAATTGTTGTGAATCAAACACCCAGATTGGCAGAAATCCTGTGTTTTTAAATTCTCTATTTTGCACGTGCATTCCTATCCTATTCCTGTCTATTTCCTATCCCTGCATTGTTGGAATCCTCCAATTCAAACGAGCCCTTACAGAATTACTTCTCTTACAGATAGTTGTCAAAGAAAACCTTGCGTGGTTTGTCCCGCTCCTGCTGCGCCGTCGTCCACCCCAGATCAGCTGCTCCAACGACAGAAGGGTCCAGCACAGCAGGGATCCGGCCTCCAGACTGTCTTTCGCCGCCTCAAATCTTCTTCCCCGCCGCTGGCAGCCATGAAAACTGCATTACCATCATCAACCGAGCAGATGACCTCGAGGACTACACGGGTCCGCAAGAGACTCTTTCGTGTCTGCTTACGTTATGCATCGCTTAATATTACATGCTGCTTTATCGTCCTGTTCACCGATTAGACTCTGAGTCAGCTCCAAACTAATGGTCAAACTTGAGTTTTTAAATGGTTGTGGGGTACATATCGGGGCCGCTATCAATAGTATCTATCTACTATCTGGTTAATCTCCGGTGTCTACTATGAGTTTCATGTTGGGTGGGAAACAAACAGTAAAGAAGCCATTATCTGTATTTTTTAACTGAAGCCATTATCTGCCTGCACAGGTTGCTACCATCACTCTGGATTTCTGCATGCACTCCTTACATAATCTCACTATGTTTTATTCCTATGCATGATAGTTATTGTAAACAATGGAACTGAACATGTAGAGCAAAAGAGACGAGCCTTGCGTGGCAATAAAATTTCATGCAGACATCGCTCCATGGTAGGCGCAAAGGCAGCCCCCCTCCACGCATTTCGGATTGTAATCGAGAGGAAGATATCTGTTCTGAGGGGGATTCAGAAGGAGAAGACAACTCCTATTTACCCCCTGAGGTCTTCGCTCTAACTTGGCATGCTGATGTTGGTTATATCATGCGTATGGTGTCTTGCATTGCTTACTTTATACATCAAATATGTCATCTGCTTAGTTTAGACATCCTTTGTGCGAATGCCATCTATTTAGTTTATTCATCGTTTATGTGAATTATGAAACGCCATCTTGTTTAGCCAGGCATCATATATGTGAATTTTGCAATGCCATCCTGCTTAGCCAGTCATCTTATATGTAAATTATATCAGGCCATCCTATTTTTCGTTACATATTACATTTGTCAACAATGTTAGTACATTCAACTACTCTTCATGTGCATCAGCCATTTGACACGGTGATGGCAAATTCTGGAGTGAAAACAAGGTCTTCAAAGCAGACTATGCTATCTGACGAAGCACATATCTCGCTGGTTACGGATAGCTCCTCAGAGGAGGATTCAGAGACAGATGACCAGTCCTATTCCCCCCCCCCCGAGGTGTATGATCTAACTTGGCAGGGTTATGTTGCTCATATCGTGCGTATGGTGTCTCGCATTGCTATGTCATTTGATTAGTTTAGACATGCTTTGTGTGAATGCCACCTGTTCAGTGTCTAATTACCATATATGTGAATTATGCATTGCCATCTTGTTGCAAGACATTATATATGTGAATTATACAATGCTATCTTGTTGCAAAGGCATTATATATGTGAATTATGCAATGCCATGCTGTTTAGCCAATCATCATGTATGTGAATTATATCATGCTATCATTTTTTTGTATTACGTGTTCCATTTGTCGACAACGTTTGTATATTCAACTACTCTTCCTGTGCATCAGCCATTTGAAGCGGTGATGGAAGTATCTGGAGTGAAAACAAGGTATTCAGAGCAGACAATGTTACCTGCTGAAGCAGACATCTTGCTGGTTACATAGAGCTCCTCAGAGGAGGATTCAGAGACTGATGACCAGTCCTATTTCCCCCCTGAGGTCTATGCTCAAACTTGGCAGGGTTATATTACCCATGTCATGCATGTTGTCTTGCATTGCTTAGTTTTTACATCATATATGGATTGCCATCTGCTTACTTGCTTACTATATAAATCATATGTTTACATAGTACATACACATCATCTATCTGAATTATGGCATGGCAACCCATTTAATAAAGACATCATATAGTTATATTATCTCATCCTGTTTAGTGTTTACAGTCATCATATTTTGAATTATGGCATTCTATCTGTGAATGTGTGTGAATTATGGCATGCCAACCTATTTAATAAACACATTATATAGTTATGTCATGTCATCCTGTTTACATAGTCTCATATTTTGAACTATGTCTTTCCATCTTTTTTAGTTAGCCATCATAATGTGAAATTGTGTCATGCTATCCTATTTAGTTAGCCATCAGATATGTGAGATTGTGTCATGCTATCCTGTTTGGTTAGACAACATAAATATGAATTATTTCATGCCCTCTTTTATTCCCCACTATCCATTGCACCTGTCTATCATACAATGTCTATACTTTCAATTACTTTTCTTGTTTATCAGCCATTTGAATTGGAGAGCGTGATGGCAGTATCTAAGGGAGTAACAACACGGTCTTCAGAAAAGATAGTGCTACCAGTTGATGCAGATAGAACCACGGTTGTACTTGCCCAAGGACCAGATCCACCACACATAACCCAGACTCTCGTAGATTGTACCCCTACCCAGTTGGACAAAGAACCAGCTACACCCCTTCTAACCCCAACCCCGGCAGATAGTAACCCAGTTCCAGTTGACACAACACCGTCTCCACCACAGAGCACCCAAACACGAGCAGTTAGTAAGGGAACTGCAGTGCCCAAAGCACGAGGACCACCACTCTGAATCCCAACTCAACACTTAAAAGAGAAGAAGATTTGTTCTCAGGTCAGGTTCTGTAGCTATGGTTCATACTCCTTTGCTCTTGCATTACTGTATTTACTCATACCAACTATTTTCAAATTTGAAGGATGGAATTGAAACTCCAATGGTGCAACAGGTATGTTTTAAACCTGTTTCTTTAACCGGTTTGCTGTTGTAACCTGCTCTATGTTGATTTCAGTTTCGATTGAATAAACAGTTATGCTCTCATGTCATGCACATTACAAGTGTTGTTATTGATCTATAGTTACCCACACTTATATTCTGTCTATTCTGCTTTGTCTTGAACAAATATTATTTGAACTGTGTCTCTATCTTGATTTGGCAACAAAAACTAGAATGATATAGGCCATAAAGTGACCATGGTACATAGATATATGTTTGTTTCATGCTGTTATCCTGTCCACTTTACTACTGAACTCATTTACCAAAATGAGTTTCATATACAACATGGTAAACATGTGATGTGTCTGCTTGTTTCTCTTTTAGAATGCGGACAAAATATTGGAGAACAGTACCGCGTTATCCAATGGTAAAGGAAGTAATGCAGATAAGGTTCAAGATAGTGAGACATCCCTGTTGGTCTCCAAGAAAGCTGATAAAAACTATCTTGACGACAGTGAGGGAACCCAAAAGTCCTGTCTTGATGTAGTGTTCGAGTTACTGGCCACTACTGCTGGCACAAGCTCTTCGAACTCGCTGCCTGAATCAGTTTTTCTTCTTGAGTCTCAACTTCAAGTTGAAAGACATCGATCAGATGTGCTGCGACAGGAAGCTGAAGGACTGAGGAAGTCCCTGCAGAATTCAGATGCATATTTTCTGGTGCAACAGCAAGCGCTGGAGGATTTAAGCGCCAAACAAGAGAAAGTTAATAAGCTTGCTAAGCATCTTGCCAGCATTATGGGTACCCAGGATATTGTTTCTTGAGATCTTCTGAAGTGGTTTCAGTTCTGGATTTGTTTTGCTGCGGCGTTTATTTGTGCTGGTCGCCAACTTTGACAACCAGTGTATATGATATGCTGCTTTGTTCCCTATATTTGCACTGGTGGCGAACTTTGATGCCCAGTGCATGTAATATGTGTAATAGTCGTGATAGCCTAGCGTTAGTTGCTTGCTTATTTATTTCCTTGTTGTCTTGTTTATTTGTTTTCTTGTAGTCATTGCAGCTCTTTTTCCGCGGTTAGCTAGTGGCTGCAATAACCTATTTTTTAAAACTAGGCCACAATAACCATGGGCTAATATTTACTGTAGTGACACTGGGCCTCCTACTGGCCGTAGAAACAGTGGGCCTTCTACGGGCCGTAGAAACAATGGGCCTTCTACGGGCCATAGAAACAATGGGCCTTCCGCGGGCCGTATCATCAATGGGCCTTATACGGGCCGTATGATCGATTGGCCAAACATGGGCCAAACATACCGCATTATGGCCGTAAACGGGCTAGAGTTGGAATCGTCCGTTCATGGGCCGTCCATAATGGGCCATCGTTAATAGGCCGTATTTGGTGATGCTATGAAAATGGCCCAACAGACTAACGGTCCACAAACGGGCCGACTGTAACGACGGGCTGAATTTGGCCCACAAGCAGAAAATGACAGTAACGGGCCATAAGTAACCGAATGCTGCAAATGAGCCCAAGAATAAATGGGCCCTCAGAAGGCCGAAAGTTAACTTGGGCTGGAAACGGCCCAACGGAATAACGGGCCATTAATGGGTATAAAGTGATACACTGTTCATTACGGGCCAGTGTCACCACGGGCCGTTAATGGGTGTAAAGTAATACACTGTTCATTACGGGCCAGTTTCAGCACGGGCCGCTAATGGGCCAAGAGTTACAAAGGGCCTCATATGGGCCGAAAGACGCCATGGGCTATACATGGGCCAGAAGTGTAAACGGGCTGGAATCATATTGGATGGCCCAGATGACGCTACTGTGCCTAATTCGGATATGGCGTAACGGGCCATGGGTTAGCGGGTTGTAAATGGGCTATATGTGCACAGGCCGTTAACAGGCTTTCCATGGGCCGGCCCGCCAGCTTTTGACCAAGTCAAACGGGCCGGCCTTTTCACAGGAATGGGCCACTTTTGGGCCGTGCCACGTGTCGGCGTATCATAGGCGCCTTCTGTCCAGTGAGTGGATGACCTCTGTCCCAACGATGAGCCGACACGTGTTTCCTCTAGCCAATGATGATTTTACACGTGGAAAATCCCCATTGGTCGGGGCTGTTAACGAGTTATCGGATCCAAAACCCGACCCGATAGCTTAATGGCGTTCCGTTACGGTGGATGCCACGTGTTGGTCACCCTTGACGAAAGCACTTCTGTGACGCGCTATTTATCGTCTTGGAAGTGGACACTTCCGTGGTGATAATTTTGGTAATGTCATGGAACACTTCAACGACAGCACAGGTATGACTATCTTGATTCTGTCATAAATTTGTCATGGATGTACACGCATGACAAAAAACGTGACCTACTGTGACAAACACGTATCATCACGGAAGTGTATTTTTTTGTAGTGTTGACACGAGAAAAAATTTGAAAGCAATAAGAGGCAACGGATATCGTTTCGTCCCCAAAGGTGGGACGTTCCCTATCGAAACCATCATGCTTGTTGTGAGAAGCCCTGGTTTGTGAGAAGCTTATACCCAAACCTGCCCCAAATGGGATAAATTTTTTAGCACGGCATGTTGATGCCATTCCATGATAGCATGCCAAGTTTCATGAATTTCAGACGAGTTTTAGATTTACTAGAATTTAGAAACAAAGTGTCTCAACGTTTTGCCGGCAATCAACGGTGCCCTCGTGTTTGAAATTCATTCCCATTTCTTGCATGGGACCTAAGCATGCACCCAAGGACACATATTTGATTTTTCAACCAACTTATATGCACTAGAGCATGTGCATGTAGTTCAACTTTGAATTATGCACAAAGATGCATTGAAAACTCAGTTAATGCATAAAAATGTCCAAACGAACCCTGAAAAATCACAAAAATTGACACAACACTCCTGTTGTTCTATGTTGACACGAGAAAAAATTTGAAAGCAATAAGAGGCAATGGATATCGTTTCGTCCCCAAAGGTGGGGCGTTCCCTATCAAAACAATCATGCTTGTTGTGAGAAGCTCTTGTTTGCGAGATGCTTATACCCAAACCTGCCCCAAATGGGACAAAGTTTTTACCACGGCATGTTGATGCCGTTCCATGATAGCATGCCGAGTTTCATGAAATTCAGACGTTTTTTCGATTTACTAGAATTTAGAAACAAAGTATCTCAACGTTTTGCCGGCAATCAACTGTGCCCTGGTGTTTGAAATTCATTCTCATTTCTTGCATCGGCCTAAGCATGCACCCAAGGACACATATTTGATTTTTCAACCAATTTATATGCACTAGAGCATGTGCATGTAGTTCAAATTTGAATTATGCACATAAATGCATTGAAAACTCAGTTAATGCATAAAAATGTCCAAATGAACCCCAAAAATCACAAAAATTGACACAACACTCCTGTTGTTCTATGTTGACACGAGAAAAAATTTGAAAGCAATAAGAGGCAATGGATATCGTTTCGTCCCCAAAGGTGCGACGTTCCCTATCGAAACCATCATGCTTGTTGTGAGAAGCTCTGGTTTGTGAGAACCTTATCCCCAAACCTGCCCCAAATGGGACAAATTTTTTAGCACGGCATGTTGATGCCGTTCCATGATAGCATGCCAAGTTTCATGAATTTCAGACAAGTTTTAGATTTAATAGAATTTAGAAACAAAGTGTCTCAACATTTTGCCAGCAATCAACGGTGCCCTGGTGTTTGAAATTCATTCCCATTTCTTGCATGGGACCTAAGCTTGCACCCAAGGACACATATTTGATTTTTCAACCAATTTTTATGCACTAGAGCATGTGCATGTAGTTCAACTTTGAATTATGCACAAAGATGCATTGAAAACTTAGTCAATGCATAAAAATGTCCAAACGAACCCCGAAAAATCACAAAAATTGACACAACACTCCTGTTGTTCTATGTTGACACGAGAAAAAAATTGGAAGTAATAAGAGGCAATGGATATCGTTTCGTCCCCAAAGGTGGGGCGTTCCCTATCGAAACCAGCATGCTTGTTGTGAGAAGCTCTTGTTTGTGAGATGCTAATACCCAAACCTGCCCCAAATGGGACAATTTTTTTACCAAGGCATGTTGATGTCGTTCCATGATAGCATGCCAAGTTTCATGAAATTCAGACGAATTTTAGATTTAATAGAATTTAGAAACAAAGTGTCTCAACATTTTGCCGGCAATCAACGGTGCCCTGGTGTTTGAAATTCATTCCCATTTCTTGCATGGGACCTAAGCATGCACCCAAGGAAACATATTTGATTTTTCAACCAATTTATATGCGCTGGAGCATGTGCATGTAGTTCAAATTTGAATTATGCACATAAATGCATTGAAAACTCAGTTAATGCATAAAAATGTCCAAATGAACCCCAAAAAATCAAAAAAAAATTACACAACACTCCTGTTGTTCTATGTTGACACGAGAAAATTTTCGAAAGCAATAAGAGGCAATGGATATCGTTTCGTCCCTAAAGGTGGGACGTTCCCTATCGAACCATCATGCTTGTTGTGAGAAGCTCTGCTTTGTGAGAAGCTTACACCCAAACCTGCCTCAAATGGGACAAATTTTTTAGCACGGCATGTTGATGCCGTTCCACGATAGCATGCCAAGTTTCATGAATTTCAGACGAGTTTTAGATTTACTAGAATTTAGAAACAAAGTATTTCAACGTTTTGCCGGCAATCAACGGTGCCCTGGTGTTTGAAATACATTCCCATTTCTTGCATGGGACCTGAGCATGCACCCAAGGACACATATTTGATTTTTCAATCAATTTATATGCACTAGAGCATGTGCATGTAGTTCAACTTTGAATTATGCACATAAATGCATTGAAAAACTTAGTTAATGCATAAAAATGTCCAAACGAACCCCGAAAAATCACAAAAATTGACACAACACTCCTGCTGTTCTATGTTGACATGACAAAAAATTTGAAAGCAATAAGAGGCAATGGATATCCTTTCGGCCCCAAAGGTGGAGCGTTCCCTGTCGAAACCATCATGCTTGTTGTGAGAAGCTCTTGTTTGTGAGATGCTTATACCCAAACCTGCCACAAATGGGACAAAGTTTTTACCACGGCATGTTGATGCCGTTCCATGATAGCATGCCAAGTTTCATGAAATTCAGACGAGTTTTAGATTTACTAGAATTTAGAAACAAAGTATCTCAACGTTTTGTCGGCAATAAACAGTGCCCTGGTGTTTGAAATTGATTCTCATTTCTTGCATCGGCCTAAGCATGCACCCAAGGACACATATTTGATTTTTCAACCAATTTATATGCACTCGAGCATGTGCATGTAGTTCAAATTTGAATTATGCACATAAATGCATTGGAAACTCAGTTAATGCATAAAAATGTCCAAATGAACCACAAAAAATCACAAAAATTGACACAACACTCCTGTTGTTCTATGTTGACACGAGAAAAAATTTGAAAGCAATAAGAGGCAATGGATATTGTTTTATCCCCAAAGGTGGGACGTTCCCTATCGAAACCATCATGCTTGTTGTGAGAAGCTCTGGTTTGTGAGAAGCTTATACCCAAACCTGCCCCAAATGGGACAAATTTTTTACCACAGCATGTTGATGTCGTTCCATGATAGCATGCCAAGTTTCATGAAATTCAGACGAGTTTTAGCTTTACTAGAATTTAGAAACAAAGTATCTCAACGTTTTGCCGGAATCAACGGTGCCCTGGTGTTAGAATTTCATTCTCATTTCTTGCATGGGACCTAAGCATGCACCCAAGGACACATATTTGATTTTTCAACCAATTTATATGCACTCCAGCATGTGCATGTAGTTCAAATTTGAATTATGCACATAAATGCATTGGAAACTCAGTTCATGCATAAAAATGTCCAAATGAACCCCAAAAAATCACAAAAATTGACACAACACTCCTGTTGTTCTATGTTGACATGATAAAAAATTTGAAAGCAATAAGAGGCAATGGATATCGTTTCGTTCCCAATGGTGGGACGTTCCCTATCGAAACCATCATGCTTGTTGTGAGAAGCTCTGGTTTGTGAGAAGCTTATACCCAAACCTGCCCCAAATGGGACAAATTTTTTAGCACGGCATGTTGATGCCGTTCCATGATAGTATGCCAAGTTTCATGAATTTCGGACGAGTTTTAGATTTACTAGAATTTAGAAACAAAGTATCTCAATGTTTTGTCGGCAATCATTGGTGCCCTGGTGTTTGAAATTCATTCCCATTTCTTGCATGGGACCTAAGCATGCACTCAAGGACACATATTTGATATTTCAGCCAATTTATATGCACTAGAGCATGTGCAGGTAGTTCAACTTTGAATTATGCACATAAATGCATTGAAAACTCAGTTAATGCATAAAAATGTCCAAACGAACCCCAAAAAATCACAAAAATTGACACAACACTCCTGCTGTTCATTGTTGACAAGACAAAAATTTTGAAAGCAATAAGAGGGAATGGATATCGTTTCGGCCCCAAAGGTGGAGCGTTCCCTATCGAAACCATCATGCTTGTTGTGAGAAGCTCTTGTTTGTGAGATGCTTATACCCAAACCTGCCACAAATGGGACAAATTTTTTACCACGGCATGTTGATGCCGTTCCATGATAGCATGCCAAGTTTCATGAAATTTAGACGAGTTTTAGATTTACTAGAATTTAGAAACAAAGTATCTCAACGCTTTGCCGGCAATAAACAGTGCCCTGGTGTTTGAAATTCATTCTCATTTCTTGCATCGGCCTAAGCATGCACCCAAGGACACATATTTGATTTTTCAACCAATTTATATGCACTGGACCATGTGCATGTAGTTCAAATTTGAATTATGCACATAAATGCATTGGAAACTCAGTTAATGCATAAAAATGTCCAAATGAACCCCAAAAAATCACAAAAATTGACACAACACTCCTGTTGTTCTATGTTGACACAAGAAAAAATTTGAAAGCAATAAGAGGCAATGGATATCGTTTCGTTCCCAAAGGTGGGACGTTCCCTATCGAAACCATCATGCTTGTTGTGAGAAGCTCTGGTTTGTGAGAAGCTTATACCCAAACCTGCCCCAAATGGGACAAATTTTTTAGCACATGTTGATGCCGTTCCATGATAGCATGCCAAGTTTCATGAATTTCGGACGAGTTTCGGATTTACTAGTATTTAGAAACAAAGTATCTCAATGTTTTGCCGGCAATCAACGGTTCCTGGTGTTTGAAATTCATTCCCATTTCTTGCATGGGACCTAAGCATGCACCCAAGGACACATATTTGATTTTTCAACCAATTTATATGCACTAGAGCATGTGCAGGTAGTTCAACTTTGAATTATGCACATAAATGCATTGAAAACTCAGTTAATGCATAAAAATGTCCAAACAAACCCTGAAAAAACACAAAAATTGACACACCACTCCTGTTGTTCTATGTTGACACGAGAAAAAATTTGAAAGCAATAAGAGGCAATGGATATCGTTTCGTCCCCAAAGGTGGGGCGTTCCCTATCGAAACCATCATGCTTGTTGTGAGAAGCTCTTGTTTGTGACATGCTTATACCCAAACCTGCCCAAATGGGACAAATTTTTTACCACGGCATGTTGATTCCGTTCCATGATAGCATGCCAAGTTTCATGCAATTCAGACGAGTTTTAGATTTACTAGAATTTAGAAACAAAGTATCTCAACGTTTTGCCGGCAATCAACGGTGCCCTGGTGTTTGAAATTGATTCTCATTTCTTGCATCGGCCTAAGCATGCACCCAAGGACACATATTTGATTTTTCAACCAATTTATATGCACTGGAGCATGTGCATGTAGTTCAAATTTGAATTATGCACATAAATGCATTGGAAACTCAGTTAATGCATAAAAATGTCCAAATGAACCCCAAAACTCACAAAAATTGAGACAACACTCATGTTGTTCTATGTCGACACGAGAAAAAATTTGAAAGCAGTAAGAGGCAATGGATATCGTTTCGTCCCCAAAGGTGGGACGTTCCCTATCGAAACCATCATGCTTGTTGTGAGAAGCTTATACCCAAACCTGCCCCAAATGGGACAAATTTTTTAGCACGGCATGTTGATGCTGTTCCATGATAGCATGCCAAGTTTCATGAATATCAGATGAGTTTTAGATTGACTAGAATTTGGAAACAAAGTATCTCAATGTTTTGCCGGCAATCAACGGTTCCCTGGTGTTTGAAATTCATTCCCATTTCTTGCATGGGACCTAAGCATGCACCCAAGGACACATATTTGATTTTTCAACCAATTTATATGCACTAGAGCATGTGCATGTAGTTCAACTTTGAATTATGCACATAAATGCATTGAAAACTCAGTTAATGCATAAAAATGTCCAAACAAACCCTGAAAAAACACAAAAATTGACACACCACTCCTGTTGTTCTATGTTGACACGAGAAAAAATTTGAAAGCAATAAGAGGCAATGGATATCGTTTCGTCCCCAAAGGTGGGGTGTTCCCTATCGAAACCATCATGCTTGTTGTGAGAAGCTCTTGTTTGTCAGATGCTTATACCCAAACCTGCCCCAAATGGGACAAATTTTTTACCACGGCATGTTGATGCCGTTCCATGATAGCATGCGAAGTTTCATGCAATTCAGACGAGTTTTAGATTTACTAGAATTTAGAAACAAAGTATCTCAATATTTTGCCGGCAATCAACGATGCCCTGGTGTTTGAAATTGATTCCCATTTCTTGCGTCGGACCTAAGCATGCACGCGAGGACACACATTTGATTTTTCAACCAATTTATATGCACTGGAGCATGTGCATGTAGTTGAAATTTGCATTATGCACATAAATGCATTGAAAACTCAGTTAATGCATAAAAATGTCCAAACGAACCCTGAAAAATCACAAAAATTGACACAACACTCCTGTTGTTCTATGTTGACACGAGAAATTTTTTGAAAGTAATAAGAGGCAATGGATATCATTTCGTCCCCAAAGGTGGGACGTTCCCTATCGAAACCTTCGTGCTTGTTGTGAGAAGCTCTGGTTTGTGAGAAGCTTATACCCGAACCTGCCCCAGATGGGAAGTTTTTTTTACCACGACATGTTGATGCCGCTCCATGATACCATGCCAAGTTTCATGTATTTCAGAAGAGTTTTGGATTTACTAGAATTTAAAAACCCGGCATCTCAACGTTTTGCCGGCAATCAACAGTGCCCTGGTGTTTGAAATTCATTCCCATTTCTTGGATGGGACCTAAGCATGCACCCAAGGACATAGATTTGATTTTTCAACCAATTTATATGCACTGGAGCATGTCCATGTAGTTCAAATTTGAATTATGCACATAAATGCATTAAAAACTCACTTAATGCATAAAAATGTCCAAACGGACCCAGAATAATTCGATTCTTTTATGACACACATATAGTTGCATGTTCACTGCAGATAAAACGTCTAGCAATTCAAACACCGTCCATGGCCGCTGTGATCCCATTATGTAATTCAAATCAAGATGAAAAATCAAGTAGATCCCACACATTTTATTATAACCAGCAGTGTGAGATGCAGCACAAAATATCTTGGAGCATCGTCGGAGTATAGTACCTATACGGCCTATGCGAGAAGGTGCGACGGCTACAGTCTACAACCCACTTTTAAAAGGGATCGTGTCTGATGACACTTTGCGCGCCAGTTTTTTTGCTGAAGCGATTCTGAATTTTCGGCTTCCGCGGAAATATCTACCTCCCCGCCCCCTCCCCCTTACCAAAAGCCACATTTCCCCTGCTTCCGCCTTCCTTTCCAAGTTGAAACCTTCACTCCTTGCTTGCAGCGCCGCCTCCTCGCCGGCGACCCTCCTTCACGCTGCTCGGCCTCGCCTATCCAGCCAGGTAATCCACACCTGACCCCCATCCTCCTCCTCCTTCCACATCCCACATGCCCCGAATGCCGGCGCGAGCGCGACACCTTCCACCCAAATCACCGACCCCTCCACCAAATAAGCGCCGGCCTAAGCCATGGTGCACGCAGTATAGCCAGGATCTCAAGGAGCATTTGGCAGCGGAGAAGCAAATCGCGGCCGCACGCACTGATGAGGTCACGATGGCTTCCATTCGTCCTGACCCCTAGATCTTGGAGGAGAACCTCACCGTCATGGCCACCGTTGACGCCTCGCGTGCCGCCAACGCGACGCGGTTGGCTGCTTTAAACGATAGTTCGTGGCGTTTTCTCGAGGCCATCGTCGGTGCCTTCGACGAAGACTACGAGGTGTTTTCTCAGCGTGCATGTGCTTACCTCATCTCGAGAGCCAGCGGGTCGGTGCCCGGAGCGACTCAGGCAACTCACCACTACAACGAGGGCACCCACGATGCGGAGGCCTCGCCATCTTCCATGTCCAAGGAGCCAATCGTCATCGATATCTCTGACAATGAGGAGTAGCTTGTCTTATTAGCTCACTATAAGGACCCATTTTCAGTTTGCTAGCTACTGCCTTTCCTTAACAAATTCTAGTGAATTGTGCTATCTACTTTTACCATGCAATCTTCTGCTATAGTGTATATGTTCTATATGTCGTGCAATGTGGTGTTCAGTTAACTGCTTGGTTCAATTCTACAAATGTGATGTTCAATTCTTCAGGGTGCAATATTTCCAAGTTGTTAAGCATGCTTGGTTGTGTTAACTGTCTGATCTTCTATTACGAGTATGTTATATTGTGCAATGTGGTGCTCAGTTAACGTTTCGTTCATTTGTTGTGGTGTTTAGTTAACTGCTTGGTTCAATTCTGCAATGCGATGTTCAATTGTTGTGGCTGCATTCTGTTATTGTATACCATGAATTTGGCTGCACTTAATACATGAGAAACATATACAATTACTATATTTCCTAGTTCTTAATCATGCTTTGTTTGGATAAATGGGTTTTCCATGTGGCTTGAATTAATCTGATGAATCTGCAATGTGCTTATTTATCATCAACATATTTTAGTGATAGCATGCGAACCCTTACATAACCTGATGACTAACTACCTTATATGTGTTGCAGGGAAAAACGGGAAGCACTGAGGTTTACAAGATGGTACTAACTATTATACCTTGCCTTTTTTATTCCTTTGCCCCATTTCCAATATAGAGAAGATATTTATGCACATCCTTGTTTTCAAGGTTCACTGATGATTACCTCCCAAACCACCTCTGTGGTCAGGATGCGAGGAAAGTTTTCATACAACACCCACAGTTCAATATTGAAGTGTTCCTGAAGAGGTCGAAGGATGGACAGTCAATCATCCACAGGCACTGGCCCAAAGTTGCAAAGACCTTCAACAAGAATGAGGGCTCAATATTCGCCTTCCGCTTAAGCAGTTTTCCAGATGATATGCATCTCTCTATGTACCGTCTATGATGCTAATTTCGAAAGGTTCTAGATGTTGCATGTGAAACTTGCTGCTGGTGCAGTTGTGTAATAGGGTAGCTGAGTGCTGAAGCTATATCATGTTGTACTCTGATGTATTTCAATTATGAAATCCTGCTTCCTTTATATGGAAATGGAATATATTATGTGCTTAAGATTAGTAAATGGATTATTAATAATAGGGCAATTAGCCGGCTAATTGGCCAATTAGCTTGCTAATTGGCCAATTAGCTTGCTAATTGGGTTTTCCTATTGCAAACGGTTATTGAGAAAACACCGTGGGCGATGACCTCAGGCAACGCACACAGTTTCTATGAATAAACCGTGTTGGATCAATGAACAATCACACACGACATTCTCTTGAAAACTGTTTGCGTTACGCCACCTTGCGCAAACGTTATCCTTGGAGTGACTGTGTGGGATGTATATACGAATGGAAACGTTTAGCGGTGACTGACTATGTGGGATGTACTTATGACCGAAAATGATTTCGCCTGTATAATTGTATTTTTTAGCACTACTGTACGTATTTCTGTATTTGAGTGCTCGCCGGTCACACACGACCTCATTTTGCCGAGCGTGTGTGCCTGGAGGGCATATCCTGACGGTTTCTGGGTCGTGTGGGAAGGACCCCCCTATCGCTCACACTCAATAGGTGATGGTTCCGAATGCCGTCGCGGAAAGGGGTTAAAAACCGTTTGTATAGCACCGACGTGTACCAGTGCCAATTCAAATATTTAGGAGTTAACTCAAAGTCCACAAATGCCATGGAAAAATCTAAAATATTTATGTAGGAGCTTTTAATCACTTCCCATAAATCATGAACATTTTTCAAGGGCACTTTGGAATCATTGAGAATTATTTTAGGTTGATCTTGTTTGAATTCGGTTGGTGCTAGGGTTTGGTCATCCCCATTTCAAGTTTCTTTGAAGAATACCATGATGCAACACATGACTAGCTAGTCCAGAGCATACCAGAACTAGTGATGTGACAAAAACCTTGTTCAGTGCTACCTCTTGAGCACTGCGTTGGTTTTCCCTTGAAGAGGAAAGGGTGATGCAGAAAAGTAGCGTAAGTATTTCCCTCAGTTTTTGAGAACCAAGGTATCAATCTAGTAGGAGGCCACGCACAAGTCCCTCGCACCTACACAAACAAATAAATCCTCGCAACCAACGCAATAAAGGGGTTGTCAATCCCTTCACGGTCACTTACGAGAGTGAGATCTGATAGATATGATAAGATAATATTTTTGGTATTTTTATGATAAAGATGCAAAGTAAAGAAAGCAAAATAAAGATGGCGCCAGAAATAGCTAAGTGCTGAAAGATTACTATGATGGAAAATAGACCCGGGGGCCATAGGTTTCACTAGTGGCTTCTCTCATGAGCATAACTATTACGGTGGGTGAACAAATTACTATTGAGCAATTGATAGAATTGAGCATAGTTATGAGAATATCTAGGTATGATCATGTATATAGGCATCACGTCCGAGACAAGTAGACCGACTCCTGTCTGCATCTACTACTATTACTCCACACATCGACCGCTATCCAGCATGCATCTAGAGTATTAAGTTCAAAAGAACAGAGTAACGCTTTAAGTAAGATGACATGATTTAGAGGGATAAACTCATGCAATATGATATAAACCCCATCTTGTTATCCTCGATGGCAACAATACAATACATGCCTTGCTGCCCCTACTGTCACTGGGAAAGGACACCGCAAGATTGAACCCAAAGCTAAGCACCCATTGCAAGAAAGATCAATCTAGTAGGCCAAACCAAACTGATAATTCGAAGAGACTTGCAAAGATAACTAATCATACATAAAAGAATTCAGAGAAGATTCAAATATTGTTCATAGATAAACTTGATCATGAACCCACAATTCATTGGTCTCTACTAACACACCGCAAAAGAAGATTACATCGAATAGATCTCCACAAGAGAGGGGGAGAACATTGTATTGAGATCCAAAAAGAGAGAAGAAGCCATCTAGCTAATAACTATGGACCCGAAGGTCTGAGGTAAACTACTCACACATCATCGGAGAGGCTATGGTGTTGATGTAGAAGCCCTCCATGATCGATGCCCCCTCCGGCGGAGCTCCGGAAAAGGCCCCAAGATGAGATCTCACGGGTACAGAAGGTTGCGGCGGTGGAATTAGGTTTTTGGCTCCGTATGTGGTAGTTTGGGGGTACGTAGGTATATATAGGAGGAAGAAGTACGTCAGTGGAGGAACATGGGCCCACGAGGGTGGAGGGCGCGCCCAGGGGGGTAGGCGCGCCCCCCCTACCTCGTGCCTTCCTGGTTGATGTCTTGACGTAGGGTCCAAGTCCTCTGGATCACGTTCCCAAAGGTTTCATTCCGTTTGGACTCCGTTTGATATTCTTTTTCTGCGAAACTCTGAAATAGGCAAAAACAACAATTCTGGGCTGGGCCTCCGGTTAATAGGTTGGTCCCAAAAATAATATAAAAGTGTATAATAAACCCCAATAATGAAGGTTCAAAAAAATAAAGCCCAATAATGTCCAAAACACAATATAATATAGCATGGAGCAATCAAAAATTATAGATACGTTGGAGATGTATCAAGCATCCCCAAGCTTAATTCCTGCTCGTCCTCGAGTAGGTAAATGATAAAAACAGAATTTCTGATGTGGAATGCTACTTGGCATAATTTCAATGTAATTCTCTTAATTGTGGTATGAATATTCAGATCCGAAAGATTCAAGATAAAGGTTTAATATTGACGTAAAAGTAATAATACTTCAAGCATACTAACTAAGCAATTATGTCATCTCAAAATAACATGGCCAAAGAAAGTTCATCCCTACAAAATCATATAGTTTAGTCATGCTCCATTTTCGTCACACAAGAATGCTCTCATCATGCACAACCCCGATGACAAGCTAAGCAATTGTTTCATACTTTAGTAATCTCAAACATTTTCAACCTTCACGCAATACATGAGCGTGAGCCATGGATATAGCACTATGGGTGGAATAGAATATAATAATGGGGGTTATGTGGAGAAGACAAAAAAGGAGAAAGTCTTGGATCAACGCGGCTAATCAATGAGCTATGGAGATGCCCATCGATTGATGTTAATGCAAGGAGTAGGGATTGCCATGCAACAGATGCACTAGAGCTATAAATGCATGAAAGCTCAACAAAAGAAACTAAGTGGGTGTGCATCCAACTTGCTTGCTCACGAAGACCTAGGGCATTTGAGGAAGCCCATTGTTGGAATATACAAGCCAAGTTCTATAATGAAAAATTCCCACTAGTATATGAAAGTGACAAAACAAGAGACTCTCTATCATGAAGATCATGGTGCTACTTTGAAGCACAAGTGTGGAAAAAGGATAGTAGCATTGCCCCTTTTTATTTTCTCTCTCTCTTTTTTAGCCCTTCTCTTTTCTTTTTTTTGGCCTTTCTCTTTTTTTATTAGGGCAATGCTCTATGAAAGATGATCATCACACTTCTATTTATTTACAACTCAATGATTACAACTCGATACTAGAACAAAGTATGACGCTATATGAATGCCTCCGGCGGTATACCGGGATAATGAATCAAGAGTGACATGTATGAAGAATTATGAACGGTGGCTTTGCCACAAATACAATGCCAACTACATGATCATGCAAAGCAATATGACAATGATGAACGTGTCATGATAAACGGAACGGTGGAAAGTTGCATGGCAATATATCTCGGAATGGCTATGGAAATGCCATAATAGGTAGGTATGGTGGCTGTTTTGAGGAGGATATAAGGAGGTTTATGTGTGAAAGAGCGTATCATATCACGGGGTTTGGATGCACCGGCGAAGTTTGCACCAACTCTCAATGTGAGAAAGGGCAATGCACGGTACCGAAGAGGCTAGCAATGATGGAAGGATAAGAGTGCGTATAATCCATGGACTCAGCATTAGTCACAAAGAACTCACATACTTATTGCAAAAATCTACAAGTCATCAAAACCAAGCACTACGCGCATGCTCCTAGGGGGATAGATTGGTAGGAAAAGACCATCGCTCGTCCCCGACCGCCACTCAGAAGGAGGACAATCACAGAACACCTCATGTTTCAAATTTGTTACATAAAGTTTACCATACGCGCATGCTACGGGACTTGCAAACTTCTACACAAGTATTTCTGAAATTCACAACTACTCAACTAGCACAACTTTAATATCACTACCTTCATATCTCAAAACAATCATCAAGCATCAAACTTCTCTTAGTATTCAGCACACTCATAAGAAAGTTTTTTACTAGTCTTGAATACCTACCATATTAGGACTAATTTCCCAATTTAAGCAAATTACCATGTTGTTTAAGACTCTCAAAATAATATAAGTGAAGCATGAGAGAATAATAGTTTCTATAAAACAAATCCACCGCCGTGCTCTAAAAGATATAAGTGAAGCACTAGAGCAAAAACTATATAGCTCAAAAGATATAAGCGAAGCGCATAGAGTATTCTAATAAATTCCGAATCATGTGTGTCTCTCATCAAAAAGGTGTGTACAGCAAGGATGATTGTGGTAAACTAAAAATCAAAGACTCAAATCATACAAGATGCTCCAAGCAAAACACATATCATGTGGTGAATAAAAATATAGCTCCAAGTAAAGTTACCGATGGAAGTAGACCAAAGAGGGGATGCCTTCCGGGGCATCCCCAAGCTTTGGCTTTTAGGTGTCCTTAGATTATCTTGGGGGTGCCATGGGCATCCCCAAGCTTAGGCTCTTGCCACTCCTTGTTCCATAATCCATCAAATCTTTTACCCAAAACTTGAAAACTTCACAACACAAAACTTAACAGAAAATCTCGTGAGCTCCGTTAGCGAAAGAAAAAAACACCACTTCAAGGTACTGTAATGAACTCATTCTTTATTTATATTGGTGTTAAACCTACTGTATTCCAACTTCTCTATGGTTTATAAACTATTTTATTAGCCATAGGTTCATCAAAATAAGCAAACAACACACGAAAAACAGAATCTGTCAAAAACAGAACAGTCTGTAGTAATCTGTAACTAACGCAAACTTCTAAAACTCCAAAAATTCAGCCAAAATAGGAAGACCTAGATAATTTGTTTATTGATCATCAGCAATTGGAATCAATATTTTATCACGTTCTGGTGATTTTTAACAATTATGTTCGTGAACAGAAAGTTTCTGGAATTTTCAGCAAGATCAAATAACTATCATCCAAGAAGATCCTATAGGTTAAACTTGGCACAAACGCTAATTAAAACATAAAAACACATCTAACCAGAGGCTAGATCAATGATTTATTGAATAACATCAAGGAAAAATATTGGGTTGTCTCCAAACAAGCGCTTTTCTTTAAAGCCTTTTAGCTAGGCATAGAAAATTTTAATGATGCTCACATGAAAGACAAGAATTGAAGCGCAAAGAGAGCATCCTGAAACACGTGACAAACACATCTAAGTCTAACATACTTCCTATGCATAGGCATCTTATAGGCAAAAAAATTATCATAGCAACCAAAAACTAGCATATGCAAGGAAGTGGAAAGAAACAATAGCAATCTCAACATAACGAGAGGTAATTTATTATCATGAAAATCTCTACAACCATATTTTCCTCTCTCATAATAATTACATGTGGGATCATAAGAAAATTCAACAAAATAGCTATCACAATAAATATTTTCAAGATGGTCCACATGCATGCAAAGTTGACACTCTTCCAAAATAGTGGGATTAACATTAACTAAAGTCATGACCTCTCCAAACCCACTTTTATCAAAAATACCATAAGATTGAACATTCTCCAAATATGTGGGATCTAAAGTTGACACTCTTCCAAACCCACTTTCAATATTATTGCAAAAATTATTATCAATCTCATATTCATCATGGGGCTTGAATAAATTTTCAAGATCAAAAGAAGAATCAGTCCAATCATGATCATTGCAACAAGTAGTAGACATAGAAAAACTAGCATCCCCAAGCTTAGGGTTTTGCATATTATTAGCATAATGGACATCAAGAGAATTTATAGAAAAATCATTGCAATAATGCTTTTTATTCAAGGAGCTATCGAGAATCTCTTCATAAATTTCTTCATCACAATTTCGGGTTCATGGATTTCAAGCAAAACC
Source organism: Aegilops tauschii subsp. strangulata (assembly GCF_002575655.3). NCBI lineage: Eukaryota > Viridiplantae > Streptophyta > Magnoliopsida > Poales > Poaceae > Aegilops > Aegilops tauschii. Next base: position 329,514,097 of record NC_053041.3, read on the forward strand.
TCATAAAGATAATCTAGTGCACTCAAATCACTAGAAATTGGTTCATCATGATTGGATCTCTTAAAGAGATTAGCAAGTGGATGAGGATCCATAAACTTTTAGCAAGCGAAGATGCAAGCAAAAAGAAGGCACATGGTAACCCAAGATCGAATGGAAGGAGGGCGAATAAAACGGCAAGGGTGAAGTGGGGGAGAGGAAAACAAGAGGCAAATGGCAAATAATGTAATGCGAGGGATAAGAGTTTGTGATGGGTACTTGGTATGTTGACTTTTGCGTAGACTCCCCGGCAACGGCGCCAGAAATCCTTCTTGCTACCTCTTGAGCACTGCGTTGGTTTTCCCTTGAAGAGGAAAGGGTGATGCAGTAAACTAGCGTAAGTATTTCCCTCAGTTTTTGAGAACCAATGTATCAATCCAGTAGGAGGCCACGCACAAGTCCCTCGCACCTACACAAGCAAATAAATCCTCGCAACCAATGCAATAAAGGGGTTGTCAATCCCTTCACGGTCACTTACAAGAGTGAGATCCGATAGATATGATAAGATAATATTTTTGGTATTTTATGATAAAGATGCAAAGTAAAGAAAGCAAAATAAAGACGACGCCAGAAATAGCAAAGTGTTGAAAGATTAATATGATGGAAAATAGACCCGGGGGCCATAGGTTTCACTAGTGGCTTCTCTCATGAGCATAAGTATTACGGTGGGTGAACAAATTTCTATTGAGCAATTGATAGAATTGAGCATAGTTATGAGAATATCTAGGTATGATCATGTATATAGGCATCACGTCCGAGACAAGTAGACCGACTCCTGCCTGCATCTACTACTATTACTCCACACAACGACCGCTATCCAGCATGCATCTAGAGTATTAAGTTCAAAAGAATAGAGTAACGCTTTAAGTAAGATGACATGATGTAGAGGGATAAACTCATGCAATATGATATAAACCCCATCTTGTTATCCTTGATGGCAACAATACAATACGTGCCTTGCTGCCCCTACTGTCACCGGGAAAGGACACCGCAAGATTGAACCCAAAGCTAAGCACTTCTCCCATTGCAAGAAAGATCAATCTAGTAGGCCAAACCAAACTGATAATTCGAAGAGACTTGCAAAGATAACTAATCATACATAAAAGAATTCAGAGAAGATTCAAATATTGTTCATAGATAAACTTGATCACAAACCCACAATTCATCGGTCTCAACACACACACCGCAAAAGAAGATTACATCGAATAGATCTCCACAAGAGAGGGGGAGAACATTGTATTGAGATCCAAAAAGAGTGAAGAAGCCATCTAGCTAATAACTATGGACCCGGAGGTCTGAGGTAAACTACTCACACATCATCGGAGAGGCTATGGTGTTGATGTAGAAGCCCTCCATGATCGATGCCCCCTCTGGCGGAGCTCTGGAAAAGGCCCCAAGATGGGATCTCACTGGTATAGAAGGTTGCGGCGGTGGAATTAGGTTTTTGGCTCTGTATTTGGTAGTTTGGGGGTACGTAGGTATATATAGGAGGAAGAAGTACGTCGGTGGAGCAACATGGGGCCCACGAGGGTGGAGGGCGCGCCCAGTGGGGGTAGGCACGCCCCCCTACCTCGTGCCTTCCTGGTTGATGTCTTGGCGTAGGGTCCAAGTCCTCTGGATCACGTTCGTTCTGAAAATCACGTTCCCGAAGGTTTCATTCCGTTTGGACTCCGTTTGATATTCTTTTTCTGCGAAACTCTGAAATAGGCAAAACAGCAATTCTGGGCTGGGCCTCCGGTTAATAGGTTAGTCCCAAAAATAATATAAAAGTGTATAATAAAGCCCAATAATGTCCAAAATAGAATATAATATAGCATGGAACAATCAAAAATTATAGATACGTTGGAGACGTATCATTGAGCAGCGCACCAAGCACCTTGAGGATAGCCACAAGAGGGCCATCGACTCACAGGCTCATGATGTGGCCACCAAACTGAAGGAAGTCTCTGACAATCTTGCTGCAGCCTCCGCAACCAAAACAGAGCTCGAAACCCGCATGGGTAAACTGGAGGAAGAGGTTGCCGGGAACAAGAAAGAGATCGAGGCCCTCCAAGAAGAAGCGCGAAAAACAACCTCCCTGCTGGAGGGGCTGCAATCGCAGCTTACATCCAAGGACCAACATCTGAACACTGCTTGCAGCACAATTGAAGATCTAAGCACCAAGCTGGCCACTATTGAGAAGGATCTTGAGCAAGCTAAGGAGCGTGAGAGGGCCTTGGCTGAAGATGTCAATACTGCTGGAGCTCTTCGCAAGGACGCATAAGACAAACTCAAGGAGCAAGTCGAGTTGTACAGCCTCTGGTCAAAGAGTCCGGTGAACATAGCCGATCGCCTTTCTTCCCAGATCGCCAACATGAACATGAAGAGCTGGACTTTCTCCGACAATGAGCATGAGGCCCCGAGCTTCAAGCTAACACATTTCTTTGAGGGTCTCATTGAAGGGCTAAAGAAGTGCGAGGACGATAGATCAGCCTGCTTCGCCAGTAAGTCTCAGAAATTTGCTCGGGATGCCATCTTCACTCTGCTGGTCAATTATGTGCAGCGCCATCTTAACGTTGATATCTCCGATGCCTTCAAGAGGCTGCCTGCCGGACGAACACCTCAGCTGCCGCTCAAGTTGTCAGGCCTCTGGCCGACAAGGTCCTCTGTGTGCCCTGGTTCCAAGGAGGACGCCGGGATTAGCTCCCCTTGCTCCGTCTGTTAAGATGCTGCCACAAAAGACATATTTTGGCCTTATGTTAGGCCTTGCTACTTTCTGTGATGTAAAAGAACTTTTAAGTAGTCCTGTGGACCAATGCTATCGTTTTAAGTTTATATTGACCATTGTTTTTATATGATCATGAATCCTGCGGATGCCGGCTTGCCGGGGTGAACACTAGTTGTACGGCTGCCGGGAGCGGGCCCTTAGCATTCTGCAAGCATACGTCCCACCGGCAAGTTTCCCTTCGACGTCCTCGGTGCGGCTGCCTGGTCTGTTGAGCAGACTCGAAACAGACAAGGGCACAGCCGAGAACAGAAGAGCCCCTCTAGCGGTACTGATATCTCACACAAAAGGCTAGGGTTTAAACCAAAGGAGTCACAAGGGAAACACAGAAAGGGTACTAAAACCGGAAGAAAGGTGTTGCAACTTATCTTTATTTTTATCACACACTCATTGTTGTCGCAGAGGCGCAAGTCATCCTTTCTCCCAGAAAGCCTCCCACAGACAGAAGGAAATGCTCTATGCGTGTGCAACGCGATTGCAAGGCACTATCGTGCGTGGTGAGACTTGCCAGGATAGGATGAAAACAAGCCCTGCCGTGGTTTCCTTTCGAGGCAGTGCTGCTCCACGGGGTGGGGCAGGGTCCCGACGGACTTGCTGCGGCTCACGGCCTAGCCAAGCATTCATTCCCGCGGGAAGAACGCCCGCACCGCTGTGCGCAGCTCATCAGCGATCTGGTCCCCTGTCTCCATATCGACGCCGCCGCGTCACCCGCACGAATGAGGTCGTGCCACGAGCGGCAGCAGCACTGCGTATGATGGTTGCGCTGCCCGTCGTGCCAAACATATCCGTCGCGGCCGCAGCGTCCACGGCGCTCGTAGCCGCAGGCGGAGGAGCTGACAAATCAGGGAATGATGCGTCAAAGATGTCGGCGTGGAAGCACGATCACCTATGGGGCATGGGTGCCCCTTTGTGGTTCAGCATGGGGGCGACGACGTTGCACAAAGAGCAAAAGCATTGAGGGGCAGCATGGCGATGGACTCTCTCTTTTTACCCAGGTTCAGGCCACGTTGCAGCATAAAACCCTACTCCTACTATGGTGGATTGATCTGGAGGAACACTGTCGGTGTCAAAACCGGCGGATCTCGGGTAGGGGTGTAACGCCCCGGATTCGCTGCGCCAGGTGTCTTCCAGTTATTCGTCGTTGTTGCCATGTCATTTGCTTGCGTGTTGCATTTTGACATGTCATCATCCTCATTTCATCTGCATGTTTTTCAAAACTTGCATCCGTTCGGGTTCCCCCGGTTCTCTCCGTTGTCTGTTCCGAGCCCTTTCACACTCACACGCTCCCGCAGCACCTCCGATATATTATTTTATTAGTGGCATAAAAATGTTCTCGGAATTGGATGAAACTTGGCGAGCGGTCTTATTATAGGTAGGTAGAGCGCCTGTCAAATTTCATCGCATTCGGAGTTCGTTTGATAGCCCAACCACCATCCGTAGCGGCACCGTTGCCGGTTCATTCGTCGGATGTTTTGGTCTCCGAAACTGCCACAGGGACGCACCTCTTCTCTCTCCTCACAGCCCACTAACTCCACCTGCAGCCCAACTAGTCCACCCTCTGTCCGGAGTCGTCCGATCGAGATCCGAGGGTCCGAAAACCATCTAAATCCCCCAACCCTTGCTAAAACTGCTATATATAGCCCCTTCCCTTTCTAATTTTGGCCTAAACCTACCCTAACCCCTTCCTCCCGCAGAGGTCGTCGCCTCCCACCTCGTTTTCAGCACCCAGCCAGCCCGCCGCCACCAAGTGTCGCGCCCCACTCGCCGCGCCGCCACCTACCGGCCCTTCAGCCAACCCGCAGCCTCCACGCGTCCCCCAGCAGCCTCCCGCCGCCGCAGGCCCGCCGAAGCCCGTGGGAAGCCCCTCCGAGCCCATCTTGGCCCGGATCTCGCCGCCGCCAGGGCCCGATCTGCCCCGCTCCCTTCGGTCCGCCCCGTGCGGCGCCCGTCCCCGCCGACGGCGAGCGCCGCCGCCTCCACGCATGCCTCGCACCCCGCCACCTCGTCGCCGGAGACGAGCCCCGGTCGCCGCAGTCGACCCCAGGTGTCGCGCTCCCCTGCTCGCGACCCCGCCTCCTTCCTCTTCTGCTCTGCGCTCTCATGTTCCCTCCCTCTCCTTCGTAGGGAACTGCCGATGCCGCCGCCTTCTGCCTCCTCTGCCACGAGTCCGGCTAGATCCGGGGTCTCCCGCGCCGGATCCGCCCGCTCCCCTCGTTTCCTCGCCGTTCCGGCCACCGGAGCCGCGCCGGCGCCCTCGGCGGACCTCCAGCGCCGCCGCCATGTCCCTGTTCGGGACGAGCACCGCACCCACGTAGGCCCCGCGCCCTCAGCCCGCGTGAGGCCCAGCCCAGCTCCGGCCTTCCCCGGCCTGCTGCAGCCCCTTCCCCAACTGTGCCGAAGCCCATGGTGAGCAGTGCCTAAACTCCGCCCCGTGCATCGAATAGTTATAAATGCCCTAATCATCGTTGCAAGAGTGCTATATGATGCTATCTGCTGTCTATTATCAGAACTTGGTGATTTGTCTTTTTCATTGCATTTTGTGTGTGCATCCTATTAGCATGATCTCTACATGTGTTTTGAACTACATCATGCCTTCTTAACAGGGGTGCTTGTCTTGTATTTTTGTGATCTATGTGGTGACTAGCACAAGCATGCAAACTAGCCTCCATGATGTTGCTGATTTCTGTGACTTGGTCATTTCTGCTGAGTCTGTAGCTGTAACATTGTCATACCAATTAAACCTGCTCCTACAAGTCATTCTATGCATGATCTGCAGATGTTCACTAAGGATGTTTTGTTATACATGTTATGCTATATCCATACATACCATTTTTGGCATTTATAGTCTGTTGTAGCTTGTTGTTATCATGCTCCAAACTTGCTAAATAATGTTGCTCTCAGCCTGTTAACATGAAGTTCAGTTTTGCCATGTGTTTTGCTAGTGATCCCTGCACCCTATGACTATGCTATTGCCATGCTTAGCTACATATTTATGCCATCTTACTATTGGTTGACATAACATGCCATGAAATTCTCTGTGGTGAGTGGTTCAAGCTCACCAACATGCCTACTTATCGTTGTTTCTGCCATGAACTGTTATTTTCACCGAGTCTGAATCTGTTTATGAAACTTGCTATGTTTACATGGGTCCCATCATATCTTCTGTGCCTTTTTGGCTCGTGACCAGTAAGGGACTTTTGTTCTATGCAATTAGCAGGTTCATGCCGTGCCTTTGTTTGCTTTGATCTATTCCTGTAGCAGGTTTTTACATAGCTCTAAACATTGCAACCCGATGTTATTTCTGTCATGTCCTGGAATTCTGCCAAGTCTGTGAATCTGTTATTATTTGCAATCTTGTCATGTCCTTTTGAGCATGTTCTGGTGATTTCTGGAGATAGCTCAGTGTCCATGTTTTGTCATGCTTCACCTGTACATCATGCCCATGCTTTTTGTTTTCATGTTAGGTGCTGTAGCATATTTTCATGATGCTTGCAATATGCCTAGTTGCTGTTTTGGACAAATTGTTGTTATATCTTGTTTGGAGTGTATGTGTTGCACCGTTGCTCCGTTTTGAGCATGCTCTATATCAAACTTGCTTAGTTTTGCATGTAGTTTCATGTTACCTTGTTGCATCCATGTTTTGAGTGTGTTTGCTTGATGTTTGAATGCATTTTGCATCAATGCCATGTTTAACTTGTTTTGCTCATATCTTCTAGGCCGTAGCTCCGAACTAAATGAACTTTATATGTAACTTGACTAGAATTTCATGTAGATCATCTTGGTGCATCTTAAGTTGCTGTTTAACAGCTTGAACATAAGGTTTATTCAGATCTGGACCAATTTCAAAATTTGCATATGAGGACTTACCGGAATTGTTATATGTTGTTTCCGGCCTCATTTAAACTTGCTTTGATGTGTTGTTCTTGAATGCATCTTCTCTTACCATGAGTAGCTCCATATAGCCTGTGTCATGCATCATGCTTGGTCGTGCATCATGTCTTGTATATGTGTTGTGTGTTTACCATGTTGTTTGCTTGTTTCCGGTGCTTCTCCTTCTCGTTAGTTCCTGTTTCGTTGCGGTCGTGAGGATTCGTTCGTCTACGCTTGGTTCGTCATCGTGGCTTCATCTTCTTCATGGACTCGTTCTTCTTCCTTGTGGGATTTCAGGCAAGATAATCGTTACCCTGGATCTCATTACTATCATTGCTATGCTAGATGCTTCGTTCTATCGCTATGCTGCGCTACCAATCACTTGCTCTTCAAGCCTCCCAAATTGCCATGAACCTCTAACCTTTGTCACCCTTCCTAGCAAACCGTTGTTTGGCTATGTTACCGCTTTGCTCAGCCCCTCTTATAGTGTTGCTAGTTGCAGGTGAAGATGAAGGTCGTTCCATCTTGGGACATGGATATCATGAACTTTGTTGGGATATCACAATATCTCTTATTTAATTAATGCATCTATATACTTGGTAAAGGGTGGAAGGCTCGGTCTTATGCCTGGTGTTTTGTTCCACTCTTGCCGCCCTAGTTTCCGTCATACCGGTGTTATGTTCCTTGATTTTGCGTCCCTTACGCGGTTGGTTGATTTATGGGACCCCCTTGATAGTTCGCTTCTAATAAAACTCTTCCAGCAAGGCCCAACCTTGGTTTTACATTTGCCTCACCTAGCCTTTTTCCCTTGGGAGTCGCGCATCCCGAGGGTCATCTTTATTTTACCCCCCCCCTCGGGCCAGTGCTTGTCTAAGGGTTGGTCCAAACTAGAGCACCGTGCGGGACCATCCCTTGGCAACTTGGGTTACGTTGGTACCTGTATGCTTAGCTCATCCGGTGTGTCCTGGGAACGAGATATGTGCGACTCCTATCGGGATTGTCGACACATCGGGCGGCTTTGCTGGTCTTGTTTTACCATTGTTGAAATGTCTTGTAAACCGGGATTCCGAGACTGATCGGGTCTTCCCAGGAGAAGGAATATCCTTTGTTGATCGTGAGAGCTTATCATGGGCAAAGTTGGGACACCCCTGCAGGGTATAAACTTTCAAGAGCCGTGCCCACGGTTATGTGGCAGATGGGAATTTGTTAATGTCCGGTTGTTGAGAACTTGACACTTGACTTAATTAAAACGCATCAACCGTGTGTGTAACCGTGATGGTCTCTTTTCGGCGGAGTCCGGGAAGTGAAGACGGTTTTGGGTTATGTTTGACGTAAGTAGGAGTTCAGGATCACTTCTTGATCATTGCTAGCTTCACGACCGTTCCGTTGCTTCTCTTCTCGTTCTTATTTGCGTAAGTTAGCCACCATACTTGCTTAGTCGCTGCTGCAACCTCACCACTTTACCCCCTTCCTTACCCTTTAAGCTTTGCTAGTCTTGATACCCATGGTAATGGGATTGCTGAGTCCTCGTGGCTCACAGATTACTACACCACCAGTTGCAGTTACAGGTTTTGCGATGATCATGACGCGAGAGCGATGTTACATGTTTTGGAGTTCTTCTTCTGCTTCTTCTTCGATCAGGGGATAGGTTCCAGGTCGGCAGCCTGGGCTAGCAGGGTGGATGTCGTTTGTGCTTCTGTTTGTGTTTCATCCGTAGTCGAATATTGTTCTCATGTATATTGATGTATTCTTGCGGCATTTGTATGCCTTGTATGTATCCCCATCTATTATGTAATGTTGATGTAATGATATCCACCTTGCAAAAGCGTCTTCAAGATGCGCTTCTATCCCTGGTGGGACCTTCGAGTTCCTTTAGGATAGGGTCACATCTTGGGTGTGACAAGGGGGTCCCGAACTGTGCGTCTAGGATTGATGGTAACAGGAGATGGGGAACACGATGTTTACCCAGGTTCAGGCCCTCTCTATGGAGGTAATACCCTACTTCCTGCTTGATTGATCTTGATGAATGTGAGTGTTACAAGAGTTGATCTACCACGAGATCGTAATGGCTAAACCCTAGAAGTCTAGCCTATGTGAATATGGTAATGAATCTCCCTATCCAGACTACGCTCTCCGGTTTATATAGACACCGGAGAGATCTAGGGTTACATGGAGTCAGTTACATCAGAAGGAATCTAGATAGTCGGTTGCCACGCTTGCCTTCCACGCCAAGTAGAGTCCCATCCGGACACGGGCACAATCTTCAGTCTTCATGTCTTCACAGCCCATCAGTCCGGCCCACGGATAACAGGCCGGACGCCCGAGGACCCCTTAGTCCAGGACTCCCTCAAACACGAAGGTTCGACGCGCTCTAGCCCGACAAGGTGCCTTGGGGAAAGCGACGTGAGCTTACAAGTGTTGTGGGACCGTAAATGTCCGAACCCCTTGCGAGGTTGCTTTGGGCCTCCTTTTATAGGTTAAGGGGTGACCACAGTGGCAAATCAGTCATTTGGGTGTCATTAGATAGCTAACAGTGCTATCATACCTAACTCTGGCAGTTAGGACAAAGTGCATTAAATGCATTGCTAGGTGTCGTGCCGAGGGCGAATCCCGACAAGCCCGTCGAGCCGCTTATCTGCCTCTTCTTATCAGCTTGACACGCCTCCTGGACGGGTGTCAATAAAGCTAATCTCTTCTCCTTGATGCTGCCACGTGCTTGATTGGATCCATCCGGTTGCTTAGCACCTTGACACCACACCGATTAGTGACTTGGGTACGGTGAGGTGGAGCGGTGGCATCTTGGTGAAGGTTCTACGTTGAAGGTGCTTGGCGGGGTTTGATCTTGGCGGCCCCGGCAAGCCTGCCGGGGCGAATCTGGACTTGCCCTTGGGCACGGCCTCGGCCTGGCCAGGCTCTCCTGCCCGGCAAGGGAGACCTTCCCAAGGCGGTCCTTTGCTTGTCTTGTTCTTCTTAATGCTTTAGTGCACCAGGCAAGGGCAGTTCGCCTTTGTGTCTGCGCACTAGTCAGGGGGAAACAAATACCCCTGTTTGTGTACACCGACACGAGTAACGCCGGCACTATTTTTTCAAATAGTGCTGGCATCAGACAATTTGGTACGACATTGCTACTACGCTGGTGTACATTGTTTCTTGCACGACATATATATTTTCTGAGTTTTTTTATGTGCGCTACCGTTTTCTATGGTGCGGCTCATTAGGCCTACGCCAGCACTACCCAATAGGCCAACGCCAGCAAAAAGTGCCCTGTCTAGTAAAAAACCAGTAAGTCAGATTCACTATGAACTCACATCGAACACCCTTTCTTCTTCGTTGCCCCTTCTCGACCAGTGCCACCACTTCCGCCCGACCACGCCGCTCTTCGCCGCCTTAACTGCATGGCCGTCATCAACTCCGGCAAAGGAGGTGAGATCTTCCCTCTTGCCCTCCCCAAGCGCGTCTCCCTCCGGTGGCGGATTAGATCTAGAAAATTTCTTTTGATAGATGGAGTAGATGATTGGTTTATATATGAACGGATATGGTAACTGCGCATCTCCCTCCGGTGGCGGATCTGAGCTAGTTTAGTAGAAATTGATATATTTAGTAGAAATGGATAGAATGTGTTATGTGTATAATGGGAGTTTTGATTGGTAGTTTCCTTAGAAATGTGCACTGAAGAAATCAGGGCAAGTCCTCATGGCCAAATTGTTTGGGCTGATAATTTGTTATAACTATCATCCGGTTCCAGAAGAAAGTGAAAATAGCATTGGGTGTTAAAATTCTGGCACTTGTCGAGCTTTTCTATCAATTGATCCTCTATAAATTGGAAGGTTTGAATACAAAGGCTTATTCCTTAATGACCCACTCAAGCAGGATCATGGTCATTCATATTGTACAATTTCTATAGACCAACATATCTAGTTTGCTATGCAATTTGCTGTTGTAGGTCACCACATGCTATCTAGTTTGATTAGTTCTATACATTGCAATATTTTAACTACTTTAAACTAGTGTCAATATTCAGTGATATGAAATTGCATATTATCTTGATCGTATACGCGATATGTTTGTAGGTCATGGCCAATTCTAGAGGCAACAACGAGTCGGTGTGCAATGTGGACATGGCCAACAATGAATTCTTAAACACTTATGGGTATGTCATCAAGACCGTGTAAGGGGAAAATGATGAGCTAAAGGTGGAGATTAAAGAGCTACGCAAGGAGACTATTCGGCGCGTTAAGGAGACTAATTAGCTTAGGGACGAGAGGGATAAGTTCATCGAGGATCGGGACAAATTGAAGGAGGAGAGGAGACTCCTCAAGGCTGAGAGGATTGACCGGAAGATGGACATAGATCATTTCAGAAGACAGGGGGAGGGGGATAGAAAGAAGCTTCGCTAGCTGGCATACTCCTTGAAGAAGATTAGTTTTTTAAGTAGCTAGCTAGTTCATCTTATTAGTTGATGTTGATCGAGTAACTAGAGTACTTGATGAGCAACTTTTGTGAAGTTTAATATCAACTTGTTAAGTTCATGAGCCTCTTCTGTAATGATTATCTATTAGGTAAGTACCTAGTGTTGGATAGTATATTATGTTCATTAGTATCTATTAAGTAAGTAGATAGTGTTGATGAGCAATTTTTGTTATTACCAAAAAACCATTTGCCGGCGTTGAACAAGAAGGCACACCAGAGTTAAGATGAACTTAGTGCTAGCGTTGGACTGGTGACACGCCAGCACCATGTAGGATACTTCTGACGTGTCCCCCAACGCCACCACTATTTTTTAGTAATGGCGCCATATTAGTGGCGTCGTGTGTCTATGCTAGCAAGGAAGTTTTTGGCACACCATAGCTTGGCTTTTCTCCACTGGTTAAGTGTTGTCCGACTACAAATCTTCTTCCCCTTCGTTATCCTCAAGGTGGCGGTGAGTGAGTCGCAAATCTTTGGAGCGCCCTTGCGTTGCAAGCGCAATTCGTCAACATCCACATCTGCATGGTGACCATCATCACAATCATGATCCACATCATCATGAAGGGCAAGTCACCTCCAAGAAACATGTGCACAACGACGAATCATGCCATAAAGCTCAAGCATGACAACGACACCGTCAACATGAAGATGCTCGAGATGCGCAAACCTACAAGTCCCAACAAGCTCTATGATACGTCCATTTTGCATCATGTTTTTATGTTGATACTTATTGCAGTATGGACTGTTATTTCACATTACGGTACAATACGTATGCCTTTTCTCTCTTATTTTAGAAGGTTTACATGAAGAGGGAGAATGCCGGCAGCTGGAATTCTGGACGGGAAAGGAGCAAATCTGGGATACCCATTCTGCACAACTCCAAATGTCATGAAACTTTACAGAGAACTGTTTTGGAATATATATAAAATATTGGGCAAAGAAACAACAGAAGGGGACCCACCAGGTGGCCACAAGCCTGGGGGCGCGCCTCCCTAGCTTGTGGGCCCCTGGCCAGCCCCCAGTGTCCATCTTCTGCTATATGAAAGGTTTTGACCTATAAAAGTCACAAGAAAGCTTTCATGACGAAGCGCCACCGTCTCGAGGCGGAAGCTGGCAAGATGCAATCTAGGGCTTCAGGGGAGCTATTCTGCTTGGGAAGCTTCCCTTCGGGAAGGGAAAATCGAATCCATCGTCATCACCAACGATCCTCTCGTCGAGGGAGGGTCAATCTTCATCAACAACTTCACCAGTACCATCTCCTATCAAACCCTAGTTCATCTCTTATATTCAATCTTTGTCCCAAAACTTCAGATTAGTACATGTGGGTTGTTAGTAGTGTTGATTACTCCTTGTAGTTGATGCTAGTTGGTTTATCTGATAGAAGATCATGTTCAGATCCTTAATGATATTCAATACCCCTTTGATCTTGAACATGAGCATGCTTCGTGAGTAGTTATGTTTGTTCATGAGGACATGGGAGAGTCTTGTTATAAGTAATCATGTGAATTTGTTATTCGTTCGATATTTGTATGAGATGTATGTAGTCTTTCCTCTAGTGGTGTTATGGGAACATCGACTACATGACACCTCACCATGATTTGGGCCCTGGGGAAGGTTTTGGGAAGTAATAAGTAGATGATGGGTTGCTAGAGTGACAGAAGCTTAAACCCTAGTTTATGTGTTGCTTTGTAAGGGACTGATTTGGATCCAGATGTTTCGCGCTATGGTTAGATTTATCTTAATTCTTCTTTTGTAGTTGCGGATGCTTGCGAGAGGCGTTAATCATAAGTGGGAGGCTTGTCCAAGTAAGGACAACACCCAAGCTTTATATAAGAGTTCGTCCAGGCTTATCCTTTGCTATAAAAAGGATTGGGCCACCTTGCTGCACCTTTTCTACACTTGTTACTTGTTACCCGTTACATATTATCTTACTACCAAACTATCTGTTACCAATAATTTCAGTGCTTGCAGAAAATACCTTGCTGAAAACCGCTTGTGATTTTCTTCTACTCCTCGTTGGGTTCGACAATCTTACTTATCGAAAGGACTACGATTGTACCCTATACTTGTGGGTCATGAAGACTCTTTTCTGGCGCCTTTGCCTGGGAGTGAAGCGCCTTTGGTAAGAAAAAAATTATATTATGTGCTGAAATTTACTGTTACTTGTCACTATGGAAAATCATCCTTTGACAGTTTTGTTCAGGGTATCTTCACCTCAACCAGAGGAAAAAAGAGTTGCTCCTCAACCTACTACACCTACTGAAAATATTTATTATGAAATTCCTTTGGGTATGATAGAGAAACTGCCAGCTAATCCTTATGCAGGAGATGGAACACTACATCCTGATATGCATTAATCTATGTGCATGAATCTTGTGGATTATTTAAGCTTGCAGGTTTACCCGAAGATGAAGTCAAGAAGAAGGTCTTCCCTTTATCTTTGAAGGGAAAGGCATTGACATGGTATAGGCTATGTGATGATATTGGAGCTTGGAATTACAACCGATTGAAATTGGAATTTCATCAAAAGTTTTATCCGATGCATCTGGTTCTTCGTGATCAAAATTATATATATAATTTTTGGCCTCGTGAAGGAGAAAGTACAAATCAAGCTTGGGGGAGGCTTAAGACAATGTTATATTAATGCCCCAATCATGAGCTCTCAAGAGAAATGATTATTCAGAATTTTTTTGCTCGGCTTTCTCATAATGATAATTCCACGCTCAATACTTCTTGTACTGGTTCTTTTATGAAGAAGAATATTAAATTCATATGGGATATTTTGGAAAGAGTTAAATGCCACTCTGAAGATTGGGAACTTGACGAAGGTAAGGAGTCAGGTATAAAGCTTGAATTTGATTGTGTTAAAACTTTTATGGATACCAACATTTTTCAGAATTTTTGCACTAAATATGGACTTGACTCTGAGATAGTAGCTTCTTTTTGTGAATCATTTGCTACTCATTTTGATCTCCCTAAGGAGAAGTGGTTTAAATATCATCCTCCCGTTGAAGTAAAAATAGTAGAACCCATTGAAGCTAGAGAAGGAACTACCACTTATAATGTTGATCCAGTTATTCCTACTGCTTATATTGAGAAACTGTTAGGACTGAGAGTATATCGACCAGAGGGGGTGAATGGGAGATTCAAAAATTCTTGCGAATGTTTTGAATCGATCCCAAACACTGCAAAAAATTTAAGGTTCGATAGAAAATAACTTAGTCAAGCCCGATGTTGAGGAACATATCTATCGACGTAGGAAGCAATTATGGTACGAGCATAGGATATCACAGGCTTGATAATAACGATGGTTATGCAATAAGTGAACAGATGCAGTAGCATGATAGAAAACAAGATATGAACTACGAGGGAAAACACGAGAACGAACAACGACGAGGTGAACAAAAAATACATAGGGAAAAACACGCAAGTCTAAAAGGGATAAACACGAGGAGAAGTTATATGACTAGGATGACTAAAATGAATGGTAGGAATGCAACATGATGAGCAACGAACTATAACATATGGGAATGATAGAGATGACAAATATGAAAGATATGCAACAGTCAATGATTGATCAGATAAACCATCATCATAGAGCACGAATGTAAACTGCTGAATGTAATGTAGTAAAGTAAATTGAACCACTGGTGCTCGATGGCGACAGATGGATTTGGTAGACCAGTTCACCCTTCTGCCAAAGAAATACATCTGGTTGGAGGGGTTATGATTTAACATGGAAGATAAACTCTCTTCGCCCTATGCTCCTTCAACTCGGAGTTGATTAGACTTCAGATGATTTCACTCGTGGTAGATACTTGTCGGCGATCTGCAAACCTTCGACAAACCTCTTCGCGAACCACAATGACTCTTGGTTGCTGAAGATCTTGCTCGATGAAGACAATGACTCTTCAACACTCAAGCCGACACCTATCCATCTAGAGGGTGCAAAACTCTCAAGAGTAATAGGTACAAGAACTGTAAACTCGGAACTACTGTGATGCTTAACCACTGTCTAAGTTTTGGGCTCTTGATTTTTCTCTCGGTGGATCTTAAACTCAAATCACTCGGAAAGGGGTTGCTCCATCAATCTTCTCAGATAACTTAAGCAGAGCAGCCAATGGAAAACGTTGGAGCGGGGTGGCTATTTATGGCCGCAGCCTTCCTTGAAGGGAAAAGACCAAATTGGACATATGGAGGAGCCAATGGCCGAGCGACACGAGTCCAACGGTCGGAAATCGAGCACGACGGTAACATTCCTTGTGGAGCAAGTAATGCTAACTCCTCAGTTCAAAAGATATCTCCTGCAACACGAAGAACAACATCTACTATTAGCAGGTAATCATTCGAAACATAAAGAGATTTCTCTCAGTCTCGCATAGATTTTGGGGTAAGCATCACAACAGATCTAAGCTTCGAGAACCTATACCCTCTTAATACTATGGAGGTCCTATGACTCAAATAAATGAAAGGAGAACAATGAAATGAATACTGCGTCTTCACTTTGTCTTCGACTTCAACTCGCTGTAGTCAATTTCTTTGGACAGAATCTCCGAACCAATTGCTTCACGTCAGCAATAAATTTTTTAGGGGTTAACTCCTTCTCATCAATCTTCTCGCCTAAATGTACTCAACAAATGTAGCTCATTCTTCTCTGCAATGCAGATATTCTTCGGTGAAATTCCTCGAACTTGACACCGGAGACAACATTCTCTTCGATCCTGCATGGACTATTTCTGTCGTGTTCACTAGCAAACAAATCAGTCCATGCCTATTTCTGTCAACAATATCCAAAACTCAGGAGGGCAAATATTGCACCAACAATCTCACCATTTTTGGATGATTCTTGAAAAAACAGAACCCATTGAAAGATAGACAACTGAATGGAATGGAATGCGAAGGATAACAAAATACGAGAGATAATTACGAAGATAAAACACTCTCCCTGTGAAGATATGCATCACTTGGCATATTATCTTCATACGTGGAAGCAAGCTGACATTGGCAAGATGAATCTTCGTACGAGTGATATTGGCATATTATCTTATCTGTGGTATCTTTTAATACACTCGATAGTGTCTGAGGTAATTCCTGTCACACACAATATTTTAAAAAGATTTGTTATATAGAGGGAATACTTTGAAATGATGTGTGACAAAGGATAAGTCATGAGGATTTGCTCAGAACACGGATTGAATCCACACAAGATATAATGTTCCCTGCAAGCTAGATACTCGAGGAGAATTAGAGTAAGGGAATCATAAGTATATTGCTCAGAGTAGATACACTTCCGACGAAGTTTTCCTGCAACAAGGATGATATGATGGAGATATGCGAGAAAAAGAGCTTAGGAATCGCAATAAATTTAATCTGAAGCTAACTTTCTTCACCTGCAAGGTTAGATAGCGAAAGATAGTCATTATAGAATATCTAACCATAAGACATATAAAGTTTCAAGGAGTGAGATATCTCTATTCTAGAGATGTTCCTTGAAATGCTTTTACTTTCCCTGCAACGATAGATAAGTATCGAGGAAAATCATTGCAAGGAAGTAAGCTTTCGATTTCACCTACAAACAAATAATTGGAAGCAAATAGTATTGCATGGGGGTTATTAACAGTTGAAAGGATCGAGAAGAGGGGTCTAGAGGGGGGTGATTAGACCCTTAATAAGCAAAAGTGGCAGTTTTTATTTTCTTCAAGTTAAGGTTGAGTTTTAACACAAGTTAAACCATTCACAATACATAGCAAGCATGACAAGAGTATATGCAGCGGAAAGCGGAAAGCATGCAAGTTGCAAGAAAGTAAAGGGGTGGGATTGGAGTTTGCAAATGCAATGGAGCCACAGAGATTTTTGGCATGGTTCCGATAGGTGGTGCTATTGTACATCCACGTTGATGGAGACTTCAACCCATGAAGGGTAATGGTTGCGCGAGTCCACAGAGGGCTCCACCCATGAAGGGTCCACGGAGAAGCAACCTTGTCTATCCCACCATGGCCATCGCCCATAAAGGACTTGCCTCACTTGGGTAGATCTTCATGAAGTAGGCGATCTCCTTTCACTTACAAACTTATTGGTTCAACTCCACATCTTGATGAAGGCTCCCAAGAGACACCTAACCAACCTAGGAGAGACCACTCTCCAAAAGGTAATATATGGTGTGGTTATGATGAACTCCCTACTCTTGTGCTTCAATTGATAGTCTCCCCAACACTCAAATCTCTCTCTCAGATTTGGCTATGGTGGAAAGATGATTTGAGTGGAAAGCAACTTGGGTAAGGCTAGAAATCAAGGTTCAAATGGTAGGAATGGAATATCTTGATCTCAACACATGAGTAGGTGGTTCTCTCTCAGAAAATGTATGGTGGAAGTGTAGGCATGTTCTGATGTCTCTCTCACAAATGGAGAAGGGGGTGGAGTGGTATATATAGCCTCCACACAAAATCCAACCATTACACACATTTGACTCATCTCGGTGGGACCGAATGGTTAAATTCGGTGGCACCGATCTGTTAAAAAATGTGAATGTTAGGAATCTCGGTGAGACCGACTGGAACAAATCGGTGGGACCGATGTGCTAGGGCTTAGGGAAAACATCATCTCGATGGCGCCGATTGCATCAACTCGATGAGGCCAAAGTGAAGCGATAAGCAACAGAGAATCTGTCAAGCCAACTCGGTGAGACTGATTGTATAACTCCGTGAGACCAAAATAAATGCAACAAGTCACAGAGCGCTAGCAAGACCATCTCGGTGAGACCGAGACCCGTATCAGTGAGACCGAACTGTTAGGGTTTCTGGCTGTGGCTATGTCATATGAACTCAGTGGCTCCGGGTAGAAAGAATCGGCTTGACCAAGTTGGAGTTTAGGGTTCATATTTGGATGAAGAAAGTGGTTAAGGGTTTTGGAGCAATATCACTAAGCATTTGAGCAAGCAAGCCATTAAGCAACACCTCATCCCCTTTTAATACCATTGGCTTTCCTATGGACTCAATGTGATCTTGGATCACTAAAATAAGGATGAAGAGTCTTGAGGTTTTGCCAATATTTGTCCTTAGCATTTTGAAGGGGTTCCACATCCTCTTTTCCTTGCCACGCCATTTTCAAACTTATCTGAAACATTCTAGATAAAACCATTAGTCCAACAAGAGATATGTTGACATTAATTATCAAAATCACCCAGGCCGCACTTGTGCTTTCAGTCTCCCCCTTTTGGTAATTGATGACAACATACATCAAAGCTTTAAACAAATGATATGAAGAATAGGAAGCAAAGCTTTGGAGAAAACATGTAACGTGCATAAGCTCCCCCTACATGTATGCAATCATGTGAAGATAACATGGAAGAGCATGTGAATGAATAGCATGACAGAGTAAGCAATGAATTACATGTATCTTGACTATATGCATCGGAGTAAACAATATGGTTGAAAGACATACCTTCATGATTATGAATCCCTCTTGCAAATAATATGTGCAATAGTAAGAGATCATCATGCACATGAGTGTGATGCATATACTTACCTTGTGGTTCTTGTGCTGACTTTTGAAGGAGTAGACTTGAGAAAACAAGGTTAGATAACACAAGAACACTCCAAACAAGAAGGATTCCCAGATCCACAAGAATACCAAGACTAGGATGACATGTAATGGGTGAGTACTTCTTTTAGATATAGACATGTCTCCAAATATTTAAAGATTTGCAATAAGTTCCAAAGATTTTTCTCCCCTTAAGCATAGACTCTTTCTCCCCCTAAATCTGATATTGGATAATGGGAGAAGGTAGGGTGAGATAAAATCAGAGCAAAGATACTTCAGTTACAATCAAAGCAACAATAGAATCGGAGCATATAAGATGTATTTCCCCTCTTAAAAACATGTGACTTCTCTCCTCTTGTTAACAAGCATCTGTAGAAGAGCTTAGATATGATCTCTTTCTCTTGATAAGTTTGATCTGATAAGCTTTGATGTGCTCTCTCTCTCCCCCCTTTGACATCAATTTCCATGAAGGGCAACTTCAGTAATGTGAGTCAAGTAGGTGTGATCCTTGAGAGTAACTACAAAGCAGCATGTAGCTTAAGATGCTAATAGAGGAAGAAAGGATCATTGAGTGGAGCTGAAGAAAAATAGGCAATATCAAATGACAAAATGTTTTCTCAGCAGTGAAATCAGTGACACCGATCTGTTTCCGTCAGTGACTCAGAAATAGCAGAGCCACTGAAGGTGCTCATCGGTGAGATCGAGTTAGTCCCTGTTGGTTGTACCGATGAACTATGTACAAGGAATTCTTGTGTCTCGGTCTAGCCGATGGGCTTGGATCTGTGAGACCAAGTTCAACGCAGAGTAAAATTTTGTCAACTCAGCTCACTTGCCAAATGAAATCTCACAAAGATTTTTGAAGGAATTATCATAAATATTTTCGATGAATTAACTATAGATACACAAAAATGACAGAGAAAGCCAAAGAGATCTAGATGAAGTTTTTTTAGAAAAGAGACACAATGGCAAGAAAACATGCAAATGGAAATTCAATTATGCAAAAAGAACACTAGAGAACTTCATCTAGAGATGGTCGGCGAAAAGTCACCTATGTTAGAGTATATTGACTAAGGAGTCAAGTGATATCACTTGATCGTAAGTCATACTCATCGTTTAAGCTCAAAATGGGGTTGCCATTTTTCATTTATGCATTTTGATGTATTCACATCTTTAGCTGGTTTAACTCATGAATCAGAGTAAAGCTTCTCTAAGATGGAATGACATGCCTTGGGTTGTGGTGTTGATCTTGATCATGTAGTTGAACTTATGTTGGATGCTCAAGGTTGATGTAGTCCATCAAGAGTTGGGAGCACCACTTGAAGTTGAAGTTCATCTTCCTACATGGGTTAGTCTTGCAAGGAATAGCACTTGTGTATCCAAATTGACAATCATGAAATTTGACATACTGAAATAGTCAAAGGATACGTTGAGTGAGTTCATGCTTCCTTGAAATCAACAACCAACTCATAGGAACTTGGTGATGTAGAAATTCCTTGGGATGTGAGTGACTTGCAGTTTCCTAGACTGAGTCTCATCAAAGTACCTACACGGGCTAGATAACGTGCAAGGGTGCGAATATATATCTGTCGGAGTAATTGGCCACGGATATCCCGAAGACGGCGAGACAATAATTCAAGACATCAGGGCTAGCAAAGCCCATCAGTCCGACTGCCCGGCTGCTCATGTCGGCTCCCCGTCCGACTGCTCTGTCCGGCCGGATGCCGGCTGCCGACTGCGCCGACCAGCCGGCTGCCGACTGTAGCCCGACCCAACACCGACAAGACCCCGACGAGACGGCCATACCGCGGACGAGACAATTGTACCACGACGCCATCATGTACAGTGACACTTGTCCCTGGGCACAATTTATGAAGTGACCCAGGGGACAAGTGTGACACCCCACCATGCCTAGCCCATGCCACTACCTAGCTTACATCCTAAACTACCTCACACTATAAAAGGAGGCCTCATCCATCCATCCAGGAGGATGGACTCTCACGCACCCACACCCAAGCAAGCTAGCTAGCCATCCATCCATCCACACGCACGTATGAGTACATATACTCGTTCGGCCACACATGGCCAGGCACATGTGCCACACTAGCTAGCTAGCTCTCATTGCTACTGATCTCAGATACAGCTCTAGGAGCACCGTGTACTGTCCGATGTACACCCCAGATATACTCAGACATGCAGGAGTAGGAGTATTATCTCTCCGGAGAGCCCCAAACCTGGGTAAACTAGCGCGTGCTACTCGCATACCCGCTCCCGGGCCTATCAGCAGCAGTCTTACCCTCACACTAAGCCCTTGTGGCATTTGTCGACTCGCAAGCCCCCCGTGAGAATACCACGACAGTTGGCGCCCACCGTGGTGTGGTACTACTACTATGCTACCACGCTGCTGCTGGTTTCGCAGTCCGGGCGGGACCATCTTCGCCATCACCGCCGCGGCATCACGCCCTCTCTCCGGTGGCGCTCGGGGGATCGACTTCGACCCGCCCCCGGAGCGTGGGACGGTGCATCCTCGTCGTCGGCCTCGCCGCCTTCGTCATCACCACCGTTGCAACGCCGACCGTCCGTCCGCGCACGCGCCGCGCGCGGGGCCTCATTTCGGTCGACCGTGGCCATCTACGCGTCGTTCGCGTCTGCTCCCCTCTGTGTTGCGCCTTGCTTCCGGCCGGAACGCGCGTTCGCTCCTCCATATATCATCCACACTAGCTGGCTAGATGCAAGTCAACCATGGTCAAACCATTAGCCAACCATGGTCAGATACAACCCATACACTAGCAAAATACTACCCAGACTACCCCATACACCCGTGCATAGTCCAGATGCAAGTCAGATACTAGTTGGATAGTCTGAACATTGGTCAGATGATATCTAGACAATTGGTTAGATAATGGCCCATACGCTGCTCGCCTCGGCTCTTCTTCGTCCGCGCAGACGTGCAACCTCGCCCGGCGCTCCCCCGCCTCACAACGCTCCGCGTGCTGGTGCGGACCCTCCGCCTTCGCGCTCCTCCTGGCGCGGCTGCTGGCCGCAGGCTTGGGCTCCTCCTCGTCGCATCCCCAGCTCCGCTGCTCCGTCCGTCGCCGCACCTCCAGCAGGCACGTCCACGCGGCTCCGCCTGCGGCCAGTTTGCCGCCCACCTCCCGCTCGCTCCTCTGCCCACGGCCGCGTGCCCGCGCTGGCCGAGTCGTCCGCATCACCGCGCTCCTCTCCACATCCAGTGGGTGGGCCGGCCTCCTCCAGCCGCTCCTCCTCGCCCAAGCTGCTGCCGCCCTTGGGCCCGGCCTCCCGCGGCCGCTGAGCTCCGCCAGCACCGCCCCACGCCGCTGCTGGTCCTCTGCCGGGTTCGGGCGCGCCGGCCACTGTCGGGTCCGGCTTCGCCCGTCCTCGCGACCGCGTGGCCGCGGCCCCCGCGACCAGCTCCGCCTTTGCCCTCGCCGGCCCCGCCCCGCGTTGAGCCTCCTCCGGCTTCGCCCGGCTGCCCCATGGACCGCCTGCTGGCTTCGGCCAGCCTCCCGCGCCGGCTGCTGCCGCATCCCGGCCCGGCCGCCTTCCGCAACTCGGCCGCCTCTGGCTCCGCCTACGCCGCCTGCTCGGCCACGCCCGCACCGGCCGACTCCTGTCGCGGATCCACCTGTCGGGTCTCCGGCTGTGCCCGTGCCTGGCCGACTCCCCCGCCTTCGCGCTGCTCCGCCACGGTTCGGGCGCGTCGCCCCGCCTCTTTCGTGCCGGCTCCGGCCTCCTCCAAGCCCATCCGGGTTGCCAGCTCCCGGTCGCGCCGGCTTAGGCTCCTGCCGCCTGCCGTCTTCACCGCAGCCCGGACGGCCGGCCTGGCCGGCTGCCGGCCCTTCCGCGTCTCGCGCGCCGCTCCGTCCGCGCCCGGCCGCCTCCCGACGCGCCTGCCGAATGCCCCGCACGACCCGTGCCCGGCTCGCTGCTTGCCGGCTGCCTGCTGGCTCCGCCTCCCCCGCTCCGGCTGCCCGCTTTGGCCGGTTGCTCCATGCGAAGGCAAAGAAAGAGAGAGGAGGAGTTTGACTGAAAAGTCAAAGAGCCGACTGCCCACAGCCAACTGCTGGCAAAGAAAAAGGTGTATGTGCATCCGCCTGCCCAGATCCGGCTGGCCGGGTGCCTACAGCCGACCGGCAGAGAAAAAAGACAAGAAATATGCGTCCGACCGCTAGCTACCTAGCCGGCTGCAAAGAGCCTGACTGCTGTGTTGGAGTCCGCCTGCCCAGCCAGCTGAAGAAGAAAAAGAAGAAGACAAAGTAGTTGTCGGGAGATCCGGCCCGACTGCCCAGCAGCCAGCCCGAATCTCGGGGGCTACACCCAGCGGGTGCGCTGACGCGCCCCCGCGAGAAAGAAGACAAAGTAGTCACCGGGAGATCCGGCCCGACTGCTCAGCGGCCGGCCCGAATCACGGGGGCTACACCCAGCGGGTGCGCTGACGCGCCCCCGCGAAGAAGAAGACAAAGTAGTCGCCGGGAGATCCGGCCCGACTGCCCAGCAGTCGTCCCGAATCTCGGGGGCTACACCCAGCGGGTGCGCTGACGCGCCCCCGCGAAGAAGAAGACAAAGTAGTCGC
This sequence comes from Aegilops tauschii subsp. strangulata, assembly GCF_002575655.3. Taxonomy (NCBI): domain Eukaryota; kingdom Viridiplantae; phylum Streptophyta; class Magnoliopsida; order Poales; family Poaceae; genus Aegilops; species Aegilops tauschii. The sequence goes on from NC_053041.3 coordinate 329,537,364, forward strand.
CGGGAGATCCGGCCCGACTGCTCAGCAGTCGGCCCGAATCTCGGGGGCTACACCCAACGGGTGCGCTGACGCGCCCCCGCAAGGAAGAAGACAAAGTAGTTGCCGGGAGATCCGGCCCGACTGCTCAGCACTCGGCCCGAACCTTAGGGGCTACACCCAGCGGGTGCGCTGACGCGCCCCTGCAAGGAAGAAGACAAAGTAGTTGCCAGGAGATCCGGCCCGACTGCTCAGCAATCGACCTGAATCTCGGGGCTAAACCCAGTGGGTGTGCTGGCGCGCCCCCACGGAAGATTGCAAGAAACAAAACAAGAGACAAAAGTAGAGTTTTATCCGGCTGCCAGCAGCCGGCAGAAGTGAAGAAAGAAGAAAAAGGGCGCTGCCAGACGCCTCGCCGCCTGGCCGGCTGTGCCAAGCCGGCTCGGTCACATCCCACCTCGCCGCCTGGCCGGTCGAGCCTGACCGGCCGGGACCCCCCTTCGAGCACCCGGGGGCTCGAAGGCTACACCCAGCGGGTGCGCCGGCGCACTCCGCGAGCACTGAGCCACGCCGGCTGTCTTCGGCAAACTCCGCCTCGGCTACACAAAAACCAATGTGAGCTCCCCACCCGCATATTTTAGCACCACGCAAGCACGGATAACCCCGAGCGATGCTCGGGGGACTATCTCTGCATTTCATTACAGTTGCATCACTATTCGCCCCGGCGCCAGCCAGAGTTGGCCCAGGGGCTGACCGCTTGGCCTGAGACGTTAGTTCCCGCAGACGGCTTAGTAGCATGCGCGGTACCAATGGCCCACTCTTAGTCACAGACCGCAGAGCGGCTGTCCGGCTAGCAAGAGTGAACGCTGGAGGCCAGCCACGCGAAAAACGTCCGGGAAGAAAAACGGTTCGGGCGACCCGGCCGTTTCCTTTACAAGTATCTACTCGGTTGAATTCGCTCCCAGAGTCTGAGTATTGTACACTCCACTCCGCGGCCCACTCTCAGCCACAGACCGCAGAGCGGCTGTCCGGCAAGCGAGAGCACAAGCCAAAGAGCGGAGGGAACACGAAAAAGATTGAAGGGGGCTCGGACGAAACCGAGTCGGCACCCTCCGCATAAAACTTGCAATGCTAAAAGCAATCATTTGATATATCTGCGTGGACTAACTTTGTCTTTTTGCATGATCATTTTCATTTGCCAAGTTGCCCGGAGGCTTGGGGGCTACTGTCAGAGTAATTGGCCACGGATACCCCGAAGACGGTGAGACAATAATTCAAGACATCGGGGCTAGCAAAGCCCCTCAGTCCGACTGCCCGGCTGCTCCTGCCGGCTCCCCGTCCGACTGCTCTGCCCGGCCGGATGCCGGCTGCCGACTGCGCCGACCAGCCGGCTGCCGACTGCGCCAACCAGCAGGCTGCCAACTGCGCTGACCAGCCGGCTGCCGACTGCGCCAACCAGTAGGCTGCCGACTGTAGCCCGACCCAACACCGACAAGACCCCGACGAGACGGCCATACCGCGGACGAGACAGCTGTACCACGACGCCATCATGTACAGTGACACTTGTCCCTGGGCACTATTTATGAAGTGACCCAGGGGACAAGTGTGACACCCCACCATGCCTAGCCCATGCCACTACCTAACTTACATCCTAAGCTACCTCACACTCTAAAAGGAGGCCTCATCCATCCATCCAGGAGGATGGACTCTCGCGCACCCACACCCAAGCAAGCTAGCAAGCTAGCTAGCCATCCATCCATCCATCCACACACACGTATGAGTACATATACTCGTTCGGCCACACATGGCCAGGCACATGTGCCACACTAGCTAGCTAGCTCTCATTGCTACTAATCTTAGATACAGCTCCAGGAGCATCGTGTACTGTCCGATGTACACCCCAGATATACTCAGACATGCAGGAGTAGGGGTATTATCTCTCCGGAGAGCCCCGAACCTGGGTAAACTAGCGCGTGCTACTCGCATACCCGCTCCCGGGCCTATCAGCAGCAGTCTTACCCTCACACTAAGCCCTTGTGGCATCTGTCGACTCGCAAGCCCCCCGTGAGAATACCACGACAATAACCAAGACAAATGATCATCATCATAATAGAAATATCAAGGATTAGTCACAAAGAGGCTCATGCCTTGCATGTATCCAAATGAATTTCCATTCCAAGTTTGAGGCATCAATGATGTTCAATTCACCTCTCAAATGGCAAAATACCTTTTCATCAAGCGGTTTAGTGAATATATCTGCCAATTGCTCATCAGTACGAACATGCTTAAGATTGATGTCTTCTTTAGCAACATGATCTTGAATGAAATGATGTCGAAGTTCAATATGCTTAGTTCAAGAATGTTGCACGAGATTGTGAGCAATCTTAATAGCACTTTCATTGTCACAAAGCAATGGAACATGTTTCACATGTATCCCATAATCTTTAGGAGTTTGGGTCATCCAAAGTAACTAAGCACAACATGATCCGACGATAATGTATTCCGCTTTGGCGGTGGATAAGGATATCGAGTTTTGTTTATTGGAGGACCAAGACACAAGGGATCTACCAAGAATTGACATGTACCCGAAGTGGACTTCCTATCGAGTCACTGGCATAGTCCGAATCGGAATAGCCAACAACATCAGAAGATGACCTCTTAGGATACCAAATGCCAAAGTTTGGTGTATGAATTAAATATCTCACTATCCTTTTCACAGCCTTAAGATGACACTCTTTAGGAGCCGCTTGATATCGTGCACACATGCACACACTTAGCATAATATCGGGATGGGGGGCACATAGAAATAACAATGAACTAATCATGGAACGGTAAACCTTTTGGTCAAATGGTTTGGTATCCTTAGTCAAGTCAAGATGCCCACTAGTAGGCATGGGTGTTTTCATAATGTTACTTTCTTGCATGTTGTACTTCTTGAAAAGGTCTTTGGTATACTTTGTTTGTGAGACAAAGGTACCTTCCTTATTTGCTTGATTTGCAATCCAAGGAAAATTTTGAGTTCACTCATCATAGACATCTCAAACTTCTCCGACATTAGCCTTCCAAACTTTTCACTAAAATGGGGGTTAGTAGATTGGCGCACAAAAAATTCACCATTAACCCTCTTAGAAAAAGTGTAGAATCAATTTTCCCAATTTCAAAGCCTTTTTCAATAAGAAACTTAGTCAAGAATTTATACCAAGCTTTAGGGGCTTGTTTAAGACCATAAATAGCTTTATGAAGTTAGTAGACATGATTAGGTTTCTTGGGATTAACGAAGCCGGGAGGTTGTTCAACATAAACTTCCTCCTCAATTTCACCATTTTGAAAAGCACTTTTAATGTCCATTTGAGATAAAGTGATATCATGGTGATTGGCATACGCAAGTAAAATGCGAATGGACTCGAGTCTAGCAACGGGGGCATATGTCTCACCATAGTCCATACCTTCGACTTGAGTGTAGTCTTGAGCGACGAGACGTGCCTCGTTGCGTACAACTTGTCCATCTTCATCTTTCTTATTTCGAAACACCCATTTGGTTCCAATGACAACCCACTCTTCATCGAGCAAGCCGACGACATGTCTTCCTATGTCACAAAGAGCCACCTCTTTGGTGCACAACGAGATTTGCATCAAGAACAACAAGCTTTGGGAGACCACATCGACAACCTCGCCACCGACTTACGACAATCCGAGCAACGTACAAAAGACTACTTCGACACATCCATGGCATCTCTCAAGGAGGATATTCGAACCATGATTGTCAACTGCTCTTCTACCTCGTCGTCCTACTCAAGACGGAGCCGCTCGAGTCAACACTCCGATGACACTATCTCTGGTTCAAGTACCCCAACATCAAACACTCATCGACGCGCCGCGTGCCAGACCGTCAAGCAAACCGCAATCCTCTACATGACAACGACTCTCAAGAGCAACTTCGCGCGCAAGAACAACGACACCGTCAAAACCAAGCTACTTTTGTGCAAGCATAAGAACGGCAACGCCAATGCCAACAAGAAGAGGAAGAGCGAGCGCGACAACACCAAGACGCACAAGATGCCGAGGCACAACACCAAGAACAACAACAGCGAGAAGCTCAAGCACTTGAGGCGCAACATGCCCTCTGAGATTCAAGTCAAGCCATAGCCACGCGCAACCGGCAAGCTCGTGAGCAACAAGAAGTGCTTCGCGAGGAAGTTCAAGAAAGAATATATCAAGCTCGCGCGCATCGTCAAGTTCCTCAAGCTCCTCCACAATCTCGATAAGCTCCTCCACAAGCTCGACAAGAACCTCAAGTTCACCAAGAACAACAAGACAATGGAAATCCTCCAAGACAAGAGCAAGTTGGGGGAGACAATCCTCCTCGTCAAGGACGTCATCATCCCTGACCCCACACAATGAAGAGCAACGCTACGGCAAGCTCAAGTTCACCATGCCCAAGTTTTCCAGAAGCAATGATCCCGAAGAGTACCTTTCATGGGCATTGAAGGTTGCAAAATCTTCCGCTTGCACAACTATGAGGAAGAGAAGAAGATCGCGATGGCATCCCTTGAGTTCTAAGACTACGTCCTCATTTGGTAGGAACAAGTCATTGAGCGCCGGGAGGCAAGAGGTGAACCACCCATCACAACTTGGGCGCAAATGAAGGATGTCATGAGAGCCCGCTTTGGGCCAACCTACTACAACCGCGACCTCTTCGAGAAACTCCAACTCCTCAAGCAAGGAACAAAGAGCATTGAAGAGTACGTACTACAAGGAAATGGAGATTGCCATGATAAGAGCCAATGTCCCGGAAGATGATGAGCAAACTATGGCACGTTTCTTGAACGGACTCAATCATCCTATCAAGAAGATCGCCGACTTCCAACCATACTCGAACCTCATCGAGCTAGTGCACCAAGCTACCAAAGCGGAACGTCAAGTGCAAGATGACTTCAAGTACGCCAAGTACTCTTCCAAGAGCTACGGCTTCTCCAACACCCAAGCTTCAATGAATCCAACACCTTCTACCTCAACCAAAGCTACCCCAAGAACCGTCGACAAGTCAAGTTACAAGAAAACTTCGACTACCTCAAGTCGTCCTCCTACTACAAGCAACTTCAAGCCGAGAGCTTCATCATCATCTACTCGGACCGATGAGACCATCAAGACAAGTTCCTTCAAATGTTTCACATGCAGCAGCCAAGGCCACATGTCCTTCGAGTGTACTAACAAGCGCACCATGATCCTCAACAGCGGCGGAACCTATGACTCCATGCACGTGGCCATGCACCGAGAAGTGAACAAAGATGAAGATAATCAAGTCTTTTGTGACGAAGATTCGAGCCCCGCTCTTGTTGTCTCCAAGGTCTTAACACTTCAACATCAACAAGAGGAAGACCAAAGATGCCATATCTTCCACACCAAGGCCGGCATCAATGGAAGGTCCGTGAAGGTGATCATCGACGGAGGGAGTTGCCATAACTTATCAAGTGACGAACTATGCTCCAAGCTCCAATTGGTCAAGATGAAGCACCCGCACTTGTACAAGGTTCAATGGCTAAGCGACTCCGGCACTATCCAAGTGGAGCATATGGTAAAAGTTTCCTTCAAGATCGGAGCTTACGAAGACACTTTGGAGTGTGATGTCGTTCCGATGTCCGTTTGCCACCTCCTTCTTGGACGGCCATGGCAATTTGACCGAGGCATCATCCACAACGGGCATACAAATCACTATAGCTTCAAGATGAAAGGAAAGGAGTATGTGCTACGACCTATGTCTCCAAGCCAAGTGATCGCCGACAAGCAAGCCACCCATCATGGAGGAAATAGTTAGAGAGCGAACCACCACAAAGAGAGTGAGCGCCACAAGCCCAAATTGAGCGCCTCCACGATGAGCGACAAGAAAAACTTAGTCCTATTTTCCACCAAAAAGTGAGATGAGAGAAGTGTATGAGAACCCATCAAGTGTCATGCACTATGTCCTTTTGTGCAAGGATGAGGCACCAAAAACTAACAACTCTAACAATCTACCTTTAGTGTTATCTTCTCTATTGCAGGAATTCCAAGATGTATTCCCCGACGAGCTACCTCTGGGTCTACCTCTACGAGGCATCGAGCACCGAATCGACCTCATCCCAGGAGCACCCCTTCCTAATAGGGCTCCATACCGCGTCAACCCCGAGGAAACAAAGGAGATCCAACGGTAAGTACAACAACTCATCGACAACGGCCATCTACGAGAAAGTTTGAGACCTTGTGTCGTCCCGGTAATCCTTGTTCCCAAGAAAGATGGTACATTTCGCATGTGTTCCGATTGTCGTCCTATCAATGCTATTACCCTGCGTTATCGTTACCCCATTCCACGCCTAGATGATATTCTCGAAGTTTAGTGGAGCAGCCATTTTTTCTAAAATTGATCGTAAAAGTGGCTACTATCAAATACACATCCAAGAAGGTGATGAATGGAAAACCGCATTTAAAACCCAGTTTGGCTTATATGAATGGCTTGTTATGCCAATGGGTTTATCCGAAGCACCCGGTACTTTCATGAGAGTCATGCATTTTGTTCTTCGACCCTATAATTGTGTATTTGTTATGGTCTATTTTGACGATATTCTTGTGTTTAGCAAACCTCTCAAAGATCATGTCACCCATCTTAGAACCGTGTTGCAAACTCTTAGGAAAGAGCGCCTTTATGCTAATATGGACATATGCCTTTTTGGTGTTGATAAGCTTGTTTTCTTGGGTTTTGTTGTGTCTTCTAAGGGTGTTCATGTTGATGAATCTAAGATCCATGCTATTAAAACTTGGCCCCAACCAACCAACTTGCAACAAGTGCGTAGCTTCCTTGGTTTAGCCGGTTTCTACCATAGATTTGTTAAGGATTTTAGCACCATTGCATCTCCTTTACATGCTTTGAGTAAGAAAAATGCACCCTTTGTTTGGGGACCATCTCAAGATAGCTCATTTAATGAGCTTAAGAATTTGCTTACTCATGCTCCCTTGCTTGCATTACCCAACTTTGACAAACCCTTTGAAATTGATTGCGATGCTAGTGGTAATGGCATAGGAGGCGTTTTAACGCAAGAGAAGCACCCAATTGCTTACTTTAGCAAATAACTTTCCGCAGCGCAACTCAACTAGCCCATCTATGACGAAGAGCTATATGCTTTAGTGCGACTTTTGCATGAATAGGAACATTATCTTTGCCCTCATGAATTTGCCATCCATACCGACCATGAAACGCTTAAATACCTTAAGGGTCAAACTAAGTTAAACAAGCGTCATGCTAAGTGGAGTGAATTCATTGAGTCATTTCCTTATGTCATCAAATACATCAAAGGTAAGGAAAATATTGTGGCGGATGCTCTTCCCGCATATGCATGCTTGTCACCAAACTTGAATTGAGTGTCATTGGCTTTGAAAACATAAAAGACTTGTATGCGAATGATCCTACTTTTTCTATTCCATATGCCAAATGTTTGACGCATACATCTTGGGAACGCTATTACATCAAAAATGATTATCTCATGAGAGCTAACAAACTATGCATCCTCGAGTCTTCTCTTTGTTTGTTGCTTTTGCAAGAATCTCATGGAGGAGGACTAATGGCACACTTTGGATGCAACAAGACATTTGCTACGCTCTCCAAGAACTATTTTTGGCCCAACATGTTCCGCGACATTTCACACTTCACCAACCGATGCTCTACATGTCGCAAAGCTAAGTCTAAAGCTCAATCTCATGGCCTTTATATGCCACTTCCAATTCCATATCACCCATGGGAAGATATTAGCATGGAATTTGTCCTTGGTTTGCCTAGAACTAGAAATGGAAAGGACTCTGTGTTTGTTGTTGTGGACCGATTCGCTAAAATGGCACATTTCATACCATGCAACAAGATAGACGATGCTTCACATGTTGCAAATCTTTTTTGTAGGGAAATCTTGCGCCTACATGGAGTGCCAAAGACGATTGTCTCGGACCGCGACGTCAAGTTCTTGAGTTACTTTTGGAAGACCTTATGCGCCAAGCTCAGAATCAAGCTCCTGTTCTCTTCGGCATACCTCCTCAAACCCATGGCCAAACGGAGGTGACGAACCGCCCGCTCTCCACTCTCCTACGCGTGCTGATCAAGAAGAACATCAACGAGTGGGAGGAGTGCTTACCCATCGCCGAGTACGCCTACAATCGAGCAAGACATTCGACTACCGGCAAGTCCCCCTTCGAGGTCGTCTACGGTTTCAATCCGTTGTCCCCATTGGACATTCTTACTCTACCACTACAAGAGCGCACCAACATGGACGCGAGTGCCCGAGTCAACTACCTCAAGAAGATGCATCAAGATACAAGGCACACCATCGAGCGCCAAGTACAACGACTCGCGACCAAGCTCAACTTCAACAAGAAACCCATGGTGTTCAACATCGGATATCTTGTGTGGCTACACCTTCGCGAGGACCGCTTCCCCAACGAACGCAAGTCCAAACTTCTATCACGAGCCGATGGACCCTTCAAGGTGCTTGAACGCTACTGCAACAACGCCTACAAGATCGACATCCCACACGACAAGTACTCCATGAGCGACATCTTCAACGTCAAAGATCTCTCACCCTACCATGGGATGAAGATTCCGATCCGAGGTCGGATCTTTCCCAAGGGAGGGGAGATGATGCGGAGCATCCTATGGTCATCCCCATGGACCTACCATCGTCTCACCAAGTGCCAAGAGGACCTATGACACGAGCACGAGCTAGAGCTGTCGAGACCGAGGTGACTTCCTTCCTTAGTGATATCACATATGATCCACTCGAGACATAGTTACTACCTAAGTCCGGAATGTTGTGCATGATTAGGTACCAAGAGGACCCTCCCGAAGATGCACGTGAAGACGGACAAGTCCTCAAGTTCATGGATGAAGAGAACGAACGGAAGGAGTCAAGAACAGCTCCCAGGAACCGGACATCCGGCCAGGACCCCGGATATCCGGCCCCTGGATCATCATCCGTAGCAGCCGCCCACCCGCCAAGTACCTACAGGCCCCGGACATCCGGTCGCAGCCCGGACATCCGGCACAGCCCGGACATCTGGCCTGAAGCACAGAAATCCGGCACCCTCTATCCAGAGAGCATCGAGGCCGACCCCGCCAGCCCGGAGATACGGACCCCCAGCCCGGACATTCGGCCCCTCGGGAAGGCCCGGACATCCGCCCCGACGCCCGGACGTCCGGCCCCAACTGTCTGTGCATAGTAAATGGTTGAGGCCCATGTACCCCTTCGCACTCCTAGACTATATATACTCATCTTGCTCCCTCTTTCTAGGTTCAGCATTGTTTTAGCTCATTTGAGATAGAGCTTTGCTCATCCATACGGATCTACTCCATCGAGAGAGACCGCGGCCTCTACGAAGAAGATCCACCTTGGATTCAAGACCCCTTCATCAAAGACCCCTCAAGACCTCCTTCTAGGAGATGAACTAGTTACCCTTGTATCTTTCCTTTGATGTCTTTAGATCGTGTATCCCGTTGTATGTTCAAGGATCTAGCACATGTGTGATCGTTTCTTGTCTATTTGAGTGTTTCCTCTCGTTTCCCCTTGTGATTTCCCTCATGTTTCCGCTCGTGTTCTTCATAGGATCCCTTCCATTTCGTGAAAGATCGGGCATCTAGGGTTCTACCCTACATCAATGATAGAGGCGAAGGTGTCCCGATGTTTCGATGAGATGGTGGTTATCATTTTCTGTGGGAGTCAACCTTGACGATCCGACTACGAACGTGCGAGATGTCACGCCTTAGCAATCGCTAAACCAACTTCCACGAGGGTCTGTTTCCTGTGAGCAAACGAAGAACAAGCAAGAAACTACGATTGCAATCTGGATATTGCGAATATAAGAGGAAAGCTATATTAATGAAGGTGGGGTTCTATGACGCCTTTGTCTGGTCGTTGAACACAAACGAAGTACGCGAAGTTGCAGATATGGCGAACTTTTAATCTAAACAAAACCCAAATTCTAAACGACGCCCTAAGGGCTGTATATATGGAGGAAGAGGGGGGGTTCCGTGGCCCTTGGAGGAGCGCTCCGAAACCAACCCTAACTCTTGTTTCCCCAAACATACGGACTCCAAAAACAGCCTATACTTAAGTATTTCGAAATTACATGGGCCTGGCCCAATAATAAGGTGACACATCACGTAGAATAGCCTCTGGACGAAATTTATGAAGTGGCATCTTGTATATTTCGTCCAAGGCGTCATGCACTCATTATGGTGGCTTCAAAGTCCTGAAATCATCACTTGTAACTTTGTTCTTTTTCCCCTTGCGCATGCCATCATCTCCATGCTTGGTCTTGCTCCAGTGTTCATCCCTCTTATCCATGCGAGGCCCTTCATTTCTAAGCAAAACAAATGTATCCAATTTAGGCAGCATCATATTCTCATGAACATTAGAATCATTACCAAGAAACGAAGTACCTGATAATTTAATTGGCGTGCGTGAGCTCTAGTAATTGGCCCAGTATGTATAGTAGCAGGGGCTGTGGGTGTAACAATGGTATTGATGTCCTCATCATCCTCCCCTTCTTGAAATGAAGTTGTCCTCAACCGAAGCTCATCTTCCTCACCCAAATAAGGCTTCAAATCTGCAATGTTAAAGCGGGACTAACCCCAAAATCTGCGGGCAGCTCAAGTTTATATGCATTATCATTTATTTTCTCTAACACCTTAAAAGGACCATCAGCACGTGGCATTAGCTTTTATTTGCACAAATCAGGAAATCTATCCTTACGCAAATGTAACCAAACAAGATCTCCGGGTGCAAAGACAACACGTTTTCTACCCTTATCTCTAGCAAGTTTATATTTGGCAGTCATACGCTCAATGTTTCGTTAGTTAACTCATGCATTTTTAAAATCAATTCAGCACGTTGTTTAGCATCAAAATTAACCTTCTCCGAAGATGGAAGAGGCAACAAATCAATAGGTGCACGAGGTAGGAAACCATACACAATTTCAAAAGGGCACATCTCCAAAACAAATATTTTAAAGTCAAGTTGTGAAAGCATAGTATAACGACGAGACAATGCATCAGCAATAACATTTTCTTTACCCTTCTTGTGTTTAATGACATAAGGGAAAGTCTCAACGAATTCAACCCATTTAGCATGTCTACGGTTCAGTTTTGCTTGACTTTTAATATGTTTCAAAGATTCATTATCAGAATGTATAACAAATTCTTTTGGCCATAAATAATGTTGCCATGTTTCTAAGGTCCGAACAAGAGCATATAATTCTTTATCACAAGTAGAATAGTTCAGACTAGGCCCACTCAATTTTTCAAAAAAGTATGCAACAGGTTTGCCATCTTGTAATAACACACCTCCTAATATAATTCCACTAGCATCACATTCAAGCTCAAAAGTCTTATTAAAATCAGGAAGTTGGAGTAAAGGTGCATGTGTCAACTTATGTTTCAATACCGTGAAGGCTTCTTCCTGTGCGGTACCCCAAACAAAAGGCACATCCTTCTTTGTAAGCTCATTGAGAGGTGCAGCAATGGTGCTGAAATCTCTCACAAAACGCCTATAGAAACCAGCGAGTCCAAAAAAACTCCTCACTTGTGTGACCGTTTGGGCTTCGGCCAACTCTCAATAGCTTCAATCTTGGCTTTATCAACTTCAATTCCCTGTGGAGTAACAACATAGTCAAGAAAAGATACTCGGTCGGTGCAAAAGGTGCACTTCCCAAGGTTACCAAACAAACGTGCATCACATAAAGCAATAAAAACAACACGTAAATGTTCCCAATGTTCATCCAAAGATCTGCTATAAATCAGTATATCATCAAAATAAACTACCACAAATTGTCCAATGAAAGCACGAAAACTTCGTTCATTAATCTCATGAAAGTACTAGGTGCATTAGTTAACCCAAAAGGCATGACTAACCACTCATATAATCCAAACTTAGTTTTAAATGTTGTTTTCCATTCATCTCCCAATTTCATACGAATTTGATGGTGTCCACTATGCAAATCAACTTTGGAGAATATTGTAGAGCCACTCAAGTCATCAAGCATATCATCTAGCCCAGGAATAGGATGATGATAACGAATAGTAATATTATTAATGCCTCTATAATCAACACACATACGCGACGTACCATCCTTTTTTGGCACTAGTATAATAGGAACATCACAAGGACTAAGAGATTCGCGTATATAACTTTTGTCGAGCAGCTCCTGTACTTGACGCATAATCTCCCTCGTCTCCTCTGGATTGGTATGGTGTGGTGCATGGTTGGGTAGTGATGCACTGGGAATTAAGTCAATCTGATGCTCAATCCCTCGAATAGGTGGTAATCCCGGTGGCACGTCTTGTGGAAAGACGTCAGCAAAATCCTGCAAAATGTTAGTGACAGCAGGAGACAAAGAGGAAGGCACGTCCTCGAATGAAAATAATGCCTCTTTGCACACAAAAGCATAGCAAACAGATTTGCTGCAATCTAGATCATCAATATCAGATTTGGTGGCAAGTAAACATCCATTTTTCAATTTACTTTCAGAAGCAACACTAGATGGTTTATTATTAGGTTTCAATTGTTGCTCAAATTCTTTTGCCACTATCTGATTTGCACTCTTATTTTTCTCCTGCTTTGCTTTACTAGCTCGATTAATATCATCTTTCAAAATGGAACCAGGAGTCATAGGAAGCATAGTAATTTGTTTATCCTTACGAACAAGAGTATATTGATTGTTTCTACCATGGTGTACAGAATTTTTATCAAATTGCCATGGTCTACCAAGTAATAAGGAACATGCTTGTATGGGACCACATCACAATCAACAAAATCAGCATATGTAGCGATACTAAAATGCACACTAACAGTACTTGTTACCTTAACCTTGTCGTTGTTGTTGAACCATTGGATGTAGTAAGGATGCGGATGTGGTCTTGTGGTGAGAGAGAGCTTCTCCACCATCTCCATGCTAGACAAGTTGTTGCAGCTCCCTCCATCTATGATGACGCAGACAGAACGTTCCTTCACAACTCCCTTTGTATGGAACAAATTTTGCCTCTGATTTTGCTCAGCTTGTCTGACCTGCACACTCAAAACACATTGAGCAACTAAACTTTTGTACCTATCAGCATCTTGAGCAGCCATGTATTGCATCTCATGATTAGAATCATCTCCACCGTGTTCTTCACTTGTAATAAGAGCCAAAGTCTCCTCATCATAGCCATTAGCGGACTCATACCCAACATCCTCAGTAGCAATCATCACACGCTTAGATGGGCATTCTCTCGCATAATGACCTCCACCCTTGCAACGATGACAAATACTATCATGCGTTTGCCCTGTTGATGCCATGGTGGTGCCTGCTTCCTTGTATAACAGCTGGAGGTCGCAACTGATGGAGGTGTCGGTGCAGTAGAATGTGTGGAAGTAGAGGATGCATGCGGTGTCCATGAGGAAGGTCGACCTGCAGAAAAATTAGTTCGCGCCAATGCCTGTCGATCCTGCACTTCACGTTCAGCTTTACAAGCAAGATGGAATAAACGAGTGATATTATTATACTCCTTATACTCTAGAATGATCTGAATCTCTCTATTTAATCCACCCACAAAATGTGCAGGCATAGCTTCATTCTCCTTAACAATACCACATCTAATCATTGCCAGTTTGTAACTCCTGATAATATTCTTCTACAGAATTTTTCCCTTGTCTTAAGCGCTGCAATTTCTGAAGTAATTCAGGTTGATAATATGGTGGAACCCAACGAGTACGCATATCAGTTTTCAAAGCAGCCCAAGTAGCTGGAATAGGATATAATCTACAATGTTCAGACCACCAAACACATGCAAAACTAGTGAAAGCACAAACAACAGCAGCAACACGTCTTTCGTCGGGATATTGTAAACATGTAAAACCTTGTTCAGTTTCTAACTCCCAAGTAAGATATATATCAGGAACATATCTACCCTCGAATGGTGGAATATTCAATTTTAATTTAGGAAGATGGTCATGATCTCGTACCTGAGGTGGTGGTGCAGGCCTACCATTGCGATTATTTGCATGTGGACGACCTGGTGTTGGTGGTGGTGGTGGTTGCACGTAGTTCTGATTTTGATCAACCTCATCCTCATAATAGCCCGCATACTCGTCGTCCTCCTCCTCCGTAGCAGGAGCCACAGAAGCATCAACAACAGTAGCAGTTGCAGCAGAAGCTTTGCCAGGCTCAAGAGGAACACAGCTTGCTCGGTGGAGGGCTGTTTCGCGATGTGGAGGTGGTGGTTGTTGTTGTTGAAGAGGTGTAGCAGAGGCAGGAAGTGGAGATACACGCGCAAGCACTTCAGCGAACTTGCCATCAAACTTGGTGTCAATTATCTTCTTAATGTCATCAATCGTTGCTAATGCCTTGCTAAAACTGGCCATCACGTCTTCCACATGTTGGCCCAACATTTCCTGGAATTTACCATGAAGCTCCTTGTTCGTCATGTTCTCCCAGTCCAGCTCATCCGCTTGTGATCCTGGCATGGTTAGCAGCAAGATAAAAACACAAGAATATGATCCTATAGACTACTAGGAAGTGGTTGTGGTATTGTGTAAAGTCACAAATCCGTCAAGCGAATCGCAAATTCTTACCAGTTCTTACCAAGCAGCAGATGGTGATTGGCAACCGTTGTAGTCAAAACTCTCAAAGCTTGGATAGAGCGATTACTAGGGAGAGTCAAACACACGAAGTAGATGTATGAAGAGCTGGGAAGCCTTATAATATGGTAGCAAAAAGGGTCAGCAATAATCAATTCAGAGATGCAAAGTTGAATAAACGCTCAACGACGGTACTGTGCTGGTCCTAGGCTATACTGTACTAGAGACCCGAGCCTAGAACACTAACAAAATCACGGCACGGCACAGAAACAAGGGAACATCCCACTCTGGAAAAAAATTGCTCTTTTTTTGTTGCGCTCTTTTTTTTACGAAAAATCACTATAATGGCGAGTTTCTCAAAACTCTTCCCAAGTCAAAATAACAGGATAGGCACGAAATTCTTTTGACTATTTTTTTGGAAAACAGGGCAGCAACGACGAAAAAATGCGACAAAAAAGCACTATAATGGCGAGTGTCTCAAAACGCTCCCTGGGACCTAAATACAGGATAGGAAAAAATATTTTCGACTGCCGAAATTTTGGCCTAATTTTTTTTCGAAACCTACTCGGGCAAGGAAAAACGAATCAGAAAATATATGGATCTCAAAAACAAACCTAATATGAAAAGAACTCGGATTGGTGGTGGATATATGGTGGTAGGATATGGCAGTGGTGGTGGTATATGGCAACATTGGTGATATATGGCAGTAGTGGTAGGATATGACAGCGATCGTGGTATATGGTAGCGGTGGTAGGATATGGCGGCGGTGGCGGTGGTGGTATAAGGTAGCGGTGGTAGGATATGGCAGCGGTGGTGGTATATGGCAGCAGCGATGAAGATGGGGCGGCGGCGGCGTGACAAACTGTGACAGAACTCGAAACTCTAAAGGACTAGACACTTAGACTAGCAACTGGACACGATGATGCAACCGTAAATTTAACAAAGCAAAACCCTAAAAAGATTATGCGAAGGCTCAGATTGGTTCGGATATGATGAACTAACCCTATTTTTTTGGCTTTTTCGTGGACTGTAGGTATGAAGAACAGACTCGATCTAAACTACAGAAAACTGTAAAATCTCACCGAGCAACCTGGAAATTTGATACCACTTGATAGAGGCAAAGGTGTCCCGTCTTTCGATGAGATGGTGGCTATCATTTTTGGTGGAGTATACTTTAACGATTCGACTACGATCGTGCGAGGACATCGCGCCTTAGCAATCGCTAAACCAACTCCGAGAGGTTATTGACCATGCCGGGGCACGATCAACCTGACCACGAAGGTCTATTTCCTGCAAGCAAACGAAGAACAAGCAAGAAACTAAAATTGCAATCTGGATATTGCGAATATAAGAGGAAGGCTTCATTAATGAAGGTGGGGTTCTATGACGTCTTGGTCTGGTCGTTGAACAGAAACGAAGTACGCGAAGTTGCGGCTATGGCAAACTTTAAATCTAAAAAAACCCAAAGTCTAAACGACGCCCTAAGGGTTGTATATATGCAGGAGTAGGGGGAATTTCGTGACCCCTTGTAGGAGGGGTCTGAAACCAACCCTAACTTTGTTTCCCCACACATAAGGACTCTAAAAACAACCTATACTTATGTATTTCGAAATTCCATGGCCCTGGCCCAATAATAAGGTGACGCAGCACCTATAATAGTCTATGGACGAAATTTGTGAAGTGGCATCTTGTATATTTCGTCCAAGCCTTTATGCACTCATTACGGTGGCTTCAAAGTCCTGAAATCATCACATGAAAATCCGTTCTTGTTTCCCTTACGCATGCCATCATCCATGCTTGTTCTTGCTCCAATGTTCATCCTTCTCCAAGCTAGGCCCTTCATTTGTAAGCAAAACAAATGTATGCAATTTAGGCAGCATCATATTCTCATGAACATTAGAATCATTACCAAAAAACAAAAGTACCTGGTAATTTAATTGGCGTGCGCGAGCTCTAGTAATTGGTCCAGTATGTATAGTAGCAGGGGCTGTGGGTGTAACAATGGTATTGATGTCCTCATAACGCGTGCTCTATCCGAGTGGGCGAGTGGGAGCTTAGGGACGATGCGGGCGGGCCCCATGCGTCAGGGGCAGCGGCTAGCGAGCGGTTGAGAGACGAGAGGCGGGCGAGCGGTGGCCTGCGGGCGCTGGGAACCTGGCCCTGTGCCAAAACGTGTCTGGGCCAACGGAGCGCTCCTGGGCCGAGTTGGCCTCGGTCCAGGCGTTGTGTGCGTGTGGGTTTTTTTTTGTTTTTTTATAAAATACCGCGTTAATTTATACAAAAACCTAAAAATACCGCGTTAATTTATAAAATTATCTTGGAATATCTGGAGCATAGTGAACATTAACCTAAGCACAGAAAAAAAACATTTTCCTAATGCAACTAATGCACTTTTTGCAAATAAAAAATACCAAATAAACTCCAAAAACTTCAAATAATATTCAAATGAAATTTCCAACTCTTTTATAAGTTTGAGGAAGTCATCTTATCCTCTCTCATTTGTTTTTCTTGAGTAGAAAATATTATTTGATTATTTCAAAGACTCCAAAAAATGCAATAAAATATGATATGCATTGAATGATTCTACTAACATCCGAATTAAATAAAAATTGGGATGTTACATGCCGCTCTCGACAACGCCGCCACGACGGTGGTCGCCGCCGAGCACTTGCCTAAGGTCATCAGAAGGCAGGTGTACTACGGATCCGAATCGTCCTACCAGGTTCCAATCTATCCCGGTCTTTTCTGGCATGTCCAAAGTAGCTCCTTGTTCAATGCATCCTGAATGACCCCCCACCAGGAAAGCAATCTGCCGCCGGATCCGGAGCATGACTCCAGACTCCCAGAACACGAGTTTGACTCCGAGTTTTGCGCCAACAAGAAGTACCAAAAGCTGAGTTGTGTGCACGGTCACACTCCCGCTCGACGTGTATGCACGGAGGGATTCGACATTGGCAGGAGGTTTCTCAGTTGCCCCTTAGAGGTTAGTGCTAAGTTCATCATTTTACTTGAATTAATGCCACCGCTCATCCTGAATACTATTTAACCTTGGCAGCGATATTAGGCTTGTGCCTTTATTAACTGGCTGGATGAAGAATGGCATGGTAGGGCTCAGAGTGTTATCACCAAGCTGGCAGAAGATAACGTAAAGCTGAAGAAGAAACTGGCTGATCTGGAATGTACAATCAGTACGATGAAGTAAGAAATAATCAATCACATGCAATAGATGAAAGCAAGAGACAAGAAGGAACTAGCGTGTGTAGTTGTGGTTGTCGCATTAGCCATGTTCTATGCCCTATTTGCAATGATGATTAGGGATTTTGTTTGACAATATTGCTAAAGCACATCTAGATGTGCTCTAAGTAATGCACATCTAGGTCCTATGCCATTGATGTTACGCGAAGATTCGTGCAGATATTTTCCTTTGTCTTTTTTCTTTTCCTTTGTAATTTGATTATTACTGGCTTCATCAATAAGTAGAGCTCAATGTATTGCTTGCCAACTGTCCTACTCCGTTCGTACCGGCACTGGTGCATAATCCCAAAACTCGTTCCTTGTTTTTGTCCTGAAAAAAGAAATCAGCCAATAGGAGTCCTGCGCAACCCAGGGAATTTGGAGCGACTGGGTACAAATAATTGCGGTTGATTATATCAGCGGTTAGATAATACGTCAACCCCCGCTTCAATTGACATTTCCTCTTCTCTACATACCCCGCTTAAGTGTCCACCATCTTCATCGTCCCCGGCAGGCCGCGCTACACACTTGCACACTCTGCAATCTTGCTTTCTCGCGGTTTTTATACGACTGCAACCATGTTGAGCAACACCGAGGGCAACAGTTCGGCCAGCAGTCTGGCGCCCAATGATAGGTCAACATCGGAATTATCCCGCTCGTCTTCCATGAGTCTGACGTCGAGCCCAAACCTCGATTATATCCGGATCATGGAAGGGACGCCGCATCCGGAGTCGTCAGACGACAACCAGATGGACGAGGAGCCGTCGGGGACGAAGAAGAGGACGGCGATGATGAGGAGGAGGAATGGTCAAACGAGGAGGAGGAGGACGACGACAACAACGACGATGATGACGGCGGCGGCGGTGAAAAGCCAATGGACAGCGGCTAGAAGCGTCCTCGCCAAGACGATGTCGCGGGGCCATGCAACAACAACAACAACAACAACAACAACAACAACAAGAAGGACTAAATTAAGAAAACTGTATATATCTTTGTTTCCGTTCGCTCATATTAATTTGTTATCTTTGTTTATCCTGTCAATCTCATCGCAGACAGTGAGTAATACATATTCGACAGAGATCTTCTACATTATCACCCACGGGTTGGTTTGTTGAACTGTGTGCCCTAACGAGCACACAATTCACAAAAAAGACCATATGGGCTGTCTATAATGATCGCACACAATTCTGATTATTGGCCTGTTTGCCGGGTATCACACACATCTTCTTACGCTGAATCATTTTTGTTCACCTCGATCATCGCAAATGGTTCATCGGAGCGAACTATATGCCGTATATCGCACACACCTTGATCTGGCTGCCCGTTTCTGTTGTTCTGTCTCATCGCAAATAGTTTGTATGAATCAACCGTATGCCCCACATCGCAGACGCAACTAAAATCTGAACCGTGTTTGATGTATCATTCATCACAAACGTTTTGCATCTTTTTTGACGTTTTTTCACAACACTATTTGCGATTAATGCATTGCACACAGTTTCGTCAAAGGGTCTCTGATCGTAGTGTCGCGTTAGTAGTATCCTGCAGTAGTGTGAGGATCGACTCACTTAGGGTCTATCAAACGCTACCCCATAACTGGGTAGTTACAAAGGTAGCTTTCGGGTGAGTCGTGAGACATGCTGCGAGACATGGCTGACCAAGATGGGATTTGCCCCTCCTATATGGAGATATACTTTGGGCCCTCTTGAGTGATTAGATTCAGAAAGTATGGCCACGCGACTTGGGTTAAGTGTTAACCCAGTTCGGGAATCTGTATCATGATTTTGAGAAGAGAGGTCGAGCTACCACAAGGGTGACAAGTATTCGCCAATAGCTCGATAACGAATATCCTGAGGCAAAAGGAATGTTGCATATGACACATTGTCGAGGTTCGTCAAACGACTTTACGCACACTTGGGAGTTGGCACATTCTGCTAGGAGCCGCTACCAACTATCGACTCTAGTCGTGTCCATGTGTACGTGAACCTATAGGGTCGCACACTTAAGGGGCTGCAACCCATTCGGATTGGATCCGAATGGAGAAAGGAGGCAGACTCCTAGTGGGCTCAAGTGTTGAGCCCACCTCAGAGGTCTATATAAAGGGGAGTGGGCACACCACTTAGGGTTGATCCATTTCCCACCATGCAAAAGACATCGTCGCCACTCCCCACGCCCATGCCGTGCGACCGAACCTAGCAGTCCGCCGCTCGACGCTGCTCCCCGTACATGTGGATACCTTGGAGGCATTGCATCTGTGGTGCTTGGACGAACCGTTCGAGGGAACCGTGAGGCGCCGTTCATGGGAGATCACCATTCCCGGGTCTTCTCTATTCGCAGCATTGATGATGCGAGGAGGAGACGGCCCGAGATATCGACTACACGCATCACCAACTCTACTTCCGCTGCGGTGACTATGCGTCTAGTGGCAAAACCGTTCCTGTGATCTATTTCCAACAGCATGATCTTTGCTGCGTGGTAGAAATTTTTTATTTGGCGCTAGATTAGCATACCGCGTGTTCCAACAGTGGTATCAGAGCCTCCGCTATGTGGTGATAGATTCGATGATATGCATATGAGATATGTAGACCGGTTCAGGTGCGGGTTGATGAGATCGGCCGCACACGTCAGTGTTGAAGGTTGGTTTTGTGATCTTGTTTCCGTGATCGTGACGCAGAGGTCATGACACGAGTTACCCCTACCAGTCAGTTTCCGCCATCGGGGTAGACAGTGGAACGTAAATCCCAGCACACGAAGATCAATGAGATTGATCAAATCGGAACATAGACCAACACAGTGGAAATGTGATTTCCGCAGTGCTGAAATCTGTTGGAGCGGTCTCGGTAAAATGGCTTTAACTTTTGCATACAAACTCTCCGATTTTGCTCCACGACCTGTCGAACTGAAGCTAAGGAAACAAGATTTCGACAGTTATGGCTAGGCCAAAATCCGCTTGGAAAATAGAGTTTTCGGAGGTTTTATCTTCCGATATGATGGGCTTCCCACTTGGGGATGAGTTGTCCACAGATACAATTTTGGGTTCTCTTCTAGATAGCTATGGGCCGTTCATCTCGAACTACCATATGCATGGGATGGAAAAGAAGCTCATTGAATTGCATGGAATGCTCAAGGTGGCAGAGCAGGATATCAAGAAAGGTACGCATCGTCAAGTGTTGATGGTGTAGAACTTGGCTAAGTTCAAGAAGAGTTGGTCCAAGAAAAAGGCTAAGGCAAAGCGCAAGGAGGAGGAGGCAACTCCAACTGCCGCCGCTGCGCCTAAGTTAGGGACGGCCTACGGGACCGTTTGCTTTCATTGCAAGGAACCCGGAAACTAGAAAAGCAACTGCAGCAAGTGGCTTGCTGAGAAGGACAAGAAGACTGGAAGTATGACATCTTCTTCAGGTACATTGTTGTACATGTTATAGATATTTATCTTCCTGATGTTTCTAGTAGCTCTTGGGTATATGATACCAGATCGATTGTTCACATATGCAACTTGATGCAGGGGCTAAGCAGAACTAGGAATGTCACAAGAGGAGAAGTTGACATTCGCGTTGAGAATAAAGCAAGACTTGTTGCATTGGCCGTCGGCACTATGCAACTTAATTTACCTTCAGGATTTGTAATGAAACTTGATAATTGTTATTATGTTCCTGCTTTGACTTGATACATTATTTCTGCCTCATGTTTGATCACACAAGGTTATGAATTCAGTATTAAGGACAATGGTTGTTCTATTTACTTGAATAATATGTTTCATGGCTTTGCACCCGTTGTGAACGGGTTATTTATCCTAGATCTTGAAGGTGTGTCAGTCTATAACATAAATGCCAAGAGGCATAACCCTAATGAGATAAATCCGACTTACATCTGGCATTGTTGACTAGGACACATTAGTAAAAAGCCTAGGAAGAAGCTCCATGATGATTGAATTCTAACTTTGTTTGATTTTGAATTGTTTGAGACAAGCAAGTCTTGTCTACTTGGCAAGATGACTAAGACTCCTTTTGCAAAGAGTTACGAGAGGGTGTCTGAGCTGCTGGAACTTATACATAGTGATGTATGTGGACCAATTAGCACGACATCCAGAGGTGGTTTCCAATACTTTGTGACTTTTATCGACGACTTGAGTAGATATGGATATGTCTACTTGATGAGGCACAAGTCAGAAACTTTTCAAAAGTTCAAGGAGTTTCAGAATGAAGTGGAAAATCAACTCAACAAGAGAATCAAATTTCTACGATCTAATCATGGTGCTGAATATATGAGCCGGGAGTTTGATGATCATCTGAAGAGTCGTGGAATATTTCCACAACTGACTCCTCCAGGTACGCCATAGAGAAATGGCGTGTCGGAACAGAGGAACCAGACTCTGTTGGACATGGTCCAATCAATGCAGTTAGTCGGATTTACCCTTGTCATTCTAGGGATACGCTCTAGAAACTGCAGCTTTCACACTAAAAAGAGTACCATCTAAGTCCGTAGATAAGACACCATATGAGATATGGACTGCGAAGAGTCATAGTTTGTCTTCTCTGAAGGTTTGGGGATGTGAAGCATATGTCAAGTGACTCCAGTCCGACAAGCTCACACCCAAATCGGACAAGTGCATATTCGTTGGATATCCAAGGGAAACCTTGGGATATTACTTCTACAACCATGAAGAGGGCAAAGTTTTTGTCGTTCGACATGGATTTTTCCTTGAGAAAGAGTTTCTCAATCGGATGGCTAGTGGGAGGATGGTCCGACTCGAAGAATTTGAGAACCACACAGGGGTGTTCCGGTAGGTGATTCTGTCGCACCGGAGTTAGTCAGGGAACCAGTAGTGGAGTCAACACCGGTTCCACGGAGGTCGGAAAGGTTGCACAATATGCATGACTGCAATGTGTTGTTCTTCGAGAACAACAAGCCGACTACATATGCAGAAGTGATGGAAAGCCCTGATTCTGAGTTATGGCTTGAGGCCATGAGATCCGAATTAAAGTCCATGGATGACAATCAAGTTTGGAGCTTGGTTGATCTGTCAGATGGCGTTCGAGCCATTGAGTGCAAGTAGATCTTTAAGAAGAAAACTGACATGGATGGAAATTTCATAGTCCATAAGGCTCGACTTGTCGCTAAAGGTTATTGACAAGTTCAAGGAGTTGACTACAATGAGACTTACTCACCGGTAGCGATGCCTAATTCAATTCGGATCATTCTTGCTATAGCGGCATATTTCAACTATGGGATATGGCAAATGGATGTCCAAACGGCTTTCCTTAATGGAAATTTAGCCGAGGATGGTTATATGACACAGCCCGAGGGTTTTGTCGATCCAAAGAAGTCTAGCATGGTATGCAAGCTTCAGAGATCCATTTATGGATTGAGGCAATCATCATGGAATTGGAACATTCATTTTAATGAAGCGGTCAAAGAGTTTGGCTTCATCAAGAATGACTGTGATCATTGTGTATTCAAGAAAGTGAGTCGTTGCATTACTATCTTATATGTGGATGACATATTATTGATTGGAAATGATGTTCAAATGCTTGAATCTGTCAAGGACTCATTGAAAAATAGTTTTTGATGAAGGACTTGGGATAAGCGGCTTACATTTTGGGAATCAAGATCTATAGAGATAGATTGAGAAGGCTTATTTGATTAAGCCAGAGTGCATATATTGACAAGGTGTTGAAGCGGTTCAACATGCAAGATGCCAAGAAGGGTTTCTTGCCCATGTCACATGGCATTAGTCTTAGAAAGACTTAGAGTCCTTCGACTCCTGATGAGCGAAGACGCATGGATGGGATTCCGTATACTTCGGCTGTTGGATCCATCATGTATGCTATGGTGTGTACTCAGCATGGTAGGCGGATACCAGGCTGATCTAGGTGAGAGTCATTGGACAGCGGTTAAGAATATCATTAAGTACTTGAGAAGGGCTAAGGATATGTTCCTTGTTTATGAAGGTGAGGGTGAGCTCATTGTAAAGAGTTACACCGATGCTAGTTTCCAAACTGATAGGGATGATAGTCGATCACAATCTGGGTTTGTGGTCGTTCTGAACGGAGGAGCAGTGAGCTGGAGGAGTTCCAACCAACATTCCAAGACGAAGCATATTCGTCACCATTTTCTTCATGATCATGTGCTAAAGGGAGACATTGTGATGAGGACATCAATACCATTGTTACACCCACAGCCTGTGCTGCTATACATACTGGACCAATTACTAGAGCTCACGCATGCCAATTAAATTAGCAGGTACTTTCGTTTCTTGGTAATGATTCTAATGTTCATGAGAATATGCTGCTGCCTAAATTAGATACGTTTGTCTTGGTTAGAAATGAAGAGCCTAGCTTGGACAAGAAGGATGGATATTGGAGCAAGACCAAGCTTGGAGATGATGGCATGCTCCAGGGGAACAAGAACGGACTTACAAGTGATGATTTCAGGACTTTGAAGCCACCATAATGAGTGCATGAAGCCTTGGACGAAATATACAAGATGCCACTTCATAAATTTCCTCCAGAGGCTATTCTAGGTGCTGCATCACCTTATTATTGGGCCAGGCCCATGTAATTTCGAAATACTTCAATATAGACTGTTTTTAGAGTGCGTATTTGTGGGGAAACAAGAGTTAGGGTTGGTTTCGGACCCCTCCTCTAAGGGCCACAAAATTCGCCCTCTTCGTCCATATATACAGCCCTTACGGTGTCGTTTAGACTTTGGGGGTTTTGTTTAGATTAAAAGTTCACCATAACTGCAACTTCGCGTACTTCGTTTGTGTTCAACAACCAGACAAAGGCGTCACAGAACCCCACCTTCAATAATAAAGCTTTCCTCTTATATTCACAATATCGGATTGCAATCTCAGCTTCTTGCTTGTTCTTCGTTTGCTCGCAGGAAACAGACCCTCGTGGTCAGGTTGATCGTGCTCCGGGCATGGTCAATAAGCCCTCGGAAGTTGGTTTAGCAATTGCTAAGGCGGGACGTCGGGCACGTTCGTATTCAGATCGTCAAGGTGGACTCCCACAGAAAACGATAGCCACCATCTCATCGAAATATCGGGACACTGTCACAGCCCCAGATCAGCCCTTGTTTGACTTTGCTTGTTCCTCATGTCATCATGTTTAATTTTCAAAGAAACTTGAAATGGGGATGTTGAAACCCTAGCACCAAATGCATTCAACTAGGTTCAAATAAACAATATTTTCAATGAACCCAAATGCCCTTTAGAAAAGTTCATGATTTTTGTTAAAGGTGAAAACCTCTGCCAAAAATGATGCACCTATTTCTAGGCCATCCTGGATTTTTGAATTAAATCTTATTGTATTTGACTTTTGGGCATTTAAATGCTATAAATAATTTAAATGTTCAAATAATGTTGGAACTATTTTTGGGCCACTGAAATAATTCAGCAAGTGTCCATTAATATTTTCAGGATTTTAGGAAATGCCTTGGTATTTTTCCTAAGCTCAAAACAGAGGCAAATAATTAGAAAACAAAAACAAATTAGAAAACAGAAGAGAGGGAGAGCTTACCTGGCCTCACCTGTGCAGCCACCAGAGGGGCCAGCCCACCACTGTAGCGGCCTAGCCCACCGAGGGCAGAGCCGTCTTCCTCCTCCTGCCAGTAGGCAGAGGGGAAGCGTGGAGCGCGCGCGTGCGAACGCGGCCACCTCCTGCTTGCCACCGAGGCGCCCCGACGCGTCTGGAGACGCCCCGCAACCCCTCGCTTCTCTCCCTTACTCGCTGCTCTCTCTCCCGACCTCATCCCCCTCCTCTGCTCCCTCTTCCTCTCTGCCCGAGTGGAGCTCGTCGACGCCGCTCGCCATTGCCGTGGCCACCGAGCCCCCCTCGCCTAGCTAGGATGCCCAGCAGCTCCGCCAACTCGCGCTACACCTCTCCACCTAATTAAGCCACTCCGGACGCCCTGCAACGACTGCACCGTCATCGTCTTCGAGCTTCCGCCGCCGGTAACCCCACCGTCGATTCAACGCCGTCCGTGCCTCCCCGAGCTCGCCGAGAAGCTATTCGTGACCGCGGTGAGCCCCGGGTCATTTCCCCTAACCCTGTCCCCGTTTGGTTGCCGTAGCACCATTCCCCACGAGCACCGAAGCCGCCGTCCGCCATTGCCGCTGCACGCATAGCCTCCATGTTCCCCTGTCCTCACCGCGCTGCTCTTAGTGCTCCCCGTGCCTAGTAGGTGCTGCCCAGCCCCTCCATTTGCTCACTGATACACCGTAGCGACGCGCCCGTGCACCACCGAACACCACCGCCGCCAAAGCTCGTCGTCGGCATGAATTCCGGTGACCCCGCAACCTCTCACTTGGTCCTTTGGATGCGCAAGATCAAGGGCTATCCCCTGGTGCCCTCAGCGTGCCAAGCCGACGCCTATAGCGCAAGTCCGGCGTGCCCCGCCGTGTTCTGTGGTCGCCGCCGGCTGAACTCCAGCGACCGATGACGTGGACGTCATTAGGCGCTAACCCAACCAGCTAATCACCCTAACAGCCACTGACAGCGGGCCCTACCGCAGGGTCAAACCCAGTCAGCATTGGGTTTGACCGCGTTTAGCCCCTGTGTCACTGACATATGGGCCACACCTGTCAGGTTTGACTCTGGTTAGGCGCTGTTGACCAGCTGACGTCACAGTGACGCAGTGCTGACGCAATAAATCATTTTCTGGATTTATTGTTATTCAGAATATTCCAGAAAATAGTATAAACTTCTAAAAATCATATAAAATCAACCGTAGCTCAGAATGAAATAATTTATATATGAAAAATGATCAGAAAAATACAATCTATCCATCTGTATCATTTTCGTGCATGTCAAACTAAGTTATACCTGCTGTATAGGTGAAAACATGATAATGACATTATAAATGCTAAATATGGAGTTTGCATATGAACCCTTAGTTCATATGGACCTCATTTAAACTGTTGCTAGATGCATTAGTGTAAATCATAACATTCTTGACATGTCATGACCATGCACCATATTGTCGCATTGCATTGATTGTGTCCTTCTCTGTTTGCCGGTAACCGTCCCCTCTCAGTAGCCGATGCTCCGATGACATGATCGATGACACCGATGAAGAACTATAATATCTTCAGAAGTGCCAGGCAAGCAAAACCCCCTTGTCCATTCCGATACAAACCCACTCTCTCTCGCTCCTGCTCTCTTTTACTGCATTAGGACAACAACGATTCATCTGTTACTTGTTGCGGTAGTTGAACCCCTTATCCTCTGCATGACCTGTCATTGCCACAGTAAATAGATGAAACCCACTAGCATGAGTAGGA
This sequence comes from Aegilops tauschii subsp. strangulata, assembly GCF_002575655.3. Taxonomy (NCBI): domain Eukaryota; kingdom Viridiplantae; phylum Streptophyta; class Magnoliopsida; order Poales; family Poaceae; genus Aegilops; species Aegilops tauschii. The sequence goes on from NC_053041.3 coordinate 329,564,478, forward strand.
GTTGTTTGAGCCCTGGTGTGCCTACTCATTCATGCTTGTTTGTCATGCCTGCTATTGCTTAGAGTTGTGTCAGGTCTGATTCATCGGGGATGAGTTGGAATGGTGATGAACATGTCCTACTGTGTGTGAGCTAAGTGTGTGAACACGTTTTTGGTAAAGGTAGCGGTGAGAGGCCATGTAGGAGTACATGGTGGGTTGTATCATTGCAGCCGTCCTCAGGAACTGAGTTCTGTGTTTGTGATCCATGATACAGTTACTACCACGCATTGGGCCCGAAACCAATGGACCCTCTCGGCTTCTTAATCACCCTTGTCCTCTGTCCAGGAGTTGCAAGTAGTTTCTGGTGTTTGTAGTATGCTGGAGGCCGTGGGCAGCGCTGACCGGAGGGGTGGGCTGTGATGCGGTAGGCACGTGGCCGGGCATGCCGGGCGCCGGTTTGGTGTCTCGGAACCCCTCACACATCGTTCGGGGCCGTATGTGGAAACCTCGGCCGGACTCCCTGCGGATGGAACCTGAATAGGCGATAAACCTGGACTTGAGACTTGAGTGTTTAGGTAGGCTGTGGCCGACACCCTCGCTAGGCTTCCGCTTGAAGGTTGCCGAGTACATGTCGTGTAAACGGCGGTAAGTGGTGAGAGCGTGTGTGTCGAAGTACACCCCTGCAGGGTTAACATCATCTATTCGAATAGCCGTGTCCGCGGAAATGGACTTCTGGGTTGCCTATAACAGTTCATAGACAAGTGAAAGTGGATACTCTAAAATGCGCAAGATAAGCGTGAGTGCTATGGATGGCGTTCTCGTAGGGAGACGGGAGCGGATCCATAGTGGAGTATTGATATGGTGATTATGTGGACTCGTGTGCGCCACCTCAAAGAGTTACTTGCAGTCATAGTTTAGGATAGCCACCGAGTCAAAGCTGGCTTGCTGCAGTCAAACTCCATCACCCCCCTTTGTTGATACCGATGCATATGTAGCTAGTTCTGATGTAAGTCTTGCTGGGTACATTTGTACTCACGTTTGCCTATTTTATGTTTTGCAGAGAGACGCCAGTCTCGATAGTAGTTCTGTGTGGACTTCGACGTTTAGCTTGATACCTCAGCTACGATCTTGTGCCCTCGGCAGGATCTGGTAGATAGTCAGGCTTCTCAGCCTTTTTTTCATTTGTAGATGTCTGTACTTAGACATGTTAAGCTTCCGCATGTGTTTGACTTGTATGCTCTGAATGTTGGGTCATGAGACCCATGTTTGTAATATCTGGCTCTTCGGAGCCTAATGAATAAATACTCTGAGTCGTAGAGTCTTGTTGTGATGCCATGTTGTATTTGCACATATCGAGCGTATTGTGTGTATGATTGAAATGCTTGGTATGTGTGGGATCCGACAACCTAGTTGTTTATCCTTGGTAGCCTCTCTTATGGGGAAATGTAGTCTTGTGCTTCCATGAGCCATAGTAGTCCGCTACAGCCCGGTTCACCGGAGTCCTGCTAGCCCAGCACTACTGCTCCGGAACACTTGACTGGCCGGCATGTGATTCACTTCGTTCCTGTGTCTGTCCCTCCGGGGAAATGCCACGCGGTGACATCCGGAGTCCTGCCTAGCCTGCTACAGCCCGGGTTCCCGGAGTCCTGTTAGCCCAGTGCTACAGCCCGGATTCACACGCTGCTGACCGACATGCTCGATGTTGATTCATGTATGCCTGTCCCCGTAAGTTAGTGCCACTTTGGGTTCACGACTAGTCATGTCAGCCCGGGTTCTCTGTCATATGGATGCTAGCGACATTATCATATACGTGAGCCAAAAGGCGCAAACGGTCCCGGGCCATGGTAAGGCGACACCCGTGGGAATACCGTGCGTGAGGCCGCAAAGTGATATGAGGTGTTACAGGCTAGATCGGTGTGACTTAGAATCGGGGTCCTGACAGCGTTGGTATCAGAGCCTGACTGCCTGTAGGATTACCAAGCCAAACTGGTCGAAGTTGAGTCTAGAAATGCTTTAGTTATATAAGGGAATTGATTGTGGAAGGGAACGTAGGGCTCTTTTTACTCCTTTAGCTTATGCCCTTCTGATCTGAGTCACCCTCTTCTCTTCTATGGGGATTAAGAACTAGGCTTCTCATCTTTCTATCAGGATCACATGTTACTAATCCGTAGACTTATAGGATTGTTGGTTTCAAGCCTCAGTTCAGTCTCTACTACTTCCGTATGTTAACTGTTGATCTCGGAACCTTGATATTGTGCTTCTGGGTGGTTACGCCACCATTTTTTCAGGATGTCTCAATTCTTTTGAGCATTTACAGCCGTTATGCTGTCCGAGTCATCCCAGGTTCCTAAATGGTCTGATGCATTTGCAAATCCTTTCCGTCCGTTCTCGATGTTCCTTTGGGCCAGATTAACCACACTAATCGTCGAGTTGAGGTACTCCGTTACCTCGTCGTGTATGTTGGAGTTATTATTATGACCCTAGGTGTCTTAGAGGACCACTTAGTAATCTAGCAATGCTCGCATCCCCAGTGTGATGATTCTGGCCACTATTCTCGAAAGCATCCCATGATGCCATTTAGTTAGTAGGCATTCTATTTCTGGGTTCTTGAACCCAAGATTCACTCTACTTAACTCGTGTAGCTAGTGTTTGCTCGTTCCTTTAGGATATTAGTAACCTTGCATTAGTCCTCGAGGTCCGAGGTATCTCCTTCTTCCAATACCATGAACCATTATGGCAGAAGTTCTTTTAACCAAAAGATCACAACCAGGGCGCTCTTGAGGAGTACTCCATTCATATTGTGACACTGCCAGTCCTACCTTTCTGCATGGGTTATCTAGAAGAAACTTGTTGGACTTGGTTCGACATACTAATCTATGCATCCACAACTCAGAAAACCATATGTTCCTTTGAGTTGTCCCTCTTTAGTTATTTTCTGGCCCTCGTCTATCAATTGATAGTCAGGAGTAATTGTGCATTTGTGTTATCGATGCCTATTATTCTTGTGGTCTGTCAAGCCATTCTAATCCGGAATGACTAGGAGAAACAAACTCCAGTACCTCGTCCATCTCTGGGATTGGGTCAAAGTAGTTGTTTTCCGCAGATCAAATGCCTAACCAGCTTTTGTTCTGTTCTACCTACGAGTATTACCCTCTTTATGTCAGGAATCTCATGAGGATTGCACCAACCCTTATGAATTCTTGTTGCAGTGATACTTCTGGCCATCGTTATTCATTCCTCGGTCTCCGTGTTATTGTAACCGGAATACTGACAAGTGAATCATGGTGTGTGAAATCTATACTCCTAGCAACGCCGTTGCTTGGTAGTTAAAGGACAATAATTTCATCCTTAGCGTGTTGGTTATTGAATCACCATCCTGAGGTTGATCGTGCTACCTAGTCCATATTCCCGGTGTACTTTTCGATCAATGAGTTAGGATAGTGTCAGTCCTTGCTTATTCGGTCATATCGTCTTGCCCTGAAAAGCATGATTGTTCTCGATCTTACTAACATGTCGGTGGATCATGATTTTCCTAATATCTTCTTGGAAGTACCACCTGGTTGTCCCTGACCGATATGTTGAGTTTGTGAACAAGTTGGTTTTCCAATAAACCACCCCTTCTCCAAGAATCTGTGTTGGACACCCGTGAGCTAGTTGGTCAAGCTAAACAACAACTTGGAGAGTTGGAAGATAAAAGGTTGTCTAACTTAGTTCATTTCCAAAGGGATATCTTGTGTCTGTGTGTGTGTTGAAGAAAGATGATATCTTCATTGATTGATCCTCGTGATCAATTGATGGATCTATTGTCTTACCCAAATCTTTGATTTGCGTATGGGCTATCATCAAATCAAGTCAGAACCAATGATATGCATAATGTTGTCTTACTCGTGGTTGATCCCTCGAGCATACACCATTACATCCTTTGGTATGACCAGTGCTATCACCATGTTCACATAGTTATGGAATTACATTTATATGGAAACCTGGATGAATTGTTGTTAAGCCCATTGACAACATTTTCATCTTGTCCATGATTCATGTTGAACATCTAAGTTAGTGTTGGAAACTTTTGAAAGCATTTTCTTTGTGCTAGTTCATGAAGCCTATGTTTGGATGAAAGGAGTGACTTCCTCTAATACATGTGCATTTGATGCAAGTTGCCGCCGTGAATTTGAGAAAGCATGTTTCTACCTCCTCTGGAATCATCCCAAGTCAGTTATGCACGTGCGAAGTATTCCGTGGTCTGTTAGACTGATCATCGTCATTCCATATGAATTCTCTAGCACACCAAGCCACTAACTGACTTGTTCAAGGAGAAGGAGTTCCTTCATAAGAGCTAATCCGGACTTATGAAAGAACTTCGATATCCTCGTTGATGGTTCCCAACCAGAACTCGGTAGTGTTTTATTATAAGACTACCATGTGATCATGCTTGTCTGGGACAACGTTCTCACATGTTTGTAGCAGAACCAGCTCATGTTTTGGAGCTTACTACCGTAATCCATCTCCCGAGAATCTTGCAACGTCTTCTCGTCGATTTGTGTTGCAAACTTTAATTTTCTTTCTAGACTTGACGAGTCTGGAATATTCTGACACCAACCAGATCTAAATCTCAGGCAGACATGATGGTTGGAACATTCCCAAGAACTACAATATTGGTCTCTCGTTAATCGGTAAAGTGGATGTCGTGGCCAACACACCCAGCCGGAAGACCTATTATTGTAGTATCTTGATTAAGGAAGTTGGCCACCTCCCCATAAGGATTTCGTAGGATTTACTTCCGTAGTTATTCCTTATGGATTCTTGTGCTCCCGAAGTCCGACCTTTTACTTGATGTTCTAGATACCAAACCATATCAATAAATGGGTTACGCTAGCACATCAAGGAGAACATTAGAAGTGGAGTGCTAAATGTCTCTCGGTCGATCATCCAGATTGCTTCTTTGGCATTGCTAAGGAAAAATCTGAGAAAGTGTTGTCCTCCTTTGCACCTGCATCCTCCATCACCATTCATCATGGTAGTATGATGTGTTGCCAGGATCCTCGACACGGATGTTGGTAAAACCTTGATGAATATGGAAATGCTCAAGTTCTTGAGAGCACGCACAAGCGCTAGGTGTTTTCACCGGCACTAACTGGGATTGCCCCAGTTTCCTCGATTATGCTATAACCTTTCAAAACAGTGGATTCACTCTCTACTGTTGAGCTTCTCCCCTGTTACTAAAATCATTCCAGCATTTGCATTATGTTCCCAGTTTGCACCGTCATTGTGCCGTCCTACTATGGACTACCCTTCTTAGTAATTATTGATCAAGATCATCTTCAAGTGGTCTTACCATAAGTCCCATTCATTTCCGATGATATATATAAAAAATCATCCATTTCGTTGTCTTCAACAAGGTATTCCACATCGTCCATTCTAGCCCGAGTGTGTCGTTCTCCCGAACTCCGCCAGACGATTGTTGTGATTGCCTTAGGCTAGTATAAAGAGTTTCAATGATCTTAGGATCAAAAGTAATTCTTTTTCCACTTAAGGAATAGTTCTACGAGTCACCTTCCCCAAGGTGCCCCGTTATGGAATCGTGGCAATTATCTCCT